>NC_138777.1:200428994-201153994 GCF_965119305.1 Pelophylax lessonae | reverse complement strand
AAATGACCAGGGGGGAGAGACACCTCTTCTGCCGCCCATGAGGGTGATCCTGCGGCGAATCCGCCGCTGGGACCACCCTATGTTAAACCGCACCGCCCCCCTTTTAAAAAAATACTGGGGTTATGGCAGCTATAACCCCGGTATTTAACGTCGAAGTTCCGACGTAAATATACGGTGGGCGGTCCATATGTGATTGAAGTTGAACTCCAGACAAAATCTTTTATTTTGGATCGATGGTGTAGACCTCATAGTTCTAAGGTTTTTTTACCCTAATGCATTAAGGTAAAAAAACACTTGCATGCAGCTCCCCTTTTACACTCAACAGAACCCAATCTCAATCTAGTAATGTGCAAGAAAACAAAGGCTCTCTCCCTCCTCATTGGCTCAGAGACCGCAGTGGGATCCATTTGCACCTGCTGCAGTCAATCACAGCCATTGTGGAGGGGGCAGGGCCAAACCACGCTTTGTGTCAATGGGTACACAGAGCAGGCACACACGAGTGCCCCCATAGGAAGCAGTTAAGTATAAGGCTCCATTCACACTAACGCGACTTGTCAGCCTGACAAGTCGCGGTCCATTGACTTCTACAGGACCCGTTCTAATAGGAGCGACACAAGAAAAAGGGTCCTGTACTACTTCGGGGCGACCTCGGAGCAACTTGCATAGACATTTATTATATGAAGTCCGTGCAAGTCGCGCCGAAGTTGCGGTGCACGGGACTTCACAAGTCACTTCCGAAGTAGTACAGAGTTGTGCCGCTGCAGTGTGAATGCGGGTTAACAGGTTTGTTTGTTTTTTTAAATGTATTTATTACAATCAGTTTAAGAAATGTCTACTTTTCTAAAATTACATTCTCATGTAATCAGATAGATGCAATATAGATAAATATGTAGCTTTGTCAATTAAGTGATGTGCAACATATTCCAATATCTAGCCGAGTTTCTATCATTACTCCAATGGAAAACTGCCAACTTGCTACAATAAAATGACAATAGGAGAGAACACGAGGTTGCACAACAAAGAATGTCTGCATAAGCACAAACTTCCCTAAACCGTTTTTGAATGCTTCTGTTTAAATCAATAAGCATTGTCTGCATAAAACAACAACAAAGCAAACCTGTCTGACTTTTTGCACTTTTAAAGTTTATGTTAAAAGGTAAAAACTTTTTTCTCTATCGTTCATTGATGGACACAGCTCCTGATTCTTCTTAACCATTGGGTTATACTGCCCCCCACAGGAGTAGGACACTAGGCAGGAAAAAGCTTGATTATGCTGCCTATGGGGCAGTTCCGGGGGTATACTCCCACTCTCAGCTATAGGCAGTTTTTTTTTCTGCTTAGTCAGGAGTAAGGTCCTAGTTCCTTGCTGGGATCTTCGGGTCCAGCTTTTTTTCCTTTTTAAATGGAACCCCACCCTGGGTCACCATTTTCCAGTAGCCTTTTTTTTTTTTTTTTTCTTTAGATCAGTTGCCATTTTGTTATGGTTTCTCACTGCAAATAGCGGTAAGCCATGTTTTTGAAGCTGTATGGGTGGTGGGAGCCCCTAGTGCTGACTCCTGCAATTTTCTCTTCCTGATCACCGCATGGTGTGCAGTAGCTTGGTGCTGTAAAGTGCCTGATCGGTGGTGGTAAGTCTTTTTGTGGGGTTTTTCTCTCTCTCTCTGCTATATCATCGGTAGCGCTCTGTGCTCAGAGCTGTGGTGCCGCCAGCATGGTGGTACTGTCCCTAGCAGTGTTCTACACTTTTTGTGTGGGTCTCTCTTTTTTAAACTAATGGAGTCTTTGGAGCACTTTTCCCCACCCGATCCTCTCAGAGGCTGCCAGCTCCTCCGGGTCCCAACCATCTCGGACTGCACTGACGGTGGTGAGTAGGATTCCTCTGCTCCTGAAAAGGCGCTGGTGGATGCACTGATTGTAACAGTGCATGAAACCTTGAAAATGGAGGATGCGGCTGATGCTGCCTCAGAGGCATCGGTCCCTTTTGGTACCCACAGGCCCTCCAAAGATGCAAGGGTGTTCCCCCCTTCCCGCTTATTTTGACAAAATTGTTGCAAATCAGTGGGGTTGTCTAAAACGCACTCTTGTGGTTCCTAAGTGTTTTGCTAGGCAGAATCCTTATGAGGATTCCCTGCTTAAAGTGGACGGTCCCACCGGATTACAGGTTGAATAAATCTACCTTCATCCTGGTGCAGGAGTCCCCGGCCTTTAAAGATTCTGCGGATGGGAGGCTCTGGCCCAGCATACGTTCACTGTGGCTGGTTCGGCTCTTAGGCCGGTGTTTTCTATTTCCCTGGTGTCACAGACTCTGACCGAATGGGCTAAAATTTTTATGCCAAGACCAGCTTCCTCTTGCCTTTGCAGAGCTGGCAGACAAGTTGGTCCAGGGGCTGCAATGTGTCTGTGGTGCCTCTTTGGATGTGGCTCCTTTTGGTTTCCAGGCTGTTTGTAACAGCAGTGGTCCTGCGCATTATCTGGCAAAAATGCTGGTCTGCAGACCAGACTTCTAAGAAGGCCTTATCTGATCTTCCCTTTGTAGAGGATCGCATGTTTGGAGGTTTCCTGGATGACATCATTAAGGGTCTCACAGGGGGAAAGAATACTCTTCTTCCGCAGGTTACCAAGGGTAAGGAGCCCTGGCGTAGACATGGTCCTTTCTTCTCGGGTCATAAGCGGCCTTTTCATCCCTCACGGTCTAAAGACAGGGGATCAAAGCCCTTCAGGGCCATCACTGGAGGTTCCACGTCATCCTCTGCATTAAGGGACATCCTCATCCGTATCTGGGGTGGGGGGGACATCTTCCCTGGTTTCAGAACAAGTGGGTTCACAAATTCATTTGGTCTGGCTACAAGATCGAGTTTCGGTCTTATCCTCCAGAAAGGTTCTTTCCGTCCAACCTGCACTTGTCTCCAGACCGCTTACAGGGTCTCTTTGAGGTGGTGCAAGACTTGTTGGGGTCTAGGGGTAGTTATCCAGGTTTCCAACTTCAGAACAATTTGAGGGGTTTTATTCAAACCTGTTTACTGTACCCAGAAAGGAAGGCAAGGTACGTCCAATCCTGGACCTCAAGGCTCTAAACTTTGTGCAGGTACAGAAGTTTGGTAGTGGTGTCTCTACATCAAGGGGAGCTTCTCGCTTCTATCGACATCAAAGGCTCTTACCCTCACATTCCAATATAAGTGGGTCGCCGGCGCTTCCTCTGGTTTGCCGTGGGCGAGGAGCATTATCAGTTTGTGGCGTTGCCCTTTGGTCTCGTCTTCACTCCTCAGGTTTTCACAAAAGTGTTGGCCCTGGTGCTTGCATTGTTACATCAGCAGGGCACCTGGATGATCTTCTGAGAGCAGTCTTCAACTGCTTTGATGGACAATTTGGAAATTACTCTGCAAACTCTGAATCTCCACAAATCTGCTCTGGTTCTGTCCACCAAGTTGGACTACCTGGGTCTGACTCTGCCTCAGCCAGAGTGTTCCTTCCTCTGGACAAACTCCAGAAACTGCAGGATGCAATTCAGCTGCTATTGTCCAGCAGACGGTCATCTCTTAGGACTTGTATGCGGGTGCTGGGCTTGATTGTGTCTACCTTCGAGGCGGTTCTGTTTGCACAGTTCCACACAGGATCTCTGGCTAGAGCCTGTGGAAGCCTGTCCCATTTGACAAGAATCTCATCCTGTTGAGCCAGGGTACGAGAGGGTCCCTGATCTGGTTGCTTCGCTCTCCAGCAATTGAAAAATCCATTCTCCCTCTGTACTGGATGGTCGTCACCACTGATGCCAGCCTGTCCGGGTGGGGAGGTGTTCTCTGCGCAGAATGTGCTCAGGGGGTCTTGACTCTGGAAGAGTCCAGACTACCGAGCAATATACTTAAACTCCGGGCGATCAGACTTTGCCTGGATAATTGGACAAATCGTCTTCTGGTATGTCCAGTAAGGATTCAATCGGACAAAGCCGTGGCTTATGTCAATCACCAAGGGGGCACAAGAAGTGTCCTGGCTGCTCGGGAAGTAGCCGGCCTTCTAAGGTGAGCAGAACATTTCGTTCCAGCCCCCTTTGCTGTACACATACCAGGGGTGGAAAATTTGCAGGTGGCATATCTGTCGACAGGTGTTGGACCAGGGCGAAAGGGTCCCTTCATCTGGAGGCATTTCATCAGTTGTGTCTCTGATGGGGTACTCCTGAAGTGGACCTGTTGGCATCTTGCCTCAACAGGAAGGTACAGAGGTTTGTGGCACGGTCTCTGGATCCTCTAGCCGATGTCACAGATGCACTAGTGGCTCCTTGGGCTCAGTATCATCTGATTTATGCCTCCCCCCCCCCCTCAAACTTCTGCCAAGACTCCTGCGCAGGATCAAGGACGAAGGGATTCTGATCATTTTAGTGGCTACAGCCTGGCCTTGGTATGCTGATGTGGTACGACTGGTCACAGATACTCCTTTGAGACTTCCTCTCAGGGAAGATCTGCTGTCCCAAGGGCCAATCTTCCATCCTGTATTACATACACTGGCTTTAACGGCTTGGCTGTTGAAAGCCAGGTGCTGAAGAATAGAGATGTTTCTGAATCTGTAAATCTTACGCTGTTAAAGGCTAGAAAATCTACCAGCATACTTGGAAGACTTATATTGCGTAGTGTGAGTCTCTTGGGGTTCACCCTCGCTTTTTTTTGGTGGGTCGGATCTTGACTTTTCTCCAACAGGGGGTTGAGTAGCGCCTTGCCTTGAGTACCAATCAAGGGCCAGGTTTCAGCCTTGGCGGTTTTCTTTCAATGTCCTTTGGCCACACATTCCCTGGTGTGTACTTTTATTTAGGGAGTTTGACACTTGGTTCCCCCAGTGTGGTCTCCATTGCTGCCATGGGACCTCAATTTGGTGCGTTCAGTTCTCCAAAAAATATTCGGGAGGTTCCTCTGCTTGCTTTGTTCCAGAAGGTGGCCATTTTGGTGGCTATTACTTCTGCACGCAGGGTGTTGGTGGCGTTGTATTGTCGTTCACCAAGATAAAGTGGTGCTTGGTCCTTGTCAGTCGTATCTTCCAAAGGTTGTCTCTGATTTACATTTGAATGAAGATATTGTTTTGCCTTCCCTATGTCCCAGTCCTAAACATCCTAAGAAAATTGCCTTGCATTCCCAGGATGTGGTCCGGGCAATCTAGGTGTACCTGATGGCTACTTAGTCTTTTAGGAAATCAGACTCACGATTTTTCCCTATGGATGGACCTCAAAGGGTTGGCCGCTTCTGCTGCAACCATTTCCAGATGGATCAGACAGACAGTGGTTCAGGCCTATTAAATTAAAGGTCAGGTTCCTCCTTTCCCTGTTTAGGTGTACGCTACTCAAGCCCTTAGTGCTTTCTGGGCCTTCTGTCATCAGTGATGCAGGTTTGCAAGGTGGCCACCTGGTTGTCTGTGCACACTTTCACAAAATAATATAATGTTGATGTGTTGGCATCTGCTTCTTTTGGTCGCAAGGTTTTTTTAGGCTGCTGTTTAGAGGACCTGGTCCTCTTTGGAGGATGTATTGTGTTTTTTTCAGGTGATTTCCAGTTGTTCCTGGTTGGCTATGGTTTAGCCTTAGTAATATTTCTGCTGTTTTTTTCCCCACCCATCATGTTTAACATTGCTTTGGGACATCCCAATGGTTAGGAAGAATCAGGAGCTGTGTCCGTCAATGAATGAAAGAGAAAATGGGATTTTTGACTTACCGTAAAATCAATTTCTCTGATGTTCATTGACAGACACAGCACCACCCCTCTATGGAGTTGGTTTTTTTTTTTGTCATAGTCGTAATATAAATGATAGACAGACTATCAACCAAAAATCCAGAAAAAAAAAAAAACACAACACGATACAAATGTTATAAATTGAGTTCCAGTTCAGTGAGTAAAATAAATATTTGATTCCCCACCAACAAACAATTCTAGCTCCCACAGACTCACTACAGTATGTGCTCATGTGTTACACAGATTAGGCTTGTCAATTTAAGAAGGTACTCCGAACAACAAACTGTTATTTGTATAAAAAGACACCTGTCCACAGAATCTTCTTCCTTTTACACCTCACTATCAAGAGCAAGATCAAAGAGCTTTTATAGGACACTAGGAACAAGATTGTAGACCTTCACAAGGTTGGAAAATGGGCTACAAGACCATCCGCAAGAAGCATGGCGAGAAGGAAGTAATACAAAATAACCATTAATTGCCCTTGGTCCAGAGCTCAATGCAAGATTTCACCTCACGAGTAAAGTAAGGGATCAGCCCAGAACTACACAGAAGGAGCTTGTGATGATCTCAAGGCAGTTGGGACTACAGTCACCAAACAAACCATTGGTAACGCAATAAGCTGCCATGGATTGCAATCCTGAAGTGCCCGCAAGGTCCCCCCTCTTCAAGAAGGTACATGTACAGGCCCGTCCTAGTTTACCAATGAACATCTAAATGATTCAAAGAAGGATTGAGTGAAAGTGCTTTGGTAAGACTAAAATTTAGCTCTTTGGCATTAACGCGACTTGCCTTGTTTGGAGGAAGAAAAAAAAATGTGATCTTTGGCTTACTGTAAAATTCATTTCCCTGATGTTTATTGATGGACACAGCTCTTCATCTTCATGACCGTAGGGTTATACTGCCACCTAAATGAGAAGGACACTAGGCAGAGAAAAAAGCTTGAGCAGGCCTATGGGGCAGTCCCTGGGGGTATACTCCCACTTCCTGCTTTGGGTATTGAGTTTTGTAACAAGCAGTGTCAGAAGAAAAAAAACCCAACTTCAAAGAGGGGCAGGTGCTGTGTCCGTTGATAAACATCAAAGAAATGGATTTTACGGTAAGTCAAAAATCCCATTTTCTCTTTCGTCTATTGATGGACACAGCTCTACATCTCCATGACTGTAGGGATCTCCCAAAGCAGTAACAACATGAGGGGTGGGAACAGCAGAAAACAGACTTCCCCAATGCTAAACATAGCCAACTAGGCAACTTCGGAGCTCAACTATTAACAACTGGAGCTCACTTGAAAATCACCCTTAAAGAGGACAAGTCCTCTAAATAGCAGCCTGCAAAACTATGCGACCAAAAAAAGCATCCGCAGATGCCAACACACCCACTTTATAAAACTTTGTGTATGTGTGTACAGCTGCCCGCCTGGCAAACCTGCACCACTGACACCTGATGACGGAAAGCCCAGGAGGCACTAAGCGCCTGAGTATAGTGTGCCCTGACAGGGAATGGAGGAACCCAACCCTTTATAGAATAAGCTTGAACCACAGTCTGTTTGATCCATCAGGAAATGGTCGCAGCAGAAGCAGCCCCTTGCGAGGTCCATCCGTAAGGACAAATAGTGAGTCTGACATCAGAAACGACTGCGTAGCTGCCATGTACACCCTAATTGCCTGAACCACATCCAGGGGAATGAAAGGAAACTTCCTTATGATGCTTAGACTTGGGACACAGGGAGGGCAACACAATGTCTTCATTCAGATGAAAATCGGAGACGACCTTGTGAAGGAATGATGGACATGGCCGAAGAACCACCTTATCCCTGTGAAACACTAAGTAAGGAGAACAACAAGACAGCACCGCCAGCTCAGACACCCTGCGTGCAGAAGTAATAGCCATCGAAAAGTCTACCTGGGACAACGTAAGCAGGGGAATCGCCCAAATATCTTCAAAGGGAGGTTTCTGAAGAACTGACACCAAATTGAGGTCCCACGGCAGCAATGGAGAACGCACTGGGGGAACCAAGTGTCTCTCTCCCTGGAGAAAGGTACACACCAAGGAGTGTATGGCCAATGGACATTGAAAGAAAATCGCCGAGACCTCGCTTTGATTGTAATCAAGGCCAGATGCTGCTCAACCCCTCACTGGAGGAAGGCCAAGATCCGAGTCACAAAAAAGGAGCGAGGGTGAACTCATAGGGATTCACACCATGCAATGTATGTCATCCAAGTACAATGGTATATCTTGCTGGAAGTAGATTTTCTAGCTTTTAAAAGTGTGGGAATTACCGATTCAGACAACACTATCCTTCAGCACCTGGCTTTCAACAGCCAAGCCGTCAAAGCCAGCAACTGTAAAGCAGGATGGCTGATCAGTCCTTGGGACAGCAGCTCTTCCCTGAGAGGCAGTCTTCAAGCAGCATCAGTGACTAGCTGTACCAGATTGGAGAGGCCAGTCTGGAGCCACTAGGATGACCAGAATCCCTTCCGCCTCTAGCCTGCGCAGGAGTCTCGGCCGAAGCTTGAGAGGAGGAAAAGCATATATCATCCAATACTAACTCTAGTGACCCACTAAGGCATCAGCTAGAGGATCTCGAGACCGTGTCATAAACCTCTGTACTTTTCTGCTGAGGTGAGAGGCCAGCCGATCCACCTCGGGAGTCCCCCACCAGAGACACCACTGATGGAACACCTCCGGATGAAGTGACCATTCTCCTTGGTCTAATGCCTGTCGACTGAGATAGTCCACCTGCCAATTTTCCTCTCCTGGAATGTGCAAGGAGGGCTGGAACTAACTGTTCTGCACACCTTAGAATGCCAGCTACTTACCGAGCCGCCAGGACACTTCTTGTGCCCCCTTGATGATCGACATAGGCCACGACCGTGATATTATCTGACTGGATCCGTACCAGACACCCCTGGAGACGACTTTTGTCCAATGATCGCTCGGAGTTCCAGTACATTGATCGGTAGCCTGGACTCTTCCAGAGTCTAGACCTCCTGAGCACACTCTGTGCCGAGGACGCCTCCCCACCCGGATAGGCTAGCATCCATGGAAACACCGTCCAGTACAGGGGAAGCAATGATTTTCCCCAGAAGAAGTGTCAGAGAACGAAGCCACCAAACCAGAGACCCCCTCCTTTTCCATGTCAACAAGATCAGATCGTCAGAGACTGAGGATTCTTGTTCCACTGCATCTGAATCTCCATTTGCAGAGATCTCGTATGGAACTGCAAATGGAACCGCCTCAAAAAAGGTAGACACCATCAGGCCCAGCACCTGCATGCAAGCCCGCAGAGATGATTGTCTGCTGGACAGCAGAAGCCGAATTGCCTCCTGCAACTTGTAAATTTTTTCCAGAGGAAGGAACACTCTGGCCAAGGCCTGAGTCCAGGGTCAGACCCAGATAGTCCAGACTCTTGAACGGGACAAGAGCAGACTTCTGAAGATTCAGAATCCAACCAAACTCCCTCAGTGTTTGCAGAGTAATCTCCAAGTTGGCTAACAGAGCAGTCAAAGACTCGCAAAAGCTGATCGTCCAGGTACCCCTGAATAGCAATCCCCCGCTGATGCAGTAATGCTAGAACCGGGGCCAACATTTTTGTGAAGACCATAGGAGCAGAAGCGAGACCAAAGGGTAACGCCACAAACTGATAATGCTCCTCACCAACGGCAAAGCAGAGGAAGCACTGATGGGTGACACATATGGGGATGTGAAGGTAAGCATCTTTGAGGTCGATGGAGGCGAGAAAATCCCCCTGACGTACGGACGCATCCACCATGCGAATGAATTCCATTCCAAACTTCTGTACCTGCACAAAGCAGTTTAGCGTCTTGAGGTCCAGAATTGGACGCACCTTGCCCTCTTTCCTGGGAACTGTAAACAGGTTTGAGTAGAAACCTTGAAAACATTCCGGCGTCGGAACCGGAACAATCACCCCTTGAAGTAATAGGTTTTGCACTGCCCCATAGCGATCTTTTAAGCGAGCTGGGGATAAGTGCAGGTTAAAAAGGGAAGAACCTTTCCGGGGGATATGATCGAAACTCGATCTTGTAGCCAGAGTGAATGACTTAGTGGACCCACTTGTCCTGGTTTAGGAAGGTCCACAGATCCAGAAAATAGTGAAGACGTCCCATCACCCCCGATGCAGGTGAGGGGGCCCCTTCATGCTGAGGAATTTTTATCTGGAGGTCTGGCAGAAGCCATTCTCAGTTTGCCTAACCAAAACTTCTTGAAACCTCCAGTGAAGGCCCTGAAGGGCTTAGATCCCTTGTCTTGAGACCCCGGGGACGAAAAGGCCGCTTGTGAGCCGAAAAGGAAGGTTCCCGTCTGCGACAGGACTTCTTACCCATGGAAGCCTGAGGAAGAAGAGTACTCTTTCTCCCCCGTGAGGCCTTTGAGGATGTCATCCAAGAAAGCTACAAACAGGCGATCCCCCACAAATGGAAGATCGGACAAAGCCTACTTAGAAGCCTGGTCCGCAGACCAGCATTTCAGTCAATGCACCGCAGTACCACTGTTGAGAAGGACAGTCTAGAAATCAGGGGAGCGGCATCACAGACGAACTGTAGCCTTTGGACCAACTGATCCGTCAGCTCCACAAAAGCAGGAGGGAGCTGTTTCTCCTCCAGATCCTGGAGTAAAATTTTGGCCAATTCAGTCATAGCTTGTTACAGCAGGGTGATGGTAAACACTGGCCTAACCGGCCAGTGTTTACTAGACTCTTTTACCGGTATTATTGTGGCCTTATTTAACCTGGAAACCGGGGAGTCCACTACAGGAGGTACCGTCTATTTTTAAGGAGGGACTCTTCATAGGGGAACCTTATTGCAAAACGCTTAGGGATTGCAAAGGTGCGATTTGGGAACCCCCACTGTTTTGAGACAATATCGTCAAAGGCGGGAAAGGAGAACACCCTCGACCGCTTTGGAGGACCTGTGGGTGGCAAAAGGTGACCCGTGCCTCTGATGCTGCGTTAGTCGCATCTTCCATACATGAGGTTTCCAGCACCGATACAATCAGTGCATCCACTAGCCCCTTTTCATGTGCAGCTAGAGGATCATCCTCACTATCTGAGCATGCAGGGTGCGTAGACACAGACCCTGAAGGGTAACTCGCATCTGCAGCGGCCGAATCAGACTCTGAATCTGATGAGACAGAGGAAGCAGGTGATGCTGGAAGACACTGTTTGCTAGCCCGTTTCCCCAGGACCAAGTCCACTTTGCATACCGAGGACTCCAGAACCGCCGTCAGTGCAGTCAGTTGTGGGGCCCGACAGCCTCTGAGAGGGGATCAGGTGGTGAAACATGCTTCAGGGACTCCGCACAAAAAAAAAAAAAAAAAAAGTGTAAAAACACTAAAAGGAACACCCCACCGCGCTGTCGGCACAACAAGGACCAGCACAGCACTACCGCTGTAATAGCAGATGGGGAGCACAGACCGCAATAGACCAAGCTTGGGGGTGAGGCGAACTGGGAGGGGAGCTTGGGGATCCGACCATCCCAGGGAGGGACCCACATCCACCCTAAAACCCTCCAGGGGGTAGAGGGGGACAGCTACTTACCACACCAGGAACAGGGTGGGCACTGCTCCGGACAGGACACCGCTCCATCGTAATGTGGGTGATGTCAGCCAGGAAGAAATGCTGCGACTCAGGCCGAAGCCAGTTCGTATGAGTCCTCGCAAGTCATTTAACTCGCAGGCCAGCCTTCGTCTAGCATGGAGCACAGGTCTGCATGCACTCGCTGTCCAGACTGGAGGGATCCTAAGGATCTAGATTATCCAGTCCGTTGCCCAGTCTGGCACTTGATTGTAGATTCTCACAGGAACAAAATAATAAATGGAGGAAAAAAATTCCACTTAAAAAGAAAAAATTGCCAGGGCCAGAGATCCCAGCAAGAAACTAGGTCCTTACTCTGACTAGGCAGAAACAAAACTGAATAGCACGAAGTGAGAGTATACCCCCTGGGACTGCCCCATAGGCATGCTCAAGCTTTTTACTTTGCCTAGTGTCCTACTCCTATAGGGGGAACGCATAGCACAAAAGGGAAGTCCCATGGATGAGCAAGAGCGTTCAGACCCCAAGCCTGATGAAGGAAAAATAATATTGGAGCTTTGGCATTTTGCTGGCTCGCAAATAAATTGGCCCGAGGTTGGCCTCAAACCTCCCATTCTGCCTCTATAACTATATTTATTAATATTAAATATTAATTATCCAATTCTTTTTCAGGCTTTTTTACTCTGATGCTGTAAAGTTAATTTTTAGGGTGGAACTCCGCTTTAAACAGTAGAGGGAAAGACTCCAATAAATCTTTCCTAGGTGTCTCAGCTTCCACTTTTGAGCTGTTCCCCACCAGCACTCCAAATTTCTGGCAACCACAGTGGATGTCATCGCCGGCTTAAGGCTGGACGAGGTGGAATCCCACGCCTTTTTAAAGGAGTGAATCTGCTTTTTTATCCATTGCATCCTTCAAAAACACCCATATCCTCGAACGCCAAATCTGTGCAACGAGAAACTTGGGAAAAGGCAGCATCAACTCTAGGCCTTTTATTCCAAACATAGGTTTTCTCATCCTTGAAACAGAACCTTCTCCTAAGAGTTTTAGAGAAGAAGGGGGCTCTTTCTGGTTCTTTCCATTCTTATTTAACGTCTTCTGTCAGAACCCTGTGCTTAGTCTCATCCAACCCCTGATACGTTCTATCATGTACAAACCGCTGAATTTTTTCTTCCTGAATCTCGAGAGTAGTATAGATTGCCCTGAGCAAATCATCTACCTCTTCTAAGGATAGTTTATATCTACCAATGTCCTCCTCATCCATATCCCTGAGGGAAGGAAGTGTACTTGCTCCTTCTTCCTCCGAGTCACTGGCCTCTGCCGACTTTGAGGTGGATGCCAAGGAGCTAGATAAAGTACTCTGCTGGGAGTCTGTCTGTGTCATTGGAACCTTAACCAATAAGGAACGGACTGAACTTAAGGTATCTTAACTCTTTTACAGATGAAAATAAATCTTTACATTGCTGCGCAGACTCCTCCTTAACAAGATCTGCAATGCAAGTTTTGCACAGTGGTTTCGGCCAAGTATCCCTTAAGGGGTTCTTGCAGGAAGTACATTTCCTTGAAACCAAAGGAGACCTGGATTTAACTGTTGCTTTAACCTAAACCAAAGCCGATAAAAACCTCAATTACCTAATGGCTCTTTAACAAAGTAAATAAAGAGATTATTCTCCCGCTCTACAAGACTCCGGTCTGGCCATATCTGGAGTATGCTGTCCAGTTCTGGGCACCGGTCCTTGGGAAGGATGTGCTGGAACTGGAAAGAGTCCAGAGAAGGGCAACAAAAATAATTAGGGGAATGGAGGACATCAGCTATGAGGAAAGACTACAAGCACTGAACTTATTCTCTCTGGAGAAGAGACGATTGAGGGGGGATATGAGATCAATGTACAAATACTGTACTGGCGACCCTAGCATAAGGAATAAACTATTCAGAGAAAGGCAATACAATAAGACACGTGGCCACTCACTAAAACTAGAGGAAAAGCGGTTTAACCTTAAAAGTGCATAAGGGGTTCTTCACTGAAAGAGCGGTAAGGATGTGGAATTCTCTTCCACAAGCAGTAGTATCAGCAGGGAGCATTGATAGTTTCAAAAAACTATTAGATGGGCACCTTAAAGACCACAACATACAGGGGTATACAATGTACGGTTAACAGGAAACACACACACACACATCATAGGTTGAACTGGATGGACGGATGTCTTTTTTCAACCTCACTAACTATGTAAAGTAGCAATACAACACCCTAAGTGAACAGGAAGAAGAGGCACCCCCTGTGCACTAAACAGCCAACACCAGAGAGACAGAATCCCAGCTAAATCCTGTAAGGCTGAGACCATTCAAACATAGCATTTACAGAGGCAGGAGACACAAAAAAAGACACATAAAATAAAGGCATATAGTAAGAATGAAGGCACCACTGTACCCCTCTTACCTGAGCCTGGCCGGTGCTAGCCGTGCCTGCTTCCACCGATGCTGCCGCCCTCTCTTCCATTTATGCAGAGAGCGCAGCGGGATAGGATAGAAACAAACTACATTTAAAATTGCCGCTTCCTTCGTCCCCACACCCCGGGGACTGGAACCAGAAGCACGAACCTCTGACCTGCTGATGATCCCTGCGTTCCAGCGGCCGGAACCAATGCCGCAACGCCCCCGCTGGAAGCCCAGCCAACCGGAACATGCACACTTGCAAGTCGGGACCCGGGACTGACAGGCAGGGAATGCCATAGAAAACGGCTCCCTGCCTGGGCTGCCTCCCAGCCCAAAACCCATGGCTCCCAGGCACAGACAGGGTATCCTGGCGAGGACCTTGCTCCCCTGACCTGGAAGGACCAGCAGCTCCGGAACACCCCCCTCCAGTCAGCAGGGGGTTATAAGTCATTTTCTAGTAAAAAATACTATTTTTGCCCAGACTAAAACACACTGAGGCAGTTTTGAAATCTTGAGAGTTCAGCTGAACTTGCTCAATTTCAAGCCGGCATTTCAGTCCGACTTTGGGGGGTGATTTCACAGATATTTGTGCGGGTTCCTGCACAGACATCTATATATTAAAAATAGATAAATAAAAATCACCAAAAGTAGTACAGAAACTACTTTTGGGAATCAGTGTGGCGCCGCAAAGTTGGTGTTGCACCGATTCGGACAGTGCCATTGCCGGCAATTGGCTCCGATTTGACTTGTAAAATAAAACCAATGTGAACGTGGTCTTAACTTGCAAGCAACAAGTGTCCGAACAAGGCTAAAGCCCCGTACACACGATCAGATTATCGAATGATCTGTCGTCCGTTTTTTGTGGCATGTTAGTCTGATGTGGAAAGTGAAGAGGTTATTTTCATATGAATTTTCCCGTACGGCAGAATTCTACTTCAGAAGTGATGTCATGTGCTGGATTGTTTTGTATGTGTTCTTTCGTCTCTGAGCATGCCTGGTCTTGCTCTTAAGATTTTTTTCCGTCTAAATCTGTACTAACGAGACGAAAATCGGACGTTGTTTTGACGGGCGACAAAAATTATATAGCCTGCACATCAGGATTTTGTCAGCCGAAAAGTCGGAGTCGGCTGTTGAAAGCACCATACTAACAATCCGAAAATCGACAGATCAGTCGTCGGACGAATTTTCCCTACAGATTTTCCTATCGTTTGTTCGGGCCTTTAGTCTTTAAATGGTTAAACTGCCCTCGTTTACAGACTGAAGTTCAACCCTTTGATCTAAAAGATACTGTACAAATGAGATCCTCAAACTACGGCCCTCCAGATGTTGCGTAACTACATGTCCCATGAGGCACTGTGAAACTGATAGTCACAGACATGACTAGGCATGATGGGAATTGTAGTTCCTGAACAACTGGAGGGCCATAATTTAGAGACCCCTGCTGTACAATGTTTCTCCTTATCTCTCAGGCTTAGCAATGTTGTGATAAACTTTGCTGGCCGTTTTTTTTTTTTTTCCCTTTGACAACTGTGAGCAGAGAAAGTCTCTGCACTGAATAATGGAAATGCAGGATTAAGATCGTGAGGGGATTGAATCGAGATTGTGATTTTTTTATGATTAATCGTGCAGCTCTAATGAATAAACAAAAAAAGAAAAGAAAACTAGCTTTCCTTAAACATCTATACTGCAAACCTGGTAGTTTTGACACATTTTAAAACTTCAGTGACGTAAACTGGACTTTCCATTTCATTACCTTGTATTATAACCACTTGCTGACCACACTAGGGCTGAACGATAGTCTATGTGATATCCACTATCGTTCTGCGGGCGTGGGCGATATTCATATCGCTGAAGACACGATATTTAGCATAGGCAGGGAGAAGTCGGGACTTGGGGGGAGGAGGAGGACTCACAGTGCTGGCAGCCGACACATCCATTTTGCTTTCGGCTGTGATCGGAACTCCGCCCCTCCAGCCCGATGCAAACCAGCCCTCCCAGCTCTGCCTCTAGTACCCAGCTGACCATTACTCAGCCCTGCTACGCCCATTGTCTCTCCTGGCTGCATCGGGGCGGGATCAGGCTGTAATGTTTTGTAAATAGAGAGACAATGTAATTATATTAGGTGGTTAGTAGGATATTATGCTGCCAATGGAAGAGATTCATTGGTCGCCAATAATATACATACTTGTTTAAAAGAGATCTGCCATGGGACCTTGCCTACCCCCTTTAACTCTAACTGACTTCTATGTCCCATTAGAACAAATAGGATCAAGATTGAGGATTGTTCCCCTACTGGTACTATCATGTACTACATTGATTGTAAGTACAAAAATCTTTCTCTCATATACAATTATGTTCACTTACTTACTCATATCTTATACTCCAGCGACAAGTGTCCACCCCCAATTTCTGTGTGGAAGCATAAGGACCAGAAGCAAGGTCCCATGGCAGATCTCTTTTAAACAAGTATGTATATTATTGGCGACCAATGAATCTCTTTCATTGGCAGCATAATATCCTACTAACCACCTAATGTACTTACAGATATGGTGGAATAATTTCCTTGACAAAAGGCGCAAAGCCGAAACGCGTAGGAATCAGGATCTCTCTCCCTACGGACCTCACGCCATTTGAAGCGTGAACAATAGAGAGACATACCATTGTCACCATATCACAATATCACCTTTTCCTTCTTATCTTCACCAACACCTATGGGTCTATAACCCACACATTCTATGATTATTGTATCAATATATTATCAATCTTTTTTGAATAAAAAAAAAAAACCCTTTTTTAACAACAATCTACATGTTATATTAGTCCGTAAAGTCCCAATCCACTGGTTTGAGGTACCAAAACCCCTTTCAAATTCTTCATGGGATGAAGGCTAAAACTTACTACTAAGGTCTTGGGAATCGCATCCTATAGAAAAATTACTTATTTGCAACATTTTATAACAGAAAAAGAAAAAAAGGGTTTTGTTTTTTTTCCAAAATTATTATCATTTTTTCTTTTTATTTAGCAAAAAAAATAAATAAATACCAGTGGTGATTAAATACCACCAAAAGAAAGCTCTATTTGTGTGGAAAAAAAAAAGTCATATGGGTAAAGTGTAGCATGACCGCACAATTTTCATTCAAAGCTGAAAATTGGCCTGGTCAGGTAGGAAGTGAAAGTGCCCAGTAGGCAAGGGGATAAACCTGGTTCTCATTTCAGAGGCATTGACAAGTAAAAGTCTTACTGAATGTATTTAACAAAGATGATGCTGCTTTATTTGTGATGAATTTACAGTAATATGTAAGTGCATAGGAAATAGTAACTTAGATTTTAAAGCTGAACCCCAAGCAAACTGCTAAATACAGGAGTTGAAATACACAGAACTGTCTGAGGGAATCCTTTATCTCTCCTCCCACACCTCATTAGGGTGGCCATACACAGAGCGAGAAAGAAATTTGCTCGATTTCCCCATTAACACAGAAAGTGTTGATTTCGGAATCCCTCTTGCCGGGCCATTGTCTTCTCCCAGCTGGGAGAAGACAGTGATTATCACTATCGGCTATAGCCGTCACTAGCGATAGTCGGAAAGAGAATCCAGCAGGCTGGTTGTACCAAAGTTGATAAATCAATTTGGTAAATTCAGTATACCCAGTAATGAATCGAAGCTCGGCCGGTTCCTGCTGAATCAGTCGAGATTTGAACCGTGTATGGCCAGCCTTAGGTTGGGTTCACATTTGCAGTTCGGAGTCCGATGCGTTCCTGTTCAGGTGCAAATTTTTGCCTGAATTCGCACCTGAACCGGACCCAAAAACACACAGGACCCTTGAAAACCACACGGCAGCCACCTTGGCAATGTGTGAACCGGCTCCATTCACATCATGCAAATTGGATGCGGTTTAAAATGTATCCAGGTTACACACATATGTGAACCCAGCCTTACACAGCTCTGCCAGAGAATAGAACCAGACTGATGACCTGACTTTTCTCTCTTTCAGTTTGGCAATGCAGATAAGTCACCCCTCCGCCTACCACTGTACAGTATTAAAGTAGAGGCACACTGATCAAGTCATCCTTCCGCTTCTGTCAACATCTGTATGTGCAGTACAGCTAAATGGCCTCTTGGCTGCCCCTGTGCCGTTGTACAGGGCATTTCAGGAGGCTGAAATCAGTTTTGGCACATTACAATAGATGCATTTAAAAATAAATGTAATAATAAACATATTGGAATTTTTTTTTTTTAATTTGCCTGGAGTTCAGCTTTAAGATTGCTGATCTTTTGTTATCATCACAAAATCCTCTTTTGTATCCTCAAGTACTTTAAACAAAGTCTCATTGACCTGAACCATGTCTGGTAGAGACGGGGCTTGGTAATGATTTTCTTCTGGTTGGAGGTCGGTGATTCTCAGGCACTGTCTCATTGTTCCTTCAGGTGGAATGTACATAGAGCTTGGAGGCTCTCGAAGTCGATGTGGGTTGTCAACGCCTACACATTCTGCCCCTTTGCCGGTTGCTGCATTGAGCATGGAGAAGCCTGAAGAAAATGAGGCTGAACCCGTGACTTCTTCCATGGCCTCTTCACTTTTTGGACATGTCCATTTTGGATCCCTATTGCGAAACTGACTACTGTAAGAAAACTCCTTTGGATCTGGTGGTAATGTTTCTTCGACAGGGTAGGCCATCTCATCAGCCATTTTCCCCATCTTCAGTTTAATCACCAACCTCTCCGACTGAGTTTGTTGATTTGGCACATTAATTTCCATCGGAGACTTGTTGATGTCAAGAGGTTTCTTGGCGTCCAGTGTGTTGTGGCCAATTATAGTTGCGGTGTCAGCTGGTACACTGTACATTGTATCTCCGGCTTTATACAAATCTGGCTCAGATTCAATACTAGAGGATTCTGGGATACCGGCTTTGGCAAATTTTGGTTTTTCAAAAAGCTCATCAGATATTTCTTCTTTAAACCCCTGAGGGTTTATATTGTTTTTTCTGTTCTGTAAAGGCACAAGAGGTTGTTGGGCCAAGTTTAGATCACTGTATTTAGTCAGGAACTCATCACTGTCCAAATGCCGGGTATAAAAGTAGTTGGAATCCACAGCGGAGTCCTCCGGCCTGCAATGTGGAGCTGCAGGTAGGCCAAAACTGGCGGCAAACTTTTTGGAATCCTTTCTGTGGATGTTCTTCGATATTTTGGTCTGCACATTTAAATTGTTTGTGTCATTGGTGTGCTCAGGGTTGGCAATCTGGTTGTTACGTTTCCTACATTGTTCGGAATTTTCTTTTTCATTCTTAATCTCTAAATTGAGTTCACTGAACAGAAGATCCGCACAGTCGGACCTTTTCTCCTTGATCAGACAAAGAAGTTTTTCACAGTGAAGTCTTGCAAGGTATAGTTCAAAGGCTGTAAGTTTGGCTTCCTCTATATTAATCATCCCTCCGATAATATACTCAGTTTCTGTGACTACGGAGTATCCCACTCGCTGAAGGATCTGTCTTACAGTCTTCTCTGGAATGACGGGTTCAACAAAGTAGACAAAATTACCTGTAAATTTCTGCACAAAGAAAAAAGAAAGATTGAGTTTAGGGTAGAACATTTTTTTGTGCATCTGGAGAAAATAATTTGATTTAAGGGAGAGAGAGCAGGGAAGGCACTGAGGCTAATTCACATAAAGCTGAACTCCAGACAGATATAATATATACATTATGTTACCATGTATTAACTATTACATGTAAGAAAACCAGAAAAAAAAAAAAAACAAACTTGATACTTCAGCGCTCAGAGAAACTTCCTATAGAGTGTGCAAATGCCAAGACCACTGTGCAACTCGGGCTGGATAATTGCAGCGGTGCTGCCCTCCTCACAACAAAAAACAGAAGAGCACAAACGCCTACTGCATTATCTAGGGGTGTTGAAATTAAATCGTAGCATCGATGCATCGCGATGCAGCCTTGAACGATTCAAATTCGATGTTGAGGAACGGCCGCATCGATGAATGGATGAGGTCATCCCGGCTCCCTCTGCCTCTCCCAGGACAGTCTTGCAGTGCACTCTAAAGTTAAAACAAATTAGTGTCAGTGACTCCATTTCAGGGACCCTTCCTATAGTGTGTAAGGGTTAATGTAAACTGATGCCTGATTACCTTATTATCTCCGATCTTTTCATCGCAGTCACAGTCACGTGCCCTCTGGCCGGCCGGTCTCCTCCTCCCCGCTGGCCTGAGTTCACCAGACTGACGGCGATGAAAAGATTAGAGATAATAAGGTAATCAGGCATCAGTTTTCCTGAACCCTTACACACTATAGGAAGGGTCCCTGAAACTGAGTCACTGACACTTATTTTTTTTTTTTAAACTTTAGAGTGCAATGGCAGCCGGTATGGCGGTCCTGGGACTGCAGCGGGGGGGGGGGGGTCGGTTCGGGGGGCGAGGCTGCTATATAATGTAAATTGGCTGTGTTATGACAATGGGGGGGGGCTGTATAATGTCAATGGGGGTCTGTCTGTCAATGGGGGGGCTGTGTTATGTAAATGGGGGGGCCATCTGATGGCTCTGAGGAAGAGGGTTCTCCCTCGACACGCGTTAGCCCTATCTATATGGACACCTTCAAGTTTGCTTGTCCTAATTAAGGAATATGGTCCTGCGGTCTCAGGATAGTCGAAGGAATCCTTTGGTTTTATACTTTTATATAGCATACTCTTGGGAGTATAAATGTAGGACGTGGTTTTTACAATTTTCCAATAAATGTTTTATGGTATTGCACTAGGAAGGTGCGCCCTTCTCTTGTCTTGTATAGTAATCGTGATGCATTGCGGAATTGAATCGTTGACATGATAATCTGTGGTGTTCTGGTGAATATGCGTATTTGATATCCAACTTTTTGGGACACATGAATGGTGGAACCAACTGACGCGTTTCAGGGGACTGGCCCCTTTCTTCACAGCAATGACCAGTCCCCCAAGGACCAGTCATTGCTCTAAAGAGGGCCAGTTTCCCAAATTGCATTAGCGGGTCCACCGTTCATGTGTCCCATGAGGTTGGATGGTGGAGTGCTAGACTCTGTATCTTGATACACTACCATTCCAATTTCGGATCTTAAAAGTGCTTGAGATAATGCACTAGGTGTTTGCACCCTTCTGTTTTTTTGTCATTACATCATTAAAGTAGAAGTAAACACCCTTGGTTTATTTTGTACCTACATCTAAGTCTATAATATTTACTGTACCTATAGGTAAGCCTTATCTCCTAAATGTGCACTGTGATCTCCTAAACGTGCCCTGGTGAAGTCAGTGGCACATGCGCTCTGAAGGAACCGCATACCCATGCCATTCCTTCAGAGCCCTGTGCAGTAACGTAATCGCGGCTTGTCCATTCAAAGGGCCGGAGCCTTGTGAACCGGAAGTCTAGGTGAATATGGAAGCCCTGTCAGCGGTGACAACGTGCCGCTGGGAAGGGGGCTTAGTTTTAAGGCAAGTTTCACATGTGCTAGTATGCGATGTATACTAATACATTAGAACTCTGTCTTGCAGGAGGAACTTTTTTTTATGAGTTTACTACCGCTTTAAATGTATTTTCTCTTTCATTTATTGAAGGACATGGCTCTGCTTTAGATCAGTACCTCTTGGTATAGTGACACTTGCAAAATTAGAATGCTGTGAACAATTTAAAAAAAATAAAAAAAAAGATAGCCAAAGAGCTCAGTTATTAGCCTAGCATCCAGCAATCCTAGTTCTGTGGTTTTACATTACACAAGCTGCTGGCTGGGTGTCAGGTCGGGTAATATCGACCTGGAAGTCTCCCCTGTTTCTGGTCATCAAGCCCATGCAGTTTCTTGTCACATGTAGGTTAAGCTGTGTAGTCCCAGTTTTGTTGTGGACAACATATGGGATGTTTTTCTGTGGTGAAGGCGATAGGAAATATAACCGGCCAGCTTTAACTGATTGGTTGTCGTTAAAAAAAAATAATAATAATAATAATAATAATAATAATAATGTTATACTTACCTGCTCTGTGCAATGGTTTTGCACAGAGCAGCCCCAATCTTTTTTGTTCTGGGTCCTCCCCCTTGCTGAACGCCACCAATAGCAAGCCATTAGATATGGGTGCACTTAAGCAGGCTTGTTCCTGAGCCATGCTTGTGTGAATGGACATTGCTCATTCACAGAGCGTGGCTCCGCCCCGCCCCCTCCTCATTGGCTCACTGGCTGTGACTGACAGCCAATAACTCCTGCCTTTGTGTGAGCCAAAGAGGAGAGAGACCCAGGAGAGTCACTTCTCTCATGCACATCGCTGGATCAAGATGGGGCTCGGGTAAGTAAGGGAGGAAGCTGCACCCTGAAGGTTTTTTTTGCCTTAAAGCGGTTGTATCCTCAAAAGAACAAACCCTGCAGGACAAAGGCATAATGAGCTAGTATGCATCGCATTCTAGCTCATTATGAAATACTTACCCTACAACGAAGCCCTGACATGGTCGCCCGGACACCGCTGAGGCAGCTGACCTCTTCCCTCTGCATCTCTTTCGGTTTGGCGACTCCGGCGTTGTGAGTGGCCGGAGCCGTGATGACGTCACTCTCGCTCATGCGTGCGGGAGTTCACTTTCCAGGAAGGAGGCGGCAACGAGCTCTGAAGATCCACCGGACCTTCAGAGCGCATGCGCCGCTGGTGTCAGCGGCTGCATGCAGGGCAAATATCTCCTAAACCATGCAGGTTTAGAAGATATTAATTGTACCTACAGGTAAGCCTTATTATATGGAAAGAGTCAGGAGCAGATGATCAAACCATTGACCAGAGCAGGCAAGTATAACATGTATTTTTTTTTTTTAAATAATGGATCCTTTACAATCACTTTCAGCTTATTAGGAGCATGTAAACCCCAACAATGAACTTCTCCTACATGGTCCCTTTTGATCTGCACAAACTGTTGGTGCTATATAAAGCCCGTATTAGAATATTTTGTTAAATATACAAATGGAAGTGTTTTGTTATATCTGTTTATTAAATGCAAAAAATGACCCCTCGATCCTGCCAGAAATCTAGTAACCTGATGAGCATGCAGAAAGTTATCAATTACATTCTTCCCAGCTATCTATGTGGAGACTACAAAACACCTTCCCCTGTTACAGGGAGGAGAGGAAGAAGGGTCGTGTAGTCTTGTAATAGCGTGGCAAGGGTGCTCCTCCAGAGATACAGTACAGAGAGTGAGCATAGTCTTCCTAGGACTATTTGTGTATAACTGGGGGAAAGAGCAAGCATGCGCGCTAGCTGCTTATTATGGGGGCACTCAACAGGGGGGAGGGGCCAGAAGCGCTGGCCAGAGACCGGAAAAGGAATGATCTGGGCTGCTCTGTACAAAGCCATTGTACAGAGCAGAGTAGTA
The DNA here is from genome assembly GCF_965119305.1 of Pelophylax lessonae. Taxonomy (NCBI): domain Eukaryota; kingdom Metazoa; phylum Chordata; class Amphibia; order Anura; family Ranidae; genus Pelophylax; species Pelophylax lessonae. The sequence goes on along the minus strand of NC_138777.1, from coordinate 201,130,946 downwards.
CAACATGTATATTATAAAAATTAAATAAAAAAGATTACCTTTAGTAATCGCTTTAAAGCATAACTCCAGCCATGGATAAAGAAAACAAGGGTTAAAAATCTCAGATGTTCACAGTTGTGTCCCCGCTAGAGAGATTTCCACTCACTTCCTTCAGTGTCACAAGAACAGGAAATTCCTCCAACAGGAACACAACAAAAAAAAGACAATTAGTAAAGTGAAGACGGGTCAGAACCTCTGCCGGGTTTTGTTGCTGTTAAGATGTTCTTAACCACTTACCGACTAGCCGCCGCCTTTTACTGCAGCAGGTCGGCTCTATTACGCGAAACAAAGTACCTGTACGTCGTTTCATTTGATAGCCAGTGGGGGCGCACGCTGATTGGCCAGAGGGGAAGCCAATCAGCAGGTGCAGCGGACGCGATGTCTGCCAACCACCCGCGATCGCTCCCCATAGGGATAGAACAGCGTTCTGCTTAGGTAAACAAGGCAGACTGCCGTTCTGTCACAGATCCTGTGTTCTTACTATTCAGGAACACAGATCTCTGTGTTCATCTAATAAGTTCATCCCCCACACAGTTAGAAAACATCCTCTATGCACACATTTAACCCTCTGATCACCCCTGGTATTAACCCCATCCCCTGCCAGTGTCATTAATACAGTAACAGCACATATTGTTTATCACTGATTACTGTAGTAATGTCCAAAGCTTTAAAAAATGTCCTGCTCTCAAGTGGTGTATGGTGAGGGAAAGATTAGTATTCAATGGTCTTTGTTGGCATCACTTATGATCTCGCTGCCCCCTCAGGACCAAGGGTATCCAAAAAACACTAAACAATAACAAGAGAGGGGCGCACCGACCTTGTGCATTACACTAAAAAGGTTTATTAAAATCCAAAATAGTATGCATTATACTCACAAACAATTGTAGATAGCACACCTATATACACAATCAGACAAAAGATCTTCAAGGTAGCCACGGTGCTGGATAACGTGCTTAGGCTGACGCGTTTCAAGGGGCTCATCTTGCCAGTGCAGGTTGTGGTTCAGTAGCACTCTTTGGCTCTGAGGAAGAGGGTTTGCCCTCGAAACACGTCAGCCAAAGCAGCTTCGTGCGGACATCAGTACGTTATCCAGCACCGTGAAGTGGCTTGGCTACCTTGGAGATCTTTTGTCTGATCGCGTATATATGTGTGCTATCTACAATTGTTTGCGAGTATAATGCATATTATTTTGGATTTTAATAAACATTTTTTAGTGGTAATGCACAAGGTCGGTGCACCCCTCTCGTTTTTTACTGTAGTAATGTCACTGATCCCCTCAAAAGCGTCAGTTAGGGGTCTGATCTGTCCGCCGCAATGTCGCAGTCCAACTAAAAATCGCAGATCACCATTACTAGTAAAAAAAATAAATAGAAATGACATAAATCTTTCCCCTAGTTAGTAGACGCAAGAACCTTAGTGCAAACCAATCAATATACACTTATTGGGATTTTTTACCAAAAATATGTGGCAGAGTACATATTGGCCTAAAGATGTGATTTTTAATTTTTTTTTTTTTTTTTTTATTAGATATGTTTTATAGCAGAAAGTAAAAAATAGTTATTTTTTTCAGAATTGTCGCTCTTCTTTTGTTTATAGCGCAAAAAATTAAAAAACCGCAGAGGTGATCAAATACCACCAAAAGAAAGCTCTATTTGTGGGGAAAAAGGATATCAATTTTATTAGGGTACAGCGTCGCACAACTGCGCAATTGTCAGTTAAAGTAACGCAGTGCCATATCGCAACAAAAGGCCTGGTCATTAAGGGGGGGGTAAAACCTTCCAGTCCAGACATGGTTAAACTGGTCCTGCACCATGGCAGAAAGTGAAGGGCAATGGTTCCACGCCTTACTGGAATTCCCTATTAACCACTTTCCGCCTGCAAATGACAGCGGGAAGGTGGTTGCATTATCCTGACTGGACGTCAGGATAATGCAACCATGGGGGGGGGGGGGGGGGGCGCAGAGCGACGATCGGTGATGTGGCGTGTCACTTTGACACACTGCATCTCTGATCTCTGTAAAGAGCCTACTGACCTAGGCTCTTTACCATGTGACCAGCTGTGTCCAATCACAGCTGGTCACATAGTAAATAGGAAGTGCCGTTGATCGGCTTTCCTCAGTTTGTGCATGACAGGCACGAGTAGAGAGCCGATCTGCGGTTCTCCAGACGCGGGGGGGGGGGGGGGCAGGGGTACCAGTTGGTCTGCACTGGTAATCAGGGCATTGATTACCAGTGCAGACCCTTGGGGGGGGGGGGGTGCCACTAGAACCACCAGGGATGCCCACCCATGACCCCAGGGATGGCCACCAGGGATGGCAATCAGGGCTCAGGGAGCCCGCCAGTGCCCTCCCCATCAGTGCTTCCCACCAGTGCCCATCATTGCCACCTATCAGTGCCGCCCACCAGTGCCCATCAGTGCCATCCCATCAGTGCCTGTCAGTGTGGCCTCATCAGTGCAGGAAAAAACGTATCTATTTACACAATTTTGTTTCAAACTTTTCGGTCTTTTTTTATTTGTTTAGCAAAAAAGAAAAAAACTTGCGGTGATCAAATACCACCAAAAGAAAGCTCTATTTGTGGGAAAACAATGACATAAATTTGGTTTAGGTACAGTGTTGCATGACCGCGCAATTGTCAATCAAAATGCAACAGCGCTAAAAGCTGAAAATTGGCCTGGGCAGGAAGGGGGGTGAAAGTGCCCGGTATTGAAGTGGATGAACGGAAAGCGTTCTTTGTATCTGCTGATCCTTCTATCCACATCTGTTTTACTTTCACTAATTGAATTTCAGTGAGTCACGGAAGGCACTACTCCTTATCTCGGTTCAGTGATGACATCACCGCTTTTCATAATTGTATGTTGAGCCCATTGCACAACTTCATTACAGATAAAGGATCGGGATATGGTGCCAATAAAGGGCACGGCCTTACAAAACAAATAAGAACGAATGATGAGAGGACCTCTATTATAGGTGTAATGTTACTACATATCACAAATCACATTCTGCTGCCACTTGTTTTTTTATTCCCGAGAAGCACATCTAAGGATTTTTCTTCTTGTAAGGTGTCCCAGGAGAAAGAAGTGCTTCTCATTGGTCATTGTCACATGGTCACACTGCCCAATGAGTGATAGTCATTGTGAGCATTATAATAGATACTCACACTGGGGCTGTGTATTGTGGTGCACAGACTGCTACCCTGACAGCACGGGGCATCAGGGCCGCTGATAAGGCAGTACAGAGTACAGGCAGCCCTGTACTGGGCTTAGGCCCCATCAGTTCAAAAGGGGGGCCCAGGCATCTGCTAAGTACTACCTTACTGCAGACGCTGATCCTCATCTGCCTTCCCCTGCAGCACTGCCGGCTTCTCTTTTGCTCCCTCCTTCCAGCTGTGCTGCAGGGGGGGGATCAGTTCTTGAATCCGCGCCCCCATCCCTTTTTCGAGGCCCCCTGTGCACCCCTTTACCCCACATCTTCCCTCCTCTCCTGCCAGCAGCTGCTGAGGGGATGTTTCCGGATAAAGAGTGGAGGGGGAGGGGGGGGTGGCAAACATGTCATATAATCATTATTTTAGTGTATTTTTAGCGAAAAAAATATAATTGGATATTTTCTAGGGGGATGAGGCCCTGTCAGGTAGGAAGTATTGGGCCCCATGATTTCTAACAGCACCCCTGCGGGGCATCATGGCCACCATCTACAGCAGAAACCAGAGGGGTGGTTAGGATATCTGGGGTTAGTTCACCTATTGCATTTTTTGTGAAAAGTTGCACTTACCCTTTAAAACACACATATACTCTTCTAGGAAGATCGTTGTTTAACCACTTGCCGACGGCTCACTGGAGCTCTACTGCGGCAAAGTGGTTAGTTCCCATCCAGCAATGTAGACCTACGTCGCTGGACTCCTCCCCTTGTGGGCGGTGCTCACGCGCCGCCGGAGGCTCGCTCCCGCTGTATTCGTTCATAGCGGGAGTCGGGCCAGGGGAGGAGCGGGGAATTGAGTTTTGAGATCCGCCCGCTTGTGTAAACAAAGCGGGCGGATCTCCTAAGTGACAGACAGTGACAGATGGCAGTGTTCAGCATAGCTGAACCTGAGATCTGTCCCTGTGTCACTCAGTCACCTCCCCCCACGCACGTTAGTAAGCACCAGGCATACATTAACCCCTCCCTCTCCAATAAAATTAACCCCTTCCCTGCCAGTGTCATTTTTACAGTAACAGTGCATATATATAGCACCGATTACTGTAGTAATGTCACTGGTACCCCCAAAAGTGTAAAAAATGTCAGTCAAGGGTCCGATCTGTCCGCCGCAATGTCGCAGTCCTGCAAAAAAAAGAAAAAAAAAAAATTGCAGATCGCCGCCATTACTCGTTGAAAAAAAAAAACACCAAAAATAAGGGAAATCTTTTCCTTAGTTAGTAAACGCAATAACTTTTGCGCAAACCAATCAAAATACGCTTATTGTGATTTTTTTTTACCAAACATAGGTAGCAGAAAACAAATTGGCCAAAATTTTTTAAAAAAATTGATTTTTACATTTTTTTTGGTGGGAATTTCATATAAAAAAAAATGTGAAAAATAGTTATTTTTTCAAAATTTACACTCTTTTTTTGTTTATAGTGCAAAAAGTAAAAAATCGCACAGGTAATCAAATACCACCAAAATAAAGCTCTATTTGTGGGAAAAGAAGGACGTAAATTTCGTTTGGGTACAGCGTTGGCAGTTAAATTAGCACAGTGCCGAATCGCAAAAAGTGGCCCAGACGTAAGACAGCAAAATCCTCCGGATGGCAAAGGAGAAGGTTAAATGAATGGTGTGGTCTGTAAAGTTATTCCAAAAATTAAAAGTCAGCAACTACAAAAGCTGTACTTTAAAAAAAAAACAGATACTCACCTGTCCAGGGATCCAGTGCCACCCTCACCCAGGCCAGTTCATTACCAGTCTTCAGGTCCCAGGTGCCGCCATGTTAACTGTGGGTAGACGGCTGTGACTCTTTGGGGCTTAGCCTAGGTCAGTGGTTCTCAATCTCAGTCCTCAAGTACCCCCCAATGGGCCATGTTTTCAGGCTTTTCTTTGCACAGCTGCTTTAAATCAATATCAATGACATAGTATTCATAAGAGCTATTTTATCTAAGGGAAGTGTGACCGACCCCATTTCTCAAGAAGAGTATGTCCGCCGTATAAATTTCCCTTGCTTGATGCAAGCACGATCCAAGATCCCTTAGCCCACCCAGTCACTTGTCGAGACATCAGTGTAGGGTGATAAGAAGCTAAGACTGTTTATTTAAACACAGGCACAAAAAGATATACACTCAGGGGACAATCCCCCTTCTTTGCATAATGACAAAGGGCGGGGTAAACTACATTCAGTAACATGACACACAGGTATCTTCAACTTTCCAACAGTAGACAGTCTTTAGGAAGGGCTGCTGGAGAAATCCCCCCTCCCATCTAGCAGCTAATCCACATACACATCCCATAACAGGTTTATCCCAAGACAGACAAACAATAGAAAAATGGGATACAGGCACTTAATACAAAACCCCACCTCAAACTATCTAACAATGGTCTATGAGATAAACTTCTACAAGCAGCCTGAAAAGATCAAACCGATTTATCTTCATATATTTCCTGAGGGATATTGTCCCAAGTGAAAGAGCCCCTCCATTCTTTTAAACACAAACCACACATATAGCACCCAGGATAACACAAAATGCTGAGTCCAGTGTAGTTGTACAGTGAGTCTGGTTAGTGCAGACCCTACTTGGGTTCTCGGTCACCCTATGCCCCTAATAGACACAGGGTGACTTACACACAAGAGGGGCCAGGGGAGCTGGACAAGGGGTTTCCCAAAATCTTTAAGGTAATCTGGGTTACACAAGCCCCCACCCAAAGTGACTCCCGTCACAGGAAGTTCCCAAAACATGGCCTGTTGGGGGTACTTGAGGACTAAGGTTGAGAACCACTAGCCTAGGTCATGGGTGCTCAACCTGTGGCCCTCCAGCTGTTGCGGAACTGCAAGTCCCATCATGCCTCTGTCTTTGGGAGTCATGCTTGTAACTATCAGCCGTGCAATGCCTCATGGGACTTGTAGTTCTGCAACAGCTGTAGGGCCACAGGTTGAGCACCCATGGCCCAGGTCAGGGATGCTCAAACTACGGCCCTCCAGCTGTTGCAGAACTACCCATCCCATGAGGCATTGGAAAACTCTGACATTCACAGACATGGACTAGGCATGATGGGAATTGTAGTTCCTGAACAACTGGAGGGCCATAGTTTGAAGAGGGTATATCTCAAAACTAGGTACCCGACCCCCCCACCAAAAAAAAATGTGCTTGTGCTGGGAGTGCTCCCAGCACAGAGACTGAGCTGTCGCCAACAGCTTTGGATCTTGTACTAATGACAAGAAGACTGGCTCTCAAATCACATGACCGCAGTGGTTGCCTGTGATTGGCTCTCAACCACCGTTCACACTAAGGCGACCTGTGAGGCGACCTGGTCGCCTCACAGGTCGCCTTCCATAGGGAAGCTGCGGACCCGTTCTAATAGGAGCGACACAAGTCGCTCCGACTTAGAAAAAGGGTCCTGAGCTTCTTTGGGGCGACCCGGAGCGACCGTCATAGACTTCAATGTTATGAAGTCCGTGCCGGCCGCTCTGAGGTCGCGGCGCGCTGCTCGCACCTCGACCTCGGAGGTCGCCCCCCCAAGTCGGATCGCCCCTGTGTGAACGGGGCCTCACAGTGATCAGGAACTGTACACCCTGTACTCTCTTTCTCCTACTGAATGCATTACATTGTCTTTTTTCTCCTTGCTAGAGGAGAATATTGTAAACAAAAAAAATGTATAAAATAAAGACTAGCAAGATCATTGTTAGATCTAGGTAGGGGGCACAAAGTATGATCAGGGTCAGTGCGTCTTAGGTTGAATAAAAATAAATTATAAAAAAGAAAAAAAAAAAAAAAACCTATTGTTTCTGGGCCTTGCTATGGGAACAAAAATCAAATACACAGGTAGTATCGCTGCAATTGTCAGGAGTAGGAGGATTTGTTTTGGGCTGTTTTTAGCACTTGGTGTTTACAACTGTCCATGCTGCTACATCCTGTTTTTTCAGTTCTACTTCCCTGAACTTTTAGCCTACACATTAAAGCGTTTACAGTGGACAGTGCAGTCTGGAGTCAGTATTTTAGCTTGGAGGAGGGGAGTTCCTTGCCATCTGTGGGACTGGGTTTCTATTGATACACACAGAGTAGGGAGACAGAACTCTAGCCTCTGCATGCAAAAGTGGCTCCATATGACGCTGCAGGAAAAAGGAGGTACCCTAAAAAAGGGGCAGCAGTTGTAGCAGGAGGATGCTGCTTTTAAAACAATTTTTAACCAATTCTACGAAGCAAAAAATGTATCCAAGGCTCGGTTCACACCTACGCAGTTTGCTTTTGATCGCTTTTGCTGTGCATTTTTGCCACGATTTGAGCTTCTCATTTATTTCTATGCTTTTTTTTGGCCAATTTTTCTGTTGGGCAGATCAAAAAAATGCAAATTGTGGCCAAAAAAAACAAATCGCACTACATGCTTTTTCCATTGAAGTCTATTGAACCAAAAAATGCACTGTTTTGCGTTTAAAAAAGTCCCTGACCCTTTACAAAAACACAGCGGCTGAAAAAAGCATAGATGTGAACCTGTCCCATAGCAAATGGACTGTATTGCGTTTCTGCAAAGAGCACCAAAACGCATAGGTGTGAACCAGTCCAAAACACCAGGAGCAAAAACTCCTAATCAAACAGCAATCATTAGATATGGTGGAAGAATTTGTCTTCTATATATTTCAGCCTTTTTTATTTTCACCTGGTGAACCTTTCTGTAACTTCCTGTCCTAGGGTGACAACGTTCACTCCCTGTACTGAATATTTGAGGCAATGTTGTCACTCTAGGAAAGGAAGTGTGTTAGGACTACATAAAGCCCCCTCCTCTCTATATCTCTATGAAATAAGCACAGGACTGATAACATCAATTAGGATGTCAGTTCAGCATTGTTATCTCACTGCAGGAAGTTCACCAGATCTCTGATAGGATCAACTGGGATCAATGTTGTCAGTTATAGAACCGATATAACAAAAACACTTTCTCTGCTTTATTTAACAAACTAAAAGGGAGCAAAAAGGAGAAGTTTGTTGTTAGAGATTCCATACATTAAAGAGGAACTTCACTCCCCCGTGTTCATTTGTTTTTAAAGCGGTACGAAACCCAAAAACAAACATTTATTATATCGCAGCTTACCAATTCTTAGATGTGATTGCTGCATTTTTTTTTCTTTTTTAGGCTTTCTGACTTCTATTTTCATCTGATGATCCGGCCAGTATGTGTTTTTTTAAAAAAAGCACAAGCTCTCCAGCAGAATGTATCAGCTTACATGGATGAGAGATACCATTTAACTAGGGATGCACTGAAGAACAAGAAGAAGGACAAGAATAACGAGAACAACGAGGAGGAGGAGGATGAGGAGAACAACGAGGAGGAGGAGAACAACGAGGAGAACGAGGAGGAGGAGGAGGAGGAGAACAACAAGGAGGAGGAGAACAAGGAGGAGGAGGAGAACAACGAGGAGAACGAGGAGGAGGAGGAGAACAACGAGGAGGAGGAGGAGGAGAACAACAAGGAGGAGGAGAACGAGGAGGAGGAGGAGGAGGAGGAGAACAACAAGGAGGAGGAGAACGAGGAGGAGGAGGAGGAGGAGGAGGAGGAGGAGGAGGACAACAAGGAGGAGGAGAACAACGAGGAGGAGGAGAACAACGAGGAGGAGGAGAACAACGAGGAGAACGAGGAGGAGGAGGAGGAGGAGAACAACGAGGAGAACAACAAGGAGGAGGAGAACAAGGAGGAGGAGGAGAACAACGAGGAGAACGAGGAGGAGGAGGAGGAGGAGAACAACGAGGAGGAGGAGGAGAACAACGAGGAGGAGGAGGAGAACAACGAGGAGGAGGAGGAGAACAACGAGGAGGAGGAGGAGGAGAACAACGAGGAGGAGGAGGAGGAGGAGGAGAACAACGAGGAGGAGGAGGAGGAGGAGGAGGAGGAGGAGAACAATGAGGAGGAGGAGAACAACGAGGAGGAGGAGGAGGAGGAGGAGAACAACGAGGAGAACAACAAGGAGGAGGAGAACAAGGAGGAGGAGGAGAACAACGAGGAGAACGAGGAGGAGGAGGAGAACAACGAGGAGGAGGAGGAGAACAACGAGGAGGAGGAGGAGAACAACGAGGAGGAGGAGGAGAACAACGAGGAGGAGGAGGAGAACAACGAGGAGGAGGAGGAGGAGAACAACGAGGAGGAGGAGGAGGAGAACAACGAGGAGGAGGAGGAGGAGGAGAACAACGAGGAGGAGGAGGAGGAGGAGGAGGAGGAGGAGGAGAACAACGAGGAGGAGGAGAACAACGAGGAAGAGGAGAACAACGAGGAAGAGGAGAACAACGAGGAAGAGGAGAACAACGAGAACGAGGAGGAGGAGGAGGAGGAGGAGAACAACAAGGAGGAGGAGAACAAGGAGGAGGAGGAGGAGAACAACGAGGAGAACGAGGAGGAGGAGGAGGAGAACAACGAGGAGGAGGAGGAGAACAACGAGGAGGAGGAGGAGGAGGAGGAGGAGGAGAACAACGAGGAGAACAACAAGGAGGAGGAGAACAAGGAGGAGGAGGAGAACAACGAGGAGAACGAGGAGGAGGAGGAGGAGGAGAACAACGAGGAGGAGGAGGAGAACAACGAGGAGGAGGAGGAGAACAACGAGGAGGAGGAGGAGAACAACGAGGAGGAGGAGGAGGAGAACAACGAGGAGGAGGAGGAGGAGAACAACGAGGAGGAGGAGGAGGAGGAGGAGAACAACGAGGAGGAGGAGGAGGAGGAGGAGGAGGAGAACAATGAGGAGGAGGAGAACAACGAGGAGAACGAGGAGGAGGAGGAGGAGGAGAACAACGAGGAGAACAACAAGGAGGAGGAGAACAAGGAGGAGGAGGAGAACAACGAGGAGAACGAGGAGGAGGAGGAGAACAACGAGGAGGAGGAGGAGAACAACGAGGAGGAGGAGGAGAACAACGAGGAGGAGGAGGAGGAGAACAACGAGGAGGAGGAGGAGGAGAACAACGAGGAGGAGGAGGAGGAGAACAACGAGGAGGAGGAGGAGGAGGAGAACAACGAGGAGGAGGAGGAGGAGGAGAACAACGAGGAGGAGGAGGAGGAGGAGGAGGAGGAGGAGGAGGAGGAGAACAACGAGGAGGAGGAGAACAACGAGGAAGAGGAGAACAACGAGGAAGAGGAGAACAACGAGGAAGAGGAGAACAACGAGAACGAGGAGGAGGAGGAGGAGGAGGAGAACAACAAGGAGGAGGAGAACAAGGAGGAGGAGGAGGAGAACAACGAGGAGAACGAGGAGGAGGAGGAGGAGAACAACGAGGAGGAGGAGGAGAACAACGAGGAGGAGGAGGAGGAGGAGGAGGAGGAGAACAACGAGGAGGAGAACAACGAGGAGGAGGAGGAGAACAACGAGGAGGAGGAGGAGGAGAACAACGAGGAGGAGGAGGAGGAGAACAACGAGGAGGAGGAGGAGGAGGAGGAGAACAACGAGGAGGAGGAGGAGGAGGAGAAGGAGGAGGAGGAGAAGGAGGAGGAGGAGGAGAAGGAGGAGGAGGAGGAGAACAACGAGGAGGAGGAGGAGGAGGAGGAGGAGGAGAACAACGAGGAGGAGGAGGAGGAGAACAACGAGGAGGAGGAGGAGGAGAACAACGAGGAGGAGGAGGAGGAGAACAACGAGGAGGAGGAGGAGGAGAACAACGAGGAGGAGGAGGAGGAGAACAACGAGGAGGAGGAGGAGGAGAACAACGAGGAGGAGGAGGAGGAGAACAACGAGGAGGAGGAGGAGGAGAACAACGAGGAGGAGGAGGAGGAGAACAACGAGGAGGAGGAGGAGGAGAACAACGAGGAGGAGGAGGAGAACAACGAGGAGGAGGAGGAGAACAACGAGGAGGAGGAGGAGAACAACGAGGAGGAGGAGGAGGAGAACAAGGAGGAGGAGGAGGAGAACAACGAGGAGGAGGAGGAGAACAACGAGGAGGAGGAGGAGAACAACGAGGAGGAGGAGGAGAACGAGGAGGAGGAGAACAACGAGGAGGAGGAGAACAACGAGGAGGAGGAGAACAACGAGGAGGAGGAGGAGAACGAGGAGGAGAAAGACGAGGAGGAGGAGGAGGAGAACGACGAGGAGGAGGAGAACAACGAGGAGGAGGAGAACAACGACGAGGAGGAGGAGAACGACGACGAGGAGGAGGAGAACGACGAGGAGAAAGAAGAAGAAGCCAATAAGGGCAACCAAAAAACGTGCACAATTTTGCCACGATTTTTATAGGTCATGTGACTCACAAACCTCAAAAAGGCAACACGGGTGCGTTTTTGATGGGTTTTGTCACGTTTTCAATGGTGTTATACCGCAATGGACCATTATGAAGACATACGAAGGGATGGATTTTTCACCTTTTCTTGAGCTTTTTTTTTTTTTACACTTTAAAACTAATAATTAAAAAGTCAAATGTAATACAATTATAGATTTTAAAAAAATATATAGCTTTTTTAAACATTTTTCATTTTTGGTTTTCGGCCAAGTGCATCCTGAATTTTCATTTGGGTGCATCACTACATTTAACACTAACAGGGGTGCTTACAATGATCAGCTTTTATTTATGTAAAACCTTCATCCCAAAAGGAGAAATGATTTGCTGTAACTGCTTATAGAGGTTGAGCTGAACTTTGGCTTCAATTAGTTACTGTACTTAAAGCGGAACTCCACCCAAAAGAGGAAGTGCCACTTTAAGGATTTTGACAGGTACCGGCTCCCACTTCCGTTCCGAACGCCGCGATGCTCAGCAATGGAAGTTCTTCTTCCTCCCTCCCTCCCTCTACCGTCCTCTGAGACACTGACAGGTACCAGAAGACTGCATCCACCATTCACAATGCGCCACGCGACTCGCGCATGCTCAGTGGGTACCCAGCTGTGAAGCCGCAAGCTGTCACAGCCGGGTGCCCATAGTGAAGATGCTGGTGCCGCTGAGGGAGGACCAAGAAGACGGTTGGGCTGAGTGCACCGCTGGATCCTGGGACAGGTGAGGGGCTGTTTTTTTAAAAGTCAGCAGCTACACTTTCTTTAGCTGCTGACTTACAGGTGGCTGTAACTCCGCTTTAAATGCTAGTACTCCTAAAACACTCCCCCAACCTAAACACTCCCCCAACCTAAACACTCCCCCAACCTAAACACTCCCCCAACCTAAACACTCCCCCAACCTAAACACTCCCCCAACCTAAACACTCCCCCAACCTAAACACTCCCCCAACCTAAACACTCCCCCAACCTAAACACTCCCCTCCCCCAAACTGACAATGCTGCTGTCTGCTATGCCTCCTTTTCTCCTTCATCCAGAGTTGAGGAACTCCAATACAGAAAGTGTGTTACTGGCCAGATCACAGGTGAAAATAGAGGGGGGAAAAAGCCAAAAAAAGAAAATAAATGCAGCACCACATGTAATGATTGGTAAACTGCAATATATGACATTTTTAGTTTTGGGTTTTGTATCCTGACAGCTGTCAAAATACCTGAACAGCAGCTGCACCTGATTGGATTACAGGTGCTATTTGGCTGACATTTTTCCACCTTGCGCCTATTGGGCTGCGGGTGAGCGACATGGCCTCCGACTGAGCGAAATTCATCTGGTTTGATCGACGTTTAGCCAGCTTTCCCTTTTATCCTGAGGTCACATATTCACCTCCCCTGTGAGTCCATCATCACCCTGCTGTGTCCTGAGCCACCATCTTCCTCTCCGACGTCTTTAGGGGCCGGCTGCCTCCTCCAGGTTCAGGTAGCCACCCCCCCTCTAATGACACACCACCAGATCACAGTGTGTGGAGGCTGATGGTTCCCTGGATAGGAGACATGCATATTACAGGAAGGTCCAGGAGTCGGGGAGGGGGCGTAGGGAACGGAGGGAGGGGGTGATGGGCTGGATCGGAAAAATAAACAACCCCCTCCCCCTGTGAATTTTTTTTAAGTAAAGATCCAATATAAAGAACTCATCTGCCAATTAGACACCTATGTATGATCTACCTCTCAATGGACAATTACATCTGTATAAAGCTTGCCATACCCTATACCAGAGATCCTCAAACTACAGCCTTCCAGCTGTTGCAGAACTACACATCCCATGAGGCATTGTAAAACTTGACATTCACAGACATGACTAGGCATGATGGGAATTGTAGTTCCTGTACAAATGGAGGGCCGTAGTTTGAAGACCCCTGCACTATACAATCAGAATTCCAAAAGTGGAACTTCCGCTTTAACCACTTTACCTCCGGCCACTGTGCTGCTACTGCAGCAATGTGGCTCGTTCCCGTCCAGCGATGTAGACCTACGTCGCTGGACTCCTCCCCCTGTAGGCGGCGCTCGCGCCGCCGGAGGCGCGCTCCCGCTGTTTTCAGTCACAGCGGGAGTCGGGCCAGGGGAGGAGCGGCGGCGATCGCCGCCGCTCTTCCCCGATCGTCGGGGAATCGAGTGAGGAGATCCGCCCGCTTGTGTAAACAGAGCGGGCGGATCTCCTAAGCGACAGGCAGGGTCAGATTGCAGGGTTCAGCATAGCTGAACATCCGATCTGTCCTTGTGTCACTCAGTCACCTCCCCCCACACACGTTAGTAAGCACCAGGCATACATTAACCCCTCCCTCTCCAATAAAATTAACCCCTTCCCTGCCAGTGTCATTTTTACAGTAACAGTGCATATTTATAGCACTGATTACTGCAGTAATGTCACTGGTACCCCCAAAAGTGCCAAAAATGTCAGTCCAGGGTCTGATCTGTCCGCCGCAATGTCCCAGTCCCGCAAAAAAAAAAAAAAAAAATCGCAGATCGCCGCCATTACATGTTTAAAAAAAAAAACACCAAAAATTACATAAATCTTTCCCTTAGTTAGTAAACGCAATAACTTTTGCGCAAACCAATCAAAATACCCTTTTTGTGATTTTTTTTACCAAACATAGGTAGCAGAAAACAAATTGGCCAAAAATTTAAAAAAAAAAATTTGATTTTTACATTTTTTTGGGGGAATTTCATATAAAAAAAATGTTAAAAATATTGTTATTTTTTCAAAATAAAAGCTCTTTTTTTGTTTATAGCGCAAAAAGTAAAAATCGCACAGGTGATCAAATACCACCAAAAAAAAAGCTCTTTTGTGGGAAAAAAAGGACGTAAATTTAGTTTGGGTACGGCGTCGCACGACCGCGCAATTGTCAGTTAAAGTCGCACAGCCCTGAATCGCAAAAAGTGGCCCAGACGTAAGACAGCAAAATCCTCCGGTGGTAAAGTGGTTAAATAGTCCTAACCCCCTGACATGCCACATTTGGCATGTCATTTTTTTGGGGGGGGGGAGCGAGTACCTAGTTTTGACAGGTACCCGCTCCCACTTCCGCTCGGAGTGCCGTGGCGCCCTGAGCGGAACTTCTCCTCTCTCCCTCCCTCCCTGCAATCTTCTAGGCCATGTCAGAGGTCCCAGAAGATTGTCGGCCAATCACGACGCATAGCGCAACTCACGACGCATGCGCAGTGCGTACCCGGCTGTGAAGCCGCAGACTGTCACAGCCGGGTGCCCACATCAGTGATGCCGGCGCCGCAGAGCAGAGAGGGAGAAGACGGCGCATCGCTGGACCCTGGGACAGGTGAGTGTGCGGTTAGGCTGGAACTCCGCTTTAACGACACCCCCAGATCAGTTTGCATATCGCAGTGCGAACTGTCAGTTTGGACAGGAATCGGATCACATAGGTGTGAACACCCATGCGATCGGATTCTGGTGCGGACCAAAAAAAAGGGTCCTGTGCGACTTTGGTCCAAATGTGATGCAAATTCGGCCATGCAATCTGTATGGCTGAATGTGCATCGCACAGACATCGCATGTGATTTGCATAGAAGTTGCGGTGCGAATCACATCGCATATGTGTGAACCGGCACTCCAATCCCTGTCTGATTGGATAAAACTGAACAGATTGTTTAGGTAGGTCCTGATTGTTTTGATAAATATAAAAAGGTGGCCATTCCCCATACAATCTGATTGTACATCTTGTGTACAATCTTATTTAGAATTACCAGAACTAAACAACAGAAGCAGATAGATGGATTGAAAAGCTGGCCATAGATGGATTAAAATTGGATCGGTTCAGCACGGACTGACCGATTTTCAATCCATCTATAACCGTTATCAATCAAAGAACAGTCAGTCAATCTAAGGACTGACTGCTCTCTAACAAGCCTGTTGGGAAAATCTTGCTTCAATAAGCCCTGCAGCCAATCGGATGCAGCGCTGATCTGTGTATTCTGATGGTGGAGGAATCCCTGCTGTCAGAATACAATGCCACAGCGGGGAGGATTCCTGCATCCACCTCAAATGTGAGGATGGGGGAATTGGTCCAGTTCTTTTCTATAAGCCCGCCCACTGATAAAATAAAAAATTACGTGTATGGCCAGCTTAACCCCTTCCCGCCCAGCCTCTTGTATAATGATGGCTGGGTGAGAGCACATTTTTTCTGGGATGATGTCATTTGACGTCCTTTTAGAATCGGGCCGCACTCAGGTGCGATCTGTCACCTGCTGTGTCCACCGATGACAGATCACTGTACCGGCCTGCTGCCAGTACCATGTGACTGCTGTGGCCAACCAGAGCAGATCACACGACAGTTGTACACAATGAATGACTTTGTTACAGGTCTTTCATTGTGTACTATTGTGATGAGCTCTGTGATTGGCCACAGTCATCACATGGAACAGATAGAGCCAATCACAGCCCATCTGCACCATATGATTAGCTGTGGCCAATCACAGCTCTTCACAACAGTAAACACTGAATGAGTCGTTTTCATTCGGAAAAAAGAAATGGTTGCTTAGAACTGTTAGACCCCGTTCACACTGGGACGAGCCGACTTTGCCGGGCGACCTGTGAAGTCGTGGTGCGCAGCTCGCACTGCGACCTCGGAGCGGCCGGCACGGACTTCATAACATTGAAGTCTATGACGGTCGCTCTGGGTCGCCCCAAAGAAGCTCTGGACCCTTTTTCTAAGTCGGAGGGACTTGTGTCGCTCCTATTAGAACGGGTCCACAGCTTCTCTATGGCAGGCAACCTGTCAGGCGACCAGGTCGCCCCAGTGTGAACCGGCTCTAAAATGCACAGTTATAAACAATCATAGTGTGTAAAAATAAAAAGAAAATCTTGATCACCTCCCCAGGGTAGTACAGGGTTACTGTGGTAACACTGTATTGCTCTGGTCACAGTGCGTAAAAAAAATAAAAAATTGTAGGAAAAAAAAGAAAAATGTAAAAAAATTATTATTTTTTTTTTAAACATACTGTCACCAGTCAGTGCCCCTGATCAACGCCACACCAGTTATATGATGACGCTGTACTGCACTGGTGACAGTATGTAAAAAATTGTAAATACATTTTTTTTTGTTTTTTATTTTTTTTTTAAATGCTTTATTTTCTAAAAAATTGTGACAAAAAAAAAGACAACTTCATTAAACTCACCACACCTCTTAACCGGTTGCCGACCGCCGCAAGTACATATACTGCGGCGGTCAGCCCCGGCCAGGCAAAGTGACGTAGCGGTACGTCACTAGCCTGTCACTAGCTTGTGAGCCAATAGCGGGCGGGCGAGCGCGCGCCTGCCCCGACTCGTTCCCAAACAAGTCAGTGCGTGTGACCGGCGGACCCGATGTCCGCCGGTCACTCGCAATCGTTCGCCGTGAAGGGAGAAAGGCAGGCAGCTAATGTAAACAAAGCCGCCTGTCATTCTCCCCTGTGTAAAAATAGAGATCACACGGTTCTACTATGTAGGACCGTTGATCTCTGTTCTTACACCAGTAGCCACAGCCAATCACAGTTAAAAACACACGCCCCCAGGGACATACTTAACCCCTCCTTCCCCAACAAAGTTAACCCCTTCCCTGCCAGTGTCATTTTTACAGTAACAGTGCATATGTATAGCACTGATTACTGTAGTAATGTCACTGGTACCCCCAAAAGTGTCAAAAATGTCAGTCAAGGGTCCGATCTGTCCGCCGCAATGTCGCAGTCCCGCAAAAAAATGCAGATCGCCGCCATTACTCGTTAAAAAGAAAAAAACAACAAAAATGACAAAAATCTTTCCCTTTGTTAGTAAACACAATAACTTTTGCGCGAACCAATCAAAATACGCTTATTGTGATTTTTTTTTTACCAAACATATGTAGCAGAAAACAAATTGGCCAAAAATGTAAAAAAAAAAAAAAATTGATTTTTACATTTTTTTGGGGGGGAATTTCATATAAAAAAAATGTGAAAAATATTGTTATTTTTGCAAAATTGACGCTCTTTTTTTGCTTATAGCGCGTGATCAAAAAAATCGCACAGGTGATCAAATACCACCAAAAGAAAGCTCTGTTTGTGGGAAAAAAAAGGACGTCAAATGTGTTTAGGTACAGCGTCGCACGACCGCGCAATTGTCCGTTAAAGTCACGCAGTGCCGAATCGCAAAATACCCCCTGGTCAGGAAGGGGGTAAAATCTTCCGGGGCTTAAGTGGTTAATAAAAACCTTGGAATGTCTACTCTCCTAAAAGGGGTCATTTGGGGGATAGTTGTACTTTCCTGACATTTTGGGCTCTAACAAATGACATCGGCCATCGGTACATCAGGATTGATCGATTTGCAGATATATACGTTCGTTTATGAACTGTAAAACTTTCCTACAGACTAAATAATAAACACTGATTTGGGTTATTTTCACCGATGAAAACGGAGAATACATTTTGGTCTAAATTTATGAAAAAAAGATTATTTATTTGCAAAGTTTTATAACAAAAACAAAGAACAATGTTTTTTTTTTTCTCAAAGTTTTGTCTTTTTTGCAAACAAAAAAACCCGCAGCAGTGATTAAATACCACAAAAAGAAAGCTCTATTTGTGTGAAAAGAAAATGATAAAAAATGTAATATGGGTACAGAGTTACATGACTGCGCAATTGTCATTGAAAGTGCGACAACACCTGAAAGCTGAAAATTGTCCTGGGCAGGAAGGGGGTAAAAGTGCCCAGTATTGAAGTGGTTATACAATCCATGCAATTTATATCCAATCAGGAAGGCCCTGAACGACATACTTGTCAGTAGATCTGAAGGAGATTGTACAGTGTATGGTCAGCTTAAAGCATCCATAAAAAGACCCTTTTTTTTGTTGCCCGTAGCAACTAGCATTCTTGTTAGAATCCGGAAGCTGATTGGTTGCCACGGCAACAAGAAATTTTCCACCCAGCATACCGCATCCATCAGCCATGCATGAAAAGCAAGCTTCGTTCTTGTTGCCTGTAGCAATCAGAATGCTTGTTGCACTTACTGATTGGTTGCTCGGGGCAACAAGCATGATTGGTACTCATCAGCATTTCTTGTTGCCATTTTTTTAACCTCTTTGGTAGCAGATTGGTTGCCTCAGACTGTAGGAAATGCCCTCCAGCCTATCACCCTGCATGAAAAGTGTGCCAGCAAGCCCCCTTGCTTGTTGTCCATAGCAACCAGCCTTCTTGCTCCACTTTGGAAGCTGATTGGTTGCCACGGGCAACAAGAAATGTTCCACCCAGCGCATGGCACCCATCAGTCATGCATGTAAAGTATGTCAGTGAGTCACTCTCTTGTTGCCCTTAGCAACCAGTTAGCTTTGTTTTCATCTCTGGAAGCTGATTGGTTGCCTCGGGCAGCAGGAAATTGCACCTATCGCCATGCATGAAACGTGTGCTAGAAAGCCGCTTTCTTGTTGTCTATAGCAACCAGAGAATCCAGAAGCTTATTAGTTGCCAGGGGCAACGAGCGTGATTGGTACTCATCAGCCTTTCTTATTGCCCTTAGCAACCAGCCTGCATTGTTCTTGTTGTCTATAGCAACCAGAGACTCCAGAAGCTGATTAGTTGCTCGGGGCAACGAGCGTGATTGGTACTCATCAGCCTTTCTTATTGCCCTTAGCAACCAGCCAGCATTGTTTTCATCTCTGGTAGCGGATTGGTTGCCTCACACTGCAGGAAATGTCCTGCACCTATCACCATGCATGAAAATTGTGCCAGGTAGCCCCCTTGCTTGTTGTCCATAGCAACCAGCCTACTTGTTCCACTGTGAAAGCTGATTGGTTGCTACAGGCAACAACAAATGTTCCACCCAGCGCATGGCACCTATCAGCCATGCATAAAGTAGGTCAGTGAGCCACTCTCTTGTTGCCCTTGGCAACCAGTTAGCTTCCTTTTCATCTCTGGAAGCTGATTGGTTGCCTCAGGCTGCAGGAAATGTACTGCACCAAACATGAAAAGTGTAACAGGAAGCCCCTTTCTTGTTGCCCATGGCAACCAGCCACTCCAGAAGCTGATTGGTTGATCGGAGGCACAATAAATATTCCACCCAGCACTCAGCCAATCATGAACAGCAAACTCCTTTGTTGTTGCCCGGAGCAACCTGCTTTCTTCCTCCCTTCTGGAAGCTGATTGGTTGCCACGGGCAACAAGAAATGTCCCTCCCCCTGCTAGCTACCTTCAGGGTCCGGATCTCCTTCCTCCAGGGGTACAGGAACAGGTTGACACAGATGAGCTCCAGGACGGCGAATCCTTTCATCATGTGTGCGATGATGTCAGCCCCGTCCTGCCGCTTCCTCCTCACAAAGTTCTCTCTGATAAGCTGAGTGTAGAGGAGCCCCGGGGCCGCCCCGTCCTCCCCTCTCCCGTACAGCACGGCGCTACCCTCCCGGCTCCCGGCCTCATAGTGGAGGATGAAATCCTGGAACAGGTTCCCCTTCATGTCTGCCCAGCCTGGCTCCCCTCTGCCCGACTTCGGCATCAGGAAGTTCCCGGCCGAATCGCTCCCCAAGCCCGATTGGTCGGCTCCACACACACCGAGGTCACCTATTGGTCAGAGAGGCACACAGCGAGGCCTCCTATTGGTCGGAGCACGTGTCAGTCAGACAGTCGGCTCAGCCCTGAGTTCAGGAAGTCAGGAAGACAAAGTGAAAGCGATGTGAGACTATCATTGTGTACAAAGAGCCTATCATTGTGTACAAAGAGCCTCTCATTGTGTATGAAGAGCCTATCATTGTGTATGAAGATCCTATCATTGTGTATGAAGATCCTATCATTGTGTACATAGAGCCTGTCATTGTGTATGAAGAGCCTATCATTGTGTATGAAGATCCTATCATTGTGTACAGAGATCCTGTCATTGTGTACAGAGAGCCTCTCATTGTGTATGAAGAGCCTGTCATTGTGTACAGCGATCCTGTCATTGTGTACTGCGATCCTGTCATTGTGTACAGAGATCCTGTCATTGTGTACAGAGATCCTGTCATTGTGTACAGAGATCTTGTCATTGTGTACAGAGAGCCTGTCATTGTGTACAGAGATCCTGTCATTGTGTACAGAGATCTTGTCATTGTGTACAGAGAGCCTGTCATTGTGTACAGAGATCCTGTCATTGTGTACAGCGATCCTGTCATTGTGTACAGAGATCCTGTCATTGTGTATAGAGATCCTGTCATTGTGTACTGCGATCCTGTCATTGTGTACAGCGTTCCTGTCATTGTGTACAGCGATCCTGTCATTGTGTACAGCGTTCCTGTCATTGTGTACAGCGATCCTGTCATTGTGTACAGAGATCTTGTCATTGTGTATGTGTAAAGTGGTTAAAGAAAAAAAAATGTTTTTCTCAAAATTTGCTAACGGGTTCCCCTGGTGTAACATGGACCCTGCTGAACATGTGTCCCCACCTGACCCCCTCGAGATGGCCGCAGGGACCTCCGGCTCCCGGCTGGCTATAGATGCACTTTCGGCGGTCCTGGAATAGTTTGTGTCCCGGCTGGAGGTGGCCTTTAAAGGGCGAGGTGCTAATAACCGACCTCCGCCTACCCGTGCGTCATCTGATGCCTCAGAATCTGGGTCTGCATCAGTCGCTGCTGACACAGGTCACCCTGCCGGGTCTACTGCCTCGCGCCCTGTCTCCTCTAATAGTGAGGATGACCTTTCTGCCTTTGCTGCCGCGCAAAACTAGGCGCTGGTGGATGCACTGTTAGTGTCTGTGCGTGATACTGTAAAGATGGAGGACGCAGCTCCGGCTGCTGCTGAGGTGCAGGCTACATTGGCACTCCTGCGTACTTTACCAATATGCTCAAAAAAGTTTGGGACCATCCAAAACATTCCCCTGGGATGCCTGAGCGGATGCTAGGCGCTATCCTTTTGCAGGGTCCCTCATTAACAAGTGGACTGTGCCACCTGGAGCTACTATGATCCTAGTGGAGGATTCCCCATCTTTTAAGGATTCGGTGGATCGGAGGGCAGACTCTGTGTCCCTCAATATGTTCTCCCTGGCAGGCCTGCTTTCACATCGGTGTTTCTGGGTGCCCTGGTGTCGTAAACATTGACTGTATGGGCTACGCTACTATGCCGTGACCTGGAGGGGAGACAACTCCCCCTTGTTGTTTTGGAGCTGTTGGACCAACTGGTGCAAGGGCTGCAGGTGTTTGTGCTGCCGCACTAGACACTGCTCCCATGCTGGGCCCTTTGTCCTTTTGGGCAGTGGTCCTCCGGCGCATGTTGTGGCTGAAGTGCTGGTCTGCGGATCAGACTTCGAAGGAAGCTTAACTGATCTTCCCCTCCGGGGATTGCCTGTTTTGGGCTACCTTGGCTGACTTTATCAAAGGTCTCACTGGGGGTGAGTACCTTTCTCCCATAGGCTACCAAGGGCGAGGACCCCCGTCACTGAAAAGGACCCTCCTTTTCAGCACACAAGGAGTTCTTTCGTCCCTCAGGGTCAGTCGATGAGGCAAAGTCCTTCAAGGCTCCCTCGAGGGGTTCCAAGCGACCCTGGACTGGACAACAAACATCAAATCTCTCCAGACCTGCGGACAAGGCCACTTCGGCCTGAAGGTGCACCCACACCCGTATCTGGGGTGGGGGGGGGACTTCTTTGCCGGTTCCCGGACCCGTGGCTCTTCCGGATTCAAGACGGATGGGTTCACGAGGTCATGCGGTCGAGCTTCGCTCTGTCCCACCAGTAAGGTTCTTCCCTTCCTCTGTGAGGCTGTCCCCAAATTGCTTACTGGCTCTCTTGGGTGCAGTACGGGACCTGGTACAACAGGGAGTAATATTTCCGGTTCCGTGTGCAGACCCTTTCTGGGGCTTTTTTCACGCCTGTTTACAGTACCCAGGAAGGAGGACAAGGTGCGGCCACTCCTGGACTTAAGGAGCTGAATTGTTTCGTGCAGGTTCAAAATTTCAAGATGGAATCCATTCACACGGTGGTGGCCTCCCTGCATCGGGGGGACCTTCTGGCCTCCATGGATATCAAAGATGCCTGCCTTCACATCCCCTATGCGCAGGACACCAACATTTTCTGAACTTTGCAGTGGGAGTGGACCATTATCTATTTGTGGCGTTACCCTTTGGTCTCGCTTCTGCTCCTCGGATCTTCACATAGGTGTTTGGCTCTAGTTCTGGCGCTGTTGTGACAGCGGGGGCTGTCGATCTGGGAGACTGGCCTGACTTAACCTCGCCCTTAGCCAGGGTTTTTCTTCCTTCGGAAACACTCCACGAGCTCCAGACTGCAATCAGCTGTTGCTGTCAAGCAAATGGTCTTCTCTTTGGACCTGTATGTGAGTTCTGGGACTGATGGTGTCGTCCTTCAAGGTGGTCCCTTTCGCTCATTCCACACGAGAATCCTCCAGAAGGACACCCTTCTCCAATGGAACATAAATCAAATTTCCCTGGACAATCAGATCCAGCTGAGCCCGGTGACCAGGGAGTCACTGATATGTGGCTTCAGTCCCTGATGCTCACTCCGGGGAAGTCCTTCCTTTTCGGTTTATTGGTCTATTGTCACCATGGATGCCAGTCTATCTGGGTGGGGAGGGGTTCTCGGTGGATTTTCTACTCAGGGAGTCTGGTCCCTGGAAGTATCCAGGTTGGCCTATTACTGGACTGGAACTGAGAGCGATCAGGGTTGCCTGGTTCGCTGGACCGAACGTCTTTGGGATTGTCCAGTGCGCATTCAATCGGACGATGCCACGGCCGTGGCTTATGTCATAAGTGCCCCTGCGGCCTTGGAAGTGCCCGGCATCCTCCGATGGGCGGACTGCTTTGTTCCGGCTTTCTCCGCTGTTCCCATTTCAGGAGTGGAAAATTGACAGCCGGATTTCCTCAGCTGACGGACCTTGGATCTAGGAGAATGGTCTTTCCATCCGGAGGTGTTCCACCAGTTGTGCCCTAGTTGGGGCACTCCAGATAGGGATCTGTTGGTGTCCTGGATCAACAGTAATGTGCAGCAGTTTGTAGCCCACTCCCGGGATTCTCGGGTAGACGCCACTGGTGGCCCCGTGGGGTCTTTATCAGCTGCTATATGCCTTTCCTCCTCTCAGGTTACTACTGAGACTTCTTCACGGGATAGAGGCGGAAGGGATTCCGGTCATTCTTGTGGTTCCAGACTGGCCTCGTTGGGCTTGGTACACTGACCTGGTTGGGCTAGTCGCGGACGATCCCTGGGGATTTCCTCTCAGGGAGGACCTTCTGTCAGGGGCCAATCTTCCATCCTCTTTTACGGTCGCTGGCTTTGATGGCTTGGCTGTTTATAGCTGGGTGCTGAAGGAAAGGGGATTGTCTGATTCAGTCATTCCTACTCTGCTCACACCGAGGGAAGCGACTTCTAGAACGATCACTCATTGTACGTGGAAGTCATATATTGCGTGGTGTGCGTCTGTTGGGGTTACCCCAAGCTCTTGCTCGACGGCTCGATTGTTTGATTTTTTTCCACGGGGAGTTGATCAAAAGTTGGCCTTGATTATATCGAGGGTCATGTCTCGAACTTGGCAATATTCTTCCTAAGGCCATTGGCCACCCTTTCCCTGGTGCGTTACTTCATCCAGGGGGTACGACACCTGATACCTCCGGTGCGACCTCCGTTACCACCTTGGGACCTTAATTGGTGCTGGCAGTTCTTGAGAACCCTTCCTTTGCAAATTTTAAGGGGATTCCCCTGCTTACCTTGTCCCAGAAGGTTGCCTTCTTTGTGGCTATTACTTCTGCGCGCAGGGTGTCAGTAATGGCGGCGTTGTACTGTCATTCTTCCTATCTGATGGTTCATGGGCTACTGTGGTACCTCGTCCGGAACCATCCTTCCTTCTGAAGGTTGTTTCTGGTTTTCACTTGCATGAAGACGTCTTGTTTGCCTCCTTGTGTCCTCAGCCTATACATCCGAAATAAATTGCATTGCATGCTTTGGTTGTGGTTCCGGCAATCTGGGTGTACCTGGCAACTACTGACTCTTTTCGCAAGTCAGATTCCTTTTTTTGTGGTCACGGATGGCCCTGGGAAGGGTTGCCTGCATCTGCTGCTACTGTTTCCAGATGGATCAGGCAGTCGGTGGTACAGGATTATTCGATAAGGGTCAGGTTCCTCCTTTCCCTGTTATGGCGCATTCTACTCGGGCGCTTAGTGCTTCCTGGGTTTTTCGCCATCCAGCATCTGTGCTTCAGGTTTGCGAGGCGGCTACCTGGTCGTCTGTTCGCACCTTTACAAAGTTTTATAAAATTGATGTGCTGGCATCTGCTGTTTAAGGGGGCCCTTAGTCTCCCTTGAGCATTTCTGTTTCTCAGGTGGGTCTCATCTTATTGTTTCGATGTGTCCTATGTTACCTGGTTGGCTATGTTTAGCCTTGTGGACTTGTTTCTGCTGTCCCACCCCTCATTTATGGCACTGCTTTGGGATGAACCTACTGATATCAATCAAGAAGTCTGCGTCTGTCAATGAGCGACAGAGAAAACTGGATTTTTGACTTACCGTAAAATCCTTTTCTCTTAAGCTCTGATTTCTCTGACACTGCTTTGATACAAAACTGGCATCCTATAGCAGGAAGTGAGAGGGTATACCCCCTGGGACTGCCCATAGGTCTAGCCAGAACTTTTTTTCTGCCTAGTGTCCTACTCCTGTAGGGGGTAGTATAACCCTACTGATATCAATCAAGAAATCTGCATCTGTCAATGAGCTTAAGAGAAAAGGATTTTACGGTAAGTCAAAAATCAAGTTTTTTTTGCGCAAAATCGCTTTTGGACGAACTGTAAAACAGCGAAAGCAGAACTGAGTTACTTGAAGAACTGAGCGATAGCGATTCGTGGGAAAATTTGTCATCAGGTACGGAAAGTGACGACAGCGACGATTCTGATGTCTCTTTCTGGCACATAGCTTGTGGAATTTGGAAAGTATATCAAATGATTCTTCAGAATTTCCAACAGAGCGATGTGCCAGAAAGAGACATCGGAATTGTCGCTGTCGTCACTTTCTGTACCTGATGATGAATTTTCCCACGAATCGCTATCGCTCAGTTCTTCAAGTAACTCAGTTTCCCTGTCGCTGTTTTCCAGTTCATCTAAAAGCGCTTTTGCGCAAAAAGAACGCTTTTTGGATGCCATGGTTTTCTATTTTCCAGGCACAAAGAACTGTAAAAGCACAGGCGGGGCACTGGAATAGCCACCAGGTGAAATCCTGTGGTGAAATGGCATGATACCATGTAATCCGTTAGGATCACAACTTTGTATCATGTCATTTGGTTTATTTACATTTTTGAAATTGCCGCCGGTTCCACCCCCCTGCGTCGCATCACTTGCAGGGAAGGGAACCGGAAGACAAGTGCCGGCATCGGCCGAGCACACAGCAGGAGGATGGCTGGAGGACGGCGGGGGATCGCAGGGGAAGATGAGTTTTAAAATATAAAACAACAGATTTCCATGCAAAACAATGTACTGCTTTTAGCACAGAAATCCTGACATAATCAGACCTCCAGGGAGGTTAAATATCTTGCCTGGGGGGTCCCCATAATGTGCCTGTAGAGTAGCGCATATGTACGATGTGTGTAGCCTGCTGCAGCAATACTGACATTTCTAAAGGAAAAAATGTCATATACAAATATACATACAAATTTAAAATCGCATGTACTTGACATACAGGTGCAGAAAAATTGGGCCTTTGCTGTTGGTGGTGCCTGAACACCGTAACCCCTTGCAGTTATTCTTGGTGGGCGCAGGAACAGGACCTGCTGGTAAGAATTCCATACAAATTTGAAATCACATGTACTTGTCATACAGGTGCTGAAAAATTGGGCCTTGGGTGTTGGTGGTGCCTGAACACCACAACCCCTTGCAGTTACTCTTGCTGGGCGCAGGAACAGGCCTGCTGGTAAAAATTCTATACGAATTTGAAATTGGCAAAGATCAAGTGCTGTATGTGTTTCTATCAGTGATCTAGTGGGGTGCTGTCATCTGACCTGGCCAAGGATGGGTGTCGCCTATGCAAACTTGCTGGAGTGATGGGGACCTGGAAGGTTAGTATCAGCAGGAACTGAAACTGAAATTGGGCCTTTGGTGTTGGTGGTGCCTGAACACCGCAACCCCTCACAGTTACTCTTGCTGGACGCAGGAACGGGACCTGCTGGTAATAATTCCATACAAATTTGAAATCGCATGTACTTGTCATACAGGTGCAAAAAATTGGGCCTTTGGTGTTGGTGGTGCCTGAACACCGTAACCCCTCACAGTTACTCTTGCTGGGCGCAGGGCACAGGGACAGGGCCTGCTGTTAAAAATGACATACACAATTTAAATTGTATGCACCTGTCATACAAGTGCAGAAAAAAATAGGCCTTGGGTGTTGGTGGTGACCTAAACCAAAAACATTGGAAGGTAGAATCAAGATTGAGGAATAGGATAGGTAGCATATGCAGTCTTCAAGGGATGACACAACTGAAGCACAGCATGGCATCTTTTAGCCTGACTGCATGCGTAGCCCCTTGAACTTAGGGAGTACTGTTGCCTCAGAGGACAATTCAGCAGAAGAAGACATGGAGGAAGAAGAAGTGGAGGAGGAGGAGGTGGAGTAACCATATGTGGCAGAACAAGCACCAGCTTTTTGGAGGCGTGGTGGCAAAACAAGCTGCAGCACTGAATCCTGTCCTGCATCCTTCCCAGCTGCCAGCCGAGTTATCCAGTGCGCCGTGAAGGAAATGCAACGTCCCTGTCCATGCCTGCTGGACCAAGAGTCAGCAATAATGTTCACCTTCCTGCTGACTGCTCTGTCCAACGAGGCCAAAACACTACCTTCCACATGATGGTATTTTTATCAGCAGGGCCCGTTCCTGCGCCAAGCAAGAGTAACTGCGAGGGTTTGCGGTGTTCAGGTACCACCAACACCCAAGGCCAAATTTTTTTGCACCTGTATGACAAGTACATGCGATTTGAAATTTTTTATGTATATTTGTATATGAAATGTTTTCCTTTAGAAATGTCAGTATTGCTGCAGCAGGCTACATACATCGTACAGGCACATTAAGGGGACCCCCAGGCACGATATTTAAAGGAATTTTCAATTTTTATAGTTTCACTTTAAGCCTCATTAAAATCAGTAAATCACTGCTCCTTTAAAAACTATTGTTTTTTAAAAAAATGTTTGCATTTGTACATGTTCCCCAAGTCAGTACCCGGACCCCCATACACTTTTTTGGGCAATAACTTGCATTTAAGGGCTCTTTCACACGGTCCGCCTCCGTAGGCGGATCCGTGTTGCTCAGCGGGGATCGATCCGCGATCCCCGCTGAGCCGGGCGGGTGACAGCTCCGTCTCCGCTTGCAGAGCGGAGAGGAAGGTGTCTCGGCACCCGCTGCCCTCTATGGGGGATCGGAGGAGAGCGGACCGCTTGTCCGCTCTCATCAGATCCGCTCCGCTCCGATTACTGAACGGATGGAAAAATAGGGTTTCCATCCGTCCAGATTTCAGCACAGGATCGGATGCGGATGGCAGCGGGTGTCAGCGGAGGTGTCTCCGCTGACACCCGCTGCCCCATAGAGCTGCATGGAGGATCTGATCAGATCCGCCTAAAAAACTGACAGGCGGATCTGATCGGACCACCCGTGTGAAAGAGCCCATAGACCTCAAAATGAGCACTTTTGATTTTTGACGTTCGAGTCCCATAGACTTCAATGGAGTTTGTTTGTTCGAACAAACTTTTCCCCTGTTCGTGGTGTTCTGTTGTGAACCGAACAGGGGGTGTTTGGCTCATCACTAGTGGATACAGTAATAACCCCTGACATTGGTGTAAGTGGACACAGTAATAACCCTCGACATTGGTGTCAGTGGACACAATAATAACACTTGACACTTGTGTCAATGGACACAATCATAACTTTCGACACCAGTCAGTGTCACAATAATAACCCTCAACATTGGTGTCAGTGGATACAGTAATAACCCGTGACATTGGTGTCAGTGGACACAATAATAGCCCTCATCATTGGTGTCAGTGGACACAATAATAACCCTCAAAATCGGTGATAGTGTACACAATAATAACCCTTGACATTGGTGTCAATCTGGACACAATAATAACCCTCAAAATTGGTGTCAGTGTACACAATAATAACCCTTGACATTGGTGTCAATGGACACAATCATATCTTTCGACACTGGTGTCAGTGAACACAATAATAACCCTCAACATTGCTGTCAGTGGATACAGTAATAGCCTCTGACATTGGTGTCAGTGGCTTCAGTAATCACCCTTGCCATTTGTGTAATTGGACACATTAATTACCCTTGACATTGGTGTCAGTGGACACAATAATAACCCTCAACAATGGTGAAGGAGGACACCACAATAACCCCTGACATTGGTGTCAGCGGACACAATAATAACCCTCAACAATGGTGAAGGTGGACACAATAATAATCCTTGCCACTGGTGTCAGTGGACACAATCATAACTTTTGACACAGGCGTCAGTGGACACAATAATAACCCTTTGACATTGGTGTCAGTGTATATAGTAATAACCCCTGACATTGGTGTAAGTGGACACAATAATCACCCTTGACACCGGTGTCAGTGGACACACTAATAACCCTAAACTTTGGTGTCAGTGTTTGCAATAATAACCCTCGTCATTGGTGTCAGTGTATACAAAATTAACCCTTGACAATGGTGTCAGAGGACAAAATAATAACTCTCGATATTGGTGTCAGTGGACACAATAATAACCCTTGACATTGGTGTCAGTGTACACAATAATAACCCTTGACATTGGTGTCAGTGTACACAATAATAACCCTTGACATTGGTGTCAGTGGACACAATAATAACCCTGTACACTGGTGCCAGTGGACACAATCACAACCCTTGATACTGGTGTCAGTGGACACAATAATAACCCTCGACATTGGTGTCAGTGGATGCAATATTAAACCTCTACATTGGTGTCAGTGGGTACAGTAATAACCCCTGACATTGGTGTCAGTGGACACAATAATTACCCTTTACAATGGTGAAGGTGGACACAATAATAACCCTTGACATTGGTGTCAGTGGACAAAATAATAACTCTCGGCATTGGTGTCAGTGGACACAATAATAACCCTCAACAATGGTGAAGGTGGACACAATAATAACGCTAGAGATTGGTGTCAGTGGATGCAATAATAATCCTCGACATTGGTGTCAGTGGACACAATAATAATCCTTGACCTTGTTGTCAGTGGACAGAATAATAACTCTCGACAATGGTGCCAGTGGACACAATAAAAACCCTAGAGATTGGTGTATGTGGATGCAATAATAACCCTTGACATTGATTACAGTGGGCACAATATTAACCCTTGACATTGTTGCGAGTGGATGCAGCAATAGCCCACGACATTGGTATAAGTGGATGCAATAATAACCTATAGCTGGATCTTTGCAGGGGCCTAGTGACTCTCCTATGAGAAGTTACTAAGAAGTCTGCTAACCAGGTGGAGGTGCTATTTACAGTTTTTCTGGTGTCGGCCTAAATGTCCTTTATACTGTATTAGCTGTATGTGGACCTGGAGTTTGTTAGTGTTGCTTAGGGTCAGGGGAGGACTGGGCCAGGGGGCAGGGGGGCAATTGCCCCCTGGGCCACTCTCATGTCCTGTAAAAAGGCTGCACTGCTTCTGCCACAGACATGCCTAAAGGATTCCTGGTGAAGAGAAGTAAAAAGTCCCCACTGCTGACATACTGAGTGCGGGTTGAAGAACATGGACGGTGTAAACTGTGTCTGAGCAGAGGCCGGTTCCATTCCTCAATGGAGACTCCCCTACCCTGGCCAGCCCTAACCGAGCTGTCCCAGCTCCCCCCAACTGCCCCCTGCTGGCCAGGTTGGGAACCTGCATTCAGCCGGTGAGTAGAGAGTACCTGGAGCAGGGCTTTAGCCTGAAATGGGGGTCAGGAGGAGGACAGAAAGAGGGAGATTGGAAGGGGGGCCAAGTTGCTGCACCATGGGCCTCTGGTTTGTACTTGCCCCCTGGGCCAAAATGTGCCAGTCTGCCCCTGCTTAGGGTATTTGCAGCCCTTATCCCTCTCTCTCTCCTTGTGTGATGATGAGCAATAAATTCCCTAAAAAGACACTTAAAGTGACTACCTCCCAATGTTTCTCAATCCCCCATTTTTAGCCATAGACTCAGACCTTGGGTAAATGTCAGCCCACCCCGGCCACTAGGGGTCCCTCAAATGCCTCTGGGTATCAGGGGGTGCTACAGGCACAAGCTGTAAGTCCATGGACACAGGACCTTGGTCAGCTGGTAAAATCTGACTTGTCCACCAAGTCCTTTTCACTTTTGTAGATTTGTTTAGGTAAAGTGATATTGACACGGTAGATGCATTCAACCATAGATGTCTGCAAGACGATGTCCTGAAAGTTATCAATAAGTGACCCACAGAGAATGTCCCACCAGGATGTATGTAGTAAAAAATGAAGACATCCAGTGTGAACAAGTAGAATATTATAGGCTAAATAAAGTCACATGGGTGATCAGGGGCGTTTTCAGAATGCAGTGGGCCTGTGTGCAAGAATTTGGGCTCCAATGTGAACGGGCAAGGAGGAAGAGCCATGCCGCACTGCAACCACCTACATATGTACATCAATGGACACCTCTCCTGTGCAGAATGCTGGGTGTGGCCAGATTGTGCTAACAGTGTGTGGGGAGGTGCAGCATGATCCAGTTGTTGGAAACAGTACTTATACTAAAGTGAAAGTTTGGCAATTCACAACAAGCCCAGTGGGAAGGCAACCTGACCAGGAACACTCACAGGATGTAATACCGATGTGTAACAGAGCAGGTCTCAGATGTGGCGACAGCGTCTGTCTTGAGGGGCGAAATGTGGCCTGGCTGTTTCAAACCCAAATGGGGATGCTTCCAGGATGTCCCTATCCTTTCTCTTCTCATCTGGAACCTTTCCCTGCACTGTCCCTGACAGATGGGTGACCTGTCCCTACACTACCCACATGTAAAATGCATGCCAATATCAGGAGCCAGAGTCCTAAAAAGACTCTGCCTGACCCAACATGGCCACCAGAGTCACATGGATTGCCAGAATCCAACCGGATCACTACCCCAGTGACCCTGGAAACAATAAAGGAACCATGTTTCTCTCAACTCCCTCTGCTATGCCGCTGCGGTTGAGTGCCACCTGTTGTGGGGAAAGCAGACTGCACCTTTGTGCAGACTGGGCCGCAGGGCAGTATTCCAACATGATAATGACCCAAAACATACCTCCATGTTGACCACTGCCTTGCTAAAGAAGGGTAAAGGTGATGGACTGGTCATGCATGTCTCATGACCTAAACCCCATTGAGCATCTGTGGGGCATCCTCAAACGGAAGGTGGAGGAGCTCAAGGTCTCTAAGTTCCACCAGCTCATTGATGTCGTCATGGAGGAGTGGAAGAGGACTCCAGTGGCAACCTGTGAAGCTCTGGTGAACTCCATGCCCAAGAGGGTTAAGGCAGTGCTGGAAAATAAGGGTGGACACACACTTTTGTTGCGAGCGGTTTAGACATTAATGGCTGTGTGTTGAGTTATTTTGAGGGGACAGCAAATTTACACTGTTATACAAGCTGTACACTCACTACTTTACATTGTAGCAAAGTGTTATTTCTTCAGTGTTGTCACATGAAAAGATATAATAAAATATTTACAAAAATGTGAGGGGTGTACTCACTTTTGTGAGCTACTGTATACACACACACACGTTTGTTTGAGCTTTGGGGTGCACACCCTAATGCAATAGGCTGCACACACCTATGCACAGATGAGACAAGTTGCAGCTATGAGTCAGCCTTCTCCTTCATAGCTGTTGTCAGATCGGTCGCAGCAGGAGAGAAGGGGGGCAGGACGAACTTTATACCTAGAGTTAGAAAACACCACAAGTGCTTTGTCCTATAGGGGGCAGTATTGTAACTTAAAAAGAAGTTCTATGCTATGTTTTGCATACACTTTATCCAGTATAACAGATATACATGTAAAAAAGACATTTCCAAAGTTAAATCAGTTTAGCATTTTATTGCTTTATTTGATAACGTATTAGTTTCCGTAGCGGAGACATCTTGAATAGATGATGTTCTGGGAAGCGGTAGACATT
This sequence comes from Pelophylax lessonae, assembly GCF_965119305.1. Classification (NCBI taxonomy): domain Eukaryota; kingdom Metazoa; phylum Chordata; class Amphibia; order Anura; family Ranidae; genus Pelophylax; species Pelophylax lessonae. The sequence goes on along the minus strand of NC_138777.1, from coordinate 201,098,390 downwards.
TTTATTACTGGTACACATCATAGAAAATCTATTGCAATTATTGCTAGATATAAACTAATTGCACTTCTTATTCTGAACATTGAAATTGTTGGTGTTACACAAACATACATTGTGGGGGGAGTGGGAATTCTGCGGATAACCTAGCACAACCAAAGACCGGTTATACTGGTTTCTAAAGGGTACGTAGTTGTATCACTAGAAAGGGTTGTGGAGGCAAAATAGTGTGACATTATAACTTACTAAGGCTAATACTGTGGCCAGAGCAGTGACTTTTACTCAGATGTGTTTCTAAAATCTGTGATTACATGCCACAATCAACTTTAAACTCATCACACACACACAATCCAATCTGATTGTATGAATCTCTTAGATCTACCACCACCCTCATAGTACAAGGGCCTGCTTGATTGAATGCAACCTGATTGGTTAGATGAGGATATTATATAGTTTTTCTGATTGTATGGCCAGATTGTAACTTGTTTGGTGACCCTTATGGCTCGTTTCCACTGAGCTTTCTAGTATGGTTCGGTTCGGTACGGTACGCTATTTATGCCGTTTCCATTATGAATGGTACCCTAATTCCGAACCGTACCGTACCACTTTTTGGTACCCTTTAGTTGGGGTACCAAACACATTAGTACCGTACCAACAGGGTGGAGCTACACTCTGCAGAACTTTGATTGGTTGACAGAGAATTGTCTATCACAGCTTTCCTGCTACACCACGCCTATCATGGAAGGGTACTATTGGCAGTGGAAACGCAATGTGTACCGTTCCGAACCGTACCATACTGAACCGTACCGTACCACTCAGTGGAAACGAGGCATTAGATTTACCGAAACTATGAAATATGAGGACCCACTTGATCTAGCCAATCAAGTTGTATCCTGATCAGACAGGTCCTTGATCTACATAATGGAGATTGTACAATCAGAAGGTAATGTGTGCAGCGAAAAGAAACGCAGGGGTAGGACAAGAAGGCTACAGATACAAATTGCAGTCTGTATAGTGAGCTAAGTGGCACAAAGGCCCCCCAATGATATTGAAGGGAGGGGGATATTCTAGTTATATGCTATGTGACCTGTTCATTCTATGTTTAGAACTTTTTGTAAGGGTAAAAAAAAGAAAATAGACATATTTTATGTGTTTTCCTGTTCACTCACTATTCAATCCTGGTATTATACCTGCCACAATGTTTTAGATAATCCTTTTAATAGTTGTCCTATCAGACAAATCTGTTTTTTTTTATTTTGCAGGATTTGACTACACTATTGCTAGGCAGTTCCAGAATGAGACCATCCAGCGCCTAGGGTAGGGTAAGGATGTAGAACTGTACCCTCCTCCCCTGCTGCTAACGAATGATGAAGAAAGAGTGCATCTCCCTACACTTATTCTTCACTCACCATGCTCTAACTACCTATGATTGACATGTGCATGCATGGTCAATAGTGTGGTGTGTTGCAGATGTGAAGCTGTGGCCTGCTGGTTGCCAGCCATTGATTTATAGTGTGCATATGCCCCCCCCCCCCCGTGCATAAGGGTGCTGCCCCCGCTTGTCCTGGTCCCGATGCTAAGAATTTTCTCTATACTAGGAATTCAACCTTTTAACATTTTTTTTAGGTGGAGGAACAAGGATACTGAGGAAAATACATCTATGGAATATAAACTACATGCACATAGTGCCCCAGGAGGAGATCTAACCCAGACCACACTACTGCAAACCACTTAGCTGCTTTGGTGTCTTACATAACTCTTTAAAGGGTAAAGCTGGCCATACATTATACAATTTTCTTGTACATGTAGCACTCTCTAGTGTGTTAGAATAGGTTTTGCTAGTATAGGAAAATTGTCAGGCATGGCTGGCAACCAAGCCTGTGTTGTTTTGTTAACCGCTTTACCACCGCCCACAGTAATATTACTGCGGCAGAGTGGCTCGTTATCGTCTGACGACGTAGTACTACGTCGTCAGACACTCCCCCTTCTGGGCGGCGCTTGCGCGCCGCCGGAGGCTCGCTCCCGCTGTTTTCATTCACAGCGGGAGTCGGGCCAGGGGAGGAGCAGCGGCGATTGCCGCTGCTCTGCCCCGATCGCCGGGGATCTAGTGTGGAGATCCGCCCGCCTGTGTAAACACAAGCGGGCGGATCTCCATAGTGACAGATCGGAGTGTTCAGCATAGCTGGACATCCGATCTGTCCATGACTCACTCAGTCACCTCCCCCCCCCCCACACGTCAGTAAGCACCAGGCATACATTAACCCCTCCCTCTCCAATAAAATTAACCCCTTCCCTGCTAGTGTCATTTTTACAGTAACAGTGCATATATATAGCACTGATTACTGCAGTAATGTCACTGGTACCCCCAAAAGTGTCAAAAATGTCAGTCAAGGGTCCGATCTGTCTGCCGCAATGTCGCAGTCCCGCAAAAAAAATGGCAGATCGCCGCCATTACGCGTTAAAAAAAAAACACCAAAAATGACAGAAATCTTTCCCTTTGTTAGTAAACGCAATAACTTTTGCTCAAACCAATCAAAATACGCTTATTGCGATTTTTTTTACCAAACATAGGTAGCAGAAAACAAATTGGCCAAAAATTTTTAAAAAAATTGGTTTTTACATCTTTTTTGGGGGGAATTTAATATAAAAAAATGTTAAAAATATTGTTATTTTTTCAAAATAAACGCTCTTTTTTTGTTTATAGCGCAAAAAGTAAAATACCACCAAAAGAAAGCTCTGTTTGTGGGAAAAAAAGGACGTAAATTTCGCTTTGGTACGGCGTCGCACGACCGCGCAATTGTCAGTTGAAGCCGCACAGCGCCGAATCGCAAAAAGTGGCCTGGACGGAAGACAGCAAAATCCTCCGGTGGTAAAGTGGTTAATCTGGGTGGGGTGAGTGACCCAAGGAGGGCTGGATGACTCACAGGCTGCATCTCTAAGACCTCTCCCTACTTCTGGAACTTGTTGGAAACTTCCAGAAGAATGGGTGTTGAGGTGAGGAGCAGCTGCCTGGCTGATCCCTATCTAATTGCGGCTCCTTAGGGGGTGCGCTACATACAATTTTCCTTTACATTTACCAAAACCATATAGTATAAGGTCAAACCTAAACACTTTCTATTTGTATGCAATCAGGCAGGCCCTTGCACTACACAGTTGAAGGTAAATCTAAAGGAAATTAAACAAGAAAATCGAATAATGTATGGCCAGCCTTAGTGCACTTTAAATAAAAATGGATTTAAAATGTTGTCTCCTTCCCCTGATCCAACCTAACCTACTGTCCCCTTCCATAGATAATGTACATACTTACCTGCATCAGGCTGTGGTTCTGCTATTTGTTTATGTAGCACCCTCTTAGGTAGGTGCTAGTGAGAGAATATAGTTTTTGGCTCTGTCTGCCTATCAGAGGAGCAGCAGGCAAATCTAAATTGCTTTCTGCCTACCAGAGAGCAGGATCTGTTAGTGAGGTCTGCTCTGTGTGTTCAGTATGTGATTCATTGAGTCTAGATAGTGTTTCACACTGGTCCAATAGGGAGGCATGTTGGACAGTGGGAGGAAACCTGACCAATGGATACATAAGCTTTGATACAGTCCTGGTGATTGGCAGAGACAGGCTGTCTCAGTGCATTCTGGATTACTGTATAAAAGCCAGGAGCACATGTGCTGCGGGGTGTTTGGCTGGTGAACAGAGTCCCGGAGGGAGGGTGGGGGCTGCCTCCTCCTCTGTAGCATTGGCACGTGGCATCAGGAGGTTGTTCTGAGGGCCAGGGGAACGGAGCTGAACCCAGAGGTCCAGGAAAGCTGACTGAGGGGGAGACACTGGAGACCGTAGAAAAACAGTATTGTGAGTACAGGGGATCATGTCAAGGGGCCTGACCTTAGGGGGTCCACCCCCGAGTAGGATAGTCAGTGGAAGGGTGTCAGTGGTCAAGAAAGAGGATACTAGGAGAGTGTCCTGAAGATAACTTTAGTTCATCAAGTCATCTGGAAAGAGACTTAACTCTAAATCCACCTAAGTGACAAGGTGGATCAACAGCCTGGCTGTATCAAGAGATAGATGTCCTCCAACATCTTGTGCATAGTTAATCTGGAGTATCCCACTTTTCCCTTCTCCCATCCCTAACTTATAAATAAAACACAAAACAACTACATACCCCTGGATTAATTATTGACTGAGCCAAGAAGTAAAGTGATAGACTTGAATGCCAAAGTTGCTAATGGTAACCCAGGGGGACCCGAAAGTGTGAAAACCCAGCATTCCTTAAGGGGGCAGTGCTACATTTATATTCATTGGTGCAAGCCCTTACTGTCCTGGCCATACCTATGCATTAGTAGCCCATATACTTCTAGGGTACTGTGTCTCAAGGCCAGAGGTGATCGGAAACGGTCCCGTAGAAGTCTGTGGGATTGCAATGTGCAGTGTGTTGTGGCCAGAACAGTGAAGACTTGCACTGCTAGATGTACACAAACAGCAGAACAGCAGACATCAGATAAAAGAAAGTATGCATCTCTTAAGGGGGAGGGTGGGATAGGTTGGGTCAGGGGAAGAGGACACGAAGGATAAGTGCACTTATCCTTTAAATAGCCATTGCAGCCATATTTATTTTTAGTTTGGGACAGAATGGGAGAGGGTTAGAACCTCTGTCAGGTTTTCATTGCTGCTTCTCTTGCCCAGGGGTGCTCAACCTTTTGAAGGGCTAGGACCACTTAAGTGATTTGGTAACCGGTCACAGGCCACAATGTAATCTAAGCATGCCCTTACTGTCCTGTGCCCCTATAAGACTCCTAACACAGGGGGTTGAATCTGCTTGCTCAGCTGAGTATCTGTCCGCTGATCCCCCACTGAGCAGAGCTGAGTGAGCAAATGACAGTTTGGTATCCACTCTGCATATGCAGAGCAGACACAAACACAGCCTGCTCTATGGGCCTTCTGACCTGATCTGCCGAGACAAAAGCGCACCAAACCCCAAACCACCAAAGGATATAATAGAAGTCTATGGCTCAGTGCAGATAACCCGCAGTTGCACCGTGCTGCGCCCGCGGATCAGTGTAAAAGCAGCCTAATAACTTTTGCAGACCTCTGATATTATGCCCATTACTACACTGTGATTTCATAAACTTACCTTTTTAATCCTTTAATTCACTTTCTGCAACTGCATGAATCACTACTCTCTGCACGTAGACGGCTATAGAAAATCTTGGTGTCCCAGGCAGAGTGCATTTGGTATCACTGCCTGGGACAGGAGTCATTGCTATAGAGGAAGCATTGGGTTATGTGGCTCTGCTCCCTCTGCAGCCGGGTTCTTCCTCTATCGCTGGCTCCATCCACAACACGGATACTCTGGGATGGCATGTCAGCAACCCGTGATCTGGGCCCACATCAGAGGACCCCACAGGCCACCGGTTCGGTACCCCTGCTTTAGCTCTTGGGTAGATTTTCCCCCACATCCGGTGTGTTCTCTGAACAGAAAGTGAGCAAAATCTCTCCAGCAGTAGCACACAGTGATAAAACATTGTTTTAAAGTATTGCAGTGAAGGGCAAGACCCTTTGTCTGGTTTTTTATTGGTGTTTTTGAGCTCTCCTTAGTTCCCATGTGGTCACCAAGAGAGGAAGTGAGGTGAAATCTTCCCAACAGATGACAGATAAAACCGGACAGAGGTTCCTACCTATCCTCACTCCAACCAAAACAAAATAATTGTGGCTGGAGTTAAGCGGTTTCCTATAGAACTAGAGTGGTCGGTGATGCCATGTGTTTTTGGCTGTCCATTGGTATATTGGGAAGGTGTAGGCTTGTCTTGCTTGTGGTTCTACTTGGTGAATCATCAGGGAGTTCAGCAGCAGAAAGCGAAGCGGTGATCAGGTTATTTTCTGTGTTTTCATGTGATCTCGGAGCAATCTCTTCAGTGTTGTCGCTGAATGTCAGATCAGTTTGAAGCTGTTGTGGGTCTTCCAAGGAGTATGGTGGAGGTTCATCAGTGGGGAGGTAAGATCCTGAGCTTTCTGGAAGCACACACTCATCATAGCTAGAAAAACAGACATCAAGGTTACCGACATAGGCCTTACCCACATATCAGCCAACCAGAAATTATCTTTCACTGCTGAAAAAATAAATCTGACCTAATAATGCAATAGAAACCACTTTCAGATAGGTGGAATGCAATGTGGAAGCAGCATTCCACTACTTTGCTGTTCATCCCCTGGAACAAAGTAAAAAAGCACCATTTAAGCTGCAATTTAATCTGGTCAGAGCGAACACAAGGCTAGAGACTTTCCTTCTGCCCCATGTGACAGCACTCAGGCCTGGTGATTGGCTGCTGAGGCATTGAGCAGTGCATCATTGGAGGAAAGCGAGAGACACATGGACACTATCCATACTGAGAAGTACCAGCTATTTCACTTGTTGCTTTGCCCTGCATCAGCAAAAAAATGAAGGTAATCAAAAGATTGTATACAGTGGGTATTCCTTTCTTGTACATGGAACCATTGTGGCACCTCTAGCAGCATCACACAAACCATTTATTTAACTTACGATCCTTTAGACCCCTTTAGGGTCTGATGGACCTGATCCAAAGCTATCTTAGTCTATAAGCTGCCAAATATTAGTAGATTTGCATCTGATTACCTCTGAGTCTGTCCAGGCCCAAACAAAAAAATGGAAAAGGTCTGCACCCTTCTACATTTTTTTAATGTAAAATGTGAAATAATTGGATATATATATATATATATATATATATAGTATATAAATGGGTTTTGTGCTGTGTTCGTTGTGTTCTTATGGTTAGCGCTGTATTTAATTCCTGACTGCAAGATTTACTATTAGTTAATGTCATTTATATTTTTTTTACGAAACAATTTTATTGTCACAGCTAGCAGTTATCCCTTTCGCGGGTTGAGGTGGCAGGTAGCGGGCCACATCAGCATTATGGTCGCCCTCAGAGGGCCAGCTGTAGTCAGTAGAATAGGTAGCGGGAAGCCCATGTAAGCCCCTGAGCTCAACCTGGACGGCTGGGGGCTGAATTGGCTCTTGATAAGGAAGGAAAGCTGAGATACGCCACTCAGCACTGCAGTAGGGATCTGTTGTTGGTTATATATCTTTACTGGTTTGATTGTTCATCATGTACAGTTGTCAAACTGGCCAATACAAAAATTAATAAAGTATCAACCCAATTCAGGGGAGGAGTGGGCCAGGGGGGCAATTGCCCCCTGGGCTGCTCTGATGGCCCATAAAAAGGCTGCACCGCTTCTGCCACAGACATGCCTAAAGGATTCCTGGTGACGAGAAGTAAAAAGTCTGCACTGCTGACCTACTGAGTGCGATATAAAGACAAGGACAGAGTGCAGGCCTCCCCCCCCCCCAGTATCGATGGTGTAAACTGTGTCTGAACAGAGGCCAGTTTCATGCACCATTGGAGACTCTCCTCCCCTGGCCAGCCCCGATCGAGCTGTCCCAGCTCCTCCCAACCGCCCCCCTGCTGGCCAGGTCAGGAACACAGATTCGGCCAGTGAGTAGAGAATACCTGGAGCTTCAGCTTGGAATGGGCGTCAGGAGGAGGCCGGGAAGAGGGATAGTGGGAGCGATGCCGACTTGCTGCAACATTCGCTGGGCTTCTGGTTTGTACTTGCCCCCTGGGCTGAAGGTTGCCAGTCAGCCCCTGACCCAGTTGAAAGAATTTTGTTGTCGGTGTGGTTATTTCGAGTATTCTTAAGAAGTGAACAGAGGTACAGTCAAGCTCAGGTTTTTAAATGCATCAAAAAAGTGACATCTGTTCTGTTCCACTTGAATCAGCAGGGGATGTTCATGGATCCCCCTGCAGATCAGAAAGGGGCTAATGGGAAGATTTTCATGCAAATAGTAGTGTAGCACGGTCCCCATAGGGCTTGCTGTGTGATGACTTCTTGGGTCTCCCTCTGATTACCTGCAGACAGTCACTAGGGGGGTTTTCACACATCCATCCTTACTCCTGTTTGCTCGATACTCAATAAACAGTCCAGGGTATTTCGTTTTGTATTTATTGTGGAACTTGGATGGGAGAAGGGAATAGTGGGATACTCCAACTGAACTACTCACAGTAGATAATGACAACTCTCACTTGGGCTCACCAGGTTATTTTTGGAAGCAGACACACTGCTTTAACCATGCTGCCACTTGTATGAAGGAATAAAGTCCTCTTACTCTCTCTAGCAGCAGACTTGATGCAAACCACATTATCTTCAGGACACTCTCTAGCATCCCCTTGACTGACACCCGTTTACTGACTCTTGCACAGAAGGGATGGCCCTCACATGACAGGCCCCATGACACAGATCTGTACTCACTGTAGGAAGAATCAGATCCTTTCCAGGGTCTCCCTTTCAGTCAGCTCTGCAGGACCAATGGGTTTAGCTCCTCTCTGACATTCAGGACCTCAGGTTGACTACCCAAGACCGTATGGCAGTTTCTACAGAGGAGGGGCAACCGCCCCCTCCCTCCGAGACCGCGCTCTCCAGCTGAAGACCCCGAGCGCATGTGCCATTGGCATTTATACAGTTACCCAGCATGCATCGATACACTTTCCTCTGCCAATTACCAGAGCTGTAACGATGCCTGTGCCCTCATTTGTCAGGTTTCCTCCCACTGTCCAATATGCCTCCCTTTTAAACCAGTGCAAAACATTCAAACAAGCTGAGCTGAACCTGAGCACCATGAGCAGATCCTACCAATGGATCTTGCTCTCTGGTAGGCAGAGAGCAATATTACTTTACCTGGCAATCTCTCTGGTAAGCAGAAAGACCCAGAACTACAGTGGGTACGGAAAGTATTCAGACCCCCTTAAATTTTTCACTCTTTGTTATATTGCAGCCATTTGCTAAAATCATTTAAGTTCATTCTTCTTCCTCATGAATGTACACATAGCACCCCATACTGACAGAAAAACACAGAATTGTTGACATTGTTGCAGATTTATTAAAAAAGAAAAACTGAAATATCACATGGTCCTAAGTATTCAGACCCTTTGCTCAGTATTTAGTAGAAGCCCCCTTTTGATCTAATACAGCCAGGAGTCTTTTTGGGAAAGATGCAACAAGTCTTTCACACCTGGATTTGGGGATCCTCTGCCATTCCTCCTTGCAGATCCTCTCCAGTTCTGTCAGGTTGGATGGTAAACGTTGGTGGACAGCCATTTTTAGGTCTCTCCAGAGATGCTCAATTGGGTTTAAGTCAGGGCTCTGGCTGGGCCATTCAAGAACAGTCACGGAGTTGTTGTGAAGCCACTCCTTCGTTATTTTAGCTGTGTGCTTAGGGTCATTGTCTTGTTGGAAGGTAAACCTTCGGCCCAGTCTGAGGTCCAGAGCACTCTGGAGAAGGTTTTTGTCCAGGATATCCCTGTACTTGGCCGCATTCATCTTTCCCTCCATTGCAACCAGTCGTCCTGTCCCTGCAGCTGAAAAACACCCCCACAGCATGATGCTGCCACCACCAGGCTTCACTGTTGGGACTGTATTGGACAGGTGATGAGCAGTGCCTGGTTTTCTCCACACATACCGCTTAGAATTAAGGCCAAAAAGTTCTATTTTGGTCTCATCAGACCAGAGAATCTTATTTCTCACCATCTTGGAGTCCTTCAGGTGTTTTTTTAGCAAACTCCATGCGGGCTTTCATGTGTCTTACATGGAGAGGCTTCCGTCGGGCCACTCTGCCATAAAGCCCCGACTGGTGGAGGGCTGCAGTGATGGTTGACTTTCTACAACTTTCTCCCATCTCCTGACTGCATCTCTGGAGCTCAGCCACAGTGTTCTTTAGGTTCTTCTTTACCTCTCTCACCAAGGCTCTTCTCCCCCGATAGCTCAGTTTGGCCGGACGGCCAGCTCTAGGAAGGGTTTCCGGTCGTCCCAAACGTCTTCCATTTGAGGATTATGGAGGCCACTGTGCTCTTAGGAACCTTAGGTGCAGCAGAAATCTTTTTGTAACCTTGGCCAGATCTGTGCCTTGCCACAATTCTGTCTCTGAGCTCTTCAGGCAGTTCCTTTGACCTCATGATTCTCATTTGCTCTGACATGCATTGTGATCTGGAAGGTCTTATATAGACAGGTGTGTGGCTTTCCTAATCAAGTCCAATCAGTATAATCAAACACAGCTGGACTCAAATGAAGGTGTAGAACCATCTCAAGGATGATCAGAAGAAATGGAAAGCACCTGAGTTAAATATATGAGTGTCACAGCAAAGGGTCTGAATACTTAGGACCATGTGATATTTCAGTTTTTCTTTTTTAATAAATCTGCAACAATGTCAACAATTCTGTGTTTTTCTGTCAGTATGGGGTGCTATGTGTACATTCATGAGGAAGAAGAATGAACTTAAATGATTTTATCAAATGGCTGCAATATAACAAAGAGTGAAAAATTTAAGGGGGTCTGAATACTTTCCGTACCCACTGTATACTCTGTCTTCTAGCACCTACCTATGAGGGTGCCACAGTAGTTTGTACAAAACACCTTTTCCAAGTCGGCTGAGCACTGTGCCAAACACAAGGCATGCGGGCCCAATCTGGCAGACCAGGCCATTTCATGTGGCCCTAGCACCTTTCCTGCAGCTGCAACATTCCCTCATCTCTGCCCCCACCTTGTCTCAGCAGTCAGCATGAGAGAGGAGTACAGACCTCCTCTGCCTGCTCCTGCACTTCTCTGTGCCGCCGCAGCACTCCCTTGTCTCCGCCTCCCCTGGTCTAAGCATTCAGCAGAATCCGGCAGCCCTCCTCCAGACGCTTGCAGCAGCACATGGTAAGGGGGGTGCGCTGTGATATAAGGGAGGATGGGGGACTCTTGACTTCTGATAAAGGGGGGCTCTCTGATATTGGGAGGGGGGTGCTCTGACCATCTAGTCTAACAGATACAGCTGGCCCTTTGAGGGTGACCATAATGCTGATGTGGCCCGCAATGAGAATAAATTTGACACCCCTGGTCTAATGCAACCTTTCTCAACCACAGGTCTCTGCAACCCTTGGCTTTCTCCAGAGGTTGCTAAGGGTTTCCTAAAAGAGAAGTATGACCAAAGATTTGTTGGGGGTCAGAGAAGTGCACTTCCTTTTGCTCTCCTGTGACCCAGAGTCAGCTGATGTCAAAGAACTGCTCCAGGTTTTGGAAGGATCCAAACCATATTATTGGGATCCACCCAGCTGCCTGTTTGACCATGTAAGGGCCTTCCTGATTGGACAAATCTTAATTGGATAGATTAGGTAGGATCTGATATTAAATTTTATAAATCTAAAGCTAATTGTACAGAGACTGTATGGTCAGATTGTACTGTGTAAAGGGACATTAAGGGGCTATCTTTCTACTGACCAGAAATGAAAGGAGCATTCTCCTCATCCTATTGACCAGTAGTGATGAGCTAAGGCATGTTCGAGTCCTAGTCTGAAGCCACCTGGGCAAGCCCACCAGGAAGCTGTCATCTGTCACCTGGAGCATTCCCAACCCTACAGCTGTATGCATATAATAGGCATGAGACGTTAAAAAAGGCTGATCCAGTGTCCATAGATAGCCATCTTCTCCATAGGAGCACAAGGTCATCTACATCCAACGCATTGACCGCCACGGTTCTACGCTGTCTAGTTTCTGCCCATAATGTTTTTAAGCTGCTCTGTCTGCAGCCTCCAGCAGATGGTCGGTAAATTCAGATCTGAGAGAAATCTGAAAGCAATTACAACGTTGTGAGTCTGAAATATGCTGCCGGATAATACAGGGGGATGATTACTTCATGGCAGCAGATGCTCCATAGATCCTGCAAAACAAATAAAGACTTCTCTCCTTCGGGAATCATTCTCTTCTGAATACACAGCAGATCACATTAAACTGATAGAATGCAGGTGATTGCAGAATCTCAGAGACTCTATGGAAGGTGGCAGACAGCTTTCTCACAATGCAATTTTCTATACAATCATGCTGTGTTTTGGGGGTAGATTGCTCCCTTCTACACACAGCCGGCCTTAACGTAGACCTTCTCTTGAATAATTATAATAAAGGCACCATTAGAAATGTTGTAAAAAGGAAAGGCAATGATAAAACCAGAGGCGTAACTAGAACCTTCAGGGCCCCGGTGCAAGAAACCATGAAGGGCCCCCCGGACCTTTGGCCGGGGCCCTTACCTTCAGGCCAGGGGCTCTTCCCACTGATCCTGGGGCCGTTTACTCTCGTTGCGAGGCCCTTTATTACGGTCCCGCAGCGGGACCCTTTCACAAGTTCTGCAATGGGCCCCCTTCCTGCCATCTTGGGCCCTTCCCACGGTGGTGGAATGCCAGGGCCCAGTTGCTAGTGTGACCTTTGCGATCCTGGAAGTTCACCCACTGGTGTCAGTAGTTTTTTTTTTTGGTATTTTAATTGTATTATTTTTTTAGCATTTTATCTTATTTTTTACAATGTCACTGACTATGACTCTGTCCATTCAGAAAAGGAAGGAGCTGGTAAATGACATATTTACTGACCCCTTCCTGGTTCTCTGTTGTGACACATCCCCTGCAGCAGCTGGCAGGAGAGGGGAGCTAGCACAGTGGGGGGTGGGGCACAGTGGGGGGGTGCGGGGGGGTGCATAGTGGGGGGGGGACCAGGGGAGCACACAGGGGCCCAGAGACAGCAGAACACAAATTAACTGGATAGGAGGAGTGGCAGGGTCAGCATACAGAGGAACCAATCTCCTCCATTTTCCTCCTGCAGCTACAGGAGGACAGTGATTTCTCTACATGCTGCCCCCCGCCGCCCCTCCTATCCAGGTGTACAGGGGACCTGCACAGGCCCCCTAGAACATGGGGCCGTTTTGCAATTGCAACCCCTGTAGTTACGCCCCTGGATAAAACATACGTTTACTTTAACTCCAGGCTTTAGTTTCCTTCAATAGCTTGGAGATTGTTCCCAAGTAGTCATTTGCAGTAAGGGCTCCTCTCTCCCTTTTACTTGTAATTTGTTGCCTCCCCTCTCTGATGACACACAGGAAGATCCTGTACATTCAGTGCTTTACCTGGGAACAGTCACCTGGGGGGGGGGGGGATACATTTGTCCAAAAATTTCACAAGATATCATATTTTATGAGCAGACTCCCTAGAAGGAACTAGTGATGTAGCCTTCCCAGGCAGCTGGTAATGCTTGACCGCACTCAGGAGTAAATAAACTGGACAGGTTGACGCGTTTCACGACTCTACAGATCACTTACTCATAACTAACCGTTTGGTTATGAGTAAGCGATCTGTAGAGTCGTGAAACGCGTCAACCTGTCCCATGTCTGTGTGATGCACCTATGTGTTTAAGTTTATGGGAATAAAACACTTCCAGTTTATTTACTCCTGGGTGCGGTCAAACTTTCTCTTTGAACACTTGACGATTGGATGGCGGATTCGACCGGCACCGGAGTGCTTTGCCTCACCTGAGCGGCTTTTTTTTGTTGCTACAGCTGGTAATGCTGCCAATGCCTCAGGACACCAGGAAGTGGACAATTAAAGGTAAGTATCTAAAAAAAATCTATTTTTTAGAAATGACTTGAGGGTAATTTGAGAATAGCATACAGGGCTGCATGCGATAAGAGATTTTTGTTTTTGGTGGAAAGGTTTACTTTAGGCCTAGTTTTCACGGCTGTACTTTGTAAAGGCATAAGGTTTATTTTTATGTTAATGCATTTTATTCTGAATGGACACAGGGAGCTGTGACTCGGCTCGGGTGCCCCTATAACAAGCTGCTTGCTGTGGGGGCACTCAACAGGAGGGAGGGGCCAGGAGCAGAGAAGAGGGACCTAAGAAGAGGAGGATCCAGGCTGCTCTGTGCAAAACCAACTGCACAGAGGAGGTAAGTATAACATATTTGTTATTTAACCACTTAAGAACCGGAAGGTTTTACCCCTTTAATGACCAGGCCATTTTTTGTGATATGGCACTGCATTACTTTAACTGACAGTTACCCGGTCGTGCGACGCTGTACCCAAATAAAAATCTAAATTATTCATACCTACTGTGTACTTCTGGCACTTTCAATATTTTATCTTATTTTTAGTCATCTTTACACACATATTAATTATTACTAGTGCAGTTTATTTTATAAATGCATCCACTTTTTTTTTTTTTAAAGGTATTTTTATTGAACAAACAAAACACAACAAAACAAAAATATAGATGATCCTGCGCAGCACAACCTTCCTGTAGCAGTAAATGTGACATGGGGTGGTTGGCAACTGGTTCAGGTCATCAGCATTATGATAACTCACAGGCAGGGGGCACTCTATCATGGCTCTGGCTGGCTCTGTCACAGTGTGTCACATTACATGGCTGCTGGGTGCTGATGGTGGACTTATGACCAATAAGCAGCCATGTTATATGGCACACTGTGACAGAGCCAGCCAGAGCCATGATAGAGCGCCCCCTGCCTGTGAGTTATGATACCATCCATGATGCCAGAGAGACAGACACAGTGCAATGTAGTCTATTCACAGACACCCACAAAGCACACCGGTGTTAAAGCCTTGAAGGGACTGGCAGCCCCATGATTGGATCCGCTTCCCCTCTGTTCCTGCTGCTGGACACGGTCAGCTGAGCTCAGCTGCCTCTCTCTGCCTGTCACAGCCACCGCCGCCCGCCTCACAGCCTCTCAAGTCTCACTCTCCGGGTGAGGAGCCGAGGAAGATCACTCTGCCGGGGAAAGAAAAGAGATAGGCAGGCCGGCAGTTGGCCAGAACTTGAGCCAAGGCAGAAGAACATGCGAATGGGCATGAGCGGAATGAGCATGCGCCCGAAACTGAAGAAATAGTCCAGTCGCTCCGACCAGCACATGATCATCAGAAAGGGGCACAGATAATAAAAAAAATACACCCCATAAGCAGGTAGGAGCGGCGGAGCGCGTGCGGGGGGGGGGTGTAATTTATAATTGTTTTTTTAAATTCTGCACTGATTGTCTTTGTGGTTAGTGTCCTGAAGAATCAGTGTTCATTGAGTCTGCTGGCAGAGCAAGCAAAGGACTTATTCTTCCATACAAGTGCTTTATAGTTCAGCAGAGGGTCTGCTATTCAGTTCAACCAGGCGAGGCAAAGTGAGAGTCACTTTGGGTGGAGGGCATGTGGAACCCAGATTACTTTAGAGAGGTCGGGAAACTTCTTGTCCAGCTTTCCCGGCCCTCTTATGTGTAAGTAACCCTGTGTCTATTAGGGGCACAGGGGGACCAAGAACCCCAGTAGGGTCTGCACTAATCAGACTCGCTGTACAACCACAGCGCATTTCGTGTTACTCCGGTTATCCTGGGTTCTATATGTGTGGTTTGTGTTTGTGTTGAAAGAATGAAGGGACTCTTTCACTTGGGACAACAATATTTCTGAATAATATCCCTCAAGAAATATATAAAGATAAATCATTTGACTTTTCAGATTGCTTGAATATTGTTGGAGTGTCTCATAGACCCTTGCTAAATAGTGAGGTGGGGAGGGGTTTGTTATTGATAAGTGCCTGTATCCCATTGTTCTATTGTTTCGGTCTGCCTTAAGATCAACCTATTATGAGATGTATATGTGTTTGTGGATTGGCTGCTAAGGGGGAGGGGGGTTGTCCCACACAGTATATCTTTTTGTGCCTGTGTTTTTAATAAACAGTCTTATCCTGGAAGGTTCCAAAACTTATACAAGTTAAGTTGTCGGCTAGCTTTGTATGTAGGGCGGCTGGAAAATCTGATACCTATGTTCATGACTGGGAGGAAGCCGTATACTGACGGAAGTCCACAAGTACAGTGTGGGACGCGGTTCCGTTACAGTTGTCCTCCTCTGTGCATAGTTAAGGGAATTGTAAAGTCTCAATGTTTTTCACCATAATGCATTCTGCAGCTGCCCCCAGACCCCTCGTTATTCTTACCTGCATCCAAACGTTCCAGTGATGAGCACGAGCCCAGCAGCTCCAGCAGCTGTCTCGGGTCCTCAGTGGATAGATTAATAGCAGCCAATGGCTCCCACTGCTGTCAATCAAATCCAGTGACACGCGAGTGGGGGGTGGAACCGAGTTCTCCTGTCTGTGTTAATGGACGCAGCAGCAGGACTCTGGAGCGCACCTGCACGGGTGCCCCTATGAGAAGTGGTTTTGTGTGGGGCGCCCGATGAAGAGGAGGAGCCAGAAGCGACATCTGGGGCACCCCAGAAGAGGAGAATCGGGGGTGCTTTGTGCAAAACCAGCAGGTAAGTATAACATGTTTGTTATGTAAGAAAAAAAAAAACCTTTGCAATCACTTTAAAGTTGGGAGTATCCCACTAATCCCTTCTCCTATCTACGTTCTACCAATAAATACGAAAAACAAATCCCTTAGACTGGTGATTCGATAACGAGCAGGTGAGTGTGTACCTGGTGAAAAGCAACTGGCTGCAGGCTCATCAGAGGGTGACCCAGGGAAATCTATACTCAGAGACCCCTACGGGGGCAGTGCTATATTAACAAAATTGTAATTATAAAAAAAATATGTGTTCCATCATCACAAGCAGATGTGCTCCAGGATCACCAGATTACAGCCAAAGGGAGTATGGTGAACTGGTACACTGCAACAATTCCTAATGAAAAGCTCCATCACTCAGCAGGTTGGATATGCTCCCTGGTTGCACCTCAGGATGTCATTTTCAGTTTTGACTGTAATGTACCTTTTTTTAATATCCCCGTAGCCCCTAATTCCTCTTAGGAACCGTTCACACTGACATTCGGTTAATGTCACCATCGCACCAAGCGATCAAAACAGTTCATCTATTAAATTCTGCCACTACTTAATTTAAACTAAATTCACCGTGAAGGGCAGCAAGAAGTCTTCTGTCTGAGCCTCTAATCTTTCCCTCTCCATTTCACATCAAATAAAGCAGATGAGCACTATGATATCAACCACACCGGTATTTCATTCATTCTCCTAATAGGACATATTAGCATGATGGCCATTTATCCCGCCTGTCAACTGTGATTTACGTAAATCGTCCCTTCACTGACTCGCAGAGAGAAAAAAAATAGAAGTTAATGCAGTATTTATTCCAAATCTAATTTGAAACATGGTAAAATAAAAAATGGACAAACTCAGTGGCCAGCAAATTGAGTAGAGGTTAAGTAAATTAAACGATTAGTGTCCTAGAACCTACCACCAATCAATGTCTTATTGTGAAGGCATATCTTGTGCAGAGGGTGCCTGTTAGTTTATCGGCTGTTTTTGTGCTTATTTTATTTAAAGATAAACCCCATGATTCTGTGCAGTTTAGACCAGCCTTTCTTAACCACTTTACCGCTGAGTACTACTGCGGCTAAGTGGCTCTTGTAGGTCTGACGACGTAGACCTACGTCGCCAGACTCCTCCCCCTGTAGGCAGCGCTCCCGCTGTTTTCATTCACAGCGGGAGTCGGGCCAGGGGAGGAGGGGCGCCGATCGCCGCTGCTCTGCCCCGATTGTGTAAACAGAGCGGGCGGATCTCCTAAGTGACAGGGAGTGACAGATCGGAGTGTTTAGCATAGCTGAACATCCGATCTGTCCCTGGCTCACTCAGTCACCTCCCCCCACACACGTTAGTAAGCACCAGGCATACATTAACCCCTCCCTCTCCAATAAAATTAACCCCTTCCCTGCCAGTGTCATTTTTACAGTAACAGTGCATATATATAGCACTGATTACTGCAGTAATGTCACTGGTACCCCCAAAAGTGTCAAAAATGTCAGTCAAGGGTCCGATCTGTCCGCCGCAATGTCGCAGTCCCGCAAAAAAAATCGCAGATCGCCGCCATTACTCGTTAAAAAAAAAAAACACCAAAAATGACATAAATCTTTCCCTTAGTTAGTAAACGCAATAACTTTTGCGCAAACCAATCAAAATACGCTTATTGCGATTTTTTTTACCAAACATAGGTAGCAGAAAACAAATTGGCCAAAAATTTTAAAAAAAATTGGTTTTTACATCTTTTTTGGGGGGAATTTCATATAAAAAAATGTTAAAAATATTGCTATTTTTTCAAAATAAACGCTCTTTTTTTGTTTATAGCGCAAAAAGTAAAAATCACACAGGTGATCAAACACCACCAAAAGAAAGCTCTGTTTGTGGGAAAAAAAAGGACGTAAATTTCGTTTGGGTACGGCGTCGCATGACCGCGCAATTGTCAGTTAAATTTGCACAGCGCCGAATCGCAAAAAGTGGCCCAGACGCAAGACAGCAAAATGCTCTAGTGGTAAAGTGGTTAATCATGGTTCTGTGGGTGCTCTGGGTTCTTTGAGTAGTCCCGGATTAATCTCCTGCCTAAAAGAGCCTCCCACCAGCATCACTCGGCACATCTAACTGCATTGCACCAGTGAAGCTTCTCTTTTCATATCTCAGACACCACTGACACTAATGATCACGTTAGGTGTCTATATGGGGCAATCCTCTCATTGACCACCTTTGTTAGAAGCCTTCTTCCCACCAACCACCCATGTATTTGGGGCATTACACTAACCACCGCTATAATGAGCATTCTTTCTATTGATCATAAGTGTAAAAATATAATTTTTTTTAGCAAACATTCCTTGAGACCTAAACATTCCAAGGGGTCTTTCATAATAAAAAGGCTAAAAGAGAAGCATGGACTTTTTTTTTTCAGAATCATGCCTACCTATTTGGATGCAGTGCTGGTGGTCCAATGCTGTATCTATTCCCCTGGCTCTAACACTGAGAACCGATCGATCAAACACCACCGATTGCTCGGTTCTCAGGGCTCCCCGAGCAGAGAGCTGGGGACTGGAAGTTCAGAGCTGTGGAGGGGCGGGGGGAACTGGCTCAGGCTCTCAGCGGCTCGCTAAGAGTGCTGGTCCATGCATGTGAGCAGATCCCAACTTCATTGTCGCAATTTTGTCTGAGCCTGGACGGGCTCTGTGACGTCAGCCGACAGCAGGCTTCAGCCCGCTGTCTGCTGAAAACAGGTCACAGGAGTGCAGAACGAACTTTGGCTGTACTTCTACTTTAAGAAAGGTTGGTTTAGACCAGGCCCGGAACCACAGGCAATGCGGCCTACTGCCCCCTGACAATTTTTTTTTTGCTGGGGAGGAAGGAAGTTGGGTCGGGGGCATGGCCACAGCAGCTTCCAACTAACTGTAGGCAGAGGCTGCCTTGGAGGGGAGGGGTGGAGTCGAGAATGTGCAGTGTTTCGGACTCCTACCACCATGACCACTTCAAATCACTGAAGTGGTCATAGTGGTTAGTTTTCCTTTATTATCTCTCAGAAAAAGTAAACCTCTGTATACTGATTCCATTTCATTTGATCATCCTCTAGTTGTGCTAAATTAGTGCGGGGGGTACGGCGGCATGGGAAGGGCGCAGCGGCATTTTATTACTTGTATACCTTAAATATAGTATATATTTTATATGCGGCCCGAGAAAATTTCTGTGCACTCAATGTGGCCCAGAGAAACCAAAAGGTTGGACACCCATGGTTTAGACCCTCATCACCCTTTACCCATCCTCAATAAAATTGACTTTAAAGATTTAAAACAAAAGTCTTAAGCCGGCCCTATGTGGATCGAAAATCAGCTGGTTTAGTGGGTACCGGCCTAATTTTTATCCATTTATGAGCAGCTGTACACAAATCATTCCACCGTTCGACTTGTGTACAACCAGCCTGTTGTTTTTTTCCGAACGATTAGTGCCTCCATCTATAGCTGGCAGCACTATTCATTATGTTCTGCTGGCAGGGAAGGCTTTTCGCACTTGCTTCCAGTAGAACACAATAGCACTGTGGGAGAAATTCCCCCATCCACACTGACTGTGCTGTTCAGGGGAATTGAGCATTTTTTTTCCTTCCACCCATGGTTAAAGTTAACCTAAAATCTCATAAATATCCAACGGCATTGATCGTTCGGAAATAACCCGACAAGCTGGTTGTACCCAAATTAAGTGATAGATCAACTTGTGTACAACAAGCTGCTGTAAATGGTCCCTGCTGAACAGGCCAAATTTTGATCCATTGACATGGAAACTTGTACTCTTAACCAGACGCCTTTGTGGCAATACAGGAGCACAACTGGGAAAAAGGGATAGATCGTTGTCACTCTATAACAAGAAGTGCCTGAACAAGGACAGGAATACCAGTTACTATTTTAGTGAAAGTTACTTAAAAATAGGAAAATGACCTTTGAATAAGAAAATACATTAAGGGCCTGGTTTGGATTGGTTGACTGACTGACAGCAGAGATGAGTCACTAATTGTTAAGACACTGGTGGGTTCTCTCTCCTAACAACCGTTACAAATTGCAGGCAAAAACGCACCAAAAAACGTATATATAATGCATTATTGGTGCTACTCCATTGAAGTCTGTGGGGCCAAAATCGTAATGCAGTTGCACCAAAGTGGTGCAGGGACCTTTTCTAATTTGCATTGTAGTTGTGTTGCATTGATGTGAATGGGAACTATTGAAAATAATGTGATTTTCCTTATCATGTGATTCTGTGCGAATAAACAAGCACAATATTCCCAAAGCAACTGTTCCTGAAAATGGCTGTAAAATGGATGAAGGAGAGACTACCTGCTAGAAACCAAAGACATTCAAGGTGAGAAATATGTCACTAGCACACCAAGGATCTCCAGAGCAAATCCAAAACTTAATTTAGTGATCACATCATAGTTATGTAGCACCCTCCTAGGTAGGTGCTAGTGAGAGATTATAGTTTTGAGCTCTGTCTGCTTACCAGAGGGGCTGCAGGTAAATCTATATTGTTCTCTGCCTACCAGAGAGCAGGGTCTGTTAGTGAGGTCTGCTCAATGTGCTCAGTATGCAATTCATTGTGTCTAGAGAAGTGTTTCACACTGGTCCAATAGGGAGCCATGTTGGACAGTGGGAGGAAACCTGACAAATGGATGCATAAGCTTTGATACAGTCCTGATGATTGGCAGAGGGCAGGTCACCTCTGTGCATTCTGTAATACTGTATAAAAGTCAGGAGCACATGTGCTACGAGGTCTTTGGCAAGAGAGCAGAGTCCCGGAGGGAGGGGGGTGGCTGCCTCCTTCTCTGTAGAGGTGCCATGCGGTCGCAGGAGGTCGTCCTGAGGGCCAGAGGAACGGATGAGAGAAGCTGAACCCAGAGGTCCATGAGAGCTGAGTGAGGGGGAGAAACAGGAGACCTTGGGACCACAGTATCGTGAGTACAGGGACTCGTATCAAGGGGCCTGACCTGAGGGGGGCCACCCCACGTGTAGAATAGTCAATAGACATGTGTCAGCAGTGAAAGTGAAGAGAAAGAGGATGCTAGCGAGTGTGTCCTGAAGATAATTGCTAGTCCACCAAGTCATCTTACAAGAGAAAAGAGACTTAATCCAAATTCACCCATAGTGGCAGGGTGATTCAACAGCCTTGCTGTACCTGAAGATAGGAGTCCTCAACCATTGTGCATAGTTAATCTGGAGTATCCCACTATTCAATACTCCTATCCCTAATTTATAATAAACACAAATCAACCAAAATACCCCTGGACTGATTATTGGAGCGAGCCAAGGAAGGAGAAAGTAAGGACTTGAAACTGCAATTTTTGTATGTTGGTAACTTGCGGGGGCAGTGCTACAGTTACAAAGGCAACGTTTTGTAGCCTTGCAGGACCCCTTCATCAGGCATAGCTATACTGTAACTATGATGTGATCACTGAATAAAGCTTTGGACTTATTTTGGAGATCCTTGGGTGCTGGTGACATATTTTTGTGTCTGAGCGACTGATGTCGTACCTGAAATCCTACTAGCGTGAACAGGGCCTTAAAGCGGAGGGAAACCCATCAATTTAAAAAAACAGTTGCATTCCCGACATGTGCCAGGAATGTAACTGGTTGTGCTCTCAACCAAACCGTGAAACCATCCGATGGCTGGTGTCATAACTGATCACATGGGCAACATCATGGCAGTTAAAGATTACCCACTTCAGCCCCAGAAGGTTTACCCCCTTCATGACCAGGCCATTTTTTGATACAGCACTGCGCTACTTTAACTGACAATTGCACGGACGTGCGACGATATACCCAAATAAAATTGATGTCTTTTTTTCCCAAAAATAGAGCTTTCTTTAGGTGGTATTTGATCACCTGTGCGGTTTATACTTTATGCTATAAAACATACTCAATAAAAAATTCTGCTACATATTTTTGATAAAAAAAAAATCCAAATAAGCGTTTATTGATTGGTTTGTGCAAAGGTTATAGCGTCTATGAACTTTGTGATATATTTATGGAATTTTTATTTATTTTTTACTGGTAATGGCGACGATCAGAAATTTTTAGCGGGACTGCGACATTGCGGCGGACAAATCAGACACCTAACTGACAATTTTGGGGGACCAGTGACAATATTACAGTGATCAGTGCTAAAAAAGAATGCATTGTCACTGTAATAATGACACTGGCAGGGAAGGGGTTAACATCAGGGGCGATCAAACGGTTAAGTGTGCTTCTAGGGAGTGCTTTCTAACTGTGTGGGGGGTGATAATGCTTTGACTGGAAGAAGACAGAGATCAGTGTTTCCGCTTAGAAGACACACAAGATCTCTATCTTCCCCTTTCACAGAACAGCGGTCTGCCATGTTTACATAAGCTGACCGCTGTTCTGCCTCTCCTGAGAATGATCCGCCAGACTCGCTGATTGGCTCCCGCTGTGTCCAATCACAGCGGGAGCGGGCCGCCTGCCGTGCGGGTGCGCACCCCAGAACCCACTGCAAAAAAATCACGTACAGTTACGTGATTTCACACAGGAGGGCCGCCCTGCCGCAGTATATCTGTGTGGAGCGGTCCTTAAGGGGATAAGCAGAGGCCAAGATGGCAGCTTCCTTGGCTAT
Source organism: Pelophylax lessonae (assembly GCF_965119305.1). Lineage (NCBI taxonomy): Eukaryota > Metazoa > Chordata > Amphibia > Anura > Ranidae > Pelophylax > Pelophylax lessonae. Next base: position 201,075,615 of record NC_138777.1, on the reverse strand, counting down.
TAAAACGATAGGGTTTACTTCCTACATTAATTATCTTTCTGTTACAAATTCTTGCATGCTACAAATCCTTATAATTATTTTTCTGTTACAAATAGAATTTATTTACAAATGAAATAAAATATTTTTTAATTGTATTTTTCTTTATTGTGACACAGAAAAAAAACAGGCAAAACCTATGAATAATTTCTGTTGATAGCATGATTGAACTACTAAATATTCTTATGCAGTCTAGTCTATGTTGGAATCCATCAAATTCAGTTCTTACCGTGGTGGAAAATCTGGATAGGAAACGCTAAGGCCTAGATATGATGCAAAATCTAAGGCTGGAGACATGTCCCCTGTACAGACGGAACTCAGATCTCCGAAAGAAGGTGCATAGGATATTCCATCTGTGAACAGATAACAATATGTCACTTTGGAGTAATGGTGGTCCTTCCTACTAGCCCATTGTTCTGCGGTAGCTGCCATTATGGTAATAATACTATGGGGTTATTTTATGGGACTCGAAAATAAAGTTATTTGACCCCCTACCTTCATTTTAATGAAAATGAACTCAATGAAACACTATTCCTTTCTAAATGGTTCTAAAAATCTGACCCCAGCAACTCATGAACGGCTCGGTTTTTGTTCCCTATCCATGAATACGAAGTCCACTCTCTCCTGCAACTCAGTATTTTGTTTTTGAAAAAAGAAAATGGATAGGGAACACAGTTGAGCGCTTGTTCCTGAGTTGCCAAAGCTACGCTTCCACTGCTCGTTATATCCTGACGTCTGCAGGATGGAGAAAGTAGGGTAATGGAATAAGTAGGTTGAGAAGTAAGCATTACCCAGTGCCGACTCAGGGAGAGGAGAGAACATTGACAACAGCTGCTATGCCTGGGCGGTAACGTCACCCATAGACTTATTATTGGGCACATTTTTAACGGCTGTCCCTCCTCTGCCCTGAGGCTGGCGCTGTGAGCCAATCATGCGCCAACTCAGGGAGAGGAGAGAGCATTGACAACAGCTGCAATGCCTGGGTGGTAACATCACCCATAGATTTACTATTGGGCACATTTTTAACGGCTGTCCCTCCTCTGCCCTGAGGCTGGCGCTGTGAGCCAATCATGTAACCAGACGGGAGCTCCCAGGAAATCGGTACTGGAAATAGATGGTTGAACCAAGGTTTTATGAACTTCTAAGGCAGGGGAGGACTGGGCCAGGGGGCAGATGGGCAATTGCCCCCCGGGCCACTGTAATGCCCTTTAAAAAGGCTGCACTTCTTCTGCCACAGACATGCCTAAAGGATTTCTGGTGAAGAGAAATAAAAAGTCCCCACTGCTGACCTACTGAGTGCAGGATGAAGATAAGGACAGAGCACATACCTCCCCCCTAACATGGATAGTGTAAACTGTGTCTGAACAGAGGGCGGTTCCATGCCCCACTGGAGACTCTCCTCCCCTGGCCAGCCCTGACCGAGCTGTCCCAGCTCCACCCTGGTGGCCAGGTCAGGAACCTGGATTTGGCCAGTGAGTAGAGAGTACCTGGAGTGGAGCTTCAGCTTGGAATGGGGGTCAGGAGGAGGCCAGGAAGAGTGAGAGTGGAAAGAGGCACCATGGGCCTCTGGTTTGTACTTGTCCCCTGGGCCGAAAGTTGCCAGTCAGCCCCTGTTCTAAGGCATGTTATTCCCAGTGCACTGGGCTCCTTATGCATTTTAAACATGTAACAGTCAGAAGGTCTGATGCAGTCACTCATACGTATGTCCTTTCTGTCCAAGAATAATAGGGCAGTGTCATTCATACCAAAGCTTGGATTTTGAAGGCGCCAGTCTCTTTCCCTTCCATCCTTCCTCAGGCTACCAATGATGATGGTGACGCATGAAAGAAAGAGAACCAGTCCAATTACAATTCCTGCTACGACCAGTGGGGACACCAGCAATGTGGAATCATGGCTACTTCTCATGTAACCAAAATACTCAGGAAGTGGGTTACTCTGGTTTAAGTAAATCTCTGAAAAACAGATTGGAAAGTATAACTACAACAATAAATAAAAGATTAAAAAAAAACACACAAATATTGAGTTAGATTTGGCAGCTATAGCATTACAGTTACTAATCTTCATCACAATGTAAGACTTGAGTACCACAAAATACAATTGGCGTGGTGTAGTATACCAAACCATACAATCAGAAACCAATTCAAAATGCTATTCAATACTACTGAAAGGTCATTTCTGATTGGTTGCCAAAGGTTTCTGCCAGACTTCTCCAGTGAAGGGAAGGGGTTGGTTTGAGCTAGGGACTGCGCTGGACAGATTTGATTATATTAGTCTGTATTAGTGGTATTGAGTGGTTTCGTGGATAAATGGAGGTCTTTTGACTCCATTTGAGAGTCTTGACTGCTACCTGAACTTGTTCGACTCTGATGTTGCTTCATAAAAAGAGATTTTCAAATAAGAAAAGAAGAGCCCCTGGTGTCTGAAGTGAAGCCACATCTGATGCAAGGATATCAATAATTTATTGAGAATCAAAAATAAACAAAATGAGTCAATGCATTTCGTAAGGGCTATAGGTATGAATCAACGGAGATAGGTGGGCTCCATGGTGGAACTTGCTGCCTTTGTACTGTTCCAGCCATCATCTATCAGTACAAGGCTCTTTACAAAGACACAAATACCACCATGGAGCACACCTATCTCCTTTGATAACTACCAATAGCTCTGAAGAAACGCGTTGGCTTGATTTTTTTATTCTTGATTTTCAATAAATAATCGATATCCTTGATTCAAGTGTGGCTTCACTTTGGACACCGGGCACTCCTCTTTTCCTATGTAAAAATCCCTTCTAATGGAGGAAAGCATCATTCCTAAGAGTCATAATGGAGTACTAGGCCAGCATGAAAAAAGGGTATACAGACATATTGGCTATTGTAAAATTGGGAGAAAAGTAGAGCTAAACTTTACAATTTGGGTAATATCCTTTTTTTTTCTTGTTGGTGGAAACACATGAAAATCCTAGTAATTGCATTGTTCATGGCAACCAATAAACTTCTATCTTTCAAAGCCTAACTAAAAGCCTAAGCTGAAATTAGAAGCTAATTGGTTGCCATGCACAGCTTCACCAGATCCTGTCTGCTCCAGTTTTTATAAATTTCCCTCAGTATTTGTTTCCATACTACTTAAAACAGATAAAAAAATGTTTCTCCCATTCAGTGGGGCTGTGCCTGCATTACACCAGTAAATTGTTTTGTCAAGGGGTGCACCGAAAAGGTTATACTTACCTGATCCTTCGATCCTCCGAAAACTGCACTCCCCCACATCAATTGGTGGACTGATCCTGCCATCCTCATATCCAGAGCCGGTCTATGGACATAATGACATCAGCAGCAGTCCATTCAAAAGACCGGTGGCAGGAACGGCAGAGGACTGTTCTTGCTCTCAAGACCGACCGATTAGATAAGTATATCTGCACTCCGATATCCCCTAGACAAAACCAAGCATTTACCCCATGTAGTGCAGGCACAGCCCCACTACACAGCAGAAAAAATTATAGAGATAGCAATAAGAGATGGAATCTTCCCTCTTGGGCAACCACCTTTGGAGGTAGTACCATGTCAGATGTGAGTAAAGGTCTCGCATCTTAGCTGGCCATAGGTTATTTGGATCAGTTGGTTCTGATGGCTGGGTCAGAAATATGAATTCTGACACTAGTGCACCATCCAAATGGGAGTCCAATCACAACATGTCTGCCATGAGCAGGTTTCACACAAAACTTTAGTCGTTCTATATGATCAGGACATGCCATTATCTGCATATAGCTCAAAATCCATACTATCAAAAAAAAGAATTGTTCATCTCCCCACAACGAAGTTTTGATCTTGTGAAAGATGAAACTTATTCCCACTGATTCCTCCAGAAAATGAGTAATGATCACAGACCGCCGGGTGGTGTCTCAATGTGGAATGATTTCTCCCTCCCTATTGATTTGAAATCACCAAGTTTGGAGGATTCTTTTGATGGAATATGAGGTGATGGAATATTCCGTAGACACACAAGTTTTCAGGAACCTGTCAGAGATTCATTAACAGTATTAAGCTTGTGACACACAGTTTGATTTTTGTTCGAACCTTCATAAAAAAATAGTTTATCAAGACATTCTTTCTTACCATCATTGAGTTAACTAATTTTATTCTAAAGCCCATAACATTTCATCCAGACCTGCTATTTGAATGGATTCCCAGACGTATTTAACAGATTTCATCCTAATATGTACACTTTTTTCCCCAAAATACATTTTTCCCACAAGAGAAAGACATTTTTCCCATATTCACAGAAATTTCATCCCAGTCCTTCAAACCTTCTCAACACTAGGGTCGAAAATGAACGTTGCCCACTAACCATTACAAAATTAAGCAAACATCCAAAAACTAACATTTTCAAACAAAATTCTACGGGTGTATGGCCAACTTTATTTTCTCAGACCAGGGTGCCTATATAGACCAGGGGTCTCCAAACTACAGCCTGGGATCCAGATGTGGCCCTTTGCCTGCCTTTATCTGGCCCCTGGGGAACTAAAGACAGGGCACTATTCCTCCCACTGACACCAACAACGGGGCACTATTCTCCCCACTGACAACAATGATGGGGTACTATTCCTCCCAACTGATACCGATGATGGGCATTATTCCTCCCACTGACACCAACATTGAGACACTATTCCATAGCTCCCAACTGTCTCTGATTTGGAACAAAGTCCCTCATGTCCCTCTTTCCTCCTCATGTGTCCCTCATTTTGGTCTGCACTACAAAGTTGTATACAAAATGCACTTTTTATTTTTCAAAAGGTGTTTCTCAGTGCTAAATCTTTCATCCAATTTCTAAATTGCTGCATTTGTAAATTTCTAAAGCCAGTATAAAGGAATGGTATTGGTAAAAAAAAAACACTTGTGGGTTTACCTAAAGATTTTTTTTTCTATAATTCTCCCTTAGGAGGTGTGGAAGGAGATAGGTCCTATGCATACATACTTTCGCTAATAGGCGTCCCTCATTCCCATCTCAAAACGTTGGGAGGTATGCTATTTCTCCCACCAACACCAATGATGGGGCACTATTCCTCCCATTGACACCAACAATTAGGTATTATTCCTCCCACTGACACCAACAATGAGGTTTTATTCCTCCCACTGACTCCAGTAATGGGGAACAAATTCTCCCACTCACAACAATTATGGGGCACCATTCCTCCCACTGATACCAATAATGAATTTTTTTTTTTACTTCCACTGACCACAAAGCCTATGGCATTATTTACTCCCACCAGTGCCAGGGTATTTTCTGCCCCACTGGCTACAGTCTGGCCCTAATAATATTTAACCCCTTCTGGAACGCCCCACACAGCGGGAGCCAATCATTGGATCCACCGGACCCAATTTTCGCCGAGACTCCGCAATCGTTCTCAGGAGAGGTATATAATATCAAATACCACCAAAAGAAAGCTCTATTTGTAGGGGAAAAAGGAAATTCATTTTATTTGAGTAAAGCTTTGCATAACCGCGCAATTGTCAGTTAAAATAACGCAGTGCCATATTGCAAAAAATATGGTCTTGTCATAAGGGGTGGGGGTAAACCTTCCGGGGCTGAAGAGGTTAAAGGGCAGTAAACTGGCGCTGTGTTTTAAACGTTTGGCGAGCCCTGATTTTGACTATACTACTCCTATTTGTTCCTACCTTCATTCCGTAGATGAATTACTAGGTATATCTGTAATATCATCCTACTTTTTATATCTAGTATTACACCTTTACAAGTTAATTGGGCACCAGGGATGTAATGTCTTTATCCAGCCTAAAATTACTAAAAAAAAAAGAAATAAAAAATAGATGCCAGCAGCAGAATTTACGAACCACCTCTGCGTATGTCAAGTCTGTGATACACTCATGCGGCCATTATACAACGAACGCTTTAGAAGTGTGAAGATTGTGCCGTCTGAGCTACAAAACGTATCTGTCAGATATTTAACTGACAGGCTCCCTGAGATTACAAGGAACTCTGTGCATTCAATTTAGATTGGAGGTTATTGTGTAAGGCATTGGAAATATTTAATTGTTCCCGTTGGCATTGTGATAACCCCATGTCCTTTTTTTGCTTTTCATTCAAAGAGCTAGCATTGCAGAACCCTCTTAGCTCTATATCAAGGAGACGAGAATCAAAAAATCTAATAGCCATTGTGAGTGTCCTTTATATTTTGACAGCGTGATTGCTAAATGTTTAGCACAGTACCTTTTAGAACTGGGGTACTGATTTTAATGCACCCCATTAAGCATATTTTCTGCATTGAGCTTGTATGTTCTTCTTGCAGTGGCGAACATTATTCCACCCAGGCCAAAGAACCCCTCCTCCCCAAAGAGGATGGTGCCAATAGGGCAGTGGATGGTGTCAGTAATTTTTTGTTTTAATTATTTTTTTTTATGATTTTTTTATACTTCACTATTTTTTACAATATTATTTTTTATTATTCTTTGCAATTTTTTAGGAGCCCGTTGGAGGGTTTTGGTGAAATTTCAGGGATCTAAACATACCCCTGACGTCTCACTTTTGAGACAGAGAACAGGATTGAGGACAGATTCCCCAGTCCCGTTCTCTGCAGCCTCAGGGGCATCAGTAAGTAATAGCATATACCAGTGGTCTTTAAACTGGGGCCAGATGTGGTCCTTTTGCTTACTTTTATCTGGCCCTTGAGGTACTATTTTTTTTTTCTCACCTTATAGAACTGGGGTACTGATTTCAATGCACCCCATTAAGCATATTTTCTGCATTGAGCTTGTATGTTCGTCTTGCAGTGGCGAAGCTAGACATTATTCCACCCAGGCCAAATAACCGCGCCCAAAGAGGATTGTGTCAGTAGGGCAGTGGATGGCGTCAGTGATTTTTTATTTTAATTATTGTTTTTTTAATTTTTTTTATGCTTCACTATTGTTTACAATATTATTTTTATTATTTTTTGCAATTTTTTAGGAGCCGTTGCAGGGTTTTGGTGAAATATCACTGATCTAAACAGACCTCTGATGTCTCACTTTTGAGACAGAGAACAGGATTGAGGACAGATTCCCCAGTCCCGTTCTCTGCAGCCGCAGGGGCATCAGTAAGTAATAGCATATACCAGTGGTCTTTAAACTGGGGCCAGATGTGGTCCTTTTGCTTACTTTTATCTGGCCCTTGAGGTACTATTTCATCCACTGATACAAATAATGGGCTATAATTCCCCCCACTGACAACAATGAACGGGCACAAATACCTCCACTGACACCAATGAAGGAGCACAATTTTTCCCAATGACACAAATGATGGGGCAACATTTCTCCCAATGATGAAGCACAATTTCTCCCAATGACATCAACAATGGGACGCAATTTCTCCCAATGACACCAGTGATGGGGCATAATTTCTCTCAATGATGTGACACAATTTCTCTCAACTACACCACCAATTGGACCCAATGACACCATTGATGGGACGCAATTTCTCCCAATGACACCAGTGATGGGGCATAATTTCTCCCAACTACACCACCAATTGGACTCAATGACACCATTGTTGGGACACAATTTCTTCCAATGACACCAATGATGGGATGCAATTCTTCCAATGGTGTTTAGGAAGGGGTGCAATTCCTTGCACTAACACTAATGATGGGGCACAACTCCTCCACTGTACGTTGTTGGAACTCTCACAATACACTATTTTCATCCTCCTCGGCCTTTGAGTGTATTCTTGCTGCCAGTGCACCACGCTGCACCCCTACCCACAGGGGTAAGGGTTGATGGTAGATTGGGAAACAAAAGCTGTTTTTGGAAAAATAGAAACTGATGGTAAGGGGTGTGGGGACACAAGCTAATGGTAAACAATAGTGTGATTAAATGGTGTGCAAGGGTATGTGTGTGGCAGTGTGGGAGCTGGTCAACAAGAACTAATGAGGTAATGAAAGCAGAAAGTGGGCAAATGACAGAGGCTCAGTGAGACTGGATTAATGTTTCTAAACCTTTTTCAATCAAGGCACCCTTTAAAATAATGCACAATCTCAAAGTATCCCATTCAATCCCATTCATCCCAGGACAATGACCCAAAACATACAGCCAGAGCTACAATAATGGTTTCGATCAAAGCATATTCATGTGTTAGAATGGCCCAGTCAAAGTCTAGACCTAAATCCACTTGAGAATCTGTGGCAAGACTTGAAAATTGCTCTCCACAGATGCACTCCATCCAATCTGACAGAGCTTGAGCTATTTTGCAAAGAAGAATGGGCAAAAATGTCACTCTCCAGATGTGCAAAGCTGGTAGAGACATACCCAAAAAGTCTTGCAGCTGTAATTGCAGCGAAAGGCGGTTCTACAAAGTATTGACTCAGGGGGGCTGAATACAAATGCACGCCACACTTTCCAAATATTTATTTGTAAAAAAATGTAAAAAACATTTATCATTTTCCTTACACTTCACAATTATGTGCCACTTTGTGTTGGTCTATGACATAAAATCCCAATAAAATACATTTACGTTTTTGGTTGTAACATGACAAAATGTGGAAAACCTCAAGGGGTATGAATACTTTTTCAAGGCACTGTATATACAATAGATCAGACCAAAATGAGGATAAAGGAGGGACTTTATTCCAAATCAGGGACAGTCCCTAGAAATTAGGGACAGTTGGTAGCTATAACTGTAAATGTGTTTTTTGTTTAGGAGTTTTGTACATATTGTAATGAAACCTGTTTAATACATTTGGGATTCTATTCAAATAGCAAGTCTAGACAAAATGTTAAGTGCTTTCAAATAGAACTAGTTGACTCAATGATAGCCAGAAAGAATGTTCTGTCGTTTTTTCTACAAAAGTTCAACTGGGTGTGGCCAACTTACAGTCCCCATAATCATTTTTTTTAAATGTTACCAATGTGTTCCTTCTTCTTTCTTTAAAATCAATCAAATCTAACCAGACCTCGGAAGCAGAAAGGCCCATCGAGCTTATGGGAAAGGGAGCTTATGGGAATCTAAAGCCCGCTTGTCTTTATTTCTGGGATTTGGTGCAGCTGGCTACCCAGCATGCACCTCCTGATCTTGCGCCTGCGCAGTAATGTCGGTGCAAGTTTCCGCCCCATTGTTATGGCAACCTGTCAATCAGATGAGATTTCTGGTCTTCAAATAATGCGAGACTTCAGTATGGACTCCTGAGATAGATGGCTCCCCGGAGTCCAAGAGAATCGCCTTATGATGACATCGCCTAGGCGACCTGACCAGAAGTGCTGCTTAAAGACATCAAAATAAGGTAAAGCATCCTCCTAGGTAGGTGCTAGTGAGAAAGTATAGTTTGTGCTCTGTCTGCTTACCAGAAGAACTGCAGGTAAATCTATATTGTTCTCTGCCTATCAGAGAGCAGGATTGGTTAGTAAGGTCTGCTCATTGTGCTCAGAGTGCAACTCATTCTGTCTAGAGAGTGTTTCACACTGGTCCAATAGGGAGGCATGTTGGACAGTGGGAGGAAACCTGACGAATGGGTGCATGGGCTTTTAATAAAGTCCTGATGATTGGCAGAGGGAAATTCACCTCGGTGCATGTAGGGATACTGTATAAAAGCCAGGAGCACATGCGCTCGAGGTCTTTCGTTGGGGATCGGAGTCCCGGAGGGAGGGGGTGGCTGCCACCTCCTCTGAAGAGGTGCCATGCGGCCTCAGGGGGTCATCCTGCGGGCCTGAAGAGTAGCAGTGAGGAGCTGAACCCAGAGGTCCAGGGAAGCTGACTGAGAGGGAAGAAACTGGAGGATCTGTCTCTGCAGTACAGGGAGTACAGAAACTTGTGTCAAGGGGCCTGACCTGAGGGGGGCCACCCCTGCTCCTAGGATAGTCAGTGGACAGGTGTCAGCGGGAAGAGAATGCTAGAGAGAGTATCCTGAAGATAGATTATTATCCATCAAGTCATCTTGTTAGAGAGCAAGGAGAGCAAGAGACTTATCCCCATCCACACTAGTGGCAGGGTGGATTAACAGCCTGGCTGTTCCATATTTCCAAGAAGAGTTCTAAAGATAGCAGTCTTCAAACAATGTGAATAGTTCAATTGGAGTATCCAACTATTCCCTTCTCCTATCCCAAATTACTGATAAACAACAAAACAAACAACACCACTAGACTGTGATGAGCCGGAGGGAACAAGGAGGGATTCAGGGACTTGTTCAAGTAAATGTATGCTGGTAACCAGGGGAGCCCGTCAAGACAATACTCAGCAGTTCCTGCGGGGGGCAGTGCTACAAAGGTATTTAGAGATAAAAAAATAATAATCTAGCCATTTAAAAATGCACTTTTGCAGATGGGCATGTGGATGCAAGCATAATGGTAAAATGGGTGAAGCTCCGCTTTAGGGAGATCCCGGGCCATATTCAAGTGTCCCCTTGGGTCCCTGTTAGGATAGGGGAAGGGTGATAAATAGCGCTAGTCGTTCACACAAATGTATCACATAACTTTCAACTTGTTGAAATATCTATGTTTATCAGGGCATATTCTTCCCTGTTCTTACTTCAGTATCTAGCTGCTGTTGGTCAAGTCTCAAGGTGGAGTTTAGTCGGTCCCTGAGCTTTCTGGGACTGGCAGATGTCTTCCGCCTGTATTGTCTGGGCAGACATCTGCATATCTATGGCCAGCCTAACTTTTACATCTACGGCACAGCTTCCTATGATCAGAATCTGCAACTGGGAAACACATTTTATGTCTGGAGATTTTATTCTGCCCCTTTATACATACGCCTTTTCCCCTTTGAGGAGGATGTGCCTGCAATTATTTTTCTTGTAAAGCAATTTATTTCCATTTTATAAGCCCATTTGGACATTACAAGCCACAGATAAAACAAATCCTTACACTTGTAATTTTTTGCTAGCTGCTAAGTACTGCAATTAATTAATTCTATTATAAAATTACCCTACTAATTACATGAAAAAATAGCTTTTCTTGCTAGGAATACTCGGAGGGATCAGCTGGCATCTGCTGGTTTTTTGCTGTCTTCTTCTCCCTGTGAAATATCACATTAGGCTCTAAAAAGAAGTTTTAGCAAAAAATGATGCTGAGAGAAGGAAAGGGATGGCTGATATGCAATGTCTGATATTAAACAGAATGTATTAGGTTTTTGTGCACGCCTTGTGTCATGAAACATGTCATTATTGTTAACTCCTTTAATGAATGGGGGCCTTTAGTGACTATATGACCTCAGTAACGCCAGTATAATGGCCTTAAAGCGATCCTGTAGTCAGGCTATTCAGGTATGTACATATTCATAACAATTAGTAAATCGGCTGTAAAACAAGCCCTAACTGACCAATGTAGCTGCAGGCACTGTGGAGCAATTCATCCTCAAAGTTCACAGAAGTTCTAAAGTAATTATGTCAACAGCTCAGCTGTTCCTGCTCCCTCCTCCCAGCAGGGACTCAGCAGCCTAGCTCAGCCTTCTGCCCCCTCCTTGCAATGACCCATCAGCTCAGCTCACCCTGTACCCCCTACCAGGCAGTGATGAGTAAGCTCAGCTTCCCACTCTCAGCAGTGACTCATTATCTCCCCATACTTCACAATCCAAAGCAGTTAATTAAGCTCTCTGCGCTCCCCCTCCCAGAAGTGACTCAGCAGCTCAGCTCTACCTACCCCCTCCTACCAGCAGTGAGTCAGCACACTCCGCTCCACACTCCCAGCAGTCACGCAGACTCAGACCACCATTTTCAGAGAATCAGACTTACTTGTGCATGTGACTTTGATGGACATGTAATCTGTCCAGAAGACCCGAGAGCAAGAAGTCATTCAACGCCTGAGACCGGGCTATACACGTCACTTCCTTTCTGAAGAGTTGGCTTTCTCTGCTCCAGAGATGAGCTAAAAAACAGAAAACTGACAGCACGTGATAAATAAGAAGACAGTTGTATTGTTGTATTTACTTGGGGGGCTCAAGGCAAAAATAACATCTAGTGGGCAGCAGCAGAATGGGGGTAAATCAGTAAAGCAAAAAAAAAAAAAAGTGTGGTGGGGGGACAAAAGTACAGTTGCTCTTTAATTCCTTTAACACAGCTGCAGTGTTTGCTGGATGCTATTATTTGATTATTTGTTGCCTGGAACTGCTCTTTCAAGGAGTGGTCTGAGCAAAGGGGCTGGCTGGTCATGCCTGCTATGCAGGATCCTTCATAGAGCCAAATAAAGGATCACACCGCTCAGTCACATGCTGAGAGAGGCATATTGCATATGCAGAAAGAAGCCAGAAACCCAGAGTTTTTTGGAAATCTGCAGGCCGCTCATTGAGACTTTAAGGAAGCCCATGGGTGGGGATATTTGCTGGACTCTATCTAAAACTGACCATTTACGTTTGAGTGGATTTCTTCTTGGTACAGGCCACCAAACTGAAAATTGATTTTTTAATTATTTACAAGTAGCACATCATACCTGTACAAGAATTCTGTTTGTAACAAGAAATAGCTGTAGCTCCCTTGACCACATCACAATGTATCTTGTTGCATGCAGTCTGGAGTTCTGAGAACTTTGTGTAGGGATCTTCTGCCCTCTAGTGTCTGAATTTGTAAATGCCTGTAAATATTTTTTGTATACACTTCTTTGCCCTGGGTTGTTGGCTTTGAAATCCTGGAAGGAGGAAGTAGGGAGGGAGTGAATGTCTCAGCTACATGTCCTTTTCATGCTGCTAAATCCAAACCTGAAGGAACTATTATCCAAGTATTTCTATGATCTAATACAGGCATGTCCAACCTGCGGCCCGGAACCGCAGGCAATGCGGCCCACTGCCCCCTGACAATTTTTTATTTTTTTTGCTGGGGAGGAAGGAAGTCGAGTCGGGGGCACGGCCACAGCGGCTTCCAACTAACTGTAGGCAGAGGCTGCCTCGGAGGGGATCATCCACTAGTTGTGTTAAATTAGTGCTGGTGGGGGGGCGCAGCAGCGCGGGAAGGACGCGGCGGCGTTTTATTACTTATATACCTTAACTATAGTATATATTTTATATGCGGCCCGAGAAAATTTCTCTACACTCAATGTGGCCCAAAGAAGCCAAAAGGTTGGACACCCATGATCTAATAGATTAACTGACGCTGCTGAGTGTATATTTACATTTTTTTTTGTGATAGAGTATTTCTTCCTTGTCTTTGTTAGGCTTCATGTACGCTTGGCGGTCATTTGCCGTGGCTGTGATAAAATGCAAAACATTGCAGCAAACATTATTTTCTATCCTGATTCTTCTGCATTCAGGAGAGGGAGGTTGAACCTCACCTAACCGCAGCAGCTCCTAAACTTTGCTAAAAGCCTATGTGTATATTGGCTTTTATGAAGTTGAGTTTAAGAGCTTTGGCAAAAAAAAAAACAAAAGCTCCTAAACTCAAGTTTAGGTGCTGCTAGTGTACATGAAGCCTTTAAGGCTCCATGTACACGGGACGTTGTTAAAAGTCCCTTTGAATGCTGGAATTTTTAGGACGTTTGAAACGTCCGTTCAGTCGCGTTTGTACCCGCGTTTAGCGGGCGTTTAGTGGCATGTGGGGCGTTTGCGTTTAGAAGCGTTCCTAGAGGTCAAAAAAATGATTCCCCTTTAAAATGGAAAAACGCGAAAGCTAAACGCGGGTCATCGCGTTCAGACGCGTTCAGACGCGTTTGTGCGTTTTAAACGCCGGGAAACACGCGTTCGAACGCAAATAATTGCGTTCTAAAAACAGTCCCTGAATGCAACTGCCTGCAAATGACTGTAAACGACCTGGTGTACATGGACAGATAAGATAAAATGTAGATGGGTTCAGGGGCTTCTGAAAAAAACGCCCAACTGCTCCTAAACGGCCGTTTCCAGCGTCCCGTGTACATGGAGCCTAAAAGAAGAAAAACGACCACAAGAGGACACAGTTTTAAATTAGAGGGGCAAAGGTTTAAAAGTAATATGAGGAAGTATTACTTTACTGAGAGAGTAGTGGATGCATGGAATAACCTTCCTGCAGAAGTGGTAGCTGCAAATACAGTGAAGGAGTTTAAGCATGCATGGGATAGGCATAAGGCTATCCTTCATATAAGATAGGGCCAGGGACTATTCATAGGATTCAGATATATTGGGCAGACTAGATGGGCCAAATGGTTCTTATCTGCCGACACATTCTATGTTTCTATGTTTCTTATTATTTCACATCCACAGGGCCAGGTATCTAGGTCTGTGCTTCTGTATGTATGTGGTGGTCACCTTTCTGTATATTAGTAAATAAGCCTGTTTATTGTGTAGCACAATTCCCAGCATAGGTGCTGTCTGTGGGCCCCCCTGGGTCACCGGGTGCAACAAAAGTACCTTGAACATGTTTCTCCAAGTGTGAGCACTGAGACAAGGACCAGTCCAGTATCTTTGGGTTTTTAGGTTTATTTAGGAACTTGGATGGGAGAAGGAATGAGTGGGATACTCCAACAACTGAGCTATGCACAATTAGGCATGGACTCTAGGAAATGCTGCTTGACGCTGGTTAATGCTGGTCGGATGCCTGTTAACGCTGACTTGACACTGTAACTTTGCCTTGGACTATCAAAGTCCTTTTTAGCTCCCTGAGGTACTCCTTCCTGAGGTAGCTGACTGTACACTTTGACTGTACTGCTGAACGCTTCAGGGCCAACACTGGCGCCCCCTTTCACTTCCCTATCTTCAGGGCTTTGAACACTTGGCACCCCTTTCACTGCCACAACTACTGGTTAGCTGGCTCCTGGATCCCCTTGATCTTCTGGAGTGGTCCCCTTTCCTAGGCAGACCCCTGGGAAGATCTTAAGTACTCACGATACTGTTTTTCCTAAAGACTTCTGCCCAGCAGCTCCACTCGGTCAGCAACACTCTGGATCCCTCTCTGCAGCACAGCTCAACCTCTGGTCCCCTTAGGCCGACTGCCTGGACCACCTTCACTCTCTGACAGGAGGAGAGACAGCCGTCACCTAGTCCTGGGAATGATGCTCCCGCCAAAAGATGCTCTGTCACATGCTCCACAGATTTATATCCAATCCCAGGGTGCATTGCGGTAAACCCCGCCCACTGAGACCCTGGTGTGCTATTGGCTAGGTTTCCTCCATTGACCAACAAGATCCTTCATTGGACACAGTAGGAAGACTCCCCAGACTCAACAGACACACCTGGAAACATGTGACAGCTAGCTAACAATTCAGGCCCCCTGATAAGCAGACAGGGCCACATATGCATTTTCCTAGCACCTACCTAGGAGGGTGCTACAATTGCAATAGATATTATATACCACTCTTGTTTTTCTAGACACTACTAGACAGGGACTAAAATGCAGTGTACAGTAGATGGCTGACTCTTAGTTCCGTGCCACACCAGAGTTGCTGTTGGTGAGAAGTTCTATTCCAGGCTAGTTGGACAACAGTTGAAACATACCCCAGTGACTGCTGATCTCGCCTTCAGGTCTCCGACACAAAGACAGACACCACATCATCCTCAGGGGCCCCTGCAACTGGACTTTGCTGCAACATTCCTCTTGAGGTAACTTAAAAACTATATATACCAGAGTATATGTGCACAATTCCACCAGGACCCCTATTGGACTTTCTCTCCACTTCTTTCTTCCAGGATTTCAAAGCCCACAACCCGGGGCAGGAAGTACATACATAATATGTTTATGGATATTTAAAAATTGAGACAGTAGAGGGCAGTGGATCCCTACATTTGATTCTGATTACTGTGAAAACTAAGGCCAGGTATTCCAAACCTGGAAGATTCAATTTGTCTATAGCCAGCTTTACCTTGAAAATGCATCAATCCAAACTGAGTAGTCATATAATTTGTGCAGACTGTGCAGCTTCACAGGGGCCCTCTATGCAGGCCTGGCCTCACCATGGGTCCCACTGGGTCCATTGGACCCAGGCAGCACTTGGAGAGGGGCAGCAAATTGACTCCCAAGATTTTTTTTACAGCAGTTTTGTGTGTCATCAGTTTGCAGCGTGTTTCATTCTTGGTCCCAGGCAGCACAATGTCTTGGGCTAGCCCTGCCTCTTTGATTTAGAGGCCAAATTATACCAGGAGTGGGTCAGATGGGGTCCCCTCTCTTACTGTCATGCAGCCCTCTGTTTTAAGTCTATCTAGCTGTCAATCCTTACACAGTGAACAAGTGATTTTACTTGGCTAACAGTTCAATGGGGAAGAGGATTTGGCCCAAAAGCGCAGCTTTTTCTTTTTCTTGGCCGAAAATCATGTCTGCCATGTTGGCTAAAGCTGGTCTTACACCTGTAGAATTTCATTAGAAAAATTTAGTTTTCAGAATGTTTGTTTGATTAAAGGGTAAGATTCGACAATTGGTTTAGACCAAAACGAGCAAAAAAAATTGAAGGACGAAGATGAAAATTTTTTGCTTCATTTAATGGGAATGAGCAAATTTTCAATAGTTGAATTTGCCACGAAATATTGTAACTAGACTTAGGCGCATGCACTTGGTAAACTAATTCTGGAAGTAGAACGTTCATTCTACAAAAATCAAGACATTGACTTGGTAAATATACATATAGAGGAAGGCCGCCTACATTCAAACTAGTGATCGACCGTCATCGTTTTTTTAGTGCCGATACCGATACCGATATTTTGTTCATCGTATATCTTGGGACATTTAAAAAATGTTTTTTTTTTATTTTCAGAGGTACTGTGGTGGAGGGATCTGGGGGTCTAAAAGACCCCAAACCCCTCCTCTGCACTTAAAAGCATTCAAAACGCCAAGTTTGGCTGTTTTGAATGCTCGCAAATTTTTGAATTTGCCGCCGAGTCACTTCCGGGTTTTTTACATGGAGACCCGATCAGAGCCAAATTTGGTATTGATCGGGTCTTCTCTTCCGCGGCCTTGCAGGTAGGATGCCCTGTCCCACCGGGAGACCCGGGTGAGCCGCGCAAGGTGGCGGGAGGGGGGAAGACGTCCCCTCCCGCTCCTTGTAATGACAGCCAATCGGCTTCTCACCCGCATCGGTTGTCATTACAAGACAGCCGACTGTCGGCTATGTACGCCGGTACAGGGGTGATGCCTCTAGCTGCAAGCATCACTCCGGTACAAGCACTTTTCTGAACTATCGGCAAAATCGGTAACCTCGGGGGCCGATTCCGATATATTGGGGAAAGTGCATTTTGGCCCCCGATATATCGGCATTGCCAATAATCGGCATTGCCAATAATCGGACAATCCCTAATTCAAACCCTAGCAACACTCAGTCCCCATTATAATCAAAGACGTTGACTCGGTACTGGAATGGAAAACCGTTCAAAATTAGTAGAGTCCATCGCATGGTCGGACTAACGTTTCTTAAATGTTCTCTTCTCAATGGTCAAACAAGATTCTACAGGTATTAGGCCAAAATTGTTAGGGACTCCAGCATTGAGATCAAGGCACCTGAATTCCCAGCTCCGCCCACTCTCCTTACACAGACATTATAATGGGTTATCGCCCCTCTTCCCCCCCCCCCCCTCGAAATATCACACTGAGTGGTTTTGGCAAGCAATTTAAAAGAAAAAAAAAATGAATCTACCGCATGCCCGCCCGCCTGAGTCAGCTGCCCGCTGGGTATAATATACTCCCTCGCATGATGCTCATTTTCCATTTCACTCTCTAAGCATGAGATAATGAGCTGCATGTCTGGCTCCACAGATAGACAAAGCCTTGATTTGAAAGGACAATTACATTAGACCCTTCGAATATTCTGCCTGTCTATTCCAAATGTCATTACAGCTCCCTGCATACAACAAACAAACTCATTTACAGAACTGGCACCTAGTCAGTTCCAGGGAGACGGGGGTCAGCTGTAGATAAATATTTCATGGAATGTTTGGACAGAGCAGATCTGAAAAAAAAAAAAAAAAACATATGTGCGTCCTCCAGTAAATCGTATTTCTAATGACGATGGCTCTATTCTTTAGACAAATTGAATGATAATGCAGGAGAGTAACGTCATCATACACGGCTATTGTTGACCCCTACGCTGTCAGAGCCATTTTGTTCATTTTTTGCACAAATGTTTTAGACCAGAAGATTACTCAAAACCCCTTAATCATTATATATTTTCTGAAAGGAGAGACCCTGATAAATAAAATGTCAGGTGTAATTTGTTTATGCCACACAAGATCAGCGCAACTGTTTGCCAAACCCAAATTTTCAGTAAAAAATACACTAAAGGTAATTTCGGGGCACACAAACACAATACCACAATATACAACCCATTTTTTTTTTTTTTTGTAAGTGTAGCACCCTACAGGTAGGTGCTAGGTAAATGTATAGTGGGCCTTGTCTGCCTAACAGCGGAGCTGTGATTTGTTAGCTAGGGTGTCATGGCTTCCAGATGTGCCTGCTGAGGGGAGAAGTATCCCCACTGGCTCTTGTGAGAGGCTTCTCATAGGGCAGTGTGGGAAGCCCAATCAGGGGACACATCCCAGCTTGTAACTACCCCAGAAAGCAGATTATGCTGCAAAGGATTCTGGGAGTGGGTATAAGTTTGGGGGGAAGTGCGTGACAGATTGTCTTCGCTAGGATCAGAGTCCCAGGAAGGAGAGTGCGGCTGTGTCTCCTCCTGTCTGAGGAAGGTGGATGTCTCGGGGTGTCGCCTAAGTATCCAGAGAGTGCTGAGTGAGCTGAGGGGATCCGGTGTGCCGAGAGCCTGCGGATAAAGAGGGGGGTCCAGTCCCAGGAAAGCCTACACAGGTCGTGAGTACTGAGGATTGCCCATGGGGGTCTGCCTAGAGTCAGAGGGGACCACTCCGAAAGAGGTTCTGGGATCATGTCTCAGCTAGCTGCAAAGGGGGTACCTAGGTTGAGGACCCTGAAGTTGTAAAGGGGGCACCGGCAGTCTGGGCCCTGAATTGTACAGAGAGTGTCAGTAAAGCGACAGTTACACAGAGTTCTACAATATACTACCTCAAGCTGTACTAAGCGGGGGACAGTATTTAGTGACTTCCACAGCACAGCAGTGTCAGGAGTTCTACAGCTCTCAGTCTTGGATCTACAGGACTATAAGTCGGGGATTCAACACTTCTTCGGTTATACAGAGTGCTCTCAGAGTCAGTGAGCGTTGGCTGGCGCCTGCTGGCGTCAAGGAAACGCCAACGGGCATTTTTCATTGATAAAGTCCCACGTGTAATTAGTTCAAGCCTCAAGGAGTATCCCACTCATTCCCTACTCCCATTCCCTTTAAATTAAATAAAAACCACAAACAAAGATACCAGAGTTGTCGCTGCTTCAGTTATCACACCCATGGCCACAGCTCACATGGGCTGGAGAGAGTACCAGTTCTAATGGCAGACCCACTTCAGGCCACAGGCCTGGAAACCTTGCTACATAATATAAGAAGTATGAGGTTGTGTTGAGTAAATAGATACCAAACATGTCGAGCCTTAACCGTGTTAATCCCTCAACATGTTTCGGTTGTCAATATCTGGCCATTAGTGGGTCTGGAAAGGCTTAATCCCTCAATACCAAGTCGAGCTATTTAACTACCATAAGTCCGGGCCTTTTCTGGCACTTTTTGTTCACATGTAAGGCCCCTTTCACATGGAGCGGATCCATTTGACGGACTCAGCTTAGAGGGGATCGCTCCGCTGATCCTCACTGAGCAGCGGGTGACAGGTCCGTCTCTGCACTCTGTACAGAGACGGACCTGTCAGAGTATCGCTCTCCTCTATGGGGAGATTGGATGTAAATGAACTGCCTGTCCATTTTCATCCAATCCGATCCTCCATATGAATGAGGACTAGGCCCACCATCCAAGGCCGCTAATAAGGGGAGACCACCAGTCATCCTGTACCGGGCCCGGATCTGTCATCTCAGCAGGGGGGCCTCAGCTATTTTGAAAAAAAATTCTCTGGGCCCCTTGTGTTTAGTGGGAGCGGGGGACAGTAAGAGGACTATTTTATCACTTTCGGGTTTAGGCGGATTAATCCGCTGCAGTGCGCTTCACAGTTGAAGCCCGGTCTCTTCAATATGAATACACTGCGACAGGCTGGAAACGCTGCAGCAGATTAACCACTTGCCAACCGCCCACTGCAGTTTTACTGCGGCAGGCTGGCTTGGCTGCGCAAAACCTACGTAGCACTACGACGGTCGCTCGTGTGGTGCTGGGGGACGAGCGCGTGCCCTGCCGGCAGTTCGCTTTGCCCCCACTAGGCAGCGGGGATGCCGATCCACGGGACCAGTGGCAGCGATTGCCACCAGGCACTGGCATTCGCTCCCCGCTGAGAGAGAAGGACAGTCAGCTGTTGTAGACACAGCTGACTGTTCTCTCTCAAATGATAACAGAGCGCCTGTGATCCTTCTATATAGGGTCACAGGTCTCTATGATCATTTCACAAGCCCATCCCCCCCACAGTTAGAAAACACTCCCCTAGGCTCACATTTAACCCTTTGATCACCACCGTGTTAACCCCTTCCCTGCCAATGTCATTATTACAGAAACAGTGAATATTTTTAGCACTGATTACTCTAGTAATGTCTCAGATTGCCGCCATTACTAGTAAAAATAAAAAATAAAAATGACATAAATCTTTCCCCTAGTTGGTAGACGCGATAACTTTTGCGCAAACCAATCAAAATATGCTTATTGCGATTTTATTTACCAAAAAATATTTGTTTTTTATAGCGCAAAAAATGATGGTGATCAAATACCACCAAAAGAAAGCTCTATTTGTGGGAAAAGAGGACATAATTTTTATTAGGGTACAGCGTCGCACGACTGCGAAATTGTCAGTTAAAGTAACGCAGTGCCTTATTGCAAAAAATGGCCTGGTTATTAAAGGGGTAAACCCTTCCGGTCCAGAACTGGTTAATCCGCCTAAACCCAAAGTTAAAATAGTCCACTTACTGTTCCCCGCTTCCACTGAACACAGGGGGCTCGGAGACATTTTTTTTTTCTAAATAGCTGCACAACAGGGGATTATCTAATTGGTGGACAGGATTGAGAAGTCCCTGCCTACTCTACCTTGCCCCGCCAGTTCCCTACAGCCCTAGTTGCCCAGCTCAGTGGTGCCCAGGAAGAAGGGAGAGGACCAGGTATACCAGTGGTGCTCAGCTGGTCCCAGGCTCCCTGCTCCAGGAGGAATCACCTGCAGGACGGGCACTGCACCCAGATTCTTGGGTAATACCAAGCACGTTTAGAATGACACATCTGAGGGGCATTGCTGTAGACTAGGGTACACTAGTGTTGCCTTCTGAAGGGTGAACCACAATGGATCCCTTTTCAGAGGGTGTTTGACAGACAACAAGGAAGCATTATGATGCCTCCTTACCATCTGATTTAGTCCTTAAAAACCTGCACCACCTCACTGCAACTGCTTTATTGTACATGATTGTGAGGCGTCCCCATTGAGTGGAGTGGGATGCATTTGACCACTGAACGTGATGGGGGATATTTTTGTATACCCTTATGTGCTGCCTTTGCCATTACCCCCTCCTAACCACTGAATTCTGTACATTACTGTACATATCCCAGACCCCTGCACTCTGCATTACCCACTCCTGACCTCTGCACTCTGTATATTAAACACTCCTGACCTATGCACTCTTTATATTAACCGCTTCCCGACTGCCTGCTTACTTTTTACTGCGGCAGTGCGGCCCTCCTGCGCGAACCGACGTAGACCTACAGCTCGTATGTCTGCAGCTAGAGGGCAAGCGTGTGCCACCCCCACTCGGCAGCGGGGACTCCGATGCACGGGGCAGGCAGCTCTGATTGCCGCCTGACACCCACGATCGCTCCCTGCTGAGAGAGAAGAACCATCAGCTGTTGTAAACACAGCTGACTGTTCTTCTCCCTGGAATGATCATAGAGCTCCTGTGATCCTTCTATATAGGAACACAGGTCTCTATGGTCATTTCACAAGCCACGCCCCCATACAGTTAGAATCACTCCCCTAGGCTCGGCCCTTGATCACCCACAGTGTTAACCCCTTCCCTGCCAGTGTCATTATTACAGTAACAGTGCATATTTTTAGCATTGCTTACTGTAGTAATGTCACTGGTCCCCCCAAAAGTGTCAAAAATGTCAGTCAGGGGTCCGATCTGTCCGCTGAAATGTCGCAGTTCCGCTATAAAATCGTAGATCGCCGACATTACTAGTAAAAAAAAAGAGGCCTTACAATTAGTATTTTGTGCTAGACTTTTACTTAGAACCCCCAAACATTATATATATATATATGTTTACAGTGTTTGCACAGCGTTTTTTTTTTCAAAAGCAGTTTTTTGGGAAAAATATACTTTTTTAAATTTTATTGCAAAAAAAGTACAATACATAACCCATTTTTTTATAAAATAAAATCAAGTAAATAGATACCAAACCTGCCATGTTTTAAAATTGCATACACCCATGCAATGGCGACAAGCTACGTAGATTTTACTGTCTATAGGTGATGCTTTTAAAACCTTTACAGGTAACCACTTTAGATTTACAGAGAAGGTCTGATGTTAGAATTACTGACCATGATCTGACATTCACGGTGATACCTCACATGTGTGGGACGATCGCTGTTTGCGTGGGCGCGGGACTAAAGCGCACGGGAGGACAGGGGCACTTGAATTTTTTACATTTATTTTTTAATTTTTTTCTCTGTTGCTTTCATTTTTTTTTTTTTTATCACTTTCATTGTTGCCACTGGGAATGTAAACATCCTGTGACAGCAATAGGCATGTGACAGGTCCTCTTCATGGAGAGATCTTGGGTCTATAAGACCCCAAATCCGTCCTCTGCACTTAAAAGCATTCAAAAACACCAATGCTTTTGATTTTCAAAAAATGGCGCCGATGGTTTCTGATTAAAGTGGAAGTGATGTCATATCATCGCCTCCGGGTTACTATGTCGATCCTGGCTTTGTTTGGCTGTCTGGCCATCTGGCGGAGTCTCCCGGTGGGGCAGGAGAGCCAGAGAGAGCTGCAGAAGGTGGTTGTGGGGGGCAGGGGGGGGGGGTCGTTTTGTAATAGTAATTGAGTGGCTGGTGAGCTGCTCTGATTGCTATTACAAGAGAGCCAACAAAAACGATACCGGGTGATGCCTGCAGCTTCAGGCATCATTTCGGTATAACTACCGTAAGTTCAGTAACGTACAGGTACGTCGCTGGATGGGAAGTAGCTAAGGATGCTTACAAGGGTGCTGGGTGGACTTGATAAAGGCGGCTACACCCTCCAAAACATGTTAATTATTTACATGAATTAGGAGGGACAAAACATGATCCAAAATGTTCTACAGTTCAATGGATCAATGGATCCCAGGCCCAAAGACACAAGGGGGCCATACAACTATAACTGGAGTATTCTGGTAACAGTTGGGGAGGTGGCTGAGTCTTCAGACTGTAACGCTCCTGCGTTTTATGTATAATGTGGATTTACAGCTGCAGAAATATTCCACTTCAGTAGTCATGTAGAGAAACGCTGAGACACCAATCCCAACTCCCAAGACTCATCATGTGTGGATAGTCTCAATTCAGCAAGTAAATACACACACTCAATAAGATGTTCCTAGAGTGACTTATATGTATAGTAATATAGTGATGATAGGCTGAAGAGACAGGTTGGGTAGAGATGGTAGATGACAGACACTTGAAAGGAATGTTCTTGAAAGTAAGATAGTAGCAGATGGGATGCAGATAGGTTTAGCAATCATGTATGGTAGCAGATGATAGAGTAGCAGGTGAACATACAGGATAGACCAACCCAGTGCAAGAGCAGATGGTATTAGGCTCAAGAGCTAGCAATCTTAGTTAATGCAGATGTAGTAATAGTCCTTAGTATGCAGAGCTAGATAGTGTAAGCTTTAGTATGAAGGTTATAGAGGTTTCCCCTGTGGGGTACTTATCACTAGTAGCAATGTAGTAGAGGAGAGGTTCGGCAAGAGCGGATGATCCGGTAACGGGATACAGGGATCAGCAGCGTGGTTCCGATAGCGAGGTATGTTTGCAAGCATGAGAGCTTCAAGGCAGATTATGCGGCGTTGAATGAACATGTGAGTGAGACCGCCGGAGGTTGAAATAGCCGCTCCAGCGGCGCTCAGTGATGACAGCATCGGTCTTAAAGGTGTATGCGCACCTTACCAAAAGAGAATGGTGGGGCGCATACACTTAGGAAAAGTGGAATTAGGGTACCAAAGGTACCAGAACATTACACAGACATAGTTACATGCTATTAGGCTCTGACTCAGTTGCCTGTGCGCCGGTTCTGAAAGTGGAGGGCCTCTCACCTGGCTGCAGAACACTTGCCTCTGCCTCATTAGATGAGGCTCAATGCAGTTGCGAGAGGGAATTTGAGGAATTTATACTCCAGAAACCCAGGGAATTGTGGTAAATGAGATTAAGAAAATAATAAAATCCTGTCAGGTTTTAATCCTTCCTTTCTCCATCCAAGACAAAACATGTTGGCCATATATACACACTTTGTTTGGTAGAGCACTGTAAATAAAAAACAGGATTACATGTTTTTGTAATAAAAATTACGTTTTCCCTATACTTTAGAACAAGTGCTATAGGTAAGCCCACCTGTGTTGAGGTGCAGTTACCTTGTGGTGCCAGCAAGTACTTGTGTAAGACCTTAAATCATTCAGTCAATCATGTCCCTGCAGAGGACTTTTGGGTCCTAGGCCCAAGCTGTACATGAGGGCCTTGACTTTTCTCAAAGTCAAGGATAAGCCCTACCCTCCCAGTTAAGATCTTTACCCCTACAATTCAACGTCAAATGACAGAAACCCACTAAACGACTGAGAGACTCTCAAATGTCACATGACTTTGGGAAGTACAGTCTGGGTCTAGAATGTAATGGGCCTTTAAAGAACATTGGAAATGATTTGAAGACTAAGCTACTTGAAGCCAAGATTTAACAATCTCGTTACCTTAGAAACTACCTTAGTTACCTTAGTAACTACAAAATATTGGGGTTGATTTACTAAATTTGGAGAGTGCAAAATCTGGTGCAGCTCTGCATAGAAACCAATCAGCTTCCAGGTTTTTTGTCAAAGGTTAACTGAACAAGCTAAAGTTAGAAGCATTGACTACCATGTACAGCTTCACCAGATTTTGCACTCTCCAGTTTAAGTAAATCAACCCCATTTTGTATGAACAATTGACAGTTTCCAGCCAGCAGGTGGACCTTTAGGCTACTTTTCACATTTACCAAGCTAGCCTTAACTGCTTTACTGAAAAAAAAACTGTTGTTAACAGAGCTCAACAGCTGAAGCTTAGAATACACCTACAGCTAAATGAGTCAGATGTAACTCATCCCTCTTTCCCCTCTCTTTTTTACTTTTCTGTATGGTTTGGTACAGTGTGCAAATACCCAAAAAATAGGGCTCCTAAAAATTAGTATCGACGCCACATGTCTATATCAGGACATTTATAAATTAGCACACATAATTACATAAGGTACAATGTGCAATGAAAAAGTAGTTGCTATCCTACTTTTATAGAAAACCCATAGGGCTCTGTGAATCCTGTATCATGGCACCCTGTGTTAAATATTTGTAATCTATACATTTTATACAGATAGTAAAATAGAGATACAGTATATAAAAATTCAGTTTTAAAATGTATTCAGTAAACTTAATAAAAATGTAAATGAAACTGACCGAAAATTTATTATAGTTTTTCTTTAAATTAACATTGGGACTTAAAGTGAACTTGACCTAAAGCATTTTAGGGTAACATCAATGCTAAAATGCAGTTACCTTGTGGTGGAACCCTCTTGGATCCTAGGCCCAGGTTGTACATGGCTCTTCAATTTTTGCCCATGTCAAGATTTGGCCCTGTCCCTAGAGCTCTTTGAAAGTCAAAGCTTTCATCCAACTCCTCTCACCACCAATACCTCTACATTGCTCACCTCAGTAATGGGCAGCCAATAGGGTGGCCTGTGTGGTTGGAAGAGTTGGCAAAAATTCAACCTTTACAGCATGGGTGTCCAACCTTTTGGCTTCTCTGGGCCACATTGAGTGTAGAGAAATTTTCTCGGGCCGCATATAAAATATATACTATAGTTAAGGTATATAAGTAATAAAATGCTGCTGCGCCCTTCCCGCGCTGCCGTGCCCTCCCTTCCCCAGCACTAATTTAACACAACTAGTGGATGATCCCCTCCGAGGCAGCCACTGCCTACAGTTAGTTGGAAACCTCTGTGGCCATGCCCCCGACTCGACTTCCTTCCTCCCCAGCAAAAAAAAAAAAATTGTCAGGGGGCAGTGGGCCGCATTGCCTGTGGTTCTGGGCCGCATGAGGCCCCCCGGGCCGCAGGTTGGACATGCCTGCTTTACAGCAAAAGTACCATACAGCAGTGGTCATCAACCCTGCCCTACAGGGCCCACTAACAGGCCAGGTTTGCAAGATAACTGAAATACATCCCAGGTGATATCATTTGCTGCTCAGTGATTGCAGTACTCTAGTCTGCATCTCTCCAAGGTAATACTTAAAATCTGGCCTGTTAGTGGGCCCTGAGGACCGGAGTTGAGGACCACTGCCATATAGTACCTGCTTATATCTCTGGATTCATTGATTGTTGGTTTCCGCTGTAGGTAGCCTCTGTTTATGCATTAATCATCACATGCTCAGTCCAAAGGTGGCCATACAAAGAACACATTTTGGCTGATTCCTGATGAAGCCAAAATCCAATTTGTGGGAGGCCCTGTCATCTTCCTCTCACCTGACATTCTTCGATTTGTAAATCGATGGAGCTGAGGGGAAATTGTTGGCTGAACAGCAGCAGAATCCAATCAGTTGCAGTTACTGTTCACGTAGTGTGTTATCTGTGGGGTGCCATCCCCACCATTATCACCTCCTGTCCTTTTAAAGAGCCACCTAAAGCTGCACCAGCCCCATATAGGCCGGGAATTTAAAAAATAAAGTAAATGAGGTGGGGGGGGGGGGGGGGCTCTATTTACTTATTGCTAAGGTAGGCTATGTTTGTTTCAGTCTCTGTTTTAGGTAGAACTGAAGTTCTTATTTAAATCCTTAGGTCAGCCTTTGTCAACCTTTTTTTTCGTGTAAGGGCCCCAGATTTTTAAATTTAAATTTAGGGACACCCTACTAACCACACCCACTTTTAACCATGCCCACAAAAACATGCCTCCATTTTTCACACTCTGAAAATAAACTTTTGGAACAAAGAGCAGACATTCAAGGTCCAAGGACAAAATACCTTGGGCACCATGAGAAAGGAAAAGACTTGGCAATATAGTTTGCCACACTCAAGTGGCACCATTTTGGATTACCCTTTGCACAGTGTGATTTGAGTTGGAGCTTGCGCGCCTCATTGTTTACTCTGTGCTGCCTGGCTCCCAGGGACAATTCCAGGGACCGCCCTTGACAACAAGCACTGTCCCCGGGAAATGGGGGTGAATGGTAACTTTACTCTAGAGCAGGGGTCTCAAAACTTTCCTAATAAAGGGCCAGTTTACTGTCCTTCCAACATGAGGGAGGCTAGAGTGTGGCCAGTGGGAGCAGAAAATGTCATGGGATAAGTGGGAGTAAAAAATACTGGTTGGTTTTACTGGAAGGAATAGTGCCCCCTTATTGGTGCCAGTGGCAGGAATAGTGCCCCATTGTTGGTGTCAGTGACAGCAATTATTTCCAAATGTTGGTGTCAGTGGGAGGAATAGTGCCCCGAGGGTCGGATAAATGCACGCAAAAGGCCGCATCCAGACCCAGTTTGGAGATCACTACCCCAGAGAAATGGTTGGAATAATTTTCAGGTCTCAAGGTACACCTCAATATCAAAAAAGGTCACACCTTAATACCTAGTAAAGTAAAAAATGAATTACCCTAACCTTTTTACCCATGCACCAAAGTAACCACTAAGGTACAGTCCGTTGACAAAAATCCATCAAAAAAGGGGGGGGGGGGGAAATTCCTCTAATGGTCAACGCAGGACAGGTCCCCTGTTGACCTTTGGAGGAATCTCAAGGTACCCCTGTTAAAACCAATTCACTGGCGGTCGGTGGGAAGACTATAAACCTTACAGTGGTGGTCAATAATGCTTATAGATTACTAAAAAGTCAATCGGTGTCATGTCGCTTCCTCTGCCAAGTGGTGTTGGCCCCAAAACTATGCAAGCACCATTGCATGGAAGGTCAATCAGTCACCAATTAAGGTACCCTAGCAACCTCGGGAGGAGCCCTAGGGTTCCATAGCATCCTGATAGAGAAAGGCTGTCTTAGATAATGAACACAAGGCCCCGAAAGTCAGCACTATGTGGATACATCAAACAAAAATAAAACGTAGGCTTACCAATGATATCCAGCACCGTAGTTGATGTCCCCATGTAGCTTAGTCGGACGTTGTGGATGGAAGGAGCTGCATTTGCCATAGGAATCAATGACAGCGACGGACAGAAGGGGTTGGCCTGTTCCTTGTGTGAAAATCCAGGATTAGGTTTTCTCGAGACTCTCACATTCAATATGGATGGATCCCTCCCTTGGAGCCGGCACTAGATCACAGAAAAACCATCAGAGCCCTGTATTGTAGGTGAGAATAGAGCAGAGCGGATAGATTCATGCTGACTGTGAGCTTTATGTGCTGGGAATGATAACGAGGGAGGGGGGGGGGGCTGTGACAGCCGATCTCTGTAAAACACCTCTTTACAGATGAAATCAATGGAAAGCATACAGATCAAAGCATTCGCACCATATATAATCAATGAGATCTGTCACCTGGCTTCTCTTCTTCAAAGCAGGCCGAGAGATGCCTGATGACTTAATAGAGAGGGGAGCTGTTATATGGATGAATCATTCAATATTCATCACAGCGGCGGATGTTGGCTGCCTAGGAGAAAGCACAAAGGAAATTTAAAAATATGAAACTGGAATTGGAGCGTATTTAAAGTACACCTGTTCTTTGGATTAAGATATCCAAATGACAGCAGCACCTAAAAAAAAAAAATTACTATGTAATTTCTTGTACAGTAAATGTAAACCCAACCTAAAAGACATTTAGCTTATTAAAGCACTGTGCATCATTAAAAATTACCATAAAAAAAAGAAACTTGTTTGTATTTCGTTTCGCTGCTGCTTATCTATTGCTGTCTTTTTGCAGCCATTTCCTCTCTATATGCACTGTAGTGACTGTATAGCATTTGTCAGACCAAGGTTTTCCAAAGGTGACAGCTCAGTGGCGGCCCATCCAATGGGGGCGCAGGGGTGCTGCCCCCCCTATCCATATGTCCAACCCCCTAATCTACATGCAGGGCGCCGGACGCATGGATTCCAATGGGTTTTTTTTTTTTATTTTGAAGCACGTGATTAGAGCCAGAGGCTCTAATCGGCTTAAAAAAAGGGTGGGGTCATGGGGGGGCGTGCGGTGGTATGGTGTGCAAGCTGGTGTGGTCCGGGGGGGGGGGGGGGGGGGGTTTATGGTGCGGTCTGCTTGCCGCCCCCCCCCCCGGGCCATAGAGCACTTTCCATCGGAAGTCTGTATGACAGGGTGACAACCCAGGAGCACAACTGAGAGATGCTTTCTCCTTAGAAAAAGAAGTTCTCACACAAGGACCTTCATGGCAGGATGACCAGGTATTTTTTTTTTTTTTTGAAGATTCTTTTTATTGTTTTTTTTTAACCACTGGACTGGAAGGTTTTTCCCCTTAATGACCAGGCCATTTTTTGCGATTCGGCACTGCATTAATTAGCTGACAATTGCGCGGTCGTGCGACGCTGTACCCAAATAAAATCTATGTCCTTTTTTCTACAAATAGAGCTTTCTTTTAGTGGTATTTGATTACCTGTGCGATTTTTATTTTTTGCGCTATAAACAAAAAAGGAGCGGCAATTCTGAAAAAAAAAAAAAAAACAATATTTTTTTGCTTTCTGCTATATAACATTCCCAAAAAAAAAAATTCAAAATCAAATTTTTTCATCATTTTAGGCCAATTTGTATTCTGCCACATACCGCCTGACCTTCCGAGCGCATGCGCCGCTGGTGTCAACGGCTGCATGCAGGGC
Organism: Pelophylax lessonae; assembly: GCF_965119305.1. Classification (NCBI taxonomy): domain Eukaryota; kingdom Metazoa; phylum Chordata; class Amphibia; order Anura; family Ranidae; genus Pelophylax; species Pelophylax lessonae. The sequence continues at coordinate 201,045,682 of NC_138777.1, read as the reverse complement.
GAATATCTCCTAAACCGTGCAGGTTTAGGAGATGTTAATTTTACCTACAGGTAAACCTTATTATAGGCCTTATTATAGGCTTACCTGTAGGTAAAATTTAAAAAGTGGAGTATACTACCGCTTTAAGGTGCACAGATTTAAAAGTTTTGAAAAATACTTAATTACATTGGTGAGTAAAAAGAATCCTGATCAGCTCCCCAGAGCAGTACAGTGTAACACTGCTCTGGTAAAAGTATGTAAAAAAAATGTAAAAAAAGAAAAAAATTATATAAAAAAAAAAAGAAAAAAGAGATTAAGAAATTGAAAAAAAATATTATTATTTTTTTTTCCCACACTATCACCAGTTAGTGTCCATGATCACCACCATACCGGTCATATGAGGACACTGTACTGCTCTGGTGATAGTATGCAAAAAAAAAAAAGTGAAAAAAAAAAATATAAGTAAATGTTTAGACTTCTTGCTTAACCTTAAATGATGGGTTGTACTACAAATACTGTAGTGAATACTGTAAATACCATTCTTAAACCAAAATAATACTATAAAAGTGACAAGTAAAGTGCCATAGTGCAAAAAAAAAGTCTCTCAGTGCAAAATGAAGTGCTTCATGCTTTGTTCCCAGGATATCCCCTGTGTGTCCACCATGAGAGCTAATATAGTCACTCTGCACTCTCCAGATGTTGGTGACTCTCTGCACTCACCAGATGTTGGTGACTCTCCGCACTCACCAGATGTTGGTGACTCTCCGCACTCACCAGATGTTGGTGACTCCCTTACTGTATAGTGAGAAAAGTCAACTGGGCTTGTAGGTTTTTTTTTGGGGACCTCTCCCACCGTTCCTTCAGAGCCGTGCCGTAGCCGTGCCCACAGCATGAGACTCCTGCTCGCATGTGCGGGAGTGACGTCATCACCAGCTCGGCCAATCAGATAGCCGAAGACCGCAAACCCGGAAATAGGAGCGGGTGAAAATGGAAGCGCTTCAGCGGTGACAGTGCGCCGCTGGAGGGCTTCGTTTTTAGGTAAGTCTGGCAAAATGTGACAAAACTTTTTTTTTTTTTTTTACTACCGCTTTAACCAGTTCTGGACCAGAAGGTTTTACCCCCTTAATGACCAGGCCATTTTTTGCGATTCGGCACTGCGTTACTTCAATGGACAATTGTGTGACGCTGTACCCAAATAAAATTGATGTCTTTTTTTCCCCCACAAATAAAGCCTTCTTTTGGTGGTATTTGATCACTTGTGCGATTTTTTTTGTGCGATAAACAAAAAAAAGAGTGACAATTTTTGTCACTCTTATACACACACACTTATATGTATTTATACACATATACACATATAGGTGTGAAAGGAGCGAAGTCCTATGGGTGTTAATAATTTCATAAGCGCAGCCATAGGGTTCTGCTACTTTCACACCTATATATGAGTATGTGTATATATACATACTGTACATGTGTGTGTGTATATATACCCCTACACAGAAGTTCAGATGTCATGCCAGCCTCCAAACACGTCCACAAAAAAGCCCAATAAAACGCCTGCAACAAAACAGCCAGGTGTGAAAGGAGCGAAGCCACTATCCTGTTCTATAGCAAATCTAATAGAAACAATCTTTTTTCTATGGCGGTCACCCTGAAATTGAAGGGTTTGTTCACCCTGCCATAGCAGTCAGAGTCAGTTAACTCTACACTACACTACAGTCCCCTGACACTTAACACTTTCCCTACAGAAACTAGATTATTAAATCTAACTATAGTGGAAAATAGTACCCTAACTACACTAGTTATCCCTTTCCATACACTAATAATTGCTAAATGACACTTTGAAGCAGGAGTAACAGAACTGCTTCCACTCTCTTCCACAGCCCCAGTATTAAAGTGCTAGAGATTTGGCGGGGCTATCTTATATACTGGGGGGGCGTATTCACTAATGATTTGTCTCTGGACCCCCTAGTCACTCCAATCACATTTTACTGATGGTTCTGGTCCAATCACGGGCTTTTAAAGCCCAGTTCCTGTCCCATTGCATTTTGGTCGGTTCTGGTTGCCGAATTCCGAACTTTTTCAGCAAAAAGTTCGGAAATCGGCCGAATTTCGAACAGTCAATGTTCGGGTCGAACCGATGGTCGACCCGAACCGTTCGATCATCCCTAATTACTACAGTAATCAGTGCTAAAAATATGCACTGTTACTATAATAATGACATTGGCAGGGAAGGGGTTAACTGTGAGGGGGGTGGGCTTGTGAAATGAACGCAGAGACCTGTGATCCTAAATAGGAGGAACTTATGAGCTCTGCATTGATTCCAGAGAGAACAACGGTCTGCTGTGTTTACAACAGCAGACTGTCGTTCTCTCTTCACGGGGAGCGATTACGGGTGTCCGGCGGCAATCTCGGCCACCGGCCCTGTAAATCGGCCTTCCCACTGCCTAATGGAGGCATGGGCGTGGCTCTGGCGGTGTGCACGGGCCCCCAGGAGCGCTCCCGAGCCAGTCTGCCGCAGTATATCTGTGGTGGGCGGTCAGCAAGTGGTTAATTGGCCAGTTGTGGCCTTTTCTCTTTTTGTTTTTTGCCTCATTTACAGTTGTATTTTCTGTGTACTTATAAGGCAGGAATAGCACCCTCTAGTGTGTGCTATTAGTAGTGACAGTAGACAAACTATACTCTGACTAATGTTACATTGTGAGTCGGTAATTGGGTCAGGATTGGATGACTCATCCTGGCAGCTCTCTGGTGCCCCCCCACTGTTTCTAGAATGTTGGAGAATATTCTAGATTAGAATATAGTGGGAGGAGGCAAGTAGGGGCTGCCTTGAATATTTATGGGCCCTCAGCCAATCCCCAGAAGTGGCCCTGGCAGGGGACTGCAAAACCCGTAAATAGATGTGGGCCATGCCAGCAGGGGAGTCGGGTGGAAGATGGAGAAGCAGTGCTAAGGGAGGCTGTTGGTGGCCCTTAAGGGACCTCAGGCTAGAGCTCGGGAGGCTGGCCTGGAAGGATCCCACCACAGGAGGCAGTTGGATGGATTTAAGCCAGAGAGGCAGCGGAGAGAGCAAGGAGAGACAGTGAGTAGATCAGCACGGCGCAGGGACAGACAAGGGGAGAGACTGTAGCCACAGTCTGAGTAGAAAAGTCTGCTCCCTGCCAGCATGCTAAAAAGAAGGGCTCATGCTCTCTGTGTGGAATTGGTGGTCTTTCCACAGAGGTCTGACATGACCCCTTGCTAAGCATGGAGCTTAAACTTTGGCAGTGATAGAGCCATAGGCAGTGGTGGCCGGTGCTCAAACTTTTTCTGGGCGCAAACAAAAAAATGTAATAGGCATTGCTTTGCGGCAAAAAACGCTGTAACAAATTGCGTGACTTTGAGGTCACAAAAGTGTGAAAGGGGCCTTCAATGCAGAGTGACCACAGCGTGCCCCCTTTCAATGCAGAGAGACCACAGCATGCCCCCTTTCAATGCAGAGAGACCACAGCGTGCCCCCTTTCAATGCACAGTGACCAGTGTGCCCCCCTTTCAATGCACAGTGACCAGTGTGCCCCCCTTTCAATGCACAGTGACCAGCGTTCCCCCTTTCAATGCACAGTGACCAGCGTGCCCCCTTTCAATGCGGAATGACCAGTGTACCCCCTTTCAATGCAGAATGACCAGCATGCCCCCTTTCAATGCACAGTGACCAGCGTGCCCACTTTTAATGCACAGTGACCAGCGTGCCCCCTTTCAATGCACAGTGACCATCGTGCCCCCTTTCAATGCAGAGATCATCGTGCCCCCTTTCAATGCAGAGACCAGCGTGCCCCCTTTCAATGCAGAGACCAGCGTGCCCCCTTTCAATGCAGAATGACCAGCGTGCCCCCCTTTCAATGCACAGTGACCAGTGTGCCCCCTTTCAATGCAGAATGACCAGCGTGCCCCCTTTCAATGCACAGTGACCAGCGTGCCCACTTTTAATGCACAGTGACCAGCGTGCCCCCCTTCAATGCACAGTGACCAGCGTGCCCCCTTTGAATGCAGAGACCAGTGTGCCCCCTTCAATGCAGAGATCATCGTGCCCCCTTTCAATGCAGAGACCAGCGTGCCCCCTTTCAATGCAGAATGACCAGCGTGCCCCCTTTCAATGTACAGTGACCAGCGTGCCCCCTTTCAATGCACAGTGACCAGCGTGCCCCCTTTCAATGCACAGTGACCAGCATGCCCCCTTTCAATGCAGAGACCAGCGTGCCCCCTTCAATGCAGAGATCATCGTGCCCCCTTTCAATGCAGAGACCAGCGTGCCCCCTTTCAATGCAGAGACCAGCGTGCCCCCTTTCAATGCAGAATGACCAGCGTGCCCTCTTTCAATGCACAGTGACCAGCGTGCCCCCTTTCAGTGCACAGTGAGCAGCGTGCCCCCTTTCAATGCAGAGACCAGCGTGCCCCTTTCAATGCAGAGACCAGCGTACCCCCTTTCAATGCAGAGACCAACGTGCCCCCTTTCAATGCAGAGACCAGCGTGCCCCCTTTCAATGCAGAGTGAACAGTGTGCCCCCTTCAATGCAGAGACCAGCTTGCCCCCTTCAATGCAGAGACCAGCGTGCTCCCTTCAATGCAGAGACCAGCATAACCCCTTCAATGCAGAGATCATCGTGCCCCCTTTCAATGCAGAGACCAGCGTGCCCCCTTTCAATGCAGAGTGAACAGTGTGCCCCCTTTCAATGCAGAGACCAGCATGCCCCCTTTCAATGCAGAGTAAACAGTGTGCCCCCTTTCAATGCAGAGACCAGCGTGCCCCCTTCAATGCAGAGATCAACGTGCCCCCTTTCAATGCAGAGTGAATAGCGTGCCAAGCCCTACCTGTAGCGGTGGCTTCTCTTCAGTCCCCGCGTCTCTTCGAGTCCTCAGTCCTCCCGCCTCCTCCTCGGCCAATGGCATGGGGCTTGCCTTTCGGCCAATCAGGAAGCGGGTCTCTGACCTGCTTCCTGATTGGCCAGGAAGAAGATCCGTGTGACAATAGCGAATTTTCATTCGCTATCGTCACACACTGGTTGGGCTCAGGGCGCACTGCTCTGCGCCCCCGGTCCACCCTTTGCTGAAGCCTATTAGAGCCTCTGGCTCTAATCAGGTGATGTAAAAAAAAAAAAATCCCCATTGAACTCCATGCGTCCGGCGCCCCGCATGTAGATTAGGGGGTCAGATGCATGGATAGGGGGGGCGGCATACCAGCCGCCACTGGCCATAGGTCTGATTTGACAGGGGGTGTGCCAGATCTCTGCGGAGAGACTACTACTTCCATACAGAGTGTCTTTGTAGCATGCTGGCAGGGAACAGGCTTATCTACTTAGGATGCACCTACTTTCTAAAGAAAATGAACTGTAACATTTTGAAACCAGGTTGATTGATGCCCCTGGAACAAATTTCTCTGATTTAAATTTTCCAACAAAGTTTCCTAAGTCCCCCCACCTCCAAAAGGATTTAGCTCACCCTACCCTCAAAATTGCTAAATTTACATGGATCCCACTCCAAGGCCCGTGGCATTTATTACATTTTTTCCTTATGCAGTGTCGTTGCTACATGGAAGTCTATGGTGTGTGTATGGTGTGTGTGTGTGTGTGGGGGGGGGGGGGTGTGTGTGGTGTGTGTGGGGTGTGTTTGGTGTGTGTGGTGTGTGTGTATGGTGTGTGTGGTGTGGGGTGTGTGTGGTGTGTGGTGTGTGGTGTGTGTGTGTGTGTGTGTGTGTGTGGTGTGGGGTGTGTGTGTGTGTGTGTGTGTGTGTGTGGTGTGTGTGGTGTGTGTGTGTGTGTGTGTGGGGTGTGTGTGTGTGGTGTGTGTGGGGTGTATGTGCGTGTGGTGTGTGTGGTGTGTGGGGGGTGTGTGTGTGTGGGGTGTGTGCGGGTGTGGGGTGTGTGGTGTGTGTGTATGGTCTGTGTGTGGTGTGTGTGTGTGGTGTGTGTGTGTGGTGTGTGTGTGGTGTGTGTGGGGTGTGTGCGGGTGTGGGGTGTGTGCGGGTGTGGGGTGTGTGGTGTGTGTGTATGGTCTGTGTGGTGTGTGTGTGTGGGGTTTGTGTGTGTGGCGTGTGTGTGTGTATGGTGTGTGTGTGTGGTGTGTGTGTGTGTGTGGGGTGTGTGTGTGGTGTGGGGTGTGTGTGGTGTGTGTGGGTGTGTGTGGTGGTGTGTGGTGTGTGGGGTGTGTGTGTGTGGTGTGTGTACGTGGTGTATGTGTGTGGTGTGTGTGTGGTGTGTGTGGGGTGTGTGTGGTGTGTGAGGTGTGGGGTGTGTGTGTTTTTGTGGTGTGTGTGTGTTTGTGGTGTGTGTGGGGTGTGTGTGGGGTGTGTGTGGGGTGTGTGTGTGTGTGGGGGGTGTGTGTGTGTTTGTGGTGTGTGTGTGGTGTGTGTGGGGTGTGTGTGTGTTTGGGGTGTGTGTGTGTGTGTGTGGTGTGTGTGTGTGATGTGTGTGTATGGTGTGTGTGGTGTGTGTGTGTGGTGTGTGTGTATGGTGTGTGTGTGTGGTGTGTGTGTGGTGTGTGGGGTGTGTGTGTGTTTGTGGTGTGTGTGGGGTGTATGTGGGGTGTGTGTGGGGTGTGTGTGTGTTTGTGGTGTGTGTGGGGTGTGTGTGTGTTTGTGGTGTGTGTGGTGTGTGTGGGGTGTGTGTGTGTGTGTGTTTGTGGTGTGTGTGGGATGTGTGTGTGGTGTGTGTGGGGTGTGTGCGGGGTGTGTGTGTGGTGTGTGTGTGTGGTGTGTGTGTGGTGTGTGTGTGTGGGGTGTGTGTGTGTTTGTGGTGTGTGTGGGGTGTGTGTGTGTTTGTGGGGTGTGTGTGTGGTGTGTGTGGGGTGTGTGTGTGTGTTTGTGGTGTGTGTGGGGTGTGTGGGGTGTGTGTGTTTGTGGTGTGTGTGGGATGTGTGTGTGGGGTGTGTGTATGGTGTGTGTGTTTGTGGTGTGTGTGGGGTGTGTGTGTGTTTGTGGGGTGTGTGGTGTGTGTGTGTGTTTGTGGTGTGTGTGTGTGTGTGTTTGTGTGTTTGTGGTGTGTGTGTGGGATTTGTGTGTGGGGTGTGTGTGTGGTGTGTGTGTTTGTGGTGTGTGTGGGGAGTGTGTGTGGTGTGTGTGGGGAGTGTGTGTGGTGTGTGTGGGGTGTGTGTGTGTTTGTGGTGTGTGTGGGGTGTGTGTGTGTTTGTGGTGTGTGGTGTGTGTGTGTGTGTGTGTTTGTGGTGTGTGTGGGGTGTGTGTGTGTTTGTGGTGTGTGTGTGGGATTTGTGTGTGGGGTGTGTGTGTGGTGTGTGTGTTTGTGGGGTGTGTGGGGTGTGTGTGTGGGGTGTGTGTGTGTTTGTGGTGTGTGTGGGGTGTGTGTTTGTGATGTGTGTGGGGTGTGTGTGTGTTTGTGGGGTGTGTGTGGTGTGTGTGGGGTGTGTGTGTGTTTGTGGTGTGTGTGGGGTGTGTGTGGTGGGTGTGTGTTTGTGGTGTGTGTGGGGTGTGTGTGTGTTTGTGGTGTGTGTGGGGTGTGTGTGTGTGTTTGTGGTGTGTGTGTGGGGTGTGTGTGTGGTGTGTGGTGTGTGTGTTTGTGGGGTGTGTGGGGTGTGTGTGTGGGGTGTGTGTGTGTTTGTGGTGTGTGTGGGGTGTGTGTTTGTGATGTGTGTGGGGTGTGTGTGTGTTTGTGGGGTGTGTGTGGTGTGTGTGGGGTGTGTGTGTGTTTGTGGTGTGTGTGGGGTGTGTGTGGTGGGTGTGTGTTTGTGGTGTGTGTGGGGTGTGTGTGTGTTTGTGGTGTGTGTGGGGTGTGTGTGTGTTTGTGGTGTGTGTGTGGGATTTGTGTGTGGGGTGTGTGTGTGGTGTGTGGTGTGTGTGTTTGTGGGGTGTGTGGGGTGTGTGTGTGGGGTGTGTGTGTGTTTGTGGTGTGTGTGGGGTGTGTGTTTGTGATGTGTGTGGGGTGTGTGTGTGTTTGTGGGGTGTGTGTGGTGTGTGTGGGGTGTGTGTGTGTTTGTGGTGTGTGTGGGGTGTGTGTGGTGGGTGTGTGTTTGTGGTGTGTGTGGGGTGTGTGTGTGTTTGTGGTGTGTGTGGGATGTGTGTGTGGGGTGTGTGTGTGGTGTGTGGTGTGTGTGTGAGGTGTGTGTTTGTGGGGTGTGTGGGGTGTGTGTGGGGTGTGTGTTGTGTGTGTTTGTGGTTTGTGTGTGTGTGTTTGTGGTGTGTGTGGGGTGTGTGTGGTGTGTGTGGTGTGTGTGGGGTGTGTGTGTGTTTGTGGTGTGTGTGGGATGTGTGTGTGGGGTGTGTGTGTGGTGTGTGGTGTGTGTGTGTGGGGTGTGTGTGTGTTTGTGGTGTGTGTGTGGTGTGTGTGGGTTGTGTGTGTGTTTGTGGTGTGTGTGGGATGTGTGTGTGGTGTGTGTGGTGTGTGTGGGTTGTGTGTGGGGTGTGTGTGTGTGTGAGAGAGTGCACATTGGCATTGTGAAAGATCCTGAATAACACTTTAATTTATTATTGTATTGTACTCAGAAAATAACTTGGTATATACACATGTCACCAATTATCCATCCTCAAAGTCACAAATTATCCATCAGAGCTCCGATTAAAAAATTCCCCCCCTCCCTAAAACACATAAACCAGAATGCGTTAGTGATTCAGTGCTTATGCAAGTAGACACTGTTGGTCGGAAATGTTTTGGACTTTTTGGATGATTTGTGACATGCGTTTATACCAAGTTCCTTTGTTCATTCCAATAATAAATGAAAGTGTTATTGAGGACCTTACACTACGCCGGAATGCATACAAAGAATTTCCCAGTCTGGAGAGAGCTGCAAGGCTGTGGATCCCAATTTATATTCAGTGAGAGAGTGAACTCTGGATACTATTATTGGTGATTGTACCATTGCATCCCTACCATTTTGAGCACAGACAGTTATTGTTTCATTTGAACAGTTATTTCAATATTTAGTAAACAATATAATCAAAACTTATGGTTTGTTTTTTCTTTCTTTTTTGTTATGTTAATCAGGGCAAATGTTATGCATTTCCATGAACTTCCAATTAAACTGGGAGCAGCAATGTCACAGGAAGAATTGAGCATACTGCCACCCAGTGCTGATTTATGGGCATGACATTATAAAGCGACAGACCCAGAAATGTGAGCTGCATTTTCCGCACACGGGGGTAAGTCAGCTTTGATTTAGATGCGTGAAATTGCAGCATATGTTAATTGCTTTATCTTGTGTGAATGCCCTCTCTGTATTGTGCAATAGAAAAAAAAAATATGATTTATATCTAGCAAAGGCAAGCTAAATTATTGATATTATATTATTATTATATAGGATTTATATAGCACCAACAGTTTACGCAGCGCTTTACAACTTGAGGGTAGACAATACAAAAACAATACACTTTAATACAGTAGGAATCAGAGGGCCCTGCTCATTAGAGCTTACAATCTAAGAGGGAGGCTAAATAAAGAGTTGAAGCCTAAACTGACAAATAGGTACATTTCTGCTTAGTACTTATAGATGTGTAGCATTGCCCCCTTGAGGACTGCTCAATTCTTCACCTTGGGATCCCTCTAGGTTACTGTGAGCAACTGGAGCATGCACAATTTAACTCTTTGCTCTCTGGCTCAGTCAATAAACGGTCTAGGGGTTGTAGTTGTTTTTGTGGTTTTATTTTAAATAGGGATGGGGGAAGGGAAGAGTGGGATACTCCAAAATAGAACTATTCACAATGGATGAGGACTCCTGTATGAAGATGCAGCCAGGCTGCAGATTCACGTTGCCAATAGATGAATTTTAGGATTAAGTCTCTTGGTAGACCACTTGCTAGGATGAATTATCTTTGGGACACACACCTATTACCCCCTTTCACTCCACCAGCTGACACCCGTCCTCTGACTATCCTACACCAGGGTGGCCCCCCTCAGGTCAGGCCCCTAGACACGATCCCCTGTACTCAGGATACTGTTTTTCTAGGGTCTCCAGTTTCTCAACCCCTCCAGTTAGCTCTCATGGACCTATAGGTTCAGCTCCTTTCTCTTGGTCCCCAGGCCGACCGCCTGTGACCACATGCCACTGCTACAGAGGAGGAGGCACCCTCTCTCCGGGACTATGCTCACCAGCCATAGACCCCGCAGCACACGTGCTCCTGGCTTTTATACCACCGGAATGCACTGAGACAACCAGTCTGTGCCAATTACTGGAACTGTATCAAAGCCTGTGTATCCATTGGTCAGGTTTCCTCCACTGTCCAATATGTCTCCCTATTGGACCAGTGTGAAACACTCCCTAGACCAGATGAATCACACACTGAGCACCATGAGCAGACCTATCTCACAGATCCTGCTCTCTGTTAAGCAGAAAGCAATATATAATTTGCCTGCTGCTCCTCTGATAGGCAAACAGAGCCAAAATGATACTCTCTCTCTACCTAGGAGGGTGCTACAGTTGTGCAAACAGCTGGGTAAAGAGCTGTATCTTAGAGCAGCCAACCAAATCTTAGCGTATTGCATTTAGCTCAAGAAAGGTGTGGGAATATAAACTTTGGTTGCTGAAATTTGGTTTTCCAACACAACTCTTTCAAGAACATATGGATCCTAAAGCCACACTCCAGGAATTAGACAAAACCTACCCCTGTAGTGAGCCCCCTCCAAACTGTAAAGGTTAGGTGCTTGTTGAGTCTAGGGGAGCTGAATAGGCTGGATTACCAAGGCCAGCTTTGGCATTCTCCTCCTCAGCCTCCTGCACAGTGGCGTCACTAGGGTTGATGTCACCAGGAGCAGTAAAACATGGTGTCAGCAACCTGCAAAATTTTTGAACCCACAGTGGTGCGCAAAAACGAAACACCTGTAGGTGAACAAAAAGTGCATGTGAAAAACACACACAAGAAGTGCACTTGAGTGTGTGTCTCTTTATTGACTGTTCTTTATGAAATTCTGAGTGACATGAGAATAATGCCACTAAACTGGTTATTACCGCAAAAACTTTTTTTCTTTTTCCTTTCTTTAAATTTTGCCAATACATGTTTGATTGTTGACCATTCACTTACCCTATTGCACATTAGCTACTGTATTCATATGTTATACAACTGTATTCTTGAAGTGAAAAGAGATTACTGTAAATTAATATATTTTTATTGCTGTATAGTGGCTTAATAAACACCTTTTTGATTGAAAAAAAAAAATGTGCGTCTCTAGTCCCCCTCCAGAAGAAGTGGCACTCTACCCTGACCCCCCCCCCGCCTCCCCCCAAGACACAAGGCTCCTGAGAGGTGCAATGCTCACTCATGGTCCAGCAAGCCAAAAAGGCCTGATGGACTCCTCTCCTCATTGTTGACCACTGAGCACTAGGTGAAGGGCTCTGAGACGACCCCCTCCCTGGTTCAGTGAAGGAAGGAACCTAATGGCCACACATCCTCCCCCTAGATTTCAGAGTACGCCTGGGTACCCACACCCTCCATCCAAGTGAAAAGAAATACAGACAAAAGCGCATAGTGACAAAATCGAATAGAACAAAAATAATTTAAATAAATAAATGCCGTTGGAAGTGCATTGGCTAAGCCTTGCGGCCTGGTAACAAAAATTGCCCTGAACTTAGCCAAAAGGCCTAGCCCAAGAGGCACTTTTGGGGAGGTGCAGCACAGGGTGGTGGCAGTAAAAAGTCTAGTTTTAGAAATAGAACTTAGTGTTAAAGTTCACACAAGCCCAACAGAAAGGCACCAGATTGGGAATAGTTAAAGAATATAACAATGATGTGTAACAGAGCAAGTCTTATATGTTCCGACAGCGTCTCTCTTGAGGGACAGAATGCAGTCTGGCTGGCTAATACCCAAATGGGGAGGCTTCCAGGAAGGATGGCATGTCGCTATACTTTCCCTACTTATCTGCAAACTCTTCCTACCACTATGCACTGTCCTTGGCAGATGGGTGACCTGTCCCTACACTACCCTCATGCAAAATGCTCACCAAGCTTGGGAGCCAGGGTATTAAATAGACTATGCCTTACCCTAGATCATGGGTGTCCAACCTTTTGGCTTCTCTGGGCCACATTGAGTATAGAGAAATTTTCTCGGGCCGCATATAAAATATATACTATAGTTAAGGTATATAAGTAATAAAATGCCGCCGTGCCCCCCCAAGCACTAATTTAACACAACTAGAGGATGATCCCATCCGAGGCAGCCTCTGCCTGCAGTTAGTTGGAAGCCGATGTGGCCATGCCCCTGACCCGCCTTCCTTCCTCCCCAGCAAAAGAAAAAAAAATGTAAGGGGGCAGTGGGCCGCATTGCCTGCGGTTCCGGGCTGCAGGTTGGACATGCCTGCCCTAGATGGTGACCAGAGTAACATGGGGTAGCAGCATTTAACTGGATAGCTTCTCCAGTGATCCTGAAAACCATAGAGAAACCAATTTCCTCTTGACTTCCTCTGCCTCTACAATACTGCTGTGGTTGAGCGCCACCTGCAGTGGAGAAAGTAGACTGCACCTAACTACACGCTGTGCAAAAAAAAGCAACAGGTGACACGGTCATGTGCTCTTTCTCACTGTGAGTTTCCCAAGCCCAAGTGAACCCTGTGATATACATGGAGGAAGCAGGAGTGCAACCATGGCCATGAACGCCTTTGAGAGAAGGTTTTGTGGGATTGTCTGTTCTGCTGGAGGGATCCAAGGTTCTAGAAACAGTAAGTATTCCTTTTTCATGCACCCCTAAACTGAACAAACAGTTAACCCTTGCAGTGCCAGGGATCTGGCCTACTGCAAGGGTAGAATATGTCTAATGAGATGGGCTTTGAAGTGTATTGTACGTATAGCCAAAACTTTTTTTTTAGAGTTTTGGATAAAGTGAAATTGGATGCCATCTATGTACCACTATGACAATTTCCCTTCACTTCCTGTCCCAGAGACACAACAGACAGTTACAGAAAATCCCCCAAAGTGAGGGAAATTCCCTTCCTAGGAAGTTGTAGCAGGAAAAGTGTCCCAATTAGAAAATTTCCCCATAACTCTTGTTCTGTGGACAACTGTACAATTTTGATTTTTCCATATTTTCTTTCTCGGAGACAATGGTCACCAGTACGAAAAGGAGGATCAATCTCCCTAGACAAAAGTAACAACTTTAAACCTAAACCACAGCGCTTACAGTATACATCCAACATATATAGGCAACATACAAAAACAATAAGCAAAACTAATCCAAAATCTGTGTCAGAAAAAAGTTCATAAAGTGCTTCAAGAAAAAATGAATTCTATAATGGACCTTTCTTCCAACAAAGTGCTCTGTGCTCAAAAATAAACAGACAAAGTTCTGAAGTGCTCCAATACAATTATGCCGTGAGGTGTAATACACAATCTTCTCCTCCTGTGCCTTTACTCACCAGAAGAAATGGACCCCCAGCTTTTCAGCATATGGGTCTAACATGCTTTGTTCTGGTGAAGGGTTCTCAATGGATCATTATAAATAAAAACACTGTAGCCTAAACACACTTAAAGTGGGAGTGGTTATTTGAAATGTACAATCACCGATTTGTCCACTGAGGACGGGGTACCTCCACAACTAAGGCTATACATCAAGGAAAAGAACAGGGGGAACCAATGGTCACCCCAAAAGAGAAGTTGTAAGAGAGAACCAACAACGATGTATAATACAAAAATACCTTAATGAAAAACGTCCAATCAAAAACCAATACAATTCTAGAACCCCCAAAACCATTTAAGGTTAAAACCACGCGGACAACGTTGTCACAGAGAGCACTATTGCGGGCCCCCCTCACACACATTCACTACACCAGTACACAGCCAAATAAACCCATTTGAGAATACAAAACAGCCTAGGAAAAAAATTAAAATCAGGGAGCTCCCCATTCACTGGAACCTGGTTCTGCAAGTCAAAATGAACAATTCGCCAGGGCCAATTATTGGATATCAATAGGTTAAGGCTGTGTATAATGCATAAAGCCCGTCCCGAGTTTGAAGACTCATGCAGGCACATAGCCTCCTATGGAGGTAGTCTGCTATTGCAAATTTGCTTATGCTAAGTTTCACACTGCTGTGCAATATTAATAACAAGTCAACCTTTTAGTTTGTGGATCGAGAGACACCTCCCAGTGTCATAAAGGCTGGCCAGTCTTTTCACATCTCGAATCCTAATACTTAACAAGTCAGCTGAGCTCATGCATGGACACCTGCACTGCCATAGAGACACAATTCAATTGGAAAAGGCAGTCTTTGAACGATAAAGTAGTAGGACTGAGTAACAAGGGTGCCTGCAGGCTCTCACCACTCCACAGCACCCGATACGGTTGATCTCTTCCTCCCTGAAAATCCAGGTTGCGTTCGAACAACGGCTAGAGACTGTGTCCAAACAGGTATGGATGGTGTGATGCTTGCGTGCCTGCGTTCGCCAAGACTCCATCAACATTCCCCTCTTGCCAGTAGCGGAACTGGTGTAGTGCAGCTGGTGGAGTGCATGTTGGAACGCAGAGCCCTCTGTGCGGTTTACATCACTGTGTTTCTCATACATCACTTACCCTTTATCAGGACATAAGGACGCTCCAACTTCACATCTATTTATAGCAGTAACCCCACCTTTAACCTATTAGTAATGAGAGTGACCACTTAGAGCCATCTAGTGGTACAAAGTAAAAACTTTAATTTCATTGGAGATAATGTATTGTGGTGATTTATACTTAAATAAACCCATTCAAACCAGGTTCCAGGCTAGGAGTGCATTTGTAACACAGTGCTAAATGGCGTGCAACAAAACGCCATACATGACAAACCAGACAGAACAGATTAGAGGCAGAAGTTGAAGTATAAACTAGAGGAAAGCAAAGAAAAGAAAAGAAAATTGCAGGAGCAGAACACCTCCTCTTTATCTTCCTCCTTTTGGAGGAATCCCTTCACACATAGGAATTACTGAGGGTAACACACAAATGGACAAACACAGACCGCCCAATTCAATAAGATAAAATCTAAATTAGGGTTCAAAAAAGACCTTAGGCTTGGACCATTTCATTATTTAACCCTTTAGGGGCCAGGGTATCGAGACTAAAAATCCAGGATATTTACTTACTAAGCAAAATAGTGTCAAAGTCACACCTATGGCTAGAGAGATGCAGAGCAAAGAAACCTTCCACTTTGAGACCACTAGATTTTCCCTCGTGTACCGCTGCAAAATGTAAACTGATAGGTGTTTCCTCTTTAAATGTAATACTTTAAATGTTTGACAAATCTCACACGTAGCGTTTAGTTTTTCCAATGTACATCTTCTTACAGAGGCACTCTAGAATATGGGGTACCCTTGTAGTGGCACAGTTAATAAATAGTTTGATCTCAAAACTCAATACACCATTGGAGTCAACGAAAACATTAGTCCTATCCACATAGTTGCACATGTTACAATGACCACATGCAAACTATCTTTTAGTTCAGGGAGGTCCGTGAGACAATTTCTATTAACTGTCCTCAAAAATTCAGATTGTACCAGGGTATCGTTTAGATTCTTAATTAGTTTAGCGACCATCGTCGTTCTTGGGTCAACTATTGCCCTCACTCTATCTGATCGAGACAGGATATGCTAATGATCCCGTAGAACTTTACCAACCGCCTCCAACTGTGCTCCATACTTGGTAATAATCCTTGGTGGGGTCTCAGAAGTTGGTTTAGGGGGTTAAAAGATCTTTTCTTACCCTTCTACCCGCTAGTCTTTTGCCTCTCCTGAGGGTTTGATGTGAATAACCCCTTTCTCTGAATCTCTTATAGAGATCATCTGCTTCACACCTGTAGTTAAAATCACTTGAACAGTTCCTTTTGATCCTAAGGAACTGTCAAACTGAAATCCCTTTAATTGGAGACTTTGGGTGATGGCTACCGCATGCAGCAGGGTATTAGCTGCCTTTTACCCCCTAAAGGTAGCACTGGTAAACTTACACTCTGATAACCTAATATATAGGTCCAGAAAGGAAATTTCCCATGAATCAACTACATAAGTCAAATGAATGTTACGTGTGTTTAAATTGAGTTCCTTCATAAATTGCCTCAGTTCATCAATCGTACCATCCCAGAGCATCAGTGCATCGTCGATGTACCTTAGCCACACCCTGGAATGGCTAAGATACATTGAACAGGCATATAAAACCTCCTCCTCCCACCAGCCTAAATGTAGGCATGCATATGATGGTGCCCATGGGGCTCCCATTGCTGTGCCCCTCATCTGTTGATAATAGGTACCAGTAAATTGCAAGAAGTGTTTTTTTAATGCCAGCTCTAAGAGCTCAATCACAAATTCATTTTGGGCCCCCATCATGGGGAACTTGGCCTCTAAGAAGTGATACATTGCAGCTATTCCCCATTCATGGGGAATAGACATGTAGAGAGACTCCACGTCTACTCCCACACGGAGCACAACCCCCGGGGAAATTCATATCAGCAATCCTATTAAAGACATCACCAGTATCTCTCACATAGGATGGCAAATCACATACTAGTTCCTTAATGAGAGAATCTATGTACTTTCCCAGTCTCTCCAAAGGTCCACTTACTGCCGATACAATTGGCCTCCCTGGGGGATTATGCTTATCCTTGTGTATCTTAGGCTTAATATAAAAGGTGGGGGTATTAAAATCCTCCACCCTAAGATATCCAAATTCCTTCTTGGTAATTAAGTTTGCTTCAAAGGGAAAATATAGCATGCTTATATACCGGGTATAAATATAATGGGTCTAACACGCTTTGTTCTTCTAAGGAGTACTCAGTGGATCTTCTTTCTCCACCTGGATGTCCTATAAGCTAGTAACCTGAAGTATGCAGCTACGGCTGGGAAAATCACTCATATCCCACCAAGATCGATGTAGGTAGAAAAACTCTCATAGTGTAGTATATCACTTTATTTAGTAAAAAAAATATGCAATCTCCCTTACAATTTAGAAGACAAATATCCGCTTTACAGAGTATAGGCATACAGTTTCAATCATTTATCTTCTGGGTCCACCACGGCACATGAGCGATTTTCACTGTAAATTTGCACAATTCCCCCATCAACATAGACAGTGCTGACAGGGGAACCCCTCTCGCCGAGCCATTGTCTGCTCCCCCTGCCCGCCCCCGCCTAGAGAAGGCAGTAATTATTGCTAGTAGCTATAGCAGCCACTAGCGATGATAGTAAGAGAATCCGGCAGGTTGGTTATCGATCGATCAACTTGGTACATTCAGCCTGCCCATTAACAGTTCGAATCTCAGCCGGTTCCTGCTGAACCGGCTGAGGTCCAAACTGTGTATGACTGGCCTTAGTGAAGCCAGGATCAGGAAGCTTGCATCTTTCAAAAATAATTTACATCAGGAGCTTTCATAATACATGTGAGTTATCAACCTGGATCCATCATGCAGCAAGTGAATCAAGAAAAGTCTAAACTCTCATCCTGCATTCTTGCTCAAGATCAGAAACTAAGTAGAAGTGATGTCATGCTCAGGATGACAGTCCTTAAAGTGAACCTGTGCTTTGCTCGTGTAGTGCAAAGCAACAGGGTCACTTACCCTTTCATTGCAGCTTATTCTCACCTGTCCGTCCATCTGTTCTTTGCCAATCTAACTGCTCTACTATCCCTTCAATGAATATACTGAGGGTCCAAATGATCATTTGGCAGGTCTAAAAACTGTCCTGTGGGGGTTGGGATAGAGTCCTTAGCCATGTGTAACCTCTGACCACAGCCAACGCCACTTGGCGTTACATAGAGCTGAAAGGGGCAACGAGGGGACAATTAGTTCTGTCCTACTAATCCTGGCTGCACCACTACCTAAATACAGCAATCCAATAACACCAAGCTCCAGGGCCCTCACAGCTTATCACTCTTCCATATTTCATTTGTATTTAGTCTAAAAACAATAATGAAAAAAAACAATGGTGAACTTTTGTCATGCAAAGAGCATGCTTTCTCATGGACCTGCTACTACATAGCAATTGAGTAACTTGCAACAACTATGCAAAACTAGGGTGGTTTGGGTGTTCAAGACTTCACCTACTACATGCTGATCACACGTAAAGGCCTCGCTAAGACCTGAAGATGAAATTGGGATAACATTCATGCAGCGTAGAGTGACTTTGCTGTGCTACAATATCCTTGTAAGGGGCCATGGAATGCACTTTTGCACTAACAGCTCTCATTGGAAAACAGTGAGGGCAGAAGAAAATATCTCAGAATGTTGAAAAAAGATCCTCAATTAAATCAGTGTAAAATATTTTATTATTTTAATAAAAAAAAAACATGAAAATTGGAAAACCGACATTATCTTCCTGTACAAATATATAGTACTGTAGAAAATGTTGTAATACAAAACACATACAAAAAATACTAACAATAGAAATAAAATTATAATTAAAAACACATAATTGTTGTTAGTTTACCACAAGTGTAAGTAAATAATATACTGTGATATAATCCTGCTGACTAATTTTGGTTCGAAAGAAAATTAATAAAAAAGAGAATAATGCTGTTTTTAGGATAGTGCAAGATAACATCTTTCTATCGTAGGCTTAATACGGAAGGAAATAGCAGATGTCATTATTCTTCAGACTGTCAGGGCCAGGGAAATCTGAATTAATAAGTAGCTATATTCAAGTATTCATGTAAGTGTCCCTGAGGAAAAAGGTGAGTATATACATTATGTCTTTAATAACAGAGCAAAAGGCAATGGTTTGGTCTTGGAAATTCTAGGTCTACCTCCATCCAAATAACAGGCTTCAACCTGTGAGGTGTGAAAGGGGTTTGGTTCATCTTAGTCTACTGTCCACCTGACCTATTTCAGAATCTGTCCCATTTCACGTGGGAGTTTTGGGTGTTCCTGCCTATCTTTCTTTGTTCCGGCACCACCTTATGTTCTCTCTAATATAAAATAAATACAAGTTATAGCATCAGAGTGAGAACCCCTCATATTGTCCATGACAAGTATTTGGCTCTGCCTTACATTTTCTGTAATACAAAATATATACAAATTCTAGCAGGAGAGTGGGAACCCCTAAAAATGGCCACAACAGGTGTGCAGAGCCAGAAGGGCAATGGTTTACATGTACTGTATACTCCAACATCTACATCTAGTTGCTATAATTCTAAATCTGTTCCTGTTCACCTGGGAGTTTTGGGTGTTCCTGCCTATCTTTCTTTGTTCCTGCACCACCTTATGTTCTCTCTAATATAAAATAAATACAAGTTATAGCATCAGAGTGAGAACCCCTCATACTGTCCACGACAAGTATATAGAGCCTGGACCTCAAATACAGAGATCTCACCAAGAGTGTCTTTGGGGATATAAGAAATTGTCTGATGGTTTTAATTTTACAATAATTATCAAACACTGAAATACCAATTTTGGGTAAACAGAGCCTTTAATGACCCATTAATGTATGAAAGCACGTATACATATTATGTTTGTAAATATAGGTTGGTGCTTTACTTTCTTAATTTATGATGTGGATGGCATGCGCATACCACATAGGACACTGTTACTCTATTCTCAAGCCGCTGCATGTATTTTACAGTTATAGTTGTGTAGAATTTCTCCCTCTCAACCGGATGGGCCTCTGGAAAGGTAAGTATATTACCTCTTATTTTACAGGTGGACTATTGAGTAAAAAGAACCCTGTGGTGACAAGGTCACTTTAAATTAAAAAGAAAGTTGTACATTAAAATTATATTGTGTTCTATATTAGGACCATGGGGTTGATTTAATAAAACGAGAGAGTGCAAAATCTGGTGCAGCTGTGCATGGTAGCCAATCAGCTTCTAATTTCAGCTTGTTCAAATAAGCTTTGACCAAAAAAATGGAAGCTGATTGGTTTCTATGCAAAACTGCAACAGATTTTGCACTCTCCAGTTTTAGTAAATAAACCCTACGTATGTGCTGCTTTTGTCCATTAGATAAATAATCAGCTGATCTTCTGTAGATTTCATTCCTGCTGTATTTATGGAGACCTCTACCTGTCTATGGCTAGACTTAAGCCCGAAGTACACACGATCAGATTATCGAACGATCTGTCGTCTGTTTTTTGTGGCATGCTAGTCTGATGTGGAAAGTGAAGAGGTTATTTTCATATGAACGACAGAATTCTACTTCAGAAGTGATGTCATGTGTTGGATTGTTTTGTATGTGTTCTTTCATCTCTGAGCATGCCTAGTCTTGCTCTTAAGATTTTTTTCCATCTAAATCTGTACTAATGTGACGAAAATCAGATGTTGTTTTGACGGACGACAAAAATTTTATAGCCTGCACATCAGGATTTTGTCGGCCGAAAAGTCGGAGTCAGCTGTCGAAATCATCATACTAACAATCCAAAATTCGGCAGTTCGGTCGTCGGACGAAATTTCCCTTCAGATTTTCTTATCGTGTGTACGGGCCTTTAGTGACCCCCCTACATTTATAGTAGAAAGATCGGAAGATAAAAGGTAACATATCTCAGTGGTTTGAGGACATTTTCAACATGCTGGAGAATCTAAAAATCACGTCCACCTTGCCAGGACACTCCTACACTGCCAGACACATTGAAAATAATGTTCAGGTTTATTGCATGGCTTGTGTAGCCAGCACAGCTGCCTTTGCAGAACATGACTACCCTTTGTGTTGTGTTACTAAATTGGACCAACAGTAGAAGAAAACTGTTGGAGGGGTGAAAAACTCTAGACAAAGTAGATGCTACAGATCATGAAAGTGTACCTATTGTTCATACATAGTAGTGGAGACCATTTTGTGTCCTGGATTAAAAAAGCAGGCAACGCAGTTGAATTTCACTTTAAACTTTTGACATCACAGTGATGTCATGAGCTTCTAATCAATCCTAAGAGTTCAATGCCCAAAAGGGTTCTCTCTGCTACTCATAGGTGAAAGTCACTCTTTAGATTCAGGGACATATTATTTAGGCGCCCTTAAACAAAAAAATATTTGAATTTAAATTTAAATTTTATTTTTATATTTTAATTTAATTTTAAATTATATTTTTATTTTAGACTTCAGTCTAGGAAGTTATAGGAAGCCGTCAGTCTAGGAAGAATTATAATTTTATTTATGTAATATTATGTAATATTAGGCTATCATGCTTTTTTAAATTTTTTTTTTATTGTGAGCTTTACTGAAGTTTAAACACAAATTCCATATAGCTAAGGGTAATTTTCTCATCAAGCCACTTTGTGGTGGGGTGGGTGTCTGAGACAGTTGACAAAAGTTGATGAAGCCTTCATTTTTCAACAGTTATGGAATGTGGAAGTTTAAATATTTTCTCAGCATTTTACAGACAGGATTATATTTTATTACATAGAGTTTTCAATTTAGTCAAACAATCTGGTTGAGCATTTAAATACCAACCCCTTCCATCACTGGCTAATGTCCCTCACTCCACATTTCACAGTCTTTGTTCCAAGATACAATTCACAAAAAAAACTGTAAAAGTTCTCTTGTCTGATTGTAGATAGTGGGCATTGTATTTACATTATAATGGTTCGTTTCAGCCATTTTATTTCAGGCCGAGTAGCTGCTGACTTCAGTATTAGTGGCAGGAAGTCAGCATTGAGAAAGATCTTCATTTTTAGGAACTTTTTTTCCAGATTTTTGAAGCTTCCAGTATGGTGAATTGCATAGTTTTGCATAGACCTTTTTTTTTTTTATTTTTTTTATTTTTTAGGCTGCATTATGTTTAAAGAAGCAAAAAGTAGCTCAGATCACACACAACCTCACTTGTTTAGGAACATTCTCAGATTTTCAACCTTTCGAAAAGATAGAATTTAGTTAAATGGGTGTGGCTTTTTTTGGATGGGTTGCATTGTTTCTAGTCAGGGTTCATGCAAATAAATTGCTTCGATTTTTCAAAGCGGAAATTTTAAGGAAGACGTATAGTCGTTTCAATGATTTTTGTTAAACCCTAAAAAATGTATTGTTTTAAAAAATCTTGTTTCTATGGGTAAATTATAATTATACATGTACAAGAAAGCAGACATATTTGCTCATTCCATACACAGCATCTGCTTATTGCTTTTCAATGCCCCAAAGTGGTTGTACTTGACTGCTTTTTCTAACAATACAAGTCAAGTCTGCCAACTCATTTAAAAAACAGTACAATACTTGTGCAGCTGATATCTTATCTAAATAGGTGTTAAGGAAACTTGTAGTGGTCAGATTATCTGCATGTATGGGCTAAACTACAACTATGGTAGGGCAAGCATGTAAAAGTGTGAAATGCCAACTAAATAATACTTTTAGGCAGTATTTTCTCTTAAAGTATAAAAAGCAGTACAGGTACAGTGTATTATTTGTTACAAATATTGTGTTCAAACAATCTGGCAAACATTCAAAGTAGATCTAAACCAGGGATATGCAAACTGTGGCCCTCCAGATGTTGCAGAACTACAAGTCCCATGAGGCATAGCAAGACTCTGACAGCCACAAGCATGATACCCAGAGGCAGAGGCATGATGGGACTTGTAGTTTTTAAACAGCTGGAGGGCCACAGATTGCATATCCTTGATCTGAACCATAACTGGGAGACAGATAATTTGCTAAAGCATGATGCATTGTAAACAATTGCCAATATTCATCTTATTTTATCCTTGGTGCATCTCATTACTGCTGATCTCCTCCAGCCTCTTTTAGTCAATTCCTATCTACATGTATTCCGGCATCGGCTGGTCATCATTGCTCTGGACTGGTTTCTTAGTAGTGACTACTGTGAACAATCTGCACAATGTGTGCTACTGGTACGCCTACACAGTCTCCACCAGAGGGCATGAGAGGGTATCAACAGAGAAGCCCAATTGGGAGACAGCTGTCACCCCATAACAGGAAGTGCCTGAAAAAAGACCTTAATGGCAGAATCACCAGGTATTATTGTATTAAAAGCCGCAGATTTAAAAAGATTGAAGATGGCTTTTGAAATTACCTTAAAATGTTAAAGCTTATGTGAGGATTTCATTTTTGGGTTTAGGTCTAATTTAGGTCATTTAGATCTAGAGGTTGAGCAGTATTACTTTCTGTCAATGAATTTATGCTACACAGCACGTGGTAATATGGTCTCTAACAATATTTAAAAAATCTTTAGAAAACAGGGACTATTACACGGTATCAGGTGAACACAGAAATTCTGAAAATTCCTTTTATTGGCTTTTTTAATAGGGGACTGTGAAGAGCTAGGTTATCTGTGCAAACCCACAGGGACCAATCAGATCTCAGTTTATTGCAGTCGGATCTAACAAGTATAGATTCTGATTTGGGTACTGGCTCTTTGATGCATTCATTAAGCCAATAGGGTTTCAAAGTAAATTGTGTTAATAAGGAAACTCTTCAAGGTGTTCCAGCCCATACAGATCAGCCAGCATCTTAAATCTGGGACCCCATTCATTTAATACGTCATAGTCAATTTCAGAATCTGAAGATCCAGACTCTAGAGAGCTGAGAGACTCTACAATGGATTCCGACCCTTCGTAGCCAAATATATGGAGAGTGTCATATGGTAGCTCTTCACCATCATTGTCTGCTTCATCCTTCTTTGCCTCAACCATTGAGAACATATCGCCAGTTCTGGTTGGTTTCTTGACATGAGCATATAGGGTGGGACCAGGGTCCATCTCATACCTAGGCATCACCACATTTCTTCGTACTGAGTTAAGCACAGAGACATCGTAGCTGTTGGTGTCCATCTCTCCACCGCCTTCCTCATCGTAGGTGACCAACTGCTCGTGTATCTCTGCAGGGTTCTTTCCCAAAAGAAGGGGGCTCTTGCTTTGCATTCTTCTTACAAATAGCACTGCCAGGATCACTGCTAGAAGAAGGATAACATAAAAGTAAAGATGTAAACTTTTCTTCGGAGAACATACATAATTTGGCTCTAGAACAGTTGTTCATCTAGGGACAATTGTAATTACATTGCAAAATATTGTATTGTTGTTTAACAACACAACACCTTGCAAGCGACTCATTCCATTTAGGTACCAAGATCTTGGCGCTGCAAGATTTAGATGTGGCACTGCAGGGTTATGATACAGATTAAAGTGGATCCTACATTAAAATTACAGGACCCCTTATCTAGGAACATCCCACTCCCTAATTAAAACTGAAATAAAAATATACAAAAAATATTCACCGTAGGAGATTTGGGATCTTCAGCTATTACCCAGGTACCCACAGTGAGGGTCATTGACATTACCAATGCCTACTAGAAGTGGTTGGCAGCTGAGGTGTAACCTAAGTATTGTTTACATCTCAATCCAATCTTTCTCTGTTTTATTGTTTTCAGTTTCCATTTCTATTAAGGGGGAGGCTGTAAGTGGAATTTTTATCAAGGTCCGCTTATGTTCTTACTGCTGGTATCATGGCAATAGGGCATATACATACTGTATGTGCAACACTATACTCAGCATCGAAAGAGTAAAGGCATAAAGGCAAACTTTTCTCTTTGTACATGGGCTCTATGCAATCTTACAAACAGAAACAATGTTACAGCAAACAACAGTTTAGGTCACCGGAACTGAAGGCACTTACCCAGAAGTATTAGCAATATGGCAACCAGAACAATGATGATGGTGGAGACATGCACCGTGGCATGCATTGCAGCTTCCTCGCAGTAGGTGAATTCCCCTTTCTCATTACACTTGCAGACAGTGATAGTCAAGGTGTTGGTGCTGGTCTGTGGTGGGACGCCATTGTCAGAAATTATAATAGGAAGGTAATAAAACTTGGCATCATTGCGATTAAATACTCCATTCTTCACTTTGATACTGGCTGTATTATCTGCAAAGAGAGTCACATAGACTACTAAGCATCGAGTGTTGTATCTGATTTTACGATAGGTATGGTAACAGGCTCTTTATTATGACCACAATTACCAATACTATTGTTTTTATGTACCTCTTACTGTTTAATACACTGTATTACCAAAGTTTTTGGTCTTTTGACTATTGCATATTTATGAACTTATAGGCCTTCCCATTCCAA
This sequence comes from Pelophylax lessonae, assembly GCF_965119305.1. Lineage (NCBI taxonomy): Eukaryota > Metazoa > Chordata > Amphibia > Anura > Ranidae > Pelophylax > Pelophylax lessonae. The sequence continues at coordinate 201,020,797 of NC_138777.1, read as the reverse complement.
AACTATAGGAATTATTATGAATTGCCTCATCCTTTCCTTTGCAGATATAGCAGCCCCCATTCTTCTGGCTTGCAATTGGCATTCTAATTAGTTCCAAAGACAGCAAAGACGGTTGAGGTCAGGAATCTGTGCAGGCCACTCGAGTTCCTCCATGTCAAAATGCTCAAACTATGACTTCATGAAGCTGACTTTGTGCAGAGGGGAGCAGTTATGACAAAATAAAAAAGGGCTATCTGTAAAGCACAAGGTTGAAAGTGCACTATGGGGTTGATTTCCTAAAACTGGAGCGTGCAAAGTCTGGTGCAGCTCTGCATAGAAACCAATTATCTTCCAGGTTTTATTGTAAAAGCTTTATTGAACATGCTGAAGTTAGAAGCTGATTGGCACAATGCACAACTGCACCAGATTTTGAGTGCTCCAGTTTTAGTAAATTTCCCCCAATCTTTTTATATGCTGTAGCATTAATAGTACCATTCACTGGAAACACCTGAATGCAAAAATCTGGAGAGAGGTTTACATACTGTAAATTGTAAAGAACCAGTACACCTAATGGCACTTTTCCACTGCAAGTACCGGCTCGGCTCTACTCGGCCCTGCTTGGCCCGGTTTGCTTTTCCACTGCTGGCACCACATGGTACGTGTTGGAACGGTTCGGTACGGTATGGTATGGTTTGCTTTTCCACTAAAGTAGTACTAAAGTTAAGTGGGTGGGATAACAACGGGGTGGGTGGGATTCTCTGACCAATCAGTGGCTAGTAGTGACTGCATGCAAAGGATTGTGGGATATGGTACCGGGTATGGTACCTCTTGGAACCACAATCGAGGTTGAGAGCCGTACCGTTCGGTTCCATGCAGTGGAAAAGGGCTGCCGTACCGTACCGTACCGAACCGTTCCTACACCGTACCATGCGGTACCAGCAGTGGAAAAGCACAAAAGCGAACCGAACCGTTCGGTTCATGCAGTGGAAAAGCGCCATAAGGTACAGCTTGGCCCATTAAAGGGGATTTCCAGAAATTATTGCTGGAAAGAACAGTGGGATGTAGATATAATGTGTAGCAAGTGACAGTTATGATCTAGAGCAAGGGAGTCCATGAAAAAGAAAAGATTCTCCCAATATATAGTTGCCAGTAGTACTATCAGCTCACCAGAGATAGCAGATATTAGAGCATCATATATCATCTATTAGGTATCACCCGTTGTAAACAGGGAATCGCCACACATGAGCCTTCACCCAAACATTGCACTCACCAGATAGAGAAATTAAATGAGCATCAATCAGTAGCCTGGACTTAATTTTCTTCAGTGAATGCCATGGATTGGATAGGGAATGATACCTTGGATCTCCACAGTATGTAAAAAATCTCACCAAACCAGGAGCCCAGAAAGACTTTTATAGTGTAGTAATTATTGACTTAAAATTCATAAAATCCTCAAAACATGATAAAACAGGAAGTAAGTGAACTTACATTAGTAGCTGCCGTTCCAAACGTACATGGAAACGGTGGCGTGACATCAGCAAATAGGCCCCTCCCTATTCTCACCAGATAGAGTAAATATCAACTCAACTTCCCCACTCTCCCCTGCTTGAAACCTAAAGGGTCCACTGGCAAAATATTTATTTTATTGAGTCCAGGCTATTGATTGATGCTCATTTAGTTTCTCTGGTGAGTGCAATGTTTGGGTGAAGCCCAAACCATATGCCATTGAAAACCATATAACCTACTATCCAATGCAGAAGAAAAATGGGCTGGACTGCACGTGGTGTGAACTGGCCCTAAAGGTGAAAAAATCAACTCAACTTACCCCCTCTCACCTTCTTGAACCCTAAAGGGTCCACTGGCAATATTTCATTTATTGAGTCCAGGCTACTGATTGATGCTCATTTAATTTCTCTCTCTGGTGAGTGCAATGTTTGGGTAAAGGCCAAACCATATGCCATTGAAAACCATATAACCCACTATCCAATGCAGAACAAAAACGCGCTGGACTGCATGTGGTGTGGACTAGCCCTAAAGGGGAAAAAATCAACTCAACTTACCCGATCTCACCTGCTTGAACCCTAAAGGGTGCACTGGCAATATTTATTTTATTGAGTCCAGGCTACTGATTGATGCTCATTTAATTTCTCTCTCTGGTGAGTGCCATGTTTGGGTAAAGGCCAAACCATATGCCATTGAAAACCATATAACCCACTATCCAATGCAGAACAAAAACGCGCTGGACTGCATGTGGTGTGGACTAGCCCTAAAGGGGAAAAAATCAACTCAACTTACCCCCTCTCACCTGCTTGAACCCTAAAGGGTGCACTGGCAATATTTATTTTATTGAACTGTTTTTCTGTGGAGATAGAGTTTTAGCTACCGGTATATGTACATGGTTGCTATGCCTTTGGAAAGTTAAACTTTACTTTTTCTTGGATGGCGTTATCTGTAACAGCGAGAAATGCCTGCTGTATCACGCTGGGACGGAAGTCAGCAGCATCCCAGCCTCCCCATTGAGATTATATTGACTAAATGATACAGCAAACACAAAGCCAGAAAACAGATTTCAGAATGTGTTTTAGAAAAACACATTCAAAAAATTTCATTGTGTGGCATTGCCGAGGAAGTAAAAAGCATATAATACCATGATTGTCTTTCACTGTAAAGTTGTTTTCGTGTCCTACTGAAGAGAACGTAAACTTCATTCCTTGGAAGGGTTCATCCTTGTCTATGGCTGAGATATTTAATATGACCTAAAATAAGAAGCATGACAGTTACAATGTTAAATACGTACTTCATTTGAATACCTAAAATAAAAGTAAAAACGGAAAAACAATGGAGGTATTTAATGAAACCACACAAAAAGAACTTAGCCCTTGGGATTTTTATGAGTTTACTCCTTTTCGTCTCCCAGTTCTACTGGTTTGTCCCAGCTTGGACTCCCCTTTGGTGTCCGGCCCTGGGTCCACCCTATACCTTCGGCTCCCGGTTAGAACCATCCCTTTGGATTTCCTCTATAACATTGGGATCCTGCTGCCTACATGTTTTGATTATTTTATCTACATATTTTTCATCTATGATTTTGCCAACATTGATGTGAGTATATAGTACATTATCTTTTCATACAGAATTTGGAACTTCATCTCTCAGCTGGAGGTGTTTTCTTTATTGAAATGCACCCATTTTGAATTTCGGTTTACGGTTGTTTATGACATGGTTTTTTCCAGATTTACTCATATAAAAAAATCATCTCTGGACTGTCTTCTGAAAAGGTGGGCGTTTTCACATGAAACGCGTAGAGAGCTTGAAAACTTTACATCTTTATGAATTGTGCATTTTTTTTTTCATTTTAAATAATCATGATCACTATGTTTGTGCTTACATGTCTAATATGTGGATATTGATAACATGACTATGAGCTATATCAATGTTACATATTTTTTGTTAGTCTGTTTTAATATGTTGTAATACATTTTGTACTTTTGTTTATATACGTTGTTGAATTTCTCTCATGCACCACTCATAAAAGTCCCATGGGCTAAGTTCTTTTTGGTTGTTTCTACTATAATGGGGACTGAGTGTTGCTAGGGTTTGAATGTAGATGGCCTTCCTCTATATGTATGTTAAATTAGGGATCGACTGATATCGGTTTTTCGTTGCCGATACTGATATTTTGGCCATTGCATATCGGTATCGGCCGATATGGGACGATATTTTGAACATTTAAAGTTTTGCAAAATAAACACAACTTTCGGCACAAATCTGTTACTGAATATGCTAGCTGGCACCCTTTGGTGGGTGGCTGGCTGGCTGGCACCCTGTGGTGGGTGGCTGGCTGGCACCCTTTGGTGGGTGGCTGGCTTGCACCATTTGGGGGGTGGCTGGCACCCTGTGGTGGGTGGCTGGCTGGCACCCTGTGGTGGGTGGCTGGCTGGCTCCCTTTGGTGGGTGGCTGGCCGGCTGGCTGACTGGCACCCTGTTGTGGGTGGCTGGCTGGCTGACTGGCACCCTTTGGTGGGTGGCTGGCTGGCACCCTGTGGTGGGTGGCTGGTTGGCACCCTGTGTGGTGGGTGGCTGGCTAGGACAGGCCCAGGGGCTGTGGCTGGCTAGCTGGTACAGGCAGGGCCTGTGGCTGGCTGACACCAGGCAGCTGTGGGTGGGTGTATGTATGTTAAACACACTGTGTGCACTGTACACTCACTGTCCGGAGACTCCCCAACTCCAAATGAGGCTGAGGGAGGTGGCCTAAGAAGGCAGAAGCTGTCCCAGTGCGCGGAGGCGCGTGGTGCAACATACGCAATAACATCACGACAATATCGGCAATATCTGTAACCTCCGGGGCCGATTCCGACATATTGGGGAAAGTGCATATCGGCCCTCGATATATCGGCCTTGCTGATAATTGGTCGATTCCTAGTATGTTTGTATTTAAAGAAACCCTGTCACCCACCCAAAAATGTCAGGTAAAAGCACAAAAAAATGAGTATTATAAATGCTTACTTGCTTCGTCTTTCCTTTCCATAAATTATTTATGTAGCTGCTAGGGAAGAAGCTAAGGGGAATGAAAACACCCGAGTGATAGCTGAGTATTAAAATTGAGTATTTTAAAAGCTTACTTGCTTCGTCTTTCTTTTCCATAAATTATTTATGTAGCTCCAAGGGAAGAAGCTAAGGGGAATGAAAACACCCAAGTGACAGCTGGAGCTTCTGGAGCTGCTAACATCACACCCAAGATGGCAGCGCCCAGCAGCAATCTCTGGGCTTTTCGGTTTCTACACAAGGGATGCTTTGACATGTAAATAACTTGCCTAAAATACCTTAAATGCTCATATTATCTTATGGAAAGATTGTCATTGCTATTAATGGTCTGGTGACAAGGACTCTTTAATAGCTATGGAAAAACCATAGAATAATCATTTACGATGTTTCCACTGGCATGTTGCATGAATTCATTGAAGTTGTGGGTTATATTTTTGACACTTGCTTTTCTTTGTGGAGGTAAAGTGCATGCTAAAGTTTTTCATTCCATTCTTCATTTTTATCTTGTTGCAGTAAGGCCCCATGCACACTTTTAGGCAGGTGCAGTGTATTTTCTCCACTGAAGGTGGCGCTCATCTGCAGCGGCAGTGCAAGTGGAGGAGGAAGTCAAGAGGAAACTAGTTCCTCGATGGTCTCCTCGGTCACAGAGAGTCGGCACCTGATTGGAAGCTGGCACCCCATGTAAGTTTGGCGGCCATCTTGGGTCAAGCAGAGTCTTTTTTAGGACCCTGACTCCTAGGTTTGGCAAGCATTTTGTGTGTGGATAGAGTAGGAACAGGTCACCCGTCTTTCAGGGACAGTGCTTAGCACCAGGGAGAGGTTCCAGGAGAGTAGAGAAAGCGCAGGGACACGCCACTCTTCCGGGAAACCTCCCGATTTGGGTACAGACTAGCTAGGCTGCACTCTGCTCCTCAGCTGTTGCTGTCAGCTTCCTTGAGGCTACCATCTAATGTCACATCTCTGTTACATCTGTACATGCTAGGAGGTTAATAGGCTCCTGTCTAAATTGACCCTAGTATGCATATGTATGAATGTAAGTTAGGGACCTTAGATTGTGAGCTTCTTGAGGGTAGTGGACTGATGGGTGAATGTACAATAAATATGTGTAAAGTGCTGCGTAAATTGACAGCGCTATAGAAGTACCTATAATAAATAAATAAATAAATCTTGTGAGCATTCCTGGTCGGGTTTCCTTCCTGCTGTGCCTGTTGCGTATCCTTGAGTTTCCATTACAATGCATTCCTTTTTTTGCACCTAGAATCTAAGTGTTTTCTGTCCCTTGGACCACACTGCCCCTACCCACACACACACTGGGTGTTTAGCCCTGCTGCATGAGGCTTTGGCATTTAGCTGCAGGTACTTCGTCCAGCCCCGCTACCGACAGCCTGTCAAACTCTGTGAGAGACTAACAATTGCTGAGGCTGGAAAGGGCTGGACGGTTCACCTAACGATACAAACATTGAAGGTAGTTTATGCCTAGAGTTGGATGCTTGGAATGCAAGAAATCTGTGTTCTCGAGCATTCATCTCTGGACGCATACTGCCCTAAACGTTAGTACCACTCTAGGTACCAGAGGTGCGGGACTTGAGTCACATGACTTGACTTAAGTCAGACTTGAGTCACCAGTTTGAGGACTTCAGACTTGCTTGACTTAAATTAATAAAAGACTCAACTTGACTTTGACTTGGTATTCATGACTTGAGACTTGACTTTGACTTGAGACATATGACTCGAAAAGACTTTACTTTTTTAAGTTATTAAATATTTGCATTTTCTCAAGATGTGTTAAAGCAAAATGAATGTGCCTGTCATGTTTCTGACACCACAGTCACTTAAAACTTCTCAGTGTGTTCTGATTTTTAGGACACTGGCTGTTTAACAATGGAAATACTTAACATGTTTTTAGTGACTGTGGTGTGGAAACATGACCGGACGAAGGATTTTGAGCTGTTTGGGCATTCAAAGTGTTTCTTTAATATGCCAAGAAAAAAGCACTAAGCAGTTTTGTTAATGTTGAAAATAAAACAAAACCTTTCCTGACCACTGACTTGTAACTGATTTTAATGTGAGAATTGGGGTAGATCAGTATTTTGACTTGATTTGTGACTTGACCAAAATAAATGACTTGACTTGACTTGCTTGACTTCTAGCAGGGACTCGACTTGACTTGCTTGCTTTTCGCCACAGTAACTTGGGACTTGCTTGAGACTTGAAGGTTAGGACTTGAGACTTGCTTGTGACTTGCACATGTGTGACTTACTCCCATGTCTGCTAGGTACACCATCCAGCTAAACACCCAGTGTGCATGGTACCTTACACTTATTATTGGAGTGATGAAGGAGTAACAGATTTGAATAATGTTACTATAGTGTCTGATAAAATGTTTTTTTTTTTCAAAGTGAACATACAGTAATTCTTTGCTCATGACAGATTTACCTAAAGCTCAGTTTCATCTTCTATAAGTGATATTTGCGATACTGGACAAGCATTTGACCAGTGGGGTATAAAATGATGGTTTGCATCCACTTTAAAAATCAGGATTTGTGATGAGTAGCCGTAAAAATACTTGTTTTAAGAAGGCCATACTCTACTGATTAAGAGCAACTTATAGCTGGCATCCATGTGAATCTCACAATGAATACTAAAGAAGCCTTAAATTTAGCAGGTTACCTATCACTTCTGTTAACACCTGGAGAAGGAACAGATTGGGATCTGAGGAAGATATAGTAATCTAAAATAGATATAGTAAATGTACATTAAGCAGCATCACCAAACCCAACCCCAGGCTCACTCACGTGTTCGTAGACTACATTCTCACACACACTGGGAGTGAATGGGTAGGTAAGCTCTGGTGCATTATCATTCACATCAAGAACTTGTATGTGAACCATGACTGATGATGCCTTTTGTGTCGGAGAGTCTGTAAATAAACAGAAATAGATTGATTATGTTATTTAAGGTGGTATGATATAAAGATTCACGTCTTCTCATAACATTTTGGGTAACTAGGCAGGAAGACCTAGCTTTAGGATATAGGATCCAATGCCTCTCTGTGGATTTAAAGATGGATCCCTTTACTTTGGGCACACACTCTGTGCTAACCTTTAGTAGATACACAAGTCTGTGAATTACTGAGTAATAAGACCCACCTGTGTGCTGTTGTTTCTTTCTTCAAGAATCAGCGGCAGTCTTGAAAACACAGTTAATTGCCAAGATCCCCCAGCCCAGGTGACAAAAGGGATACATTCTTGAGAAAGTGCTAACTACCAATGTCCTTGCATGGCAAGGCATCGGCCATTTCGTTATTATCAGTTATGGTCATTTTAGTGTAGCTGGACTCAGCATCCAGCTTCTTATAAATCTTGGAAACTGCATCAGAGAAAGCTACCTAACATATTCTGTTTGTCCACCTACGTGTTCTCCCCCACCTGTTCCTCCTGGTATACAGTGAGGGAAAAAAGTATTTGATCCTCTGCTGATTTTGCACATTTGCCCAATGACAAAGAAATGATTAGTTTACAATTTTCATGGTAGGTTAATTTTAAATGTGAGAGACAGAATAACAACAAAAAAAATCCAGAAAAGCGCATTTCAAAAAAGTTATGAACTGATTCGCATTTTAATGAGTGAAATAAGTATTTGATCCCTTCACAAAACATGACTTAGTACTTGGTGGCAAAAACCTTGTTGGCAATCGCAGAGGTCAGATGTTTCTTGTAGTTGGCCACCATGTTTGCAGGTTTCTCAGGAGGGATTTTGTCCCACTCCTCTTTGCCGATCTTCTCCAAGTCATTAAGGTTTTGAGGCTGACATTTGGTAAACCGAACCTTCAGCTCCCTCCACATATTTTCAATGGGATTAAGGTCTGGAGACTGGCCAGGCTAATCTAGGACCCTAATGTGTTTCTTTTTGAGCCACTTCTTTTTTGCCTTGGCTGTGTGTTTTGGGTCATTCTCATGCTGGAATACCCATCCACGACCCATTTTCAATGCCCTGGCCGAGGTAAGGAGGTTCTCACTCAAGATTTGACGGTACATGGCCCCATCCATCATCCCTTTGATGCGGTGAAGTTGTCCTGTCCCCTTAGCAGAAAAACAGCCCAAAAGCATAAAGTTTCCACCTCCATGTTTGACAGTGGGGATGGTGTTCTTGGGGTCACAGGGAGCATTCCTCCTCCTCCAAACACGGCGAGTTGAGTTGATGCCAAAGTGCTCGATTTTGGTCTCATCTGACCACAACACTTTCCCCCAGTTCTCCTCTGAATCATTCAGATTTTCATTAGTAAACTGCAGACAGGCCTGTACATGTGCTTTCTTGAGCAGGGGGACCTTGCGGGCGCTGCTGGATTTCAATCCTTTACGATGTAAGTGTGTTACTAATTGTTTTCTTGGTGACTATGGTCCCAGCTGCCTTGAGATCATTGACAAGATTTTCCTGTGTATTTCTGGGCTGATTCTTACCGTGATCATTGAAACTCCACAAGTTGAGATCTTGCATGGAGCCCAAGACTGAGGGAGATTGATAGTTATTTTGTGTTTCTTCTATTTGTCAATAATCCCACCAACTGTTGTCACCCTCTCCCCAAACTGCTTGGCGATGGTCTTGTAGCCCATTTAAGCCTTGTGTAGGTCTACAATCTTGTACCTGACATCCTCTGACAGCTGTTTGGTCTTGGCCATGGTGGAGAGATTGGAATCTGATTGAGTGATTGATTGCTTCTGTGGGCAGGTGTCTTTTATACAGGTAACAAGCTGAGATTAGGAGCACTCCCTTAAGAGAGTGCTCCTAATCTCAGCTCGATACCTGTATAGAAGACACCTGGGAGCCAGAAATCTTGCTGATTGATAGGAGATCAAATACTTATTTCACTCATTAAAATGAAAATCAATTTATCAATTTTTTTAAATCCGTTTTTCTGGATTTTTGGGTTGTTATTCTGTCTCTCACTGTTAAAATAAACCTACTATTAAAATGATAAACTTATCATTTCTTTGTCAGTGGACAAAAGTACAAAATCAGCAGGGGATCAAATACTTTTTTCCCTTACTGTAGTTTCTCCTATTAGGTTCTAATTATTATTAAAAGAACAAAAGGTTCAAGAAGTAGGCTGATTGCTCCATAATCGCCCCAACAGAGTTTTGAGAGTAGGGCCGACACTATGCAGCACTAGGTAAACCCAAATGCGGAAATTCTTTTGTATAGGCCTTGTGTTGTGATTATTTCAGTAAAACTGGACCACTAAACAAGAGAAAGGAATGAGGGTTTCATAAGTCTTAGTGAGTCCTATGACTCCTCTCAACATCCCCTGCTGAATTTGGCCACAAATATCTAGAGTTGGCCAAAAAGCAAGACATAAGGAAAAGGTTATCACAATTTTTACATTTTGAGGGTCATTATGGTATATACCACCCTACCTGTGAGACATTTTCAGGTGGTTTATTTCTCTGTCAATTACCAAAATTATCCATTTCTGGTACACTGACCTTTTAGTAATGCACTGCTTATTTCCTTGTTTGTACTTACCAATTTCCTCAGCAGTCACAGTTATATTGTGCCAGGCGCTTGCTTCTCTGTCAAAGGGCTTCTTAATAATAATGCTTCCACTTTTTGTTATGATGATGTCATCTCTCTCTGGTTTGATAGAGTATCTATGGGTATTAATAAGAATGACAGTATGTTAGTTTTTGGTGCTTAGCACTTTATATACAGTATTCTCCCTGCGGTTGATATACTAAAACTGGAGAGTGCTAAATCTGGTGCAGCTGTGCATGGTAGCCAATCAGCTTCTAACTTCAGCTTGTTCAATTGAACTTTGATGAAAAAAACCCAGAAGCTGATTGGTTTCTATGCAGAGCTGCACCAGATTTTGTACTCTCCAGATTTAGTAAATCAACCCCATTACTGTGTGTTCTGGTATGTTCCATGAAATTGGTAAAAAAAAAACTTATTAGCGTAAGACAAAATAAAACTAAAGGAAACTAAAAACAGACCTAAACACGGTATAGTTATCCAAACTATCCAAACTATAAAGTCCAACTTATGACATTGACTAAAATTTTAGTTAATGCTTTCACCTTGTTTTCAGTGCTGTTCCTAACAGACCCTCTGCTCCACCCTCCAGTGCCAGCCCTATTTTGGGTTGAATGATGCCCATTGTGGATCCAGAGAATTATAGGTCAATGTATATATTTGTCAGTTCGCCACTGTTTATCAGATGTCGTCCAAGAAGTTTTTATTGTAGAATGATCAAGGCACAAAGAATAAGGTGCAGCGTTTTGGAGCCTCACAGGACCCCTTTGTCAGGGGGTCCTGACAAAGCGGTCTTACACGGCTCTGAAACGTTGTACTTTATTCTTTGTGATGTGATCCATGGTGTGCTGACAAATATGTACGTTGACCGGTGACGCTTTCAGTCTCCAGCTGGATTATGGTACAGCACTCGCCACTCCTGAGCCTGTACCAGAATTAACATTATCCAGAGCATTATGAATACCCTCCCAGGGAAAGGCTGTCGCTACATTCGCCCAATGTTATAATGTGAATACCATTCACTGCTTCACTGAGTACTGGACTCTACTGACAATGAAGCAACAGAGGAAGGACCCTGCTTGTCACATGACTGGTCAGAAGACAGCTGGAATTTAAGGTCCATTCATACCTTAGCGTGTGCATTGAGGACAGGTAAACGCAAATGCATTGACATACTTTTGCATCTCATGCTATGGTGCACTGCATTGCATGTTACCATGCACATATCTCCTCACTCCTGACTCATGTTAACTATGTGTTGAGTAGCCCTAAAAAAAAGTAGGGTTTGCTCTACTTTGCTTCCACTACAGTGTAAACTGTTCCTATTCACATACCTTAATTTTTTAAAGGTCCTTGCGTTGGCATGTGTTGCAAATGTGCCAATGCATCTAGTGTGAATGAACGCTTAAGGTGTGTATTTAAAAAAAAAAATAGGTGAGGAAGAGGTGGCTCAGGGCTTTGATAACTCATTAGTTAGGTGTTGCTGCATATGGCAGGCAAACTGGGGAGGCTCTGAGCCATTGTGGGGTGTTTTATTTTAAAGGGTCATCTGATTCCTATTACATCAACACCAGATTATGTCATGACAGACACTATGCAGCTACCGACACTCTGTTGCATTAATGTGAATATAAATAGTAAAAGATGCTTCAGTTCCTGTACTCCACCCAGTAGAGAACTCCTAATGATAAGTCCCGAAAAGGGGTGAAATGCATCTGGAGAGTTCTCCACAGGTGGAGAACAGCAGCTGAAGCCATTTTTACACATTTTATTCATATTCATACAACAAAGAGTAGGTGTCTGTGTGCGGACGGACATCATTTTGTTCAAGTCTACTAGAGCCTGAAAAGCCTATCCTGTCTGTCTTGCACCAGTCTGTCCACATGCTGATCCAACCAAGCATTCATTGTTTTGAGCTACATTTGCAAGACACCAGGCCATGATAGTTTGTATTCTGCCACCATTTTGGTTCCTTTGTGGAATACCAAGGTCATGGCTATAAGAAGCGAAAGGCTGCAGTAAGTTCTGCTGTGTTCTTAACACTGGATAGGGCTGAAGAGCCTACATGAGCTTACACCAGGTCACAAATAATGCAATATGTGAAAGGACTTATGGATAATGCCAAAGAGGATAAACTTCCAGGGTGAACCTTTTTTTGTAACCAAAACATTTGCTTTTGTGTGGGTTATGCTGTTATTTACTGGTTAAGTATCACATACTTCTATATGCCTTATTGAAAGAGAAGTATTGCCAAGTATGGCCAAAGTTTATTTTGGTCATACTTCTCTTCTGGCTCACAGGAGTGCAGTTACTCGTGCTGTCCTGTGATCCAGATTCAGATGACAGCAGGCTAAAGCTAGCTGTTGGCTGACATCACTTAGGTGCTCCAGGCTCTGGAAGGATGCCAAATTTATGGTCGGGATCCACTATCCCTAATTTTCAACTGGCCCAGCATCTCAGCATCTGAAAGTCTTAGCCAGCTGCTTCTGCCCCCACTTCACGGTGTTCCAGTGAGTGCTGGAGGGGCAGAGCAGAGAGCAGTGACTGGCAGTCACCATTTCTGGTCCAGGAAGACCGAGAGCGATGCAGCAGCATGGAGGTGAGTATGTATGTGTTTTTTTTTTAAACTTCTCCTTTAAGGTCATAAAATCAATTTACAAGTTCTTACTTCACACTTCTTTGGGCTATGTCAGGGTCCCTTGCAGTGACAGTGCCAGCCAAGATTTCTTTAGCGTTCTCTCTAACTTGAAACAGGTAGAATGGTTTTGTGAATTCAGGGGGCTCGTCCACATCCAAGACATTGACAACAACTTCGGTGAGACTTTTGCGTTTGTCTGGTCGGGCCGCTCCTACGTCAATTGAGTAGTCTGTAGCATCAACTGTCATTTTGAATACTTTATGATCACCTTCAAAATTCAAAGGCTGAAACGAAAGAATGCCATATAACATTTGCAAAAATATGCACATCATCTGTAGGCAATGCTATAGATAAAAAATTCCAGTTAAGGTGAAAAATTATCTGCTCTGAAATTCAACCATGGGTGTCTTTGGTTACTTAAGTCATAAAGTTAGCATTTTACAAACAGGACATGCCAAACCTGCCTTGGAACCCATCAAGAGTGTGACTGTGGAGGAAAACCTGGGCAGGACTTACTAGTTTGTTGCCTCACAAGTCTACTAAGATTAGTAAACTTAAAACAGATAGATGAATGATGTATAAGTAGATTCTTGCCAATTGCACATTCAGTTGGCCATTGGTCATGTACTTGTATTTAGTAGATCTTTCCTTTGTTCCAGCTGAGCTGTGAAATCTGTGCCCAAAAAGGCAAACAGAGGGCAAATGACTAGTCACCAGCACTGCCCAATGCCCATATGCTCTTTTTAGCTGATACTTTCCCCAGTATTGACATATGATGTCTTGTTTAAAACTGTCTCTGTATGGAGACATCCATTTTGGTAGAGGCCTTTGCCTACTCATGTAAGAGTTACCCTCCTGATGACTGGTGGGGTAGTGATCAAGAAGACCAAGAAGAAGATTAAAAAAAAAACACAGATCCACATAAGGAATAAAGCAGGAGCAGGGATACTCTTGCACTGCAGGTCCTTAGCTTCAGCTTCCTCTCCAGCAAGAACAATGAGCAGCATAGTAATGAGATGACCAAATTTAAGAAGACTAGCATTTGGGAGCACAGTGCCTTAGATCACAGCTCCCAACTATCCCTGATTTTGAGGGACTGTTCCTGGTATGGAACAAAGTCCCTCTGTGCTTCTTTTCTCCTCATTTGTCCATTTTTTGCTGTGATCTATATAGTGTTATATAACATGCACTATTTATCTTTCAAAAAGTGTTTCCCAAAGCTAAACCTTTCATCCAATTTCAAAATTGCTGCATTTGTAAATTTCTAAAGCCAGTATAAAAGAAGTAGTAGTAGTAGTAGTAGTAGTAATAGTAGTAGTAGTAGTGGTAAAAAAAAGCACTTGAGAGTTTAACCTTTTTTTTTTATAATTCACCTTTAAGGGGCATGGTAGGGTGTGTGTCTTATGCCTAAATACTTTTGCTAATAGATGTCCTCGTTCCCATCTCAAAAAGTCTGGAGGTATGCCTTAGATGATGTCATACTGTAAATATAAAGCTATGGGGCTCAGGGTACGAGGGTGTCTAGGTAATGGTTAGGCACAATTACCATTTCTAAATATTCCATATAACACAGAAAATCCTCACTTTTTGAGTTCAAGTCTACTTTAAAGATGATTTATTAGTCATAAGATATACAGACACTATGGAACTTATTCATAATTCACATATTACTGTGAAACCCACTAACTTTTAAAAGCATGGTAAATTCCAGAACTAATTTTTTGAATCTTCATACCTTTTTTAGTACGAGAAGTCCTTCGTTGGTTTGTTGGTCGGGTTTTATCTGAAACCACGCTTCAAACACTTGTTTCAAGAAACTGTACTTTGTGTTCCTGTTTTGAGGTTCATCAATGTCTATTACTGAAAGTTTTCCAATCACATCCCCCACTCTCCGATCTTCAGGAACATCAAAAGTAAACTTATCTGTGGAGAAAAAATTGGTGACTCCACACTAGATGTAATAAACTTAATAGAAATATGCAAAGTAAAGGCTTTAATTTCCATGTGAGCAATTAGACGATATTACATTTACTGAATTCAAATATTGCATCAAAGAGTTCTTTGGGACTTTAATTATGCCTCTAAGTCCCACCATTTTGCTGTATGGACCTGACATGTGGGGGGCAGAGCAATGAATTGACTACTTTTTAATGGGTAACATTTAATCCAGGGGGTGTGAGCTACAAGTTTAAACACTGGAATTTCCATATATTCAAGATCTCACTGTCCTGGTTTATGAGGCTGTCTGGGTCACTTTCAGTACCTGTCTACATTAATACATTTCTGACATTTTATGAAATTCAGCAGCAGTGTCTTCTTTCGGAAAAGCAGTATATCTTATCAATCAAAGGCAGTCCTTGAGTTTCTTTTAGGAGACTTTACCTGGTAATACATGTAGTCAATTTTGGCTGTTCCTCGACCAACTGGCCGACATGCGCTAAGCGGGTGACCCAGATAGCCCCTCCCTCACGTTATTCCTTTGGGCATATACATTAAAGGTCAACAGAATGTCGCAAGGAGGCCTCTGACATGGAGTGGGCACTACAACTAAGTTTAACCACTTGAATTTCCATATATTCAAGATCTCACTGTCCTGGTTTATGAGGCTGTCTGGGTCACTTTCAGTACCTGTCTACATTAATACATTTCTGACATGTTATGAAATTCAGCAGCAGTGTCTTCCTTCGGAAAAGCAGTATATCTTATCAATCAAAGGCAGTCCTTGAGTTCCTTTTAAGAGGCTTTACCTGGTAATACATGTAGTCAATTTTGGCCGTTCCTCGAACAACTGGCCGACATGCGCTAAGCGGGCGACCCAGATGGCCCCCTCCCTCACGTTATTCCTTTGGGCATATACATTAAAGGTCAACAGAATGTCGCAAGGAGGCCTCTGACATGGAGTGGGCACAATATGAAGGAGGGGTAAAGCTTCAAGCAGAAGGGTCGCTGTTCTAGTAGAAGAGGATGTGGGGCAGGGACTTGTGCTTCTGGTGCCCAGTTCTATCCATTTACAAGATCACTTTACACATGTACCTAACATGGAATATAGATCTGCTACTAGGTCCTCTTTAAGGAGTGATGTCAGTGCAGATGTAACCCACCTAAAGGCCAAAAAGTTATATGGAATTGATAGCATACCTTACAGACTTGCCCTCAGTTCATGCATGGAGCTATAGTGAATTGGTAAATGAAGACACCATACAATCATAGGAAAATAAGAATATTCACTGTCATACCTTGGTATAGTCCTAGCACTTTCACCTAGTAGCCGTAGGGCCGTCAGTTCGAATCCAAACCATGGCACTACCACGTGGAGTTTGCATGTTCTGTGTGGGTTTGCTCTGGGTAATCTAGTTTCCTCCCACTCTCCAAAGGCATTCTGGTAGGTTAATTGGCTCCTGTCTAAATTGGCCCCAGTATGTGTGAGTAGGGACCGTACATTGTATGCCCCTTGAGGGCAGGGATTGATGTGAATGTACCATATATGTTGTGTAAATTGACGGCACTGTAATAAATAAATTATTTTTGAGAATGTTTTCTATAACTGCTACTGTCATGGAAAGCCTGTGTAGGAACAAAGGTTTTGTAAAGTGGATTTGGCTCTCATCCATCCAGCCTCTGTGGCCTTTGGTAGCTCTTCCACTGCATTGACTCCTAACCCACAGAAGGTTAATTGAGAGTTTTATTGGCATTGTGTGTGGGATCATTGTTTGGCTAAAATGTCCACCCTCATTTTATCTTTATCATCCTGGTAGATGGCATGTCATTTTTACATTCATCCTTCCTTCAGTGATATGAAGTTTGCCAGTACTGTATGCTGAAAAACAGCCCCACACCATGATGTTCCCACCTCAAGACTTCACTGTTGGTATGGAGGTGTTTTTGGGGTGATGTGCCATTTGACCTCCAAACAAGGTGTGTATTATAGCATCCAAGGAGTTCAATTTTGGTCTCATCTGACCAGACGATATTCTCCCAGTATTTCACAGGCTTGTCTAAATATTCTCCAGCAAAGTTTAAATGAGCTTCAACATGCTTTTTCTTCAGCAATGAAGTCTTGCGTGGTATGTGTGCATAAAGGCCATGGCGTTTGAGTGCATTACTTTAAAACAATTGTACATGCTAATTCCAGGCCTTTTTATTAATCTCCCCAGAAGTGGTCCTTTGCTCTTGGACAACTCTTCTGATAATTCTTTTCACTCCTCTGTCAGAATACTTGCGAGAAGCACCTGGTGGTGGCCGATTAATGGTGAAATTATGTTCTTTCCACTTCCACAGTGCTCACTGGACCAATGCCATCAGTATGTTTTGCAACAAAAAGGTCTTGAGAGAGATATTTTCTTTTACGCATCATGAGATGTTTCTTGTGTGACTACTTGGTAATGAGAGACCTTTTTACAGGCCATCAGTTGAGACTGAACCAGCTGATATAATTTTTTACTGACAAGGGGTGAGATTGCTTTCTAATTACTAATACATTTCTTCTAGTGTCTTGGCTTTCAATGCCTTTTTGCAGCTCCTTTTCTTCATGTGTTCAATACTTTTTCCCTGTTTCATTCCATTTTATTACACCTAACTTAATAACTTAATTTCTGAACTTTCTTTTTTTTGGTTTCTTTGTATGAATGGATTTCATGGGTTGTTACCGATATGTGGTGAAAATGTCATGTTAATAGCGCCTTTAGAAGTATATTTACCTAGAAAAATGGTGATGTGTTCAATACTTATTTTACCTGCTGTATGTATAAATATGCATACCTTGTGTGAACGTTGGAAAGTTGTCATTGATGTCCTTCAAATGAATGGTTACAGTGGCTGTACTTGATAAACCTCCTCTTTGGCCAGGGCTGTCTTTGGCCTGCACTATGATTTCATAGGTCGCTTGCTCCTCTCTGTCCAGATTGGAGACCGCTGTATAAATGTACCCTACAGATGAGGAAAAAATGCAGTATGATGTTACTTGAATCCTCTTATGAGGATGGTGTCACATACTTGCCAACTGTCCCGTTTTTGCAGGGACAGTTCCGGCAAATAGGAGCCTGTCCCGGGTAATTTACATTGTCCCGGCAATGTACTTATTTACACTTTGCACTTTTTTTATATTTACATATTACATTTTTTGTATGGTCACACCTGAGCACATTTGATACTTTAGAATTGCAGGGAATTGTGATGAGAATTTTAAACTTTAGGCAGAAGTTGTGCGGCTGAATGGGAGAATTTTTCCAACTCTGCTACTTTGGCCTCAAGTTTAAAATTCCCTTTTCAATTTCCTGTAATTCTCTCTTTATTGAGTAGACCCTATAATCTGATGATAAGTAGGCGGAGATTAATTATGTTGAGTGGGTGGAGCTTCAGGGAAGTGGGTGTGGTAAGTAATTGATAGCTGTGCTCCAAAGTGTCCCTGGAAATTTTTTTCAAATGTTGGCAATTATGGTGTCACAGGCTGTGATCTTCACAAGCAGCCTTTGGGCATGCTGGCAATGTTTATATTAGCCCAGCTTAGACCTATGTAAGTGTGTATACGTCATACCAGTGGAAGCCACAAAACACTGTGGTAGGCACCATTACTAGAAAACAGCAACAAAAGAGAGAGGGTGCACCTACCCAGCGCATTACCATAATACATTACTTGAATGACTAAAACAAGTATTGTAATATTATACATATAAACGCATTACAAGCACAAGCGTATCAAACATGCAAATAGGACCATCTCCGGGTCCACAGTATTCAGCTAATGGCATGGGAAGACCTCAAAGCCTCCAAGATGGCTCCGCATTTCGAGGGTCAAGCCCTCTTCCTCAGAGCCAAATGTATAGATGATAGAACCCCAACTTATACTTAGCTTGCACTGGCCATGAAGCTACCCATGGAGAGGGCCAGGGTCACATATCACATGGGCCAGACTGCAGGAATCCCATTTGGAAGCAAAAAGCAAAAAAGCTGTCATGTGTTATTATGGTAATACGTTAGGTAGGCGCGCCCTTTCATTTTTGTTGTTGTTTTCTAGTACATGAAAGGATACCTACAGTCCAGAGGAATAGGAAGGGTTAGCATATTTGTGAGGTTTCTATTGCTATTTCTGCCCCCCCACTGAGATTTACCCCCTAAATTTGTCCTGGTGACCCTTTTCACTGAGACAGTAATGGAAAGTCCTAAAAATTTTAGTTGTCACCTGAATAGGAAGTGAAAGAAAATTTTTCCATGAGGACCTAGTTCTGGTGACTTCTAAGTGGGTATTTCCCCCCAACGTTGAGAGATTTTCCCTTATTTCCTGTTGTTTCTATGGGACATGCAAAATCTCCCCGACGGGACACAGACAGCAAAAAAAAAAAAAAAAAAAAAAAAAAAAAAGAAAAACCCAACAGAGGTTTTACCAATTCTTAATTTTATCCAAAATTAAGAACAGAAAACCTTTCGTCAATAGATGTACTTTGTTACCAAGTATAATTTTGCATCCTAGAGCAACCAATACAAAATCATCTTTCTTTGTTTTGTCTGCTGTTAATTAACAAAAGTTAACCACTTGCCGACCGCCCCACGCAGATTTACTGCGGCAGGGCAGCTCGGCTGCGCATAATCACGTAGATCTACGTGATTATGTGCACGCCGAGGCCGATCTCCTGCTGTGATTATTATTTAGCATATTATTTAGCACTGATTACTGTAGTAATGTCACTGGTCCCCAAAACGTGTAAAAAATGTCAGTTAGGGGCCCGATCAGTCTGCCGCAATGTCGCAGTCCCCCTAAAAATCGCTGATCGCCTCCATTACTAATAAAAAAAAGTCCAAAAATCTATCCCGTAGTTTGTAAACGCTATAACTTTTGCGCAAAGCAATTAAAATGACCCTTTTTGGGATATTTTTCCGAAAAATATGTAGCAGAATACAAATTGGCCTAAACTGATAAAAAAATTATTTTTAACATTGATTACTGTAGTAATGTCACTGGTCCCCACAAAAGTGTCAAAAATGTCAGTTAGGTGTCAGATATGTCCGCCGCAATGTCGCAGTCCTGCTAAAAATCGCTGATCGCCGCCATTACTAGTAAAAAAATAAATAAAAATGACATAAATCTTTTCCCTAGTTTGTAGACGCGAAAACTTTTGTGCAAACCAATCAATATACACTTATTGGGATTTTCTTTAACAAAAAATATGGGGAAGAATACATGTTGGCCTAAACTGTTAAAAAATTAGATTTTAAAAATTTTTTTATTGGGAATGTTTTATAGCAGAAAGTAAAAAATATAGTTTTTTTTTTTTTAGAATTGTCGCTCTTTTTTTGTTTATAGCGCAAAATCTAAAAACCGTAGAGGTGATCAAATACCACCAAAAAAGAGCTCTATTTGTGGGAAAAAAAGGACTTCATTTGCATTTGGGTACAACGTCGAACGACCTCGCAATTTTCCGTTAAAGTAACGCAGTGCTGAATCTCAAAAAATGGCCTGGTCATTAACCACTTGCCGACCGCCGCACGACTATTTACTGCGGCGGTCAGCCCCTCACAGGCAGAGTGACGTAGGTCTACATCGCTAGCCTGTGAGGGTCTAGGGAGCGAGCGCCGCCGGAGGCACGCTCCCGCTCCCGAGTGGTCACGGACCCCCCCCGCACGTGTGCCGGTCACTCTGCGATTGTTGGGGGAGAGGGAGAAAGGCAGGCGGCTGATGTAAACAAGCCGCCTGTCATTCTCCCCGGTGTATGAATGATGATCATACGGTTCTACTATGTAGAACCGTTGATCACTGTTCATACATCTCAAGCCACAGCCAATCACAGTTAGAATCACGCCCCTAGGGACACACATAGCCCCTCCCTCTCAAAAAAAGTTAACCCCTTCACTGCCAGTGTATTTTTACAGTAACAGTGCATATGTATAGCACTGATTACTGTAGAAATGTCACTGGTAACCCCAAAAGTGTCAAAAATGTCAGTCAAGGGTCCGATCTGTCCGCCGCAATGTCACAGAACCGCAAAAAAAAATCGCAGATCGCCGCCATTACGCGTAAAAAAAAAAAAAACAACAAAAATGACAAAAATCTTTCCCTTTGTTAGTAAACGCGATAACTTTTGCGCAAACCAATCAAAATACGCTTTTTGCAATTTTTTTTACCAAACATATGTAGCATAAAACAAATTGGCTGAAAATGTTAAAAAATTTAGATTTTTACATTTTTTTGGGGGGGAATTTCATATAAAAAAATGTGAAAAATATTGTTATTTTTGCAAAATTGACGCTCTTTTTTTGTTTATAGCGCATGATCAAAAAATCGTACAGGTGATCAAATACCACCAAAAGAAAGCTCTGTTTGTGGGAAAAAAAGGACGTCAAATTAGTTTGGGTATGGCATCGCACGACCGCGCAATTGTCCATTAAATTCACGCAGTGCCGAATAGCAAAATACCCCCTGGTCTTTCAGCAGCCAAATCCTCCGGGGCTTAAGTGGTTAAGGAGGTAAGACCTTCCGGAGCTGAAGTGGTTAATCTCTGATTTGGTGCCATAGGCATCCGCACACCATTGCTCTTTGCTCCTATTATATGTCTCCTAATATACTCCATGTGCAGTGTATATCATTCCTGTCCTTGAACAGTATACACATGACTGTACAGTATGTGCAGTTATTTGTATAACTCTATACACAAAATCTTACAATCACAGTTCTATGTCTACTCACCAGTATCTTCATTAATTGAGAATTTGTCTTGCCCTTGAATTATTGTGTATTTTACGATGGCATTTCCAGACATGGTGGGGTCATCAGCATCCTCTGCAGTGACCACTGTAACAAGGGTACCTAAAACAAGTAAATTCAGACTTAGTAAAGGTGTCTATGCTGGCAGCCTAATGATGTATAGTAATGCCAGCAATATGCTGGAATCTTAAAGGATCAGTCCACTCATATACCAGACCACATGAAAGCCAAAAAGAGAAGGGCACATAGCGTAAAACTGCTTAAAAAAACTTTAATAGCAAGCAGATATTGCACTTACATACATCCGATGGTAAAAGGCAATACAGACAAAAGTAGAGGTGGTCTACTGGCCAAAACCGACGCGTTTCGTCCATTTGGACATTGTCAAAGGAGCAATATCCTTTGGCTTTCATGTGGTCTGGTATATGAGGGACTCATAATTCCTCTCCCCATTTCCTATGAGCCTGGAGCAACATCTATGGTCATTATAAGGAGGATTTCTGGATTTTATCTTAAAGCCTGGTTGGTCTGTTTGTCATATGACAGTACAGACCCACAGTATCTGGTGAGCGTCCATTTTACTTGTTCATCTGGTGACGGGATCCTGTGTTTCCTTTATTCATCCTTGATTGGATCTTTTTCCTGATTTGGACCAATTTTATCACCTATTGGGACTTTTCCTTTACATGGGACTTCATTGTTGTCACTATCAGTTATATGTTACATATTATATGGACACTAATTTATCACTTATTTTTTTATGTGGTTTACTGCTTTTTGTGAATAAGTTGTACGGTCATATCACAATATGTAGCGCTGCACATATTATTTATTTTGTTTTCTTATAATCTATATATCAGTTATTTAGTGCTGGCACAGCTTTATTTATATGGTTAGTGCAATTTGGAATTTTTTACCCCTCAGGTTTAGGAGTGTGTCTATGGGAATGTTTGACCATGCTTTCAGAAGCACATTTGTGAGGTCAGGCACTGATGTTGGACGAGAAGGCCTGGCTCACAGTCTCTGCTCTAATTCATCCCAAAGGTGTTCTATTGGTTTGAGGTCAGGACTCCCCACACCACCCCAAACTTGCTCATCCATGTCTTTGTGGACCTTGCTTTGTGTACTGGTCTGAATCATTTGGTGGAGGGGGGATTGTGGTGTGGGGTAGTTATTCAGGGGTTGGACTTGGCCCCTTCGTTCTAGTGCACTGGCCCAAATCATTTGGTGAAAGAGGATTATGATCAGTAAAGCCAAATAAATGCCGCTCTAGGTGAGTGACCGAACAGGACCCCAGGATTCTGCACAGCTTGTCTACGAGATTCAGAGACATGCAAAATATGGAATATTTCTGCACTCCTTGGTAACTTTATTGAAGTATTAAAATAACTATTAGGTTTGAGTAAGAGCTGACTTTAGTGCGAAACGCGTTACCCTTTATGTTCCTGCCATACCTGTGATGTGATTTTAATACTTCAATAAAGTTACCAAGGAGTCAGAGGAGGACTGGGTCAGGGGTTAGAGGGGCAATTGCCCCTTAGGTCACTCTGATGCCCCATAAAAAGGCTGCACTGCTTCTGCCACAGACATGCCTAAAGGATTCCTGGTGACGAGAAGTAAAAAGTCTGCACCGCTGACCTACTGAGTGCGGGATAAAGACAAGGACAGAGCACAGACCTGCCCCTAGCATGGATGATGTAAACTGTGTCTGAACAGAGGCCAGTTTCATGCACCACTGGAGACTCTCCTTCCCCGGCCAGCCCTGATCGAGCTGTCCCAGCTCCCCCCAACCGCCCCCTGCTGGCCAGGTCAGGAACCCAAATTCTGCCAGTGAGTGGAGAGTACCTGGAGCAGAGCTTCAGCCTGGAATGGGGCCAGGAGGAGGCCAGGGATCGTGGGAGCAATGCCGATTTGCTGCACCATTTGCTGGGCTTCTGGTTTGTACTTGCTCCCTGCAAGGAGTGCAGCAATATTCTGGATTTTGCATACCACTGAAGGTGGATTATGGTTTTGGGTTGTTTTTCAGGGGTTGGGCTTGGCCCCTTAGTTCCAGTGAAGGGAACTCTTAAGGCATCAGCATACCAAGACATTTTGGACAATTTCATGCTCCCAACTTTGTGGGAAAACATTGGGGATGGCCTCTTCCTGTTCCAACATGACTGCACACCAGTGCACAAACAAGGTACATCAGTGCCGAACCTCACAAGGACCTGGCATGGAACTCCAAAAAGGTAGATACAAGGGGGTCAGTTGTTACCTTTTCTAGGGCAATGTCAACTTGCTCTGCATGGATACAGACAGGAACTATTATAGGTATTAAAGGATTATCGTTCAATTATTTTGTATGTTTGGGGCCCATTGACGCTTGTGTGTTGTGGCAACAGATGCATCTTTGCATGGCAACCCACCTGCTCTATGTGCGGTGCCAGTCATTGTGAATGGAACCCCAATGTATTGTACAGTGAAGCTCAATGCACCGCAATGCACCCAGTGCATATACTATGTGCTGTGGGGCACTGCATTTTAAAAAAAGAGTCATATATGTTTCTTCACCCATTGTGGTGCATTGGCATCCCATTCATAATGAATGGGCTGAGTTAAAGCGTAACTCCACTTTTGTTGAGAAAAAAACATTCCCCTCTGGGTGATCTCTGTACATTACAAGGATTTTAACAAACTTTGTTGTAGATTTCTACCTTTTTGTTTTTCTGAAGATATCATTGTTTGTTCCTCTGTGCTGAGTGGGTCAAACGGGAGTGGTTTCATAATTATCTATCGGCTGTGGCAGCTGCAGAGCTGTTATAAGGGAAGCTGCTGGGCCTGCATCCCTTTAGATGTGTTCCTATTGGGAGTATCTCACAGGGGATGCCAAAAATCTGACTTGTATCTTAGGCAGATTTCTGGGAAAATTGGTGAGCCAATCACACAAGCAAGAAATTATGTTTTTGGGGAGTGGTCAGTATCCATTCTGTATACAGAACAGCTCCAAGTGGCCATATTGCATTGCATTTTCAGAAAATGACAACAGCTGCAGATTGAAAAGGAGAGGTCATTTTTAATAACATTCAATTACAATATGATTTGTGTCTCAATTGTATACGCTATATTGTTTTTTCTTTATTTGTTTTTTTTTCCCCCCACAAAAGTGGAGTTACTCTTTAGCGCAACGTATGTTAACCAATGCAATAATGCATGTTATCACACTGCAACAGAACGCTTAGTTACGAATGGCCCTTAAGCTTTCTAAGGTAATACATACCATGTCTGGACATTTCTGGAACTGATGCATTGTATGCCTCTTGCTTGAAAAGAGGAGCATTGTCATTAATATCGAGCACTCTTATAACAAACACCTCCGGAGGCTCCAAGGTTTTCATGGTGTTTTTGTCTACTAACAGAGCTGTTAAATTATATGTTTCCTTCTTCTCACGATCCAGTGTTTCCCATCCATGAATGTCCCCTGAGAGCTCGTCAACTTTAAAGTAGGTGTTGGCAAATTCTCCCTGAAGTACATACTTGCCATTTGGCTTATCAGATCTCAGCTGTAAAGCAAACAAAAAAAGTTTGAAAAATTATTTTACTATCAATGCTAGGCATAGATAATATTTGTCATGGGATTCATAGAGGTCTATCTATAAAATATTTGCAGTTCAAATGTGTTATTCTTTTGCACAGGTGCAACAAATCTTCACCGTAATTTTGTTAAAATGTTTATTTTCTAGGATCTTCAGCGCCATCTGCTGGCAATAATGCAGTATTTTTCCTGCCATACCTCAATCAGAAAAAAATACTGCATCATTGCCACTAGATGGGGCTAAAGATCCTAGACAAACAGCATACAAAGAAAATGATGGTTATAGATTTATTATGCCTGTGCGAATGATTGACACATTCCTACAGAAAATATTTATACAAAGGCATTAAAGAATTGAAGTTTTTGGATCAACATGACAACTAGGAAAAAACATTTTCAGTGGAGACATAAGCAAAGGCAGCCTCTGCATTTTTTCAGTACAGTGTTGTTTTTAGTGATATGTGAACGGGGTTTAGTAATGATATGTGGTCATTGTTTTTAGTAATGATATGTGAGCCAAGGTCGCTGTGATGAAGCACCCCTAGCTGGTTGTCCATGACAGCTAAGGGACACAGGAAGCGGGTTTGATGACGCTGCCTGTCATTAAACCTGGTAGGGGAGCTCCATCTAGTGGTGGAGATGAGTTTTCCAGCATGAAATTAAACATTGCATTTATATTGTTTTCCTGAGCTATAAATTATGAATTTTTTTCACACAAATAATAAATAAAGTGAAAAATTCAGTGCAAAGGCTGCAATGCAAAATTAAGGATTTATTTGCAGTGCACTTTTCTAACTCTTTCTCTAAGCATCCACATTTGTGCCCCAATCCTTTTTCTCATGCTGGCACCTGTTTTTTGTTCTCCCAAACCCTAATTTGATCTCACCTAAAGTCATCTCTATTTATTTCTTGGGAATGTTTCCCTATCTAGCAGTATTTGTGTCTGGATTTTTATTTTTCTTGCTTAGCTTTTGTTTCTGCCCTACACACCCCCTGCATTGTTTATTAACAACCCTACTGTAGTACACCTCCATTGGAGCCGTGGGAGAATTTGGTTCTATTTCTCCCTTAAAGCACATACAGCCAGGCACACTGCATTTTCAGCACTCTTCCACTGGCTCCAAAGAACAGTCTAGGGCAGTGATGGTGAACCTTGGCACCCCAGATGTTTTGGAACTACATTTCCCATGATGCTCAACTACATTGCAGAGTGCATGAGCATCATGGGAAATGTAGTTCCAGGGTTTGCCATCACTGGTCTAGGGTGATCTTTTTTTCCCCTTTTATTGAAATCTATGAACTTGGATAGGGTTAGGGAGCATAAGATACCCCAATAAATTGCAAAGCTGCACTGCACAAACTGAATGTCCCACATGATCTCTTATGTTGTTGGTGGCCTGTACTCTTTCCAGAGTTTAAAGCTACACCCAGTCACTATTCTTCAGCACTGAGTCATCTACTCCCATAGCCACAGGTTTGGTTGCCTCCTGTGGATATCTACCAGGCTCTTCCTACTGAGGGAGATGTAGACTCATACCATCATTGCAAAAAAGCCCCTCAGCTAAGCCTAGTTGAGACCTCTATGTCTTCCTGAAGACTTACTCTAGGCTCCTGCAGAGCCCCCTCACAGGGGTCTTTTTATGCAGGACTGGACCCAGGAACACTTCACCCTGCTGCCCAGGCCTCAGGCTATATACAGTATGGGCTCTCCAGCCACCTACTGGGCACACCTTCCCAGCGATTGGCTAGAGTTTCATAAATATATTTAGGCTACACGCCCTGTCCTTCCTCCTACTATGATTCTAGAATCTTGCCGAAAACTGGGGAAAGTACCAGCAGCAGCCTGTGAAACACTGAGCAGCCCTAAATAATCAACCCCTATTCCACTGATTACAGGGGAGCCAAACTAAATTTACCTAGCAGCCTACTCTACACTAGGAGGGTGCTACACTACTGTCCGTCTCTAGAATTAGCCAACGGCCCCTGATATCCAGTCCCTTCATCTGCCTTGTTCAGACCTCCTTCCCCACAGTCACTCCCTGTTCCTTTCATTTAGATCCCTCTGTGATTGCTGGATGAGTCTAGTAGTATCAGCCAATCGGAATCTTAACTGAAGGGAGCGTCCTATAGCCCGGAGGAAATTGATTAGCCGGAATCTCTGGGCCAAAGCCGGAGAGTACCCACCTTTGCCACCGAGGCACCCTCTGACATATCAAGGTACCCTAGTCTACCCTAGGTTCAGAACCACAGTATTAGAGATAGAAAATAGAAAATAATATTAACTGGCATTTTAAAACCTCTTTAGATATTTCTCTTTTGTTCACATCTTACCGTTCCGATGCGGTAGGGAAATCGTGTTATCCCTTCCGGAGTGGACATCTCCTTCCATATCCAGCCTCTTTTTACGCGGTTGTGGGGCATCACTTGATGTCTTTCCTGCCACGAGTTTTCCTTAGTACACAATGCCAGAGGGCCATACATACACACCAGCAGATGAAGCCACAGCAGCTTCATCATGGCTGGAGCACCAGCAATCTGTAACAGATCAAGAAAAATGGCATATTAATGTAATGTCCTTTTTATACATGGCCAGAGCTGAATAATTGTATGGTATACAGTGTTTTAACACTATAATCCGAACAAGGAAAATTAAAAATGTTTTCCATAATATTTTCATAAATAAAGTAAAATATAGGATAGTAATATATTCTTATTTTCTTATCCATCCAAGTGGAGTTTTTGGTTCTTTTTTTTTTTATATATATTTTAGTAAGGTTTTTAAAAATGACAAAAGAACTACCAAAAAAAAAAAACAAATAAAACAAAAACAAATACAGAAATGAGGCAACAAAGTAAAAAGACAAATGCAATATCAAAAAAGCAAGAAGTGTTTAAGTTTTACGTGTTCTAGGATATTTTTAGTTCCTCTGCTGAAAGGGCCAGTTGTTTACAGAGCTCAGTATCTCAATTCAAAAATGTACACACAAGTAAGTTAGATAGCAGGGTGACCTCCTTCTCTTTGCCTCCCAATTTTCAGAATGGTTTGTACTTAAAGGCCAATTTGTAAAGCAGTGGTTTTATCCTACCTTAAAAAAAAATGAATACCACATATTTATAAAACACAGGAATGTGCTCAGTGTTATTAAAATGAGTGTGTGAGGAAAAAAAAAAGGAAAGGCGATCCCAGTGGTCACATGACCTGTCAAAGAAATAGGATGGCCTCTCATCCAGTCTTTAAGCAGAGAGAACTCCGTGAGTTGTTGTAGATCACAGGCTCAATACAGCATCCTTCATTTTATGATTGGGGAGCAAAGAGCAGGATAAGTGTTGAGTAATACTGCAGATTATAACAGGAAGCGGGTAATGATACTCATCCTCTGTTATTAATGAGCCCCTGAATTATCATTACAGACAGAGAGGCCAAAAGGAAACAGCTCTGCTTGGAAAATCCAGAGTGCTCTAGGAATCCTTTTTCATAGATGCACAGTGTATTAAATGCTTGTATAAATACAGTAGTTACAGTATAAATAGTGTAGTGCTACTCCCTTAGGAGCCGCAGGAATACTGTCCAAAGCTTCATCCAACAGCCTGGCACACAGGCTCGCTCACACATTTATCCAATGACCAGTCTAGGGACGTTGAGTATGCCCTGCCAGTGTGAGTATGCCCTGGCATTAATGGGAGTAGTCAATGCTCCATCATTGGTGTCAGTGGGAGGAATTGTGCCCCGTCATTAGTGTCAGTGGGAGGAATAGTGCCCCATCTTTGGTGTCAGTGGGAGAAATAGTGCCCCATTGTTGGTGTTAGTGGGAGGAATAGTGCCCCATTGATGTCAGTGGGAGAAATATTGCCCCATCATTGGTATCAGTGGAGGATTATTGCCTCATCATTGGTGTTAGTGGGAAGAAATGTGTCCCATTGTTGATGTCAGTGGGAGGAATAGTGCCCCACCATTGGTGTCAGTGGAAGGAATAGTGCCCCGTCATTGGTGTTAGTGGGAGGAATAGTGCCCCATTGTTGGTGTCAGTGGGAGGAATATTGCTCCATCATTAGTATCAGTGGAGGAATAATGCCCCATCATTGGTGTTAGTGGGAGGAATAGTGTCTCATCATTGGGGTCAGTGGGAGGAATAGTGCCCATCATTGGTGTTAGTGGGAGGAATAGTTTCCTATTGTTGGTGTCAGTGGGGGGGGGGGATAGTGCCCCATCATTGGTAACAATGGGAGGAATAGTGTCCTATTGTTGGTGTCTGTGGGAGGAACAGTGCTCCATCATTGATGTCAGTGGGAAGAATAATGCCCCATTATTGGTGTCAATGGGGGGAACAGTGCCCCATTACTGGTGTCATTGGGAAGAATAGTGCCCCATTATTGGTTTCAATGGGATAAATAGTGCCTCATCATTGGTCTAATTGGGAAGAATAGTGCCCCATCATTGGTGTCAATGGGGGAACAGTGCCCCATTACTGGTGTCATTGGGAAGAATAGTGCCCCATTATTGGTGTCAATGGGATAAATAGTGCCTCATCATTGGTGTCAGTGGGGAGAGTAGGGCCCCATCATTAGTGTCAGTGGGAGGAATAGTGCCCCAACATTGTTGTCAGTGGGAGGAATAGTGTCCCACTGTTCTTATCAGTGGGAGGAATAGTGCACCCTCATTGGTGTCAGTGTGGGGGAATAGTGCCTCATCATTGGTGTCAGTGGGAGGAATAGTGCCTCATCATTGGTGTCAGTGGGAGGAATAGTGTCCCATCATTGGTGCTGTATATAGATTTTTTTATTTCAAGTTCCTCAACTCTGGGACACTTGAAAGAATCAACCTTCAGGCTGAGAGAGTTCCTAATATTTAACACGACAATTAAAACAAATAAAATACAATAACATATAAAGATGATGTAAATTATTACTCCCAATCTATCGCATATATAGTGGCTTGTTAGTGGGTCACACCTCTGGGTCACATTAGCTGGACTCATTGGCAAGGCTCTGCAATGTTACACATTTCCCGCAGTCTGGCTCAACCACTTTCTCAGGATCAAAGACGCAAAATGTCATCAAGTTTCGTATAAATACAACAATTGTCAATAGAATACAAGCAATACACCCAATAAATACGGTTGTATGACATTTACTCAATGTAATGTTCATTTAAAAGTTTATATCAGGTTCTACCTAAACTTTTTTACCTTCCCTGTTAACACAACAAGTTAGGAATGTTGCATTATACAAACTCCAAAACTTTATATCAGTTATAGCACATTCAAAAGTTTTAGTTACGCCTTGTTAGTAAATTTCCGTAAATATATCAGACGGATTTAGCAGCTCACGTCTGCATTACGTTTCCATATCTCCTGATGAGAACATTTCCCGGCAGGAATGCGGAGACCCGATCATTTCCTGTCCTCTCTGCTTAAACCTCGAGACCTAGTTTACCTAAGGCGAAGTTTAACTCTACTGGAAGTGTGGTGACACATCTCGATTGAAGATTCCTGAGTCATTGGGGTCCCTATATGGTTGGTGATTATCCATGTCTGTATGACCCATTTACTATAAGGTACCTGGGTCCATAACTTCTGGTAAGCGCGACATCTCCAACCGTGGTGGTGGGCTTTGTCACATTGGTGACCACTGGCATCTGAACATCCTTGGTTTCCTACTTGGTTTTCAGTATCTTCTCCTAAGCACTTTATGGGAATGAGGATTTGCTTCAGTGGCGTAGCGTGGGTTGTCAGCACCCGGGGCAAGGCAAGTAATTTGCGCCCCCTAACCCGCGGGATTTTAGCACTCGAGTCTCTTCCACTAGATTAGTTAATCTTACTTGCCTTGGACCCGCTTCCCGATTGGCCAGGAGGAGGATCCTTGTGACAATAGCGAATTTTCATTCGCTATTGTCACACAATGGGTGGGCTCGGGGCGCACTGCTCTGCGCCCCGGGTCCACCCCTTTTTTGAAGCCTATTAGAGCCTCTGGCTCTAATCAGGGGATAAAAAAAAAACCCACTCTGTGACAGCGCCAGGCTGCTGACACACTCGCTGCTAAATTGACTGAGTAGTGAGGAGAGGCGGCATAGGCGGGGCTTGACTTTCAACGCCACCCCACCCTACACCAATGGACAGGTGAGGCATAGTCCAGCCTCGCCCTGACCCACCATTTTCAGCCATAGGGCGGCCACACTCGACATCTCCCAGCCTAAAGATGGAGGCAGCCGCAGACAGTGTGTGAACTGTGTATGTCAGAGTCAGACAGACAGAGTGACACTGCGGATGCGCCCCCCCAGATTTTGCGCCTGGTGCGGCCGGCCCCCCCTGCACCCCCCACGCTACGCCACTGATTTGCTTTTGGATTCCACTTCAACATTGTGGACTGTTTTATGAACTTTATTTTTTATATTTTTTTTACGATTCTAACTATATGATTAACATTTATATATATATAGTAAATTATTCAGGACTGCACTTTTTTTTTACTCAATTTATTTGTTGATTGTAGTGCCAGCAGCTTTTTGATTTTTGTTTGGTAGCACGCTGTTATTTTTGACATATTTGTAAATTTCTCCTACTATCTAGGCAAGTGGTCAGCATTCCTCATATTAGCATGGTACAGATATCTAACCTCTACCTGGCTCTGGGCCAAGTCCACCCACACTGGAGATGCTTAGCCCCGTTAGCTTATTAGCCAATTAAGGACCAGAAGGTTTTACCCCCTTAATGACCAGGCCATTTTTGCGATATGGCACTGCTTTAATTTAACTGACAATTGCACGGTCTTGCAATGCTGTACCCAAATAAAATTGATATCCTTTTTTTCCCCACAAATAGAGCTTTCTTTTGGTGGTACTTGATCACCTCTGCGGTTTTTATTTTTTTGCGCTATAAATAAAAAAAGAGAGACAATTCTGAAAAAAACCCCAAAACAATATTTTTTTGCTTTCTGCTATAAAACGTGTCCAATAAAAAAAATAAAAAAAAATAAAAATGTCATCATTTTAGGCCAATATGTATTCTGCCATATATTTTTGGTAAGTAGTGTATATTGATTGGTACGTGCAAAAGTTATCGCGTCTACAAACTAGGGGATACATTTATGTCATTTTTATTTATTTGTTTTAATAGTAATGGCGGCGATCAGCCATTTTTAGCAGGACATGCGACAGATCGGACACCTAACTGACACTTTTGAGGGGACCAATGACATTACAACAGTAATTAGTGCTACAAATGCACTGTTACTGTACTAATGACACTGGCAGGGAAGGGGTTTAACACCAGGGGCGATCAAAGGGTTAACTGTGCTCCTAGAAAGTGCTTTCTAACTGTGTGGGGGATGTACTCAATAGATAAACACAGAGACCTGTGTTCATAAATAGTAGGAACACAGGATCCCTGTGTTTATTTATGACAGAACGGCAGTCTGCCTTGTTTATATCGGCAGACCGCCGTTCTGTCTACATGGGGAGCGATCGCGGGGGCTGGCGGAAATCATGGCCGCCGGACCCGCTGATTGGCTCCCTCTCTGGCCAATCGGCAGGGGAGGACTGGCAAGGGGGGCAGGGTGGCAATTGCCCCCCGGGCCACTCTGAAAAGTGGTAAAAACTAATAAAAAGGCCGCACTCAGGGCTGGATTAATGTAGGGCCAGACACTGTATACAACAGTTAGTCCAAAACCAGGTGGGCATGGATGGTGAGCTGATTCCATGGTTCAATAGGCCACTTGACTGGACTTGCCCCCCAGGCCTAAGGCTGCCAGCCCTCCCCTGCCAATCGGCATGTGCGCTCGCCCCCCCGTCTGTTACACAAAGCGATATACAGGTACGTCGTTTTGCGCAATAGAGCTGACCTAACACAGTAAAACTATGGCAGCTGGTTGGCAATTGGTAACATAGAGAAAAATAGAATAGGAAATTAAAGTTTACAGAAAGTTTATAGATAGAGACAGAACAGCTCAGGCTTATGAGAGTATCCCTGTGTCAGCTGTTACATTGATCGGTCTCGCTGTATCACTTGGACGGGACGGGAGGACATATCGGCTTTCTTTATCTTAGAGCAATTTCAAAGATAAATGAATTGGTCGTCAGTGGTCCTTCCCTGGTCAGCCTCCCTAGAGCTGATACCGCCAAACACACACCCCTCGGCCTCCTAGTAAGGATTTTATCCCGAGACTTCCAGGACAGATTGTGCCAGACACACACTGGGTTTTATAAGACCCAGCAGAGACCAGAGGATCAATGCAGAAAATGAAAGTGATACGACCGTACAGCCGAGAGAGATCAGAAGATATATTCCTTAGTACTGCAAATCTATTTAATTTATTTTATTACCTTTTCTCTCTCTTCACACGCCAGGCAAAGGGTTTTACCTACCACAAAACCACACCTGCCTCCACTCTCTCACACAATCATTACCCCATTGTTGGACTGGCCAGGCGTTAAGCCAACACAACCTTAATTCTTCTTGAGCTCCCAAAGGGCTTACAGCCTAGGGCAGTGATGGCGAACCTTGGGACTCCAGATGTTTTGGAACTACATTTCCCATGATGCTCATGCACTCTGCAGTGTAGTTGAGCATCATGGGAAATGTTGTTTCAAAACATCTGGAGTGCCAAGGTTTGCCATCACTGGCCTATGGTGACCAGATATCCCAGGTTTCTGGACTGAGGACACTGTCCCCGTACCAAGTCTGTCCTTGGTTTTGTCCCTGGATTGGATTTGAACAGGGGCCCAGGCAATTCAAAAATTCAAAGACAGCCAGTGCAGAATTAAAAAAAAAAAAAATTGGAATTACACCCTCCCGCCTTGCTCCTTCTAGCCTGGGGGGGGGGGGGGGGGGTGTAATTTTTCTATTATCAGTGCCCTTTCTGATGATCATGTGCTGGCCGGAGCGGAGGGACTATTTCTTCAGTTTCGGGCACATGCCCATTCCGCTCCCGCTCGCATGTTCTTCTGCCTTGGCACAAGTCCCAGCCAGCCACCAGCCTGCCTATCTCCTCGCCTTCCCCGGAGAGTGAGACTTGAGGATGCTGATGTGAAAGGGAGGGAGGTCTGAGGAATCTGATGTATATGGGAGACTCTGTTGTAGAAGGGGGTGGGGGGCTTCTGATGTGACAGTGGGAACCCCATTTTAGTCTGGGGTGCCTTGAAATGTTGCATACATTTAAAGGGTGCCATGACTAAAAGAAAAGGTTGAGAAACACTGACCTAGACCTCTGGTGCCCAATCTGCAGCCCAAAGGCCACATGAGGCCATTGGGTACCAGTTGTGTGGTCCTTGGACCCAGCAAACAGTAGTTTGAATGAAAATGTCAGTGGACTCTAGCATGAGGGGTTTCCTCTGCCCTGAGGATCAAATTGTCCATAATCTGGCTTTCTATATTAAGGTGACCAGACCTTCTCGGTTTCTGGGGACAGTCCCCGGACTGAGGACACTGTCCCCAGACCAAGTCTGTTCCCGGTTTTGTCCCCAGATTGGATTTGAAAAGGGGCCTGGGCAATTTCAAAGACATCCAGTGTAAAATAAAAAATAAAATTCAGAATTCTGAAAGTACAACCCCCCACCCCATCCCGCGCTCGCTCCACTCCACCATTCCTACTAGCCTAGGGGGGTGTTTTTTTTTCATTATCTGTGCCCCTTTCTGATGATCATGTGCTGGTCAGAGTGGAGCGACTATGTCTTCAGTTTCGGGTGCATGCCCATTCCGCTCCCGGTCTCATGTTCTTCTCCCTTGGCTCAAGTCCCAGCCAGCCGCCTGCCTGCCTATCTCCTTTCCTTCCCCGGTGGAGTGATCTTCCTCTGATCCTCACCCAGTATTAGCCAGGGCCCAGAGAGTGAGCCTTGAGAGGCTGTGAGGCGGCAGCGTTGGCGGCGGTGACAGGCAGAGAGAGGCAGCTGAGCTCAGCTGACCATGTCCAACAGCAGGAACAGAGGGGAAGCGGATCCCATCCTGGGGCTGTCTGTGCCTTCAAGGCTTCAACAACGATGTGCTTTGAAGGTGTCTGTGAATAGACTACATTGCACTGTGTCTGTCTCTCTGGCATCATGGATTGTATCATAACTCACAGGCAGGGGGCACTCTATTATGGCTCTGGCTGGAGCTGTCACAGTGTGTCATATAACATGGCTGCTGGGTGCTGATTTTGTTAACTTATTGGTCATAAGTTAAGTTGGTATGTGACACACTATGACAGAGCCAGCCAGAGCCATGATAGAGTGCCTGCTGCCTGTGAGTTATCATAATGCTGATGATCTTAAAGCGGAGTTCTACTCAAAAGTGGAACTTCTGCTTTAAGCAGTTCTGACCCCCTGCCATGCCACATTTGGCATGTAATTTTTTTTTCTTTGAGGGGGGGGGGGGGGGGAGGCGGGGAGCGGGTACCTTGTTTTGACAGGTACCTGCTCCCACTCCCGCTTGGGTCGCCTAGGCGGCTTGAGCGGAAGTTCTCCTCTCCCCCTCCCTCCCTGCAATCTTCTGGGACAAGTCACATGTCCCAGAAGATTGCCCCTCCATTCAGGACGCGCAGAGCGCACCCGGCTCTGAAGCTGCAAGCTGTCACAGCCGGTGCCCACACTAGAGATGCCGGCGCCACAGGGAGAAGACGGAGAGAACCGAGGCTCCCCCCGGCCGCAACGCTGGACCGTGGAACAGGTGAGTGTGTGTTTATTAAAAGTCAGCAGCTACACTTTTTGTAGCTGCTGACTTTTAATAAACACAAAAGCCAGTGGAACTCCGCTTTAACCAGTTGCCAACCGCCCCATAGCACATTTACTGCTACAAGGTGGTTCCGCTGCGCAGGATCATCTATATTCATGATCCTGCATTTCTGGGTATTGGACCTGATCAGCCGGTCCAGCCTACTCGATGTCTGCCGGTACCCGCCGATTGTTCTGTACACAGGCAGAACGGCAGTTGTCTTATGTAAACAAGGCAGATTACCATTCTGTCAATATGGAAGACATTGATCCTGTGTTCCTGCAAAGCAGGGACAGGGATCTATGCCTTCCCTTAGTAAAAGCACCTCCGCCACAGGGAGAAAAAACTTGTTAGGCACACATATAACCCTTTGATTGCCCTAGATGTTAACCCCCTTCCTAGCCAGTGTCATTAGTACAGTGATTGCATATTTTTAGCACTGATCTCTGTATTAGTGTCACTGGCTCCCACAAAGTGTCAAAAGTGTCACGGGGTGTCCTATTTGTCCACCGCAAGATCGCAGTCCCACTATAAGTCGCTGATTGCCCCCATTACTAGTAAAAAAAAATATGTCCCTGGATTTCATTTTAAAAAATCTGGTCACCTTATTATAGCTAGCAACCCTAGTGGCTACGGCTCAGGAACCCATTTATACAGCAAAAGTTAGTATGAGATAAAAGAGAAAAAGCAGCATGTGACATACACAGACAAGATAAGAGACGGACACGGACAATTACAGTATTTCTTACAAATTAAATAAACACTCTCTCTTTTGGGTTCTTCAAAATGTTTTAGCAAATACCATCACTATATCCTCCTCAACACGCAAGGACAGGCAAACCTATTTTGTGGTATAAGAACCCACCCAAGCTCTACCACAATAAAAGGATAATGGGCTGTGTGTCGGTGCTCTGGCTATCCCGTCCAACAAGAATCCATAGAAATCAAAAGCCTTTTAGAGGTCTTCCTTATCAAGAACAACATGAAATTGGTACATTTTAACATGCTGCTTGGTATACATAGCTATGTTACTTATGGTATTCCCTGATAAGCATAGTGGTACAGAGACGTGTTTTTTAACCACTTTAAGACCGGAAGAATTTGCCCCCTTCCTGACCAGGGCCTATTTTGCGATTCAGCACTGCGTTATTTTAACGGACAATTGAGCGGTCGTGCGACTATGTACCAAATAAAATTGATGTCCTTTTTTTCCCCACAAATAGAGCTTTCTTTTGGTGGTATTTGATCACTTGTGCGATTTTTTATTTTTTGCGCTATAAACAAAAAAAGAGCGACAATTTTGAAAAAAAAAAAAAAACAATATTTTTCACATTCTGCTATATAACATTCTCAAAAAAAAAAAAAAAAAAATGTAAACAACCAAAATTTTTAACATTTTAGGCCAATTTGTTTTCTGCTACATATTTTTGGTAAAAAAAATCGCAATAAGCGTATTTTGATTGGTTTGCACAAAAGTTATCACGTCTACTAACTACGGGAAAGATTTATCTTTTTTGAGATGTCATTTTTATTGTTTTTTTTTTTTTTTTTACTAGTAATGGCGGCGATCTGTGATTTTTTTTTTGTGGGACTGCGACATTGCGGTGAACAGATCAGACCCCTAACTGACATTTTTGACACTTTTGCGGGGACCAGTGACATTACTATAGTAATCAGTGCTAAAAATATGCCCTGTCACTGTAATAATGACACTGGCAGGGAAGGGGTTAACAGTATAGGTGATCAAGGGGTTAAATGTGACCCTAGGGGAGTGATTCTAACTATGGGAGGGCGTGGCTTCAGAGATGACCATAGAGACATGTGATCTTATATAGAAGGATCACATG
Organism: Pelophylax lessonae; assembly: GCF_965119305.1. NCBI lineage: Eukaryota > Metazoa > Chordata > Amphibia > Anura > Ranidae > Pelophylax > Pelophylax lessonae. The sequence goes on along the minus strand of NC_138777.1, from coordinate 200,983,311 downwards.
AGCTCTGTGATCATTTCAGCGGGGAGCGATCGCGGGTGTCAGGCCCCCGCTGCTGAGTGGGGGTGGGAACCCGCCACCGGGCGGTGCGCACTCGCCACCTAGCTTCCCGCGTGCGACCGACATAGACCTATGTTGGATTGTGCAGGAGAGCCGCTATGCCGCAGTAAAAAGGTGGCGGGTGGTCGGTAAGTGGTTAACAAACTCATAAGCACAATTTTAGCTCACTTCTATAATATTGAGAATACATCAGAATATATATATATATATATATATATATATATATATATATTGGTTTCATTGTTAATTTATTATTATTATACACCATAATGTAGGAGTCAGTAGGGATCACAGTATCCTTATGCAGTGTCAGTGGGAGGAATAATGTCCCATCATTGGTGTCAGTGGGAGGAATAGTGTCCCATCATTGGTGTCAGTGGGGGGAATAGTTCCCCATCATTGGTGTCAGTGGGAGGAATAGTGCCCCATCATTGGTGTCAGTGGGAGGAATAGTTCCCCATCATTGGTGTCAGTGGGAGGAATAGTGTCCCATCATTGGTGTCAGTGGGAGGAATAGTGCCCCATCATTGGTGTTAGTGGGAGGAATAGTGTCCCATTATTGGTGTCAGTGGGAGGAATAGTTCCCCATCATTGGTGTCAGTGGGAGGAATAGTGTCCCATCATTGGTGTCAGTGGGAGGAATAGTTCCCCATCATTGGTGTCAGTGGGAGGAATAGTGCCCCATTATTGGTGTCAGTGGGAGGAATAGTGCCCCATCATTGGTGTCAGTGGGAGGAATAGTATCCCATCATTGGTGTCAGTGGGAGGAATAGTGTCCCATCATTGGTGTCAGTGGGAGGAATAGTGTCTCATCATTGGTGTCAGTGGGAGGAATAGTGTCCCATCATTGGTGTCAGTGGGAGGAATAGTGTCCCATCATTGGTGTCAGTGGGAGGAATAGTTCCCCATCATTGGTGTCAGTGGGAAGAATAGTGCCCCATTATTGGTGTCAGTGGGAGGAATAGTGTCCCATCATTGTTGTCAGTGGGAGAAATGGAGCCCCATCATTGTATTAGTGGGAGGAACAGTGCCTGATATCAGTGGGAGGAAAAGTACTTCAAGGGCCAGATAAAGGCAAGCAAAGGGCCATATCCGTTCCCCAGGGCTGTAGTTTGGAGACCACTGGGCTACAGGCTCAAATGCTTTTTTTGACCTACTGAACTAGGTGCCCTTGGGCTAACGGCAGCTCATCCAGGACTACAATCAGCCTTGGATATGGTGAGCCTCCTGGGGGTCTTCAGACAGCTGTCTCTTTTACTTATATAACCAAAGCATCCTAGGGTTACAGTCACTCTTTAAAACTCTGGCAGGATATACTTCTGTGCAAGGTAGCTCTTGAAAAAGCCAGATGCTATAGGCACAAAAAAACACACGTGGCCGCACAGAAAGTGCTGCGACAAAGCAGAGAACATCGATTTACCTTTTGCGAGGTGCCTTCAACGTACTTACGAAAAACGAATGTGCGAGACAGCCATGAAATTTCCGAGGAGAGACATTTAATTTACAACTCCCCACGGAAGCTATTAAACCGCACAGGCCTGTCTCGTTCATACTAAACCCATCTTCATAACGCCGAAAGTATTGGCTTCTAGATTTTTCAACGCAAGGTTAATGGAAGGTTAAACATACTCTGGTATCGACTGGCAATTGCAGTGAATGGGAGGACTCGTTGGCTGCAGACAGTCACGATTTTATTAGTCATATTACCATGAGCTAAGGGAAACCAGGCAATTAATAAACGTGCCATTTCCACAGGTGAACTCTGGGATATCCCATTCATAAACGCACGCAAGGCAGCCGACACAAAGCTTTTCCTCGTGCCGGGAGATTTTTCTTGGTCTGTGGGCTTTTTTTCATTGTATCCCTCCAATTTCCCCGAGGTACTTTAGAGAAAATAAAGATAATATTTGTGGTATTTATGAAACGCGCTCTAATTTATTTTTTTTGCTCCCCCCCGCTTGGAGTGTATCTATACTGTGTGCGTTCTCATTGTAGTGATGTGGTTTATTATTTCATTTCTGAGCAACGGAGCTGGGAAAAATGTTCCTGTAATTCCTCGGGAGCTTAAAATCTAACATTAAAAGAGAGAGAAAATTACCATTATTAATATCACAAGGAGAGAAACAAAATTGCCGAGGGGATATCCTAGAACTTATTTTTTATCTTTTCAGATTTTGATTGCAATTGTTACATTGGCTTTTTTAAAATTCCGCCACAGGTACACACACTATATTACCAAAAGTATTGGAACGCCTGCCTTAACACACAGATGAACTTTAATGGCATCACAGTCTTAGTCCTTAGGGTTTAATATTGAGTTGGCCCACTCTTTGCAGCTATAACAGCTTCTACTCTTCTGGGAAGGCTGTCCACAAGGTTTAGGAGTGTGTTTATAGGAGTGTTTGACCATTCTTCCAGCAGCGCATTTGTGAGGTCAGGCACTGATGTTGGACGAGATTGCCCGGGTCGCAGTCTCCGCTCTAATTCATCCCAACGGTGTTCTATTAGGTTGAGGTCAGGCCAGTCAAATTCCTGCACCCCAAACTCGCCCATCCATGTCTTTATGGACCTTGCTTTGTGCACTGGTCCAAGGGTTCCTTGAATACTATGTTGGCCCACCATTTGCAGTTAGAACAGCTTCAACTCTTCTGGTCAAAGGGTTCCTTTAATATTGAGTTGGCTCACCATTTTCAGTTAGAACAGCTTCAACTCTTCTGGTCCAAGGGTTTCTTGAATATTGTGTTGGCCCATCATTTGCAGTTAGAACAGCTTCAACTCTTCTGGTCAAAGGGTTCATTGAATATTGAGCTGGCCCACCATTTTCAGTTAGAAAAGCTTCAACTCTTCTGGTCCAAGGGTTTCTTGAATATTGAGTTGGCCCACCATTTCCAGTTAGAACAGCTTCAACTCTTCTGGTCCAAGGGTTCCTTGAATAGTGAGTTGGCCCACCATTTGCAGTTAGAACAGCTTCAACTCTTCTGGTCCAAGGGTTCCTTGAATATTGAGTTGGCCCACCATTTTCAGTTAGAACAGCTTCAACTCTTCTGGTCCAAGGGTTCCTTGAATATTGTGTTGGCCCACCATTTGCAGTTAGAACAGCTTCAACCCTTCTGGTCCAAGGGTTCCTTGAATATTGAGTTGGCCCACCATTTTCAGTTAGAACAGCTTCAACTCTTCTGGTCCAAGGGTTCCTTGAATATTGAGTTGGCCCACCATTTGCAGTTAGAACAGCTTCAACCCTTCTGGTCCAAGGTTTCCTTGAATATTGAGTTGGCCCACCATTTTCAGTTAGAACAGCTTCAACTCTTCTGGTCCAAGGGTTCCTTGAATATTGAGTTGGCCCACCATTTGCAGTTAGAACAGCTTCAACCCTTCTGGTCCAAGGGTTCCTTGAATATTGAGTTGGCCCACCATTTGCAGCTATACCAGCTTCAACTCTTCTGGGAAGGCTGTCCACAAGGTTTAGGAGTGTGTCTAAGGGAATGTTTGATCATTCTTTCCCAAGCGCATTTGTGAGGTCAGGCACTGATCTTGGACAAGAAAGCCTGGTTTGCAGTCTTCGCTCTAATTAATCACAAAGGTGCTCTATCAGGTTGAAATCAGGACTCTGTACAGGCCAGTCAAGTTCCCCTACCCCAAACATACTCATCCATGTCTTTATGGACCTTGCTTTGTGCACTGGTGCGTAGTCACAGTCAAACTGTTCCCACAAAGTTGGGAGCATGAAATTGTTCAAAATGTCTTGGTAAGCTGACGCCTTAAGAGTTCCCTTTACTAGAACTAAGGGGCCAAGCCCAACCCCTGAAAATCAACCCCAAACCATAATCCTCCTCCACCAAATGATTTGGGCCAGTGCACAAAGCAAGGTCCATAAATACATGGATGAGCGAGTTTGGGGTGGAGGAACTTGACTGGGCTGCACAGAGTCCTGACCTTAACCTTAACACTTTTGGGATGAATTAGAGCAGAAACTGCCTGACCTCACACATGCACTTCTAGAAGAATGGTCAAACATCCCCATAGACACACTCCTAAACCTTCTGGACAGCTTTCCCAAAAGAGCTAAAACTTGTATAACTGCAAAGAGCAGGCCAACTCAATATTGAACCCTACGGACTAACACTGGGATGCCATAAAAGTTCATGTGTGTGTAAAGGCAGGTTTCCCAATACTTTTGACAAGATAGTGAATATTGTGAAACATTGGGGTTTTGTAGCTCAATGGTAGTGCCAATCCAGTAAATTTACTCCATGCCAGAAGTATTTTTAGGGCTTTCCTGCCCACTTTTATATAAAGAAACATCAAAAGTTCATACAGGTATGTCTTCCTACATAAAGGGCTCTCACCATCAATGCAATAAACATACCATTCAGCCTCCTGGCTCTCTTGTGACTACTTTACTGCTCTGATTAGCAGAAATGTATAGTAACTAAGTAGAACTACTTCACTACTGTACCTAAGTACCGAAAGGCGGTATCTGTACTTTCCTAGAGTAGAATTTTTTTCTCCTACTTCCACTTTTACTTCACTACATTTTTTCGATGATTTCAATACTTCTACTCCGAATTTTTTTTTTGTGCTGCATAGTTACTCGTTACTATTATAAAAATTACCACTGCCAGAACAGTAGATGGCAGGTTTCATGAAGCTCAAAACATGTGTATAATGTCATGTGTACTTTTGACTTCTTTTGACTTCTTTCTTTAATAACTACATAACTCAGTACTTGTACTTTTACTTTCAGTACTTGAGTAGCACATTTTTTTAAAAAAAAAACTACTGGTACTTTTACTTTCAGTACTTGAGAAGCAAAATTTTTTAAAAATCTACTTGCAATACTTAAGTACAAAAAATGTTGAATACTTTAGTACTTCTACTCAAGTCACTTTTTGATCGAGGACTTGTACTTTTACTCAAGTATGGGTTTCGAGTACTTTATACAACTCTGCTGATTAGTACCACAGTGGTCCTCCTGTCCATCAAACATGTCCCAGTGTTCATGCACACAGATGCTGTACCTCAGCTGTGCATCTTTATTTCAAAGCCCCCTAGCTGATCTATCCCTCCTGAACTCTTTCAGGCTCGGGCCTTGGTCTGTCCTGCCATGGACAGTATGGTGCGCACCAGCACCTCTCACTGCTCCCTTCACACACTGACCTTCTCAGGAGGTACAAACTCTACCATTAGTGTCCTCGCTTCCTACTAAACCTGCCATAAACCACCATTTTACCCGGTGGTCACCCTGCTACAATATATATTGTACATTTTTTTTTTCTATAAGCCAAATAACCCCATTTCTAAATAAGAACACCCTCAGATTGAACAGAATGGGTGCAGACAAGAGACAAATCTTCACAAGCATACTATTTCCAGGTTTACTTTCTGCAGCCTTGAATCAGATTTTGCTCCTTATAAACAAATGGTTTGTCAGTTTGTGTTGCTGTAATTAATGGTGTGCTTCATGAGTCAGCAGACCTGTGACAGTTACAGATTGAAGAATCCAAATTGCTTTGATCTGGGTGGAAAGATATTGGAGTTGCTTTATTGTGAGCTTTTAATCTACCCAGTAAAAAACAAAAGATGTTTTAAATGTACCCACCAGCCAAGAGAAACAGCAAGCCATCAACGGTACATAGTTCCCATCTTATCAAAGATCACTGTATCTACTGCACTAGGAAGTGTTATTCTGGATTACATTTTTATTAGGATACTTTTTTTTTAACAAAATTTTCATTTAGGCAATTTTTTCAGGCAGAAGATGCTATGTTATGTTGATATATATACCATATATGCCTTTGTTTTGTATGATACAAAATGTATGAATGTATGGGGGTTATCTACTGTATATCTTTTTTTGGCCAGGTAGATTTAAAAAAGAATATGAATATTTGTATACTTATACTTAGCCAGCAGATGGCGCTTAAAGCATATCTAAACCCCCAAAAAATAATATGAATATTTGTATACTTATACTTAGCCAGCAGATGGCGCTTAAAGCATATCTAAACCCAAAAACTGACAACATTTCAGTTTACCGGTGCTTAGATGTGGTGGCTGCATTAGTTTTCTTTTTTAATGCTTTTTCCCTTTATTTTAAGTTTACCCTGGTAACACACTTCCTGTCCTGAGGTGACAAAAGTACTTAGCAGCGTCAGCACCCCAGGACAAAGCGTGTGTTAGGGACTACCTAATAGTGTGTTAGGACCAAATACCACCTCCCTCTCCCCCAGTAATGTATTTTGGTTTTGTGCTGCCCTAGGCAAGACTAAAATTGGGCGCCCCCCTCCCCCTCCTATTTAAATTTACCCACCCCTTCCTGTGTGATGCACCTACCTCCTGCCTGTCCTCATCTTTTGGGCCCTCGGTCAGCCTGTTGATGTCCCAGCTGGGAGCAGAGAGGAGGTTTGAGAAGGAGTGCAGGCTCTGGGAGGTGCCAGGGATGCTGCACTCGCTGCTGCTTTGGACAGGGTGGCGCCGTGGCAGTTGAGGTCTTCTCCCTCGCAGGCTCTCAGTTCTAGCCAGCTTCCAGGGTCGGCTGGCTGCCCGCTTGCTTTGTGAAGACGTCACAGCTCAGCAGCAGAAGCTGCTGTCGGCGGTGGATTGGTGAATTTTGCTTTATTGCCCTGCACCCCACTGTCACTGGACCAGCAGGACTCTTTGGGCCCCACAAGCACTAGGTGTGGAGGAGGAGGAAGTTAAAACTTCCTCCACTTTGAATCATGGCCAGGGCCAGGGTGTCACGGTCCTTGACGTCACTGGTTGCTAGATGCCAGCCGGCTCTAGCAAATAGTGGCCAATAGACTCTCAGGTGGAGGTGGGGGCAGCTATTTTGCTGCCCCCCCTGCAAAGTGCCGTCCTAGGCCTGGGCCTAGTTGGCCTAGGCCAAAATACAGTCTGCTCTACCCTCCATAACAGGGGGAAGTGTTTTGTAGGCCACAGAGATAGCAGGGAACAATGTTAACTAATGACAGCTAGGGGAAGAGAACACAGGGATTTATTATCTCACAGAATTTCTGTCTGGGTGAACAGATATAATAAAATGCTTTTAATGGTTTATTTAACAGACCAAAAGGAAGCGAATAAGAGGAGTTTATTTTTAGGATTTATTTACATTTTAAGGGTAATTTTCACATATTTTTATTTGTATTTCTTAAAAAAGCTGGTTGTTTATAGAGCTCAATAGCTTAAGCTTGATTTACTAATATATATTTTATATATATATATATATAATAATAATATATATAATAATAATATATATATATATATATATATATATATATATATATATATACTGCTCAAAAAAATTAAAGGAACCATTTGAAAACACATCAGATCTCAATGGGGAAAAATCTCATGCTGGATATCTTTACTGGTATGGACTGGGTAATGTGTTAGGATCTATACTGGTATGGACTGGGTAATGTGTTAGGAATGAAAGGATGCCACATCATCTGATGGAAATTAAAATTATCACCCTGCAGAGGGCTGAATTCAAAGACACCCCAAAAATCAAAGTAAAAAAATGATGCAGCAGGCTAGTTCATTTTGCTGAAATTTCATTGCAGCAACTTAAAATGGTACTCAGTAGTTTGTATGGCCCCCACGTGCTTGTATGCATGTCTGACAATGTCGGGACATGCTCCTAATGAGACGACGGACTGTGTCCTGGGGTATTTCCTCCCAAATCTGGATCAGGGTATCACTGAGTCCCTGAACAGACTGAGGTGCAACCTGGTGGTGTCGGATGGACCGAAACATAATGTCCCAGAGGTCAGGCGAGCGTGGGGGTCATTCAATGGTATCAATTCCTTCATCCTCCAGGACCTGGCTACATACTCTCACCACATGAGGCTGGGCATTGTCATGCCCCAGGAGGAACCCAGGGCCCACTGCACCAGTGTAGGGTCTGACAATGGGTCCAAGGATTTCATCCCGATTCCTAATGGCAGTCAGGGTGTCATTGTCTAGCCTCTAGAGGATCGTGCATCCCTCCATGGATATCCCTCCCCAGACCATCACTGACCCACCACCAAACCGGCCGTGCTGAATGTTGTTACAGGCAGCATAATGTTCTCTACGGCTTCTCCAGACCCTTTTATGTCTGTCACATGTGCTCAGGGTTATTCTGCTCTTATCTGTGAAAAGCACAGGGCGCCAGTGACTGACCTGCCATTTTTTTCTCTGCCAGTTCAATGGCAAATGCCAGTCGAGCTCCACAGTGCCAGGCAGTGGGAACCGGGTCCACTAGAGGGTCCACTAGAGGACATCAGGCCCTCAGGCCGCCCTCATGAAGTCTGTTTCTGATTGTTTGGTCAGAGCATTCCCACCAGTGGCCTGCTGGAGGTCATTTTGTAGGGCTTTGGCATTGCTTATGCTGTTTCTCCTTGCATTAAGGAGCAGATACCGATCCTGCTGATGGGTAAAGGACCTTCTACAGCCCCATCCAGCTTTCCTAGAGTAACTGCCTGTCTCCTGGAATTTCCTCCATGCTCCTGAGACTGTGCTGGGAGACACAGCAAACCTTCTGGCAATGGCACTTATTGATGTGCCGTCCTGGAGGAGTTGGACTGCTTGTGCAACCTCTATATGGTTTAGGTATCGCCTCATACTACCAGTAGTGACACTGACCCTAGCCAAATGCAAAACTAGTGAAAAAACAGTCAGGAAAGTTGAGTAGGGAAAAAAGATTTCAGTGGCCTCCATCTGTTAAACAATTCCTGTTTTAGGGGTTGTCTCCTTGTTGCCCACCTAGTGCGCCTGTTGTTAATTTCATTAACACCAAAGCAGCTTAAACTGATTAAACCCCCTGTGCTACTTAACTGACCAGATCAATATCCCAGGAGGTTATTTGACTTGATGCTATACTCTGATTAAAAAATGATCCTTTAACTTTTTTTGAGCAGTTTATATATATATATATATATATATATATATATATATATATATATATATATATATATATATATATGTATATATATATATATATATATATCAGAATCTGGTGCAGCTGTGCATTGTAGCCAATCAGCTTCTAACTTCAGCTTGCTTAATTAAGCTTTGACAATAAAACCTGGAAGCTTATTGGTTTCGCACTTTCCAGTTTTAGTAAATCCCCCCCACACGCACACCACATGACTCCTCCCATTCTACCCCCCCCCCTTCAGACAACTCTAAACAAGGTTTCAATCAGAGAGAGAGAGACTAAAAGCAAACATCTTCTGCTGCTTTCTTTAGAAAACCCTCAATGCTCTTTTGCAACTGCAGAACCCTGCATTAAATGTTTATTTCTAAAAACAAAAAAGAGTTTATTTACTCTTTGCATTATAAAAAAATCAGTTAGACAAATCTAACCATACAAAAAAATAAAATAAAACTAGAAATAAGTTTTGTTTGGGCAGTTGGCGCAGGACAGGCAAGAATTTGCTTTTGCTCACCAGAACAATTAATTAGGGAAATCTCCTCAGTAGTGATATAGACAGGAATAAAACAAGGGGTCTACACCTTCCTCACTTTACCTTACTAAAAAAAAAAAAATGTCTTTGGATATACTTTATTGCTGGGAGTTTTGATTATGTTGGAAGAGCAATAAAGTTGGTTGTGGTCAGTGTGAAACTTGTCCTTCTTTCTGCACTCTTGCTACCTGGACAAACAAATAACCCACTTGAGGCTGTCTACTCGGAAAAGAGGCAAACCCCTCCCCCATAAGTAGCGATAGGGGCATCTGGCTTAGTCAGTTATGCACAGGTTGCCAGCAAGCATGCCGTTCATTCTTTATTTCCTTTTTAGAATACCCAGCATGCACTGTACTCTTGGGATGGAATTCATGAAAAACTTCCATAGTAAATTTTCCCAGTGAAAGTGCATATACATGTGTTCTGTGGTAATGCGGCAAAAAACAAAAAACATGTTGTTAGGCTATTTCCTGTTCTGATCAAAGGTTTTTTTTATTGATTTAAAGTAAGAAATGTTATATTTGGCCACTAGACGGCGCTAGCAATTGATGCTTAGCACCGTCTAGTGGCCAAATGTGATATTTTCCATTTTAAATTAGTTAAAAACATTCAACCAGCACGGGAAATAGCCTAATAATATTTGTTTTCCCACATTCACACATAACAAATGTGCATGCATTTTCATTGAGTGTGCTGCTTTGTATTTTTTTTTTTTTGTAAACTCCTGTTGTTTGTAAAATAAAATCAACACAAAAGATGCAATTATAAAATTTGGCCAAAAGCCCTTACAAATACAGGATTCTGGAAAGAACTGGAAACCACCTTTAGGAATTATTGGGATCATTCTGTTCTGATTTGGAAATGTATTTCAGCAGTCCATTCCCCTTTTACAAAATCTTGTTATATTCCTCAAATTCTTTTTTTTTTTCAAAAGAGGAAACACTCTCTTTACACTCTCCACTTATGTCGTTCTTTCCTGACGTACAACCTTTACAGGTAAAGGTTGCTTTAATTATATAAAGCGGAAATCATAGAGGTATGTACTCTAATAAAAGGTCACAAATCATATCAAAACCTTCTATGATACTGAATGTTTTTCCCCAAGTAATGAGCTGAATAGTTGTTAACAAAACCCAAGATGTTTAAAATATTCCCTCCCGCTATATTGCCCTGAGACACCAAGACAAGAAATGAGGGTAATGGGAATCTTGGGGACAACAAGACATAATGCAATGCAACCTGGCAGAGATTCTAACATTTAGTCATCAATGTACAAGAAGAATTTTGGGACCTCCATTCAACTAGGGCCCCTTATTCACATTGTATAGATAGGTCATTAGATAGGTGAACACTTGTAGGTAAAAATAGTCTTTTAGATGCCCTGAGCTCCCTCTAGGTCTAATATACAACTGGGGTCAGACAGTGAACTCCACCCAGAACCTGGCAAACACCTGGCCCACATTTGGTATCTTCTTTTCAGTGGCACAATAGTATGTTCACCCTGGCTTTTCCCATTCTACTTGTAGTACCCTCCTTGTGCAGTGTAGGCTGCTATGTAAATTTATCTAGCTCCTCCTGATTGGTTAGAACTGCTCAGTGTTTTACAGGCTGCTGTTCTGTTGCTTCCCCCTGTCTGCTAGAGCAGTGGTCCTCAACTTCGGTCCTCAGGGCCCACTAACAGGCCAGATTTTAAGTATTACCTTGGGGAGATGCAGACTAGAGTACTGCAATCACTGAGGAGCAAATTATATCACCTGGGATGTATTTCAGTTATCTTGCAAACCTGATAGTGGGCCCTGAGGACCAGGGTTGAGGACCACTGCGCTATAGGATTCTGGAATTATAGTGGAAGGTAAAACCAAGTAAGCAGCTTTAATATTTATGGAACTCCAGTCAATCCCTGAGGTGTACCCAGTAGGTGGTGGGGGGCATAAGTAGTCTGAGGCCTGAAGCGGGCAGGGTGTTCCTGGGTCCAGTCCTGCAGGAGAAGACCCCTGGGACAGGAGTGCTAGAGAAGCCTTTGTGAAGACATCAAGGTCCCAGCTAGGCCTAACTGGGGGCCTATTCGCAATTTCAAGTCAAGGGACCAGGTTAGGTCTGGAGAAGCTCACGGGAGAGAACCAGGAGGAAGTTGGTGGGAAAAAGTTCAACTGTGTTATGGTGGTGTTGTTAGTCTACATCTCCTTCACTAGAAAGAGCCTTGTGGATATCGGCAGGAGGCAACCGATGATACTGTGGCTAAGTCAGTAGTTGACCCTTAGTACTGGAGGAAAAGTGACTGTGTGTAGGGTTAAACTCTGGAAGGAGTATAGGTCTCCTAAAGCATTAGAGATCCTGTGGAACATTCGGTAGTTAGTGCAGAGCAGACAGTGGTTCTGTTTAGAGCAACCAGAAATTGAGGAGTCCTCAAGTTATCCATTTCTACAGTTCCAGGGTAACCCATGCTCCCTATCCCAGTTCATCGTTCTCAATAAAAACCCTAAAATAACCCCTAGATTGTTGACCAAATTCACCAGCGGCTCCTTTGGGGGGTGCACTACCTACTAAATACAATTTTTTATTTCTGTCCTTATTGGTGACCTCTTTCATCTCTTCCCACCCAGGTGACACTATGCCATTGGGGCAGAAAGTACAGTAGATCCCCCATCAGGGACCCAAGGAGTTATAATAACCTAACATAAGAATACGATATAAGAACCTAAAGATTCTAACCCTTCTATACTCTACTTACAATTTAAAAAAATGCTTTGGCTAGATCCCGCTCTTCGCCTTACAGCAGTTTATTTTTAAAAATATCCATATGGAAGTGCCCCAGGTGGTCACCATTAACTATGGAGCGAGTAGGCGGAGAGCTGGCAGACATTCAGCTCTCTATAATTACGCTAAGTGAAAATTTCTTGTGAGCATTAGGTAATCCTGGCCAATTTCCTGCTATGTCGCTGCTAATTTCTACAGTGGTGATAATTCTCCAAAGAAATGAATCCCTTCCCGCTATTATACAGTCTCTGCTTAATAGAATTCACCTTTTAATTACTGCTCTCCACCTGAAATGTTAAATATAATGGGGGGCTATCAATCAACCGAGAAAACTGCCAAGTGGTTTCGACCTCCATCTATACAGCAAGACCTTCAGACTTAGTATATGAACTATTGCAAAGGGCACTGATGATTGCAAAGAGAAGCGGTGGCCCATAACAACCAAATTTGGGTTAGCTAGATCGGGGGAAAGGTTATTGATGAATGGTTTACCTAGTTTGAGTTTTCCATAATCAAGCAGATGTATGAGGTTTCTGTGTGGGACTGCAACCCCATGTCACTTGACTCCGTGCTATGCAATCTCAAACGTGCTCAGATGTATGTAAGTGAGGATACCATGGGTTTAAGGAGATTGGCACTCAGAACACTCTGTAGACATGTTCATATTTCAGGTTCCAGGCCAATCACAAGCTAAATACATTGGCAACTATAGATATGCAGCTAGCAAGGCAGTTACCAAGTACTAGGATGTAAATTAGGCAAATTGGAGTCCTTCAACGTTTTTTTCCCCAAGTCAGCAACATTTGCTTTTTTGACTGGAGTCTACCTGTAATTATCTATATCTCTGTATTGCAATGGAATGGGAACAAGGATCGCGCCTGTTTTAACGGTACCTAGGGAAGTGGAGGCAGTGGGCCAACCCTGGGACCTGCCTAAGTAGGACAATAGCCACTTGCCGACTGTATAACGCTGTTACAGTGTATGGCGGCAAAGTGGCTCTCATGTGCCGGATCATGTACCTAATACGTGATACCGCACTCTTCTGGGTAGGGGCGTGCGCGCGTACTGCCGTGGTGCTGGCTGTGCTGTGATTAGACACAACTAGCCAGCACCACGGCAGCACGCGTGCACGCCCCCTACCCAGAAGAGGGCCATGGTGCTGGCTGTGCTGTGATTAGACACAGCACAAGCCAATCAGCGGGTGCCGGCCAATAGATGTCTGCCGGCACCCACTGATCAGCAAGGAGGAAGACAGGACAGAGGTCTGCATATGTAAGCGCTCTGTCCTGCCACTGGGGATGTGGCAGTTTTTGTTTCCCTGCAAAGCAGGGAATAAAATCCTGCACATCCCTTAATGAAAACACCTTACAGTAAACACATAAACACTGGTTAGGCCCACATTTAACCCTTTGATTGCCTTATATGTTAACCCCTTCTCACCCAGTGTCATTAATACATTAGTATGTAGTCAGTTAGTGTTAGATTATCCACTGCAATATCACAGTCCCCCATAAGTCGCTGATCGCCGCCATTACTAGTATATAAAATAAATAACATTCGCGTAAACCAATCAATTTTCTCTTATTGGGATATAAATGTTGTTTGTGTACAGTGTTGCATAACTAACTGAGCTGTTTCTGACAGGTACCCATGGGCGTCCGCAGAACTTTTTCCAGGGGGTACCATCATTTTAAGTTCAGCCTTGCTCCGCCCCTTTTCAAAAATGTCATGAAGGGGAGGAGCTTAGCCATTATCACATAAAGCGCAGGCATTCAAAGGTTAGAGAAACCTGATTCAAAAGCAAAGCTGACCCTCTCTGTTTTGGGTTTGTGCCAGCGGCGCATGCATGCACGTGACGTCATGTGCCGTGCCTCTGTGCACGGGGCCACAAATCTCAATTTCCTTGCCCCGGGGTCCCCCTCTCCTGAAATGATAGCACTGGGGCCTGGGGCTGAGGTGACAGTGGTCCACGCGGCTGCTGATGTCAGTCACCGCGCAAGCTGCAACTCACAAGTATTTATTTTTAAAGGGGAAAACAAAGCCATTCTTTACCAGTTTTCAGAGCGCTGATCGCCGCTCACGTAACCTGCCACCTCTCTCCTCCTCTCAGCTTCTCCTCCTCTCCTCCTCCTTCCCTCCTGACTGACGTCAGCGGGGAATCCTCAGCCCCGCCCGCTGCAGGCAGCTGTCAGACAGGGAGAGGAGAGAGCTGGCAGGTCACGTGAGCAAGGCTTCACCGCCTGTTCCCTTACAAGGAATGGTGGCAGGAGCACTCGAGAGCTGATTGAAAAATCGTCTGGGGTGCAGACAGGTCACCAGATCGCTGGATAGGTCACCAGATTGCTGGTACAGATCCCTGGACAGGTAAGTGTCCAAATATTAAAAGTCAGCAGCTACAGTATTTTTAGCGGCTGACTTGTAATTTTTTGGGTGGGGGGGGGGGGGCTGGAGCTCCGCTTTAAGTAGTTAAGGAAGCACTGTTTGCACTGCCCTAGCAACCGATCAGATTCTGACTTTTTTGTAAAAATACAGCCCTTATTACAGACTTTGGATCAGGAGGGCCCCTTTCCTCTGAACAAGTCTGGCAAAACGTAATTAATCATATCTCCAGAAATCATTTGATAAATGTCTGATCATCTCTCAGTGAATAAAACGACTATTAATATCCTAAGATATCCTGCCTTGTAATTATCCTCGCCAAATGACTTGCTATCGGGTTTCATCTCTTACGTCTGCGGTGTATCATCCCGCGGCCTGCTTCCTAATAAGATGCAAATGAGAGGTGTGGAACATGCAGATTAATTAAAATAAAGCCCTGGTAATTAAAAGGGCAATCAGGGGGGTCTTGTGCTTTGATTAAAATGCATCCAATTTTCATATTTGGACTGGGAGTGCATATTTTAAAATGCATAATATAATTTCTTATTGTCTTTCATTTGCATCTGATTTAAATGGCTTCAGTGTAGTGGCGCCTGATTCAGTAATTATCCATTTGGAATGACATTAGAATGTGTTTGCTTGTACTGGAGACATTCAACAGAGACGCTATTATCTACTATTGCTGGCTAGGACACTTTCTTTGCCTAAATAGTTATCAATATTTATTTGCTGTTCAAAGCCCCAGTTTTCTCATGGATGGACATGTGACATGTGCTAGGGCCACAGGACGACCTTCAGGAGGTAATAGAGAATAAGGTGACCAGATTTTTAAAATGAAATTCGGGGACATATTTTTTTTTTATTTGTTTTTACTAGTAATGGTGGCAATCAGCGACTTATAGCGGGACTGCGATATTGAGGCAGACAAATTGACACTTTGTGGGAACCAGTGACACTAATACAGTAATCCGTGCTAAAAATATGCACTGTCACTGTACTAATGACACTGGCTGGGAAGGGGGTTAAAAATTAGGGCAATCAAAGGGTTAAATGTGTGCCTAACAATTGATTTCTCACTGTGGGGGAGGTGCTTTTACTAAGGGAAGGCATAGATCCCTGTCCCTGCTTTGCAGGAACACAGGATCAATGTCTTCCATACTGACAGAATAGCAATCTGCCATTCTGCCTGTGTACAGAACGATCGACAGAACGGCTCGCTGATCGGCTCCAATATTCAGAAATACAGGATTACGTATAGATACATGATCTTGCACAGCGCGGCCACCAGTGGCGGCTGGTCATATGGAGCGCAGGGGTGCCGCCCCCTCTATCAATGCGTCCAGCCCCCTAATCTACATGCAGGGCGCCGGACACATGGAGTTTAATGGGTTTTTTTTTTTTTTTAACCATGTGATTAGCCATGTGGGCTCGGGGCACAGAGCAGTGCGCCCCGAGCCCACCCAGTTGTGTGACAATAGCGAATGAAAATGAACATTCGCTATTGTCACACGGATCCTCCTCCTGGCCACAGGCAGGGAGCACTCTATCATGGCTCTGGCTGGCTCTGTCATAGTGCGTCACATGACATGGCTGCTGGGTGCTGATGGTGGGCTTATGACCAATAAGCAGCCATGTTATATGATACACTGTGACAGAGCCAGCCAGAGCCATGATAGAGCGCCCCCTGCCTGTGAGTTATGATACCATCCATGATGCCAGAGAGACAGACACAGTGCAATGTAGTCTATTCACAGACACCCCCAAAGCCCACCGGTGTTGAAGCCTTGAAGGCACTGGTAGTCCCACCATCAAATTCACTTCCCCTCTGTTCCTGCTGCTGGACACGGTCAGCTGAGCTCAGCTGCCTCTCTCTGCCTGTCACCGCCGTTGCCGCCGCCCGCCTCACAGCCTTTCCAGTCTCACTCTCCGGGCCCCGGCTACTACTGGGTGAGGAGCGGAGGAAGATCACTCCGCCGGGGAAGGAAAGGAGATAGGCAGGCAGGTGGCTGGCTGGCTGGGACTTGTGCCAAGGCAGAAGAACATGCAAGCGGGAGCGGAATGGGCATGCGCCCGAAACTAAAGAGATGGTCCCTTCTCTCCAACCAGCACATGATTATCAGAAAGGGGCACAGATAATGGAAAAATACACCCCCTAAGCTACTAGGAGTGGCGGAGCGGGTTGGGGGGGGGGGGGGATTGTATTTCCAGAGTTCCAAATTTTTTTTTTTTTTTATTCTACACTGAATGTCTTTGAAATTGCCGTCCCCTGTTCAATTCCAATCCGGGGACAAAACCAGGGACAGACTTGGTCCAGGGACAGTGTCCTCAGTCCGGGGACTGTCTCTGGAAACCAGGGATGTCTGGTCACCCTAATATAAGAAAGCCAGATTATGGACAATTAGATAGTCAGGGCAGAGGAAACCCCTCCTGCTAGAGTCCACTGCCAATCCCATTCAAACTACTGATTAAGGAAAAGGAATTGGCAGCACTCCAGGTTAAGTCAAAATCCAGATTTATTGACTGGACATCCAAATATGACAATCGTGACAAGGTAGACGCGTTTCAATTGTTAATGATTAAGCACGCAGTCAGTGTGTGAAATGCGTCTACCTTGTCACGATTGTCATATTTGGATGTCCAGTCAATAAATCTGGATTTTGACTCAACCTGGAGTGCTGCCAATTCCTTTATCAAGTTTTCACAGAGGCGAGCCGGGGCATGCATCGGTGTGAGTCATCAGGCAATTACACCACCTTGAGCAGTGAGTTCTTGTCTCTTCAAATTACTGATTGCTGGGATCTAAGGACCACACAACCGGTACCCAATGGCCTCATGTGGCCTTTGGGCTGCAGGTCTATGTCGGTGTTTCTCAACCTTTTTTTTAGTCATGGCACCCTTTAAAAGTATGCAAAATTTCAAGGCACCCCAGACTAAAATATGGTTCCCACTGTCACATCAAAAGCCCCTCACCCCCTTCTGCAACAGAGTCTCCCATTTACATCAGATTTCTCAGTCTTCCCTACCTTTCACAGCAAAGTCCGCTGTCTCTCCCTTACACATCAGAGTCCTCAGTCTTCTGTCCCTTCACATCAGAGTCCTTAGTCTTCCCTTCCTTTCAAATCAGAGTCCTCAGTCTTCACTTCCTTTCACAGCAGAGTCCTCAATCCCTACCTTACACACCAGAGACCTCAGTCCCCCTCCTTTTCACATCAGAGTCCTCAATCCTCTCTCCTTTCACATCAGAGTTCTCAGACCTCCCCTCCTTTCACATCAGAGTCCTCAGTCTTCACTCCCTTTCACAACAGAGTCTCCAATCCCTCCCTTCATATCAGAGTCCTCAGTCCCACCTCCTTTTCACCTCAGAGTCCTCAGTCCCCTCTCCTTTCACATCAGAGTCCTCAGACCTCCCTTCCCGTCCCATCAGAGTCCTCAATCTTCACTCCTTTTCACAACAGAGTCCTCAATCTCTCCCATAAATAGAGTCCTCCATCCCTCTCCTCTTCACATCAGAGTTCTCAGTCATTGTCCCCCACATCATAGTTATTAGTCTCCCCTTTCACATCAGAGACATCAGTCTCCCCCCTCCCCTTCACATCAGAGCCCCTAGTCTCCCCCACTTCACATCAGAGTCCTCAGCCCCCCCACTTTCACATCAGAGTCCTTAGCAGGCCCCCTGCATCATGAAAGTGCATGACCCATACATGTGCAAAAATATGGGATGTAGCACAACACCCTTGACAAGCCCATAAGGCACCACAAAGTTCCGCGGCATCCTGGTTGAGAAAGTCTGGTCTAGATGCTTCTCAGGAATGCCCCTTTTTTTTTCTCAGTAAAACTGGCTCTATTTTTTTTTTAACAGAAAACGAAAACTGGCTGTACCTTACCTGTGTGGATTTCCTACTACACAGCAGTAATATATCACCAATAACTAGTTTTTCTATACCGGCAGAGAAAAATGAGAACCTAATCTTATACAAAAGCAAATGCTTAATGCAACCACAAAGCAGTTTCAAAGGGGCCAGCTGCTGTAAGTGATAGCGCTGCTACATTATTATTATGATTATTATTATTTGCATGAGTGTATTGGGGAAATAAGCTTGACAAGCATTCTAAATCACTTGAATAAGCACAACAAGGCTAATTTCTCTGGGCTCGTGAATCAATTAGCCGCCACGGTTTCCAATAAAAGCACGCACCTATCTGTATTTTATATGAGGGGGTTTCGGTACGGCTGGTAAGTTGCAGCACTAATTTTATGGCCTCCCAGGATGCCATCTGTCTCGGGAGACAGATGTTCATACATGGTTATTAGAGGGGCGCTGCATAATGAGGTCAAATCGAATGATATCCCATAGTGCTTTGTATGCGCAGTGTATTCGGTAACAGGTGCTGGATCCTGCACACTCTAAGCAGTCTGGCAGGACCGCTTCATGATTCAGTGCAAAGAAAAGGTGTATTTGTAGCCGAACTGTCAATGCTTATGAACACAGCTGCCTGTTTTGCTTTATACTGACAAGGTGTGAGCTAAATGCTTAATAAACAGCAGATGTAGTTTATATCGAGCCTGATTGGGTGAGGATATAGCATTTGTTTCCATCTTCTGTTTGTGTACTTTGAAACAGTGAATTGAGAGGCTCCAGTTGCAGCTGTGCTATATATTTCTTCTTCCCTTGTCGCGCTGTGGAGTCAGGTTTGATTACCACCAGAGACTTTATGTGCTGTGAGCATGTGTGTTGTCTGCGTAAAGGCCCGTACACACGATAAGAAAATCGGAAGTAAAATTTAGTCCGACGGACGATCTGCCAATTTTCGAATCATTAGTATGGTGCTTTCGACAGCCGATTACGAATTTTCATACGATAATGTGCAGGCTATAAAATTTTTATCGTATGTGAACACAAGGTCCGATTTTCGTTTAATTAGTACAGTTTTAGTCTGAAAAAAATTGTCAGAGCAAGACTAGGCATGCTTAGAAATGAAAGAACACATACAAAACAATTCAACACATGACATCACTTCTGAAGTTGAATTCTGTCATACGAGAATTTTTGTATGAAAGTAACCTCTTCACTTTCCATATGAGACTAGCATGCAACAAAAAAACAGACAAAAATTCCTTCGATAATCTGATCGTGTGTACGAGGCTTTAGTTTTCACCAGGTGTTTCAGTTATCTTAACCTCACTGGTAGTAATCCCGAGTGTGGCTCGGGGTGGAATTTTAGTGCCATTAGCGGTAACCCCGAGCCACACTCAGGGTACCGTCAGGGAGCATCGCTGGATCCTGGTAGAGAGGTTACTTACCTTGTCGCCGGGATCCCGCAATGTATTCCTGCAGCATACAGCGGCCAGATCTTCCGCCCGATGCTGTGTGCCCCGGCTTCCGTCTCCTCTCTTGCGAGTGTCAATTTGCAGGGGGGTGGAACCGGCGGCAAATTTGAAAAGTAAAACACACAAACACACTGATATATTGTAATCCTATTGGATTACATTACTAAATAAAAAAAATTGACATTAGTTTGCCCCCCAGTGCCCTTGCCCGCAGTTTTACAGTACTTTATATATATGTATATATACACACATATATATATACACACATATATATAAATATATATATATATATATATATATATATATATACACGTATATATATATATATATATATATATATATATATATATATATATATATATATAAAACTTTATAATACCCGAGATGTTATAAAGAAGAACGTACAGTAAAAAAAAATCATATGAAAATAGTTGGTTTAGGCTGCTCGTCCTTAAGAATTACATGCAAAATAATGGTACCGCTTTCAGCACCTAAAATCGGAGACAATCATACTGCCAGGGAGGTTAAAGGCCAAAAATACTGGTAGCTTCATTGGCTTACACCAAAATAACTCTACAAGTGTTCTTGAGTGTCTATAGAGTGAGATGGCTGCTTTATGAACAAAATTGCTGCATTATAAGAATTTCATCTGTGCTTGTTTTACTCCTTTGCATATACCCTTGGTATTTTTGAAATTTGACAATTCATCAAAGCTTATAATTTATGCTTGGAGAATCTGTGGCTTGAAGTTCCTGGAAAAAGGAAGGTCTGGAGCTATAAGGAATGAATAGAGTGTAGGGCCTGTATGACAAGGTGGAAGGGTAACCAGACAAGATAGAGCTAACATTTTCAAAGTGAGATGTAGGAGGTATACATACATGAGCGTAGGGTATTAGACTGCAGGGAAGCGTTGAACTGTAACAGTCGGAGTCTGGAAGCCATTGGATGACGTCCCTCTCTGGTATTTGCTATATAGGTGGGAGTTGGATAGATCTTACGGTGATTGGGTTGGTGGTTGGGACCCCTTGCATGGGATTAAAAATCTGTTGTTGTGGGATACAAGTGGGGACCTATCTGTTGGCATGGTGTCCTCTGGTTGGGTATGGTCCAATGTTAGGGACCAGGTAGTGGTAGACCTGTAAAGTCTGTGGGCAAGTGGTAATGTCCCCAAAGTGGTGTCTTGCGGCTTGGAGCATACAGTGGATATAAAAATTCTAAACACCCCTGTCAGGTTTCTGTAAAGTAAAAAAATGAGACAAAGATAAATAATTGTAGAACTTTTTCCACCTTGTTTTGTGACCTATAAACTGTACATCTCAGGTGAAAAACAAACTGAAATCTTTTAGGTGGAAGAAAGTAAAAATAAAAAATAAAATAATATGGCTGCATAAGTGTAAACACCCTTAAAATAATACTTTGTTAAAGCACCCTTTGATTTTATTAAAGCACTCTGTCTTTTTTGGGTATGAGTCTATCAGCATCTTGACGTGGCAATATTTGTCCACTCTTCTTTGCAAAACAGTCCAAATCTGTCAGATTGCGAGGGCATCTCCTGTGCACAGCCCTCTTCAGATCACCCCACAGATTTTCAATCGGATTCGGGTCTGGCCTCTGGCTGGGCCATTCCAAAACTTTAATCTTCTGGTGAAGCCATTCCTTTGGTAAATTGGATGTATGCTTTGAGTCGTCATGCTGCAAGAGGACATTCCTCTTCGTGTTCAGCTTTCTAGCAGAAGCTTAAAGGTTTTGTGCCAATATTGTCTGGTATTTGGAACTGTTAATAATTCCCTCTACCTTGACTAAGGCCCCTGTTCCAGCTGAAGAAAAACAGCCCCAAAGCATGATGCTGCCACCACCATGCTTCACCGTGGGTATGGTGTTTTTATGGTGACGTGCAGTGTTGTTTTTGCGTCAAACATATCTTTTGGAATTATGGCCAAAAAGTTCAACCTTGATTTCATCAGACCATAACACATTTTCCCACATGCTTTTGGCAGACTTCAGATGTGTTTTTGCAAACTGTAGCTATGCTTGGATGTCTTTCTGCGTAAGAAAAGGCTTCCATCTTGCCACTCTACCCCATAGCCCAGACGTATGAAGAACACAGGAGATTGTTGTCACGTTTATCACACAGCTAGTACCTGTTAGATATTCCTGCAGCTCCTTTAATGTTGCTGTAGGCCTCTTGGAAGCCTCCCTGACCAGTTTCCTTCTTGTCTTTTCACAAGTTTTGGAGGGATATCCAGTTCTTAGTAATGCCACTGTTGTGCCATATTTTCTCCACTTGATGATGACTGTCTTCACTGTGTTCCATGGTATATCTAATGCCTTGGAGATTCTTTTCTACCCTTCTCCTGACTGATATCTTTTAACAATGAGATCCCTCTGATGTTTTGGAAGCTCTTCGCGGACCATGTCTTTTGCTGTAGAATGCGACTAAGAAAATGTCAGGAAAGACCTACCAGAACAGCTGAAGTTTATTTGGGGTTAAACAGAGGCATTTTAAATGATGGCAGGTGTGTACTGATTCCTATTTACCATGAGTTTGAATGCGATTGCTTAATTCTAAACACAGCTACATCCCCAGTTATAAGAGGGTGTGCCATGATTTGATGAGTAAACTTCATGGAGTCCAGACTTGGACTTTATTAAAAATCTCGGGGATCAGCTGAAATTGTGAGCCAGGTCTTCTTGCTTAACATCAGTATCTGATCTCACAAATGCCCTTTTGACTGGGTGGGGACAAATGTCGACAGACACACTCCAAAATCTTGTGGAAAGCCATCCTAAAAGAGTGCAGGCTGTTATAGCTGCAACAGTGGTGGTGGGGTAAAATCTATATTTTTGCCCATGGTGTTGGAATGGGATATCCAACAAGCTCACCATGATATTTAGGCAGGGCTTTTTTTCTCAGAAAATAGGTGCAGGAACTCCCCCTTTCTGAGTCACCCTTCGTCTCTGCCCGGTTACCCACTTCTGAGCACGGTCCCTAGGTTCCACCCCCTACACACCTCACTGTACCACCACTTTTAGAGAATACAGAACCATGTATCATTTTGTGCTACTAAGTATTTGTATGAAATTTAATATACTCCACCCTAACAACAGTAGACTCCCTCCAGCAACAATAGACCCCGTCACACAACAGTAGACCTCCCCCCAGTAACAATAGACCCCCTCAACAAAATAAGACTCCAGCATCAATAGACCATCCAACAGCCAGCAACAAACCTCTCCCTCAACAGTAGATCCCTCCCAGCAACATAGGACCCCCACCAAGAACAATAGATATACCTGGCAACAATAGACCCCCCCTCTACACAAATAGATCCCCACCAGTGGCAATAGATCTACCAGCAGCCAGCATCAATAGACTTTCCAGCACACCTCATCACTCCTTGCCATAAAATACATTCAGTGGAGGTGCCGGAACTGCGTTCCCCCCGCGTTCCTGCTGAAAAAAAGCCCTGTATTTAGGGGTCAACAAATGGTTGGCCATTAACAAATAAGTTGTGTAAATAAAACAAATAAGTTCCAGTAGTCCAGAAAGGCTTGCAGTTTTACAAAGATTGGGAGATTATTCTTGTTAAATTAGAAGATTATACTGTATGCATTGTTGGTATGCTATGTCACGGTGACTGGACACCAGTGCCATGTCATTTCCTCCAAACTCCTGTCATAGGGGTTGTAGAGAAAGACTCTCTATTCAGAATCAATGATGACACAAACCATGTGTCATCTCCTCCACTGCTAAATGTTGCAGAACTGAACTAAAATCACAGGACGCTGAGATCCCAATGCCAGTAGGTAATGTTCCAATGCTTTGTCTGTCTGTCAACCTGGCAGAGTGGAAGCTCCTCATAATGGCCACAGCAGGTGTAAAGACCTAGGAACTCAGATAATATATCTCACTAATAGGTTCCCTGAGAAATATAAGAAACGATACTGTATGGTGGTTCCACTATAGAGGCACAGCAAAAAACTAAAATGTATTAAAGTGTTCTTTTTATTTTAGCTTTATTTTATTCGTTCTGAATGTGATGAAGATGGAAAGTAGACAGTCAGCAGAATGGTATTTTATAACAAATAGAGGAGGAGGTTTGCATTAGATATCATCACAGGGGGTTCTGAAACATTTCCTTCAAGTAAGATTCAAGTACTTAAAAACTGACATCACAGAAATTCCGGTCATAGGATATGACTCAAGGGAAGCCAATGGCAGAAGATAAGAAGGAAGAGGAGAGCTGGACAGGGTCAGGAAGCGCTAAACCGAGTTATTTCTGGAGATGATGTGAGAATAGGGCACATAACATTTCACATCAGATGCACCTAACACTGACTACTCCCTTCTCTAATCACAGCAAGCTATTCTACTAATACTATTCTAATCTATTGTACTGTGATACAGTATATAGAGGATCCGTCCACTCATAGCTAAGTGTTGAGTTAAAACTTGCAGTTGGATTTTCAGAGATGTATAGTAACTAAGTAGAACTACTTCACTACTGTACTTAAGTACCGAAAGGCGGTATCTGTACTTTCCTAGAGTAGAATTTTTTTCTCCTACTTCCACTTTTACTTCACTACATTTTTTCGATGATTTCAATACTTCTACTCCGATATTTTTTTTTTCTGCATAGTTACTCGTTACAATTATAAAAATTACCACTGCCAGAACAGTAGATGGCAGGTTTCATGAAGCTCAAAACATGTGTATAATGTCATGTGTACTTTTGACTTTTGACTTCTTTTGACTTCTTTCTTTAATAACTTTAACTTTAATAACTTTAATAAACTTTTGACTTCTTTCTTTAATAACTACATAACACAGTACTTGTACTTTTACTTTCAGTACTTGACTAGAAACTTATCTTTAAAAACTACTGGTACTTTTACTTTCAGTACTTGAGTAGCAAAATTTAAAAAACAACTACTTGCAAAACTTAAGTACAAATAATGTTGAATACTTTAGTACTTCTACTCAAGTCACTTTTTGTTCGAGCACTTCCACTTCTACTCAAGTCACATTTTGATCGAGCACTTGTACTTTTACTCAAGTATGGGTTTCGAGTACTTTATACAACTCTGTGGATTTTACATCCCGTGTGAACATTTGCCACAAGATCTCTGCAATAATTCCAAAGCCTGCTATTGGCTGCCATATCTGAAGCGCAGTTTGGAGACAGGGACAGAGTGTTGTCAACCTTTAATATAAGGCATCTGCATAAAGACCTCTATGGCAGGATCACCAGGTATTAGTTTAATGAAAACTGCAAATTTAAGATTTAAAATGACTTTTCTAAATACATTACCAAATTAAATCCATTGTTCCCAACTGTCCCTTATTTGGATGAACTGGCCCTCTCTTATAGCCAAATCCCTATGGCCCTCTTTCCTCCTCACTTGTCCCTGATGTATAGACCTCGATAAAAATGTATTATTTAATTATCAAAAGTGTTAGGGTCCTTTCACACATGCCTTCCGCTCGGCGGGCTCCGCTTTGCTCAGCGGTGGATGACAGGCCCGCTTCCAGTCACTGTGCAGAGACAGACCTGTCAGAGCCCAGCACTCTTCTAAAAGTTTATACTAAACATTTTATCAAATCTTTAAATTATTCTATTTGTTGTTTTGAAAAGCTAAAATAAAGGAAAAGAAGTGATTAAAAAAACAAAACATTTGGTGATAAACTGTTTTTTTGTGCATTAAATCTCAAAATCTGTGTTACTTGAGGCATGTCAGAGTGGTCCTTTGCTTTCCCATTCTACAAAGAAGGGAAGTATAATAATATCCCTGTAGGAGTCAAAATAAAAAGAGCTTTTACTGCAATATTCACTTTTAAGTGGCGGTTCACACTGAAGCGGCACGACTTCGGGGGCGACCTGTGAAGTCGCGTGCACCGCGACTTCGGCACGACTTGCACGGACTTCATAAAATGAATGTCTATACAAGTTGCTCCAGGTCGCCCCGAAGTAGTACAGGACCCTTTTTCTAAGTCGGAGCGACTTGTGTCACTCCTATTAGAACCGTTCCTGTACTACACTATGGGACGCGACGGTGCGTGACTTGTCAGGCTGACCAAGTCGCCTGACAAGTCGTACTAGTGTGAATGGAGACTTAGTCCAGAGCTGTCCCCTGTTGTAATTATTTTCAACCACTATCTGTCCTCAGTCTTTCAGGTTGAATAATGGCCACCATCATTCAACCCACTTCCTCTGATCTTAGGTTGTCATGGACCTGTCCTCTGAGGTGATATCATCACAAAGCCTGTTCTCAATGTATCACTGTACTAAATGGCACTTCAACATCATTATGTGAGCTCCGTTCAGTGCAGGAGGAAGAACAGACGAGGAGAAGAGGCAGGACCCATAATGGCATTGGGCAAAACCATGTTGTGCTGTCCTTTTAAAATGATAAATTCAGAAATTGTATGATCATTCAACAATTTTATAACAACCTTTTTACAATATCAAGCACATAACTATCTCTTATCAGTGTGAATAACAGTTTTCAATATCCATCAGTGACAAAATTGGTGATAAAACAGAGTCCATCAATGTGTAAAAAACATCATGCTTCAGAAGATATGTGTCCAAAACCGTCCATCCAGTGCTCCTCCACCTGCACCCCAACCTGCCTACCAGAGCTATAGACCCAAAGATGTCTCACAGCGCTTAACATGTATCACGGATGGGTGACTGGATCAAATTATTTCCCATCTCAAGCATCAATCATAGTTTTCTAAGCTCAGTAGGAAGGAACACAGAACAGAGCTCCATAGTGTAGTATTACAAACAACCATTTATGGTTAAAAAAGAAATTGGTACTCAGAAACATTAAGTCTTACAGCAAAACACAGAAACACTCCGTTCCCTCCAGCGAGCGTTATGACGTTACCATTATGCTCCTCCCTTCGCATGTTTCATCACAAGGGACGTCTCCCTGGAGCATCGGAGTGTTTATATATGTTTACTAATATTTTTGTGTTCAAGTATTAGTGATTGCAGATACCCCATAGTATATTTCTGATATTTTAAGCACTTTAGTGCAGTTTGTTTCTCTCTCTCTCTCTCTCTATATTTATATATATATATATATATATATATATATATATATATATATATATAGTATATTACATTAATATATGTACATACTGTATATGTTAAGTGCAAGTTTTACTGATTAGGTTTAAACATATTTTTAAAGCTGAAGTTATGGCATGGTCATTTTTTTTACATAGTTAAATTGGTGCAGCCTGAAGTACGTATATGCCATACCTGTGGGATCTCCGAAGAAGCTGGAAATCATTGTTGTACAGTATGTAACGCTACTAGCGTGATCTCTAACAGCTTCCTGGTTCCATGGCCAAGTAGCTGCCCTGCTGTTAGCAAACACAGGAGATTGCTCACTCGGAGAACAATTTCTATTTTCTCAATGAAAGTATTTTCTGATTGGACAAAGTGGATATTGTGACGTTTCCACCCCACCTTTCCACCTCATCCATTCAGAGAATGGAACTGCAAAGTGGTCCCTGAATGGTACCTGTGCTGAGCTAGCAAACTCCTGTGTTCCCTAAGCAGCAGGGCAGCGGCTCGGCACGGGACCTGGAAGCAAGTGGAGATCACTATAGTAGAGTAGTATAGTAGTGTCTACTACAGTAACTTCCAGCTTCCCCATGGATCCCACAGGAATGGCACATTGGTCTAGACTGTATCATTGTAACTATGTTAAAAAATAAAGAATTTAGAATAGATAAGGTAACCATAACATAAAATATATGACACTATCAGCAGCCCTGTTGATGGGTGGATAATGCCTTTTGTTGCCATCTCATGCCCCCCCACCAGGTGCTGGTATAAGGTCACAGTCAGCTCTAGCCGTTACAGCTCATTCTCCACATCCTGTTTTCATTTTCCTTTCTTGAACAAAAACAGGATATACTGATCCAGCCTCTACCTTCCATCACATCCTGCCCCTTTGTTGTCTGTTTAGGTTCATTATATACACACAATAGCATTGTATCTCTATATAGTATATAGTATATAGCTTCCCAAAGATTCCAGGATTATTTCACCACATTCTCTGCAGTCCTGTCCATGCAAACATGCTAAACTAATATTTAAAGTGGTCCATCAATCAAACTGCAGGGTCTGTTTTTTTATTTATTTTTTCTAGATCCCTGCAACCCCATGTAAAAATGTGGCATATATTTACATATATAACTGTCAAAATCCATTTTGTTTTAATTTCAAACTGCAATGGTTTTTAAAACTACCAGAAAATTCGACATTGCTGTGGCACCAAGCCATGGGGACAAGAAGTGAGGGAAAATCTCCCCATTGGAGACACAAGTCAGCCAATAAAATTCAGAGATTCTAACCCTTTCCTATTCTGGATAAGCCTAAAAAAGAGTTTTGGCTTGGGTTGGGATTTAGAACCCCACTCTGGGTTTCTGTTAAACATATTTATTAAATGCATTTATACTGTGCCAACATTTTACATACATTTTATTGTGCCAACATTTTCACATCAGTCCCTGCCCTCAGAAGCTTACAATCTAAGGTCCCTATACCACATTCTTACACATACTAGGACCAATTATTCTACCAGTATGTTTTTGGAGGGTGAACATAAACCCACACAAGCACAGGGAGAGGATGCATGGTCAATGCAGATAGTGTCCTGGCCTGAATTCCAAAGACCCCAGTGATGGAAGGCAGAAGAGCTAACCACTCAGCTATTGTGTGTTTTCGACAGAACACCGTGATTTTCTGGGTTCTGCCCCTGTTGTGTTCTGATAAATATAGGGGGAAGGCTCCGAGCCGGAGAGTGCTGTGTTTGGCCTGTTGAGCCGTGTAGTCCGGTTGGTTCCCTGCAACTGGGTCGTCTGCATGGGATTCTACCTGGAGCCAGGAGACCACCAGTAATAAACTGTTGCTAAAGACTTGCTATCTCTGGGCAAGTTTTGAATTGGGTAGCTAACCTTATTGAGATTAGGACTGTGCCTGTGTTCCTGTGAGACTGTGCATTATGTACTGTACAGCCGCAGGTCTTCAGTAAAGTTTCTGTTAACTGTTTCATGCCTAATCTGAAGTCATTGGAAGGGGTTCATTAAGGTACATGGTGTAATAAAAAGAACAGGGCCTGAACGCACACATGGGGATGAACAGAAGTATAAAGGCCACTAAGGAAGGGTTAACCGTGCAGAGAAGTTGGGGAAAGACATGCCTAACATTCAGTTGTTATGGGTAACCAGGACTGGTGGGAATGCTATAGCAGCCAGCGGGAAAGTAGTATCGGGCATGGGCCCCACAGCATTTGGGACCAAAACTGCTGCATGGAGACCACACGGACCTAGTTAATTTGTGCAGGTGTAAAGAGCCATGCTCAGTGCACAGTGAGATCTCTCTTAGCTGGGCTTAGCTTAGTAGCTGGGCTAGTGGAGTGGGACACAGACTCTGCAGTGTCCCCTTCAAAATTCTGCATTCAGAAGGTAAGTTGTACATTGTCATGGGTGAAGAGTCTCACAATAAAGAGCCTCAAGTTTTTTGTGTTACCGAGTAGGGTAAACTGCTTACATTTAATTTCAGGGTGCTGCCTTAATGCTAATCTTCGCATGACCGCGGTCCTCGCCCGTTACCAGGCACTAGTGAATGCGTTCACGGAAGGGTTCCCAACTACAGGGCCAGTTTGCCCCACCTATAGACAGATAAGAAATAAGGTGAAATACTGACCTCATTCCTCACTTCCACAGGCTCTCTTCTTTTTTTCGTAACCAGTCATCTGAAGCCGTGTCACTTCATTGCCCATCCAGTCACAGCTCTCTGTTGACCATCTCTTACAATGGTGGTCCCCCTGCCCTACATAGGTTAAATGTTTGTTTAGGTCAGACAGGAGGAAGGTAAAATGCTTACCTTATTCCTCACTCAAGCAGGCTTCCTCCTCTCCATGGGACCATCTAAAGCCACATCACTTTATCTCTGACAGCACCATGTAAAATTGTGGATCAGCGGTCTTTCACTGTACAGGAGAATAGAGCCAGCTGCCAGGGGAGCGAGGAGTAAGGTAGGTATTTTCACTTATTCTTTCTTCCCCTAGCTGAACAAGCATTTAACCCATGTAGTGTTTGGGGGAGACTCCACTGCATCGATAAATTCAACTGCAGTCTGGAGTTGGGCTTTAGGGTCAAATTTCTGGCATCCCCATCAATGTTCTTAGGATCAGGGATGAGCTGAGGCTTTTTCAGATCCTACTTCTGTCTGAGCTATCCCACCAGGAAGCTGTCACTGCAGATGGCCAATCATAAGCAGTCCACGCATTCCCTGCCCCACAGCCGCATGTATACATGCCCTTTGAATATGTATGCATGCAGGGCTGGGAATGCCTCTGCACTTATGATTGACAGTGACAGCTTCCTGGCGGGATAGGTCAGATGGGTTTTTGGACTAGGATCTGAACATGCCTGAGCTCATCTCTACCTAATATTACTGCAGAAAAGTTTGGTGAGGCCTTCATCCAGGGTGTTTAATATTTAGGAGAATAAAAGTAGTACAGGTGCTCTTGCAGGGCCTCTTTCAGTATCTACAGAGCAGTGGCAGATAAAAAACTGAAATGCGGTTTGCTAAGGTCCCTTACGATGCTTATAGGGGACTTGGAGAAAAATAGGATTCCTCCAGCTTCAGCAAGATGAGTGAGACACCACAGAAACTAAAGCTGGGAACTCTTGTAGAGAGAATGTTCCACTAAAGCCTCTGACAGATTTAGGAAATCAGTGGGTGGTACAGCCTATCATCTCTAACTAGAATATCAGATCAGAGCGATGTATTTTGCATTTCGGGTTGCTGGGATAATATCAGTCTTCAGTGTCTGTAAGGCATAATGTCAGCGATTGTTGTCAACAAATGTATAATACTTACCTCTGATGCTTGGAAAAATATAGTGGCAGTCTCTAGCTTCAGTAAAAGTACATTGTCTGTACTTCTGTCACTCCGTCACGCCTGTTTCCGAAGAAGCTTTTCAGGATCCAACCTGGCTCATTTGCCTTAAAGAGAACCTGTCACCAGAGTATTTATTTCTACAAAAATGCATTGTGCGGCCTAAAGACAGGCTGCTGTAAAGGGCCCTACATTTTCATGACCATCCAAATAAGCCCACCTCTTCTGGAAGCTTAAAAGGCCACCTGGACTCTAATTGTCTGCTGTGTATTTTAATTAATCAAAAACATAACCAAAAATGTGGTTCCTATAGTTTTAGGGTACATGGTGTCATATGCGAAGGAAGCCTATCATCTGTGCTGTTTATTGAGTCTGTAATGTCATCACCAAGGCAGGCTGTCTCAGTTGTCCATCAAGGGGCAAATCCTTTTACAACCAGTTAAAATCTCCAAGGCCCAATTCAGATGAATAAGTGGAGAAGTCTTAAGAAATAAGGTAAAGGTGCACCACTCTTGGAAAATGCATAGTTATTTAATTGCTTCCCTTGGCTTAATTCATTAATATTTGTGACTGAAGATCTTCTATTCAGTAAAGAATTCTTGTTTTTAACTAAAGTAACTCAAATAATGTGAGGGTCACAGAGAGGGTTAGTGTTAGTGGAACAGAGGGTGCTAGTGTGAAGATTAGTGTTAGGGTTACAGCCAAGGTTAGAGTTATAGAGAGGGTTAGTGTAAAGATTTCAGGAAAGGTTAGTGTTAAGGTTGCAAGAAAGGTTAGTTTTATGGTAACAGGGAAGGCTAGTGTGAAGGTTAGGGTTAAAGGGAAGGCTAATGTAAGAGTTACAGGGAGGGTTAGTGTTAGGGCTACACAGCAAATGCAAATGTTACAAGAAGGGTTAGTGTTACGGTTACAAGGAATACTAGTGTGGGGATTGGGGTTACAGGGAAGAATAGTGCAGGGGTTTCAGGAAAGGTTAGTGTTAGGGTTACAAGAAGAGTTAGTGCTAGCATTACAGGGAAAGCTGATTTGAGTATTAGGGTTACAGGGAAGGCTGGTACAGGAGTTACAGGCAAGGTTGGTGTTAAGGTTACAAGAAGGGTTAGTGTTAGGATAACAGGGAAGGCTGGTGTAAGGATCACAGGAAGAGTTAATGTTAGGGTTAGACAGCGAGTGCAAATGTTACAAAAAGGGTTAGTGTTAGCATTACAAGGAAGGCTAGTGTGAGGATTGGGGTTACAGGAAGGGTTAGTGTTAGGGTCACAGGGAAGGTTAGTGTCAGGGTTGCAGGAAAGGTTAGTGTTATGGTTACGGGGGGGGGGCTAGTGTGAAGGTGAGGGTTACAGGGAAGGCTAGTGTAAGAATCACAGGAAGGGTTAGTGTTAGGGTTACTAGAAGAGTTAGTGTTTACATTAAAGGGAAAGCTAGTTTGAGTATTAGGGTTACAGGGAAGGCTAGTGTAGGAGTTACAGGGAGGGTTAGTGTTTAGGTTACAGGGAAGGCTAGTGTGAAGTTTGGGGTTACAGGGAAGGCTAGCATAAGAGTTACAGGGAGGGTTAGTGTTAGGGTTACAGGGAAGGATAGCATAAGAGTTACAGGGAGGGTTAGTGTTAGGGTTACAGGGAAGGATAGCATAAGAGTTACAGGGAGGCTTAGTGTAAGACTCCGTTCACACTAGGTCAAATCCGACTTCGGGGCGACCTGTGAAGTCACGTGCAGCGCGATTTCGGCGCGACTTGCACGGACTTCATAAAATTAATGTCTATGCAAGTCGCTCCAGGTCGCCCTGAAGTAGTACAGGACCCTTTTTCTAAGTCGGAGCGACTTGTGTCGCTCCTATTAGAACCAGTCCTGTACTACACTATGGGACGAGACGGTGCGTGACTTGTCAGGCTGACCAAGTCGCCTGACAAGTCGTACCAGTGTGAATGGAGACTTAAGGTTGCAAGGAGGATTAGTGTGAGGATTGGGGTTATAAGAAGGGGTAATGTGTGGGCTACAAGAAGGGCTAGTAAGAGGGTTACAGAGAGAGTTAGTGTGAAGGTCAGTGTTAAGGTTACAGGAATGTTAGTTTAATATTACAGAGATAATTGTTATGAGGGTTAGAGGGAGGCTTTATGTGAGAACTAATGTTAGAATTATAGGGATTGCTAGTGTGAAGGTTATTGTAAGAATTACAGGAAGGGTTTCTATATGGAACCTTGAGGTAGGCAATCCTTCTGTGGGGCAATAAAACACTAGTGCCGATCTCCCAGCATGTATCACTATTTTTTCCATCCGCAGCCGGTGAAGAACAAGAGAATTGCTCCCCAGGCTATGCTGTAATGACTAGCTGAGGACTCATGTGCTCAACCTCTGCTGATCAGCTGTTTGGACAGGGAACCCACCCAGCTACTATTGAATTTAATGCCCCCTGATCCAAAACAGGCAGATTTCCAAGGCTTTGCCTCATCATATTGGAAAAAATCAAGCAGATTCGAGAGACAGATACCTTGAGCTTTCTTAGCAGTTCAATACAAACAAGATGACCAGTAGTGTAGTCATGGCCCCCATCAGCCATTACAATGCAGTACAGTGCAGGCGGTGGAGTTATTTATTATTCCATCATTGGCTATAAAGTTGTCTATACATAGAATTTGCATTTGAACTGTTTAATTGGAAGAATGTTTGTTTGATTTTCTAATTGCTGGTGGGGTACAATCGACGTTTGTTTTTGGATCGCAATAATGAAAAAATTCAAAGGAGAAAAGTGGAAATTGTTTCTTTAACTAATTCATTTCTAACAGTGTATGTGGTTTTTGTTCAGGAAAGTCCACTTCTTTCCAGAATTGAATGTTAAAAGCAAACTAAATTTGGAAGTACTTTTAAACAATATTCCTTAAGTCCTTAAATGTAGTGAGAATTTTTGCACAAATGTACTAACTGATCTGGCAGTAGTAAACTCCATTTCTATTGTGTATCTACAGGTAAGCCGGTAATAGAGCTTACATGTAGGTACAGTGTAGCATTGACGCATGTGCACTGCACTCTCAATGGCATACCATCCATTCAGAGAGCTGTGCAGTGACCATGACTCCCACATGCATGCGTGTGAGTTACATCATCGCAGTTTGGCCAAATGGCTGGAGGCCAAGAACCCAGAGAAAAGACCAGATGAAGATGGAATCCCTCTTAGTAGTGACAGCACACCACTTCAGAGATCTGCTTTTTAGGTAAGTCTGTGATAATAATACTTCTCCAAAGCCCCCCCTCCTTCCCAACAGGGTTGTAAACAATAAAAAATGAGAAAAATATAATTAAGGGCTAATTCATACAGGTACTCTGGCTGTGTGAAGGAGGGGTTTGGGCTGGAGCCACCTGTCATTCTATGGGGATGCAGCGCCTGTATGAACACAGCCGCAGGCCCTAATGTGACAGGTGTGCAGGCGAGCGGCCCCCAAATGCACACTGTCTGTGTTCAGACTGTACACCTGCATTCCCACGCCTGTCAAATTAGGACCTGCAGCTGTGTTCGTACAGATCCACTTGGCTCAGGCCTCATAAATGAACCACTGATTCACACTGTGCAGACCACAGCACCCATGTGCATGACCCCCAACACCTCATTCACACACGCAGAGATTTATTTATCAACTCAGTTTCATCTTTTAGATTTAGCAGGAATTCTGTGGGTTATGTAGTATTTGTGTCTGCTAATTATGATTTTATTGTATTTTTATCGAAATATAGCTTTAATATTTTCTTGTGGGGGGGGGGGGGATGCCCTGTCAGGTAGTTTGTATGGGGCCCCACAATTTCTATCAGCAGCCCTGAGCATATTGCCAGTGTAAGGGTGGGAAAGCTTTCAAAAACATCCTTGCCCATTAACACCTTTACGACCACCCACCACTGATATACTGCGGCAGGCAGCCGCTCCTGGGCAAAGTTACATAGGTATACGTCGCTCGCTCTCAGGAGGCTAGGGGGCGAGCGCGCGCCGCCGGCGGCGCACTCCCACTCCCGCTCGTCAGCGGGGAAGCCGATGCAGCGGGCAGGCAGCTCTGATTGCTTCCTGACACCCGCGACCATTCCCCGCTGAGAGAGAAGTACGGTTGGCTGTTGTAAACACAGCTGACCGTTTTTCTCCCTGGAAATGACCATAGAGCCCCAGTGATCCTTCTATATAGGAACACAGGTCTCTATGGTCATTTCAGAAGCCCTCCCTCCACAGTTAGAATCACTCCCCTAGGCTCACATTTAACCCCTTGATCACCCATAATGTTAATCCCTTCCCTGCCAGTGTCAATATTACAGTAACAGTGCATATTTTTAGCACTGATTACTGTAGTAATGTCACTGGTCCCCCAAAAGTGTCAGAAATATCAGTCAGGGGTCCGATCTGTCCGCCGCAATGTTGCAGTCCCGCAAAAAAATCGCAGATCGCCGCCATTACTAGTAAAAAACAATAAAAATGACATAAATCTTTCCCATAGATAGTCGACGCGATAACTTTTGCGCAAACCAATCAAAATACACTTATTGCGATTTTTTTTTTTTACCAAAAACATGTAGTAGAAAACAAATTGGCCTAAAATGTTAAAAAATTTAGATTTTTAAATATTTTTTTTGAGAATTGTCATATAGCAGAAAATTAAAAATATTGTTTTTTTTTTCAAAGTTGTCGCACTTTTTTGTTTATAGCGCAAAAAATAAAAATCGCACAGGTGATCAAATACCACAAAAAGAAAGCTCTATTTGTGGGGAAAAAAAGGACATCATGTTCTTATTTGGGTACAGTGTCGTACGACTGTGCAATTGTCCATTAAAGTAACGCAGTGCCGAATTGCAAAATAGGGCCTAGTCATTAAGGGGGCAAATCCTTCCGGTCTTAAAGTAGTTAAGAAAGTGAGCTTCCAAAAATCCCCCAACACTCGAACTCAAAGTTGGGATTTTGTAAAGGACAGAAGTAATATATATTCCACACAGATCCACATCTTTCTGGATGTCATGTCTGAAAAACGTCTACCCCATGCCGTTATGAATGATCACGTGACAGTATTATAAAATATTAATTACAGCTTGATATATATCTAGTTGTAATCTCATCTGTCTGTTTACAAAGCAGATCCGCTAATTATTATCCCCGCAGATTGAATCAATGCAATGAGCAATGAGCTATACTATGACACCCATCACCGTGACAGGCACCGAAATGAGCTGCATAAACAGTGACATTGTAAATAGAGTCTGCAGACAGAAATGAAATAAAATCCGTGTTCTGGAAAGAGAGGTTTTGTTTTAACAATATGTGTCATGTTATGTATTTTAATTTCCAGAGGGTAACAACTAATTAAACCACTTAATTTAAATGGCTACGGGGGCAGTGTTTGCTGTTTTTGAAATCAAAAGTTTATCCTGCTTCAGGTCTCAGGATTCTGTATAGCCAAAATTGTACTTTTCGTTTTTAATTGAGTTTTTTGATGTCTGTGTCCCTGCTGAGTAGCTTTACCCTCTCTTCTTGTCCTGGTGACACTGTCACCGAGATATAAAGTGATGAGAAATCCTAACTTTTGTAGGCAGGTGCAGGCCCCTCTGTCCTGTAGGTGGCACTGTGCCTTCATTGCAGATGAAGAGGAGTTTGTTGTCCCTTTGTGGACTCCGTTGGGGTCTCAAAGAAGCCAACTATGGTATGTGTCAGGAGAATAGCCAAAGGAGAACTGGCAATATTGCCAATACTCATCATGACCACATCCGGTGCACTGTTGTGCGCAGTAGCGTACGCACAGTGAATTGGCGAATGCAGGTGCGCCGTGGCGCAAATTGACGAATGCGCAATGGCACGCGCATTATGTGACAGATGCTCTGGCGTCCACTGGCCTATAACAAAGGTTACCTAATCAGGGAGAGACCACACACAGCTCTAAGTGTTGTAATTTGTCTTGTAAATTGAATACAGATTAGAGGTAATGAATAAGGAGAGTTTTAGTAGGCACTGATAAGAGGCAAACTAGCAGTTGGTATTTATACAATGTCACCAGGCTTGGGCCAGTATTACCAGATGATGGCAACCACTGGAGGGGTGGCGATTTGCAGTGTAACAAGACGGCACCTTAATGCTAGGAGGAGCCTCACTCTACTAATCCAGATACGGGGATGTTTCCTCACTAAATTGCTGGATGATCGTCAGCCCCACGTGCTCCTGTGCCTCTGTGTGTCTTGATCTTGAAATCCCTGTTACCAACTCGGCTTGGCTCTGACCTTATCTTGATTCATGGCTCTGACCCCTGGCTTTTACTACAGACTCAACTGCTGCCTGATCACCTGTGTATGATCCCAGCTTGGCTCACTGACTCTGCTCCTACCTGTCTACCTGTGTATGACCCCGGCTTGTTCCAGTTCCTGTTATCTGCCTCTGCTCCAGGCTGATTCACCATGCATGACCCCTGGCCTGGCTTTCTGTACCGTTTCCTGTTTGCTCCACTGCAAAGTACGCTTGGAAATGGACTGAAGGATACCTGCCCTACAGTGTATCCTGCTTGTTCCTGCCACCATCCGGTGATCAGCTCTTCAGACTACTTTAGTAGGCAACCCGTGCTTAATTGGGAACTGCGCTCCTTGTGCCACCTTAATAGGTGCTCTGCACTCAGCCGCAAGGGGAGCCCTCTCAGCACTCCGGGCTCCAACCAGGTACTTGACAGTATGCGGCAACCTCTGGAGACCACATCCATCCATTTTGACTGGGTATATATAGGGTCTCCTGCATCATTTAGGCATGCCCGGAGAGAGTTGTAGATCAGGGAACGTGTGTAGTACAGAGAGAGGTTCCTGGCGAGTAGGGTCAGTTCAGGGACAACGCCTGTCTTGAGGAAACATCCCCGTATCTGGATCAGTAGAGTGAGGCTCCTCCTAGCATTAAGGTACCGTCTTGTTACACTGCAAATCGCCACTCCTCCAGTGGTTGCAATCCTCTGGTAATTCTGGCCCAAGCCTGGTGACGTTGTATAAATACCAATTGCTAGTTTGCCTCTTATCAGTGCCTACTAAAACTCTCCTTATTCATTACCTCTACTCTGTATTCAATTTACAAGATAGATTAAAACACCTAGAGCTGTGTGTGGTCTCTCCCTGATTAGGTAACCTTTGTCTAGGTCTTGCCGACACAGTTTACCCTAAACAAGGGT
Organism: Pelophylax lessonae; assembly: GCF_965119305.1. Taxonomy (NCBI): domain Eukaryota; kingdom Metazoa; phylum Chordata; class Amphibia; order Anura; family Ranidae; genus Pelophylax; species Pelophylax lessonae. The sequence goes on along the minus strand of NC_138777.1, from coordinate 200,945,249 downwards.
GAGGGGGAAAATTCAAATGGGAATAATTCCAGTGACAAATAACTAAGAGGGAATTTCTTCACTTTGAAGGGATTTCCTTTCACTTCTCGCTGGGTCTCAAGCAGAAACGAGCTTGGGTTCAGTCTAAACTCAAGTGCAACCGAACCTGGAAGGAAGCTGTCAGTGCTGGTCCAACCAGTTGTGGTTGGTTCATTCCCCACCTCATATATGGCCACAGGGCAATATTAGGTCAATGATGTCACAAGCAACTCTGCCCCTTTGTGTAAGTAATGCCCCGGCTGCAACTGATTGGGCCAGCACTGACAGCTTCTTTCCAGATTGAGGCAAACATGGGCTTGGACAGAATCCAATTTGATTACTACCTGTAGTCTCCAGGAAAGAAAGTGTAGGGAAATCTTCTCAACAGGACACGGGATTTAAAGTGGTGGTAAATTCTCTCTGAGCAATTTTTCCCATTTAAATATTGAAACCATTCTATACAAATCACTGTCTCTATATCTCTTCTAACGTTAGTTTTCTTGCAATCGGTCTCTCTGTTCACTCTTATGACATCACCAGCGCATGCGCATAATGTCCCCTGTTCGTGGCACGCTTTTGTGCCGTTAGTCTATTCAGTATCACAGTGGGGAAAAAAATGATTTAATCCCCTGCAGATTATGTAAGTTTGCCCATTTACAAAGGAAAGAAGGGTCTATAAGTTTTATCACATGTGTATTTTAAATGATAGAGACATAATATTAAACAAAAATTCTGAAAAAACACAATACAAAAGTTATAAATTAAGTTGCAGTTCAGTGAGTAAAATAAGTATTTGATTTCCAACCAAAACATGACTTAGTACTTGGTGGATAAACCCTTGTTGGCAAGCACAAAGGAAAGACATTTCTTATTGCTCACATCCCATAAGGGATTTTGGTCCACTCTTTTTTACAGATCTTCTCTAGATCCTTAAGGTTGCTTGGCAGTCGCTTGGCAACTCGAAGTATCAGCTCCCTTCATAAATTTTCTATTGGATTAAGGTCTGGAGACGGGCTAGGCCACTCCACGACCTTAATGTGCTTCTTCTTGAGTCGCTCCTTTGTTGACTTGGCGGTATGTTTTGGGTCATTGTCATACTGAAAGACCCATCCATGACCCATCTTCTGTGTTCTGGCTGAGGGAAGAAGGTTCTAATCCAAGATTTTACTATACATGGCCCCTCAATGTGGCAAAGTCAGTCTGTACCATTAGCAGAAAAAACAGCCCCAAAGCATAATGATTCCACCTCTGTGCTTACTGTACGGATGGTGTTCTTAGGGTCATAGTCAGTATTGTTCTTCCTCCAAACACAGCGAGTCCCCCTCTTCAAGAAGGCACATGTACAGTCAAGCCAATGAACATTTAAATGATTCAAAGAAAGATTGGGAGAAAGATGGTGTGGTCAGATGAGACTAAAATTGAGCTCTTTGGCATTAACTCCACTCACCGTGTTTGGAGGAAGAAAAATGCAGACTATGACCCTAAGAACACACACACCAATAGGACTTTCACTGTATCACTACATTCAGTTTAACTATAAAAATATCAAAAGTTTATTTATTTGGACAGCCTGTAAAATGCATTGAGCTTGAAAACTTCACCTATCATCCCTGTGATTGTAACGAATGTTAGAGCAACTTGTACATGAAATGGAGGATATCTGTATATGGACATATTATAATAACAAGAAGACATGCATTGAATTTTTTAACATGTGATTTTAATTGAATCCAAAATAAACTTTTGATATTTTTATAGTTAAACTAAGAGCCGGTTCACACTGAGGCGATCCGACTTCGAGGGGCGACCTGCGACCTTCACATAATGGAAGTCTATGCAAGTCGCTCCCAGGTCACCCCAAAGTAGTACAGGACCCTTTTTCTAAGTCGGAGCAACTTGTGTCTCTCCTATTATAACGGGTCCTGTACTACTCAATGGCGAGCGACCGACCGCGACTTGTCAGGCGACTTGGTCACCTGACAAGTCGCGCTAGTCTGAATGGGGTCTTAATGTAGAGTAATATTAGCTGTGTTTCAAGGGGATTTCCTAATATCCTGATATATCAAAGTCAATGCGATTCAACAAAATGTTGCCAAAATAAAAAATACACAAAACATCCAATGTAGCCTAGTAGGCTTCTCATGGGGCTTTTAGATGAACTATGCAACCCCTATTTGTGATAGGAGTAGGCTGTGCCAGCACCACATAATGCACCAGCATGTATTTTTTAGACTTGTGCATTTTTGCTTCTTTACAATTCTTTTTTCAGATGAAAATTTCAGACAGGTGTGTGGCTTTCCTAATCAAGTCCAATCAGTATAATCAAACACAGCTGGACTCAAATGAAGGTGTAGAACCATCTCAAGGATGATCAGAAGAAATGGAAAGCACCTGAGTTAAATATATAAGTGTCACAGCAAAGGGTCTGAATACTTAGTACCATGTGATATTTCAGTTTTTCTTTTTTTAATAAATCTGCAACAATGTCAACAATTCTGTGTTTTTCTGTCAGTATGGGGTGCTATGTGTACATTCATGAGGAAGAAGAATGAACTTAAATGATTTTAGCAAATGGCTGCAATATAACAAAGAGTGAAAAATTTAAGGGGGTCTGAATACTTTCCGTACCCACTGTACATGATGCCAGTTGATATTGTCCAATCAGTTCATGCCATTTCTCTTGGAGGGTTGGACTAGTGTCTGAAAATATTAAATCCTTCTGATTCTAATCCGTCCGATTCCATAATATAATGAATATATAGCAATCTTCTGTAAAAACTGCAAAATTTTTTTAATCCACCTGGACCAGCAAATATACTAAATAAATGGCTAAGACGCGAAACTAATTCTGAAAATGAATTGGTTCAACATAACGAATATGACGAAACAAAATTCTTCAATGAACAAATGCTTATTAAAGAAAATGAAAATTTCTGATGTGCACGTGTCTAGTATTATTGACAGCCAATATTTTCAGATTTTATATCAAAGAAACATTCTGATAACAAAAATCTTTGAACGCAATTCTACCAGTGTTAGTCCAGCATTACTGCATTATTGAAAAAGATGTATTAGGCCCTCCTATTTTTTATCTTGGGCTAAACAACTGTTAGCTTTTATTTAGAGATATGAGAATGGGAGTAGCTGAACAGTTTAGGTAAATATACTGGGTAGGGCTGACACCATTCAGTCCACAAAAACGCTGAGTGTTGTTACCCCCAAATGGGATTCAGGAGTGGTTTGCAGTTCTGGTAAACCAACAGGTATTTTCTGTACTTGCAGGTTTTTTAAAGTGATAAAACATGGGGGAATATGCATGTATTGCATTGATGTACTGCATATGTTCTGTTTCTACAGCTTAGAAACAGTCCAAACCACAACAGAGATTTCTTCTTTTCCTTCGCTACCGCAGGCATGGAACCGCAGTAAAGAATTCTGCTCAAAATAGTTACATCTCCTGATAAGCTGATTGGTACTTGGTAGATTGTTCATGTTATTGCTTACCACCAGCAGACAGGAAACATCTATGACCTAGGAGGCCTTGGCATGTCTGTGGATTGGAATTGCAGCATCTTTTTGGCTGCTGGTACTATGGTTGGATTAAAGTATGATAAATCAAATTCAATCAAATGGGCAGTTTGGCCAGCCCCATACATAACAGTCTGGCCATTTTATATATAACTATGCATCAGGTTTTGAAGAGTTCAACTTTTGTCACCCTTAAAATAGTCATGGTTTTTAACACATGTGGTCATATTTTGGGCAGATGTGGACAAATTTGGAATGCCCAATTTTCAATTTACTACTCAATTCAAAAAAATTGCTCATTCTGAAATGAAACTTACCGCAATTAAAGTAGAAGTATAGGAAAAAAATGTTTTTTTTACATTTTGGATAGAGTAAAGTACATGGGTCGAATTCCGAAATAATTTTCATTCGAATTTCGCACCATTAGTGGGGCTGCAGCAACAGATGATTTTTGTGTGGCCATTGAATTTGAGTGATTGGGCATGTTGGAAATATTTTGAAAAACAAACAAATTTCTAATCAATGAAAGGGGAATTGTGCAAAATATAATTGAAAAAGAAATGTACATGAGCTGTGGCCTGGAAAGAAAAGAAGATTCCCAGGCACAAAAATTATTTTCTGTAGCAACATGAGGTGAAATTGAAGGCTTGGCTGATCAAATTTCCAAATCAATGGTGGCACCATTGGATCACAAAACTTACAAAATTTCTGATTTTTGAAAATAAAATAAATTTGAAATTCAACCCATGTATGACATGCATAACGGAGTACTGACAGGAAATCCCTGCAAATTAAGGGAAACTTTTGGGGCCCCCCAGGTCACCAGAACTAATGTCCCAATTGAAGGATTTCTCATCTATTACTTTTCTGGGGAAAACTCAAAATTTGGGATTTTTTTTTACTTTCACTTTAACCACTTAAGCCCCGGAGGATTTGGCTGCTAAAAGACCAGAGTTTTTTTTGCGATTTTTTTTTACTGCGTGATTTTAACTGACAATTGCGCGGTCGTGCGACGCTGTACCTAAACGAATTTGACGTCCTTTTTTTCCCACAAACAGAGCTTTCTTTTGGTGGTATTTGATAACCTGTGCGTTTTTTTGATCATGCGCTATAAACAAAAAAAGAGCGTCAATTTTGCAAAAATAACAATATTTTTCACATTTTTTATATGAAATTCCCCCCAAAAAAATGTAAAAATCAAAATTTTTTAACATTTTCAGCCAATTTGTTTTATGCTACATATGTTTGGTAAAAAAAAAAAATCGCAAAAAGCGTATTTTGATTGGTTTGCGCAAAAGTTATCGCGTTTACTAACAAAGGGAAAGATTTTTGTCATTTTTGTTTTTTGTTTTTTTAACGCGTAATGGCGGCGATCTGCGATTTTTTTCGGTACTGCGACATTGCGGCGGACAGATCGGACCCTTGACTGACATTTTTGACACTTTTGGGGGACCAGTGACATTACTGCAGTAATCAGTGCTATACATATGCACTGTTACTGCAAAAATGACACTGGCAGGGAAGGGGTTAACTGTATTGGAGAGGGAGGGGTTAAGTGTGTCCTAGGGGCGTGTTTCTAACTGTATAGGGACATGGCTATTGGTGTAAAAACAAAGATCAACGGTCCTACATAGTAGAACCGTCTGATCTTCATTTTTACACCAGGGAGAATGACGGGCGGCTTGTTTACATAAGCCACTCCGCCTTTCTCCCTTCACCGGAGCGATCTTGAGTGACCGGCGGACGATCGGGTCCGCCGGTCACACGCACTGACTTGTCAGTGAACGAGCCGCGGCGGGCGCGCGCCCGCCCGCAATTGGCTCTCAAGTCAGTGACAGGCGAGTGATGTACCGATACGTCACTCTGCCTGGCCGGGGCTGACCGCCGCAGTATATAGTCGTGCGACGGTCGGCAACCGGTTAATGATACGGTAAACAGGACAAATAGAGAGGGTGTATCCTAACAGGGATACAGATCACAATACAAATATAATATTAGTGTTCTAATCCATCTCTGCCCTGTCTATAAAAAAAAAAGTTTTACTTTTAGTTCTACTTTAACTATTGAATATTTAAAAAATGCCCAGCTGTTGTAAAAAATAAAAAACAGCTCTTGCTACCATTCCCACCTCCTCTCCAGTGCTCTATGGACTCCTAAGCTCCCATAGGAGGGGTAAAATGCATTAGAGAAATCAGGGAGTGTGTGTGTGTGCATATATATATATATATATATATATATATATATATATATATATATATAATAAAAATGTGTTTTGTGCAACGTTTTTTTTTTTTAATTTTCCTCCCTAGTTCCGCTCTCATGCAGCATTGCTGCTGCAGGGAATGGAACTAGGAAGTGATCACACCGACGGAGGACGGAGGAGCGGCGGGACTCTCGGCTGGCGATCTCAGCAATGAGAGATCATCGCTGGATCGCCAGGAGAAGGTAAGAGAACACAGCTGCGCTCTCTGCACATCCACCCTGAGCGTGACTCGGGGTTACTGATCCTGCAATGAAAAATCCACCCCGAGTCACGCTCAGGATTACCGCCAAGGTGGTTAAAAGTGCGCTATCCTTGTGCTACGTATAAGTTAATAAATCACATAAGAGACACAATAAAGTGCATTAAACATAAACCCTAAATTGACATATTTATGCAAATAAAGTCCATATAAAATGTGTAAAACTTTTTTTTAAACAAAATATATATAAAAGGTGCAAAAAGGTGCGCAGATTTTCTAAACATCAATAGTTCCTCTTTCTTTGCTGTGAAGGAATGGTAATATCATGCACCACCGTAGAAAGAGTGCCCCCAAACGCTGATATCACCGCAAACGATTATATGAGCTCCTTAGCAGCTGCTCTGACCCCACAAGGAGACCATCAAAACAATTTGCTGCATAGCAGCCATATACACCACAATCTTGCATGCAAAGGTTCCACGATCTCCTAAGCCAAGATAGACTTCATGGAGGAAGTTAAAGTACAGAGGAATATCCACATAGTGTAGTATTTCACCAAGGCCCCTTTCACACGGGCTTTCTGATCAGGCACCTCTAAGCAGTGGCAGCTTGTCCATTGGGGGCGCAGGGGCGCTGCCCCCCCCATCCATGTGTCCGGACCCTAATCTACATGCAGGGCACTGGACGCATGGATTCCAATCGTTTTTTTTTTTTTTGAAGCACGTGATTAGAGTCAGATGCTCTAATAGGCTTCAAAAAAGGGTGGGCTCGGGCACAGAGCACTGCGCCCTGAGCCCACCCAGTTGTGTGACAATAGGGAATAAATATTCGCTATTGTCACACAGATCCTCCTCCTGGCCCATCAGGAAGTGGGGACCCGTTTCCCGATTGGCCGAAAGGAGAAGCCATGCCATTGGCCAAGAAGGAGGAGAAAGGAGGAGACGCAGGAGTCTGAGGAGAAGCCACTGCCGCCGCTGCTGCCTGCCCTCCACATGTTCACGGTGAGTGAGCTGGCGACCGGGGGGGGGGTATGGTGTGCGGGCTGGTGTGGTCGGGGGGGGTATGGTGTGGTCCATCTGTGGCCCCCCCTCCGGCCCATGGAGCACCAGCTGCCACTGCCTCTATGGAGCAGCAGATATCAGCGTTGACATGTCCGCTGACACCCACTGCTATCCGATCCGATCCTGTCCGTTAAATCCAGATGGATGGAAACCCGATTTTCTATCCGTCTGGAGGATCAGATTGCAAAGGATCGGATGAAAACTGACACACGGTCTGTTTTCATCTGATCTACCATAGAGGAGAGCGGGATCTGATAGCTCCGTCTCGGCAAAGTAAGTGGAGACAGAGCTATCATCCTCCTGCTCAGCGGGGATCGGCGGATCGATCCCCGCTGAGCAAAATGGAGTCTGCCTAGCGGAAAGCCCGTGTGAAAGGACCCAAAGATTTTAATAAAATGATAAAATCACTCTTACAATTTTGATGGGATTACACAGCCTGTGTTACAAATAGCCAGCAGGCCCAAGTGGTCAGGCTGACTTGCGGAATAACGTCACGTGTGAGGCCCCTCCCAACACATTTCTCTGTAACTAGTGTCGCCTTGGTATCTGAGGCTCACATGGGATGTTAACACTGAAACTAAAGCCCCGTACACACGTACCGATTGTCGGCCGTAAATATTCGGCCGACGACGATCGGCCGATTGTAGGCTTGTTAGTATGATGCTTCCGACAGCCGACAGCGCATTTTTGGCCGAACAGAATCTGTCGTGCAGGCATTAAAATTTTTGTTGGCCAACACCAGAACGGCCGATTGTTCGCCAGTCAATACAGATTTCGGCCGACAGACAGCAGATTTGCAAGACTGGGCATGCTCAGAAAAGAAAAAAGACACGGAAAGTTAACCATCACATGACATCACTTCTGCAGTCGGCTGTTGTTGGCCGACAAAATTCGTGTGCAGTCTTTTGCAGTTTTCAACAGACATGACAGCCCTGGACAAAAGACGGCCGATCTTTCGGCCGACGATCGGTACGTGTGTACGAGGCTTTATATACAGCCCAAAAGGGGATAACGAGGTTTAGGACACCTGTGCATGTGGTTGGTCCAATCTTCATAAATTGACATAAGAAATATACAATCAAATGTCCCCCAATTTGGCCTATTACGAAACATTACTTTGTATCAATTGTAGAATTTGAATAAAAATTAAAAAATATATGATAAAACTTAAGATGACATGCAAAAACTAGCTATTTGTGAACTAAGATCCATATTTCACAAGCATATACTAAGGCCAATTTAGACAGCAGCCAATTATTCTACCAGCATGTCTTTGGCACACGGGAGGAAGCCCACACAATTGGAGGGAGAACATGCAAACTCCATGCATATAGTAAGTATCCTATCTGGAAATTGAACTGATGACCCCAATATTAGAAGGCAGATGTGCTAACCACAAGCCCATGTGCTGCATCATTCTATCTACAGAGGTTTAAATTGTGCAACAAGGCCATCATATTTTCGTTGCTATAGGCCAGCGATGTTTTGGAACTACATTTCCCATGGTGCTCATGCACTCTGCAGTGTAGTTGTGCATCATGGGAAATATAGTTCCAAAACATCTGGGGTGCCAAGGTTCGCCATCACTGCTATAGGCCAAACAGAGACACCTTCTACAATTTATACCCAAATAAAAAAAAAAAAAAAAAACAGTTAAAAGTACAATGGGTTAAATAGAGTACTTTCCGCTGTTTTTATAAATCCAATAAACTGTGATCATGCACAATAAGGTCTGACCTTATTTCTTTATACTGAATACTTCATTTCCTTTTCATTTCAAACAAAAGCAGGATGTGATTCAGGACTTGGCTAACCTCTTATAAATCATGGCAGTATCCAAATTCCCTTTTCTCTAGGTGGATACGTATGTAAATACTCAAAATAAGGGGCCAACAAACCTACAACAAAAAAAGTTAGTTTTTGTAAGAGCTTCTAATACCATTCATTGTCTCCCAGAAACTGAGATATATGAAGGTGTTGTGTATTAGGGGCCATTATAAGCCAATGGGCTTAGGACAGGAAGTCAGGGATGTGTTGGAAAATATCACCTCACAGCATCCACCTTCATTTAAAAATATCCACTTCTGATAAGTTCCTGGAGCCTTTAGATATTTATACATATTTTCCATTAAAAGTGTTTTACGTAAATCAACTTGTAATTTATGGCTAGGGGGCCCATATAAACTCAGTGTAAAATCCAATGTTAGGCGATAGAAGAAAAAGAAAAAAAAAAATATATATATTTTTTTCTAACAGAAGTTAGCAGCAACACAGAATTGAAGAGGGTCAACATCAACCTACTACTGAGCCTAGTGGGGGAGATTTACTAAAGCTGGAGAATGCAAAATCTGGTGCAGCTCTGCATAGAAACCAATCAGCTTCTAGGTTTTTTTTTGTCAAAGCTTAACCTCTTTACGATGTACTGCGGCAGGCAGCCACTCCTGCGCGAATCGCCGTAACTGTACGAAGCAGGGAGCTAGGGGGTGAGTGCCAGCCGCTGGCGAGGCGCTCCCCCCAGTCAGCAGCAGGGAAGCCGATGCACAGGGCAGATGGCACTGACACCCGCGATCGTTCCCCGCTGAGAGAAAAGGACAGTCGGCTGTTGTAAACACAGCTGACCGTTCTTCTCCCTGGAATGATCACAGAGCCCCTGTGATCCTTCTATATAGTATCACATGTCTATATGATCATTTCAGAAGCCACACCCACCCCCACAGTTAGAATCACTCCCCTAGGCTCACATTTGATCACCCACAGGTTTAACCCCTTCCCTGCCAATGGCATTATTACAGTAACAGTGCATATTTTTAGCACTGATTACTGTAGTAATGCCACTGGTCCCCCCAAAAGTGTCAAAAATGCTAGTTAGGGGTCCGATCTGTCTGCCGCAAATGTTGCAGTCCCGCAAAAAATCGCAGATCACCATTACTAGTAAAAAAAAAAAAAAAACAATAAAAATGACAGAAATCTTTCCTGTAGTTAGTAGACGCAATAACTTTTGCGAAAACCAATCAAAATACGCTTATTGCAATTTTTTTTACCAAAAATATGTAGCAGAAAACAAATTGGCCTAAAATGTTAAAAATTTTTGATTTTTAAATGTTTGTTTTTTTTGGGAATGTTATATAGCAGAATGGGAAAAATATAGATTTTTTCCAGAATTGTTGCTATTTTTTGTGTATAGCACAAAAAATAAAAACTGCACAGGTGATCAAATACCACCAAAAGAAAGCTCTATTTGTGGAAAAAAAAAGGACGTACATTTTGTTTGGGTACCGCGTAATTGTCAGTTAAAGTCACGCAGTTTTATATGTTTTATATGTAAAGTCACGCAGTGCCAAGTTAAAAAAAGTGGCCTGGTCATTAAGGGGGCAAATCCTTCCGGTCTTAAAGTGGTTAATTGAGCAAGCTGAAGTTTGAAGCTGATTGGCTACCATGCACAGCTGCACCAGATGTTGCACTCTCAAGTTTTAGTAAATCAACCCCACAGCCTCTTAGGGCAAGTGATTCTCTAAAAACTTCTTTAAAATATTGCAGGTAAATGCACAAAAATATTAGGCAGTTTAAATGAAGTGTGCTTGAGCTGCTGACGTTGCATCCAAGATGGTAGCACCCAGCAGCAGTTTCAGGGCTCTTGGATACACAAAGAAGGCTTTTACAAATAAATAACATACAGTATCTAAAAACTTTTAAATGCCCATAAAACTTATGGGAAGATTTTTGTTGAAATTAACGGTTTGGCAACATGGTCTCTTTTAGATTAAAAATTGATTTTCTTAATTCTGAGGGCTGTCTGAGGCCTGACCATTACATTTTTTCCAAAACACTGTATTTTTGTGGAGAGCTCTGGTCACTAACATTAATGACTCAGAAATTCCCTGGTTCCAATGCAATCAAAGTCTTGGGTACACTCATATGCTCAATGACTTGGATGGCCTTGACTAAGACCTAATGGTTTTCAGTCAATTTTTATTTTGTTTGTTTTTTAAACTAGAGTTCTACATTTCTATACAATTATTATTTTACAAAAAAGTATTTAATACATGACAATGGATTCTCTAGAATCTATGGGCTTCTGAAAAGAGAGCACAGTGGACACTGCATGCCTTGAGCCTTGTTTTGTGTGATTGAAACCCCTGACAGAGCCATCCAATATGGGATGAGCCACTGCTCTGTAACTTTCAGCTTGGGCTATTGAGTTTTTTAAACAATATATATATGTTTTGCAACAGAGGAGCTAAATATAAACTTAAAAATAAAAACATATTTTAACCACTTTACGTCTGCCTGCGGTAATATTACTGCGGCAAAGTGGCTCGTTATCGTCTGACAACGTAGTACTACGTCGTCAGACACTCCCCTTTCTCGCTCCCGCTGTATTCAGTCACAGCGGGAGTCGGGCCAGGGGAGGAGCAGCGGCGATTGCCGCTGCTCTCCCTCGATCGTCGGGGATCTAGTGTGGAGATCCGCCTGCTTGTGTAAACACAAGCGGGCGGATCTCCTAAGTGACAGGCAGGGTCAGATTGCAGGGTTCAGCATAGCTGAACCCTGGATCTGTCCTTGTGTCACATAGTCACCTCCCCCCACACACGTCAGTAAGCACCAGGCATACATTAACCCCTCCCTCTCCAATAAAATTAACCCCTTCCCTGCCAGTGTCATTTTTACAGTAACAGTGCATATTTATAGCACTGATTACTGAAGTAATGTCACTGGTACCCCCGAAAGTGTCAAAAATGTCAGTCAAGGGTCCGATCTGTCCGCCGCAATGTCGCAGTCCCGCAAAAAAAAATTGCAGATCGCCGCCATTACGCGTTAAAAAAAAAACACCAAAAATGACAAATCTTTCCCTTTGTTAGTAAATGCAATAAATTTTGTGCAAACCAATCAAAATACGCTTATTGTGAATTTTTTTTACCAAACCTAAGTAGCAGAAAACAAATTGGCCAAAAATTTTAAAAAACTTTGATTTTTACATTTTTTTGGGGGGAATTTCATATAAAAAATGTGAAAAATATTGTTGTTTTTTCAAAATATACGCTCTTTTTTTGTTTATAGCGCAAAAAGTAAAAATCGCACAGGTGATCAAATACCACCAAAAGAAAGCTCTGTTTGTGGGAAAAAAAAGGACATAAATTTTGTTTGGGTATGTCGTCGCACGACCGCGCAATTGTCAGTTAAAGTTGCACAGCCCCGAATCGCAAAAAGTGGCCCAGACGTAAGACAACAAAATCCTCTAGTGGTAAAGTGGTTAAACTTTTATATTATTTCATTTTTTTCCCGACCATAACAAATAAAAATAAGATATGCACAAAACGATACATTTTAAAGACTATTTTGCATTTTGTCCACAGGGTTATATTTTCTGACATGTGTTAATAACAGGTGTATGTATTGCCCAACAGCAATCAATCAAATTCAGACATTTATTTTCCAGCTCTTATTTTCCAGCATATGTATGAAACTGATTGGTTCCTGTGGGGCGTTTTTTGCAGGTGTTATAAGACACATTCATAAAAAAAAGGTCAGTTGCAACTTGCACATAACAAATGAGCAAAGTATTGATATATTGAATCCTCGGTTTAAAAATAAAAAGATACAGTGTACATACATATGCACACATACATACAGTGTATATACTGTATATAGGGATTTCTATAATCATTTAACCATTTTACCACCAGAGGATTTTGCTGTCTTACGTCCAGGCCACTTTTTGCGATTCGGCACTGTGCGACTTTAACTGACAATTGCGCGGCCGTGCGATGCCGTACCCAAACAAAATTTACGTCCCTTTTTTCCTACAAACAGAGCTTTCTTTTGGTGGTATTTGATCACCTGTGCGATTTTTACTTTTTGCGCTATAAACAAAAAAATAGCGTTTATTTTGAAAAAATAACAATATTTTTAACATTTTTTTATATGAAATTCCCCCCCAAAAAAATGTAAAAATCTAAATTTTTTTACATTTTTGGCCAATTTGTTTTCTGCTACCTATGTTTGGTAAAAAAAATCACAATAAGCGTATTTTGATTGGTTTGCGCAAAAGTTATTGCGTTTACTAACTAAGGGAAAGATTTATGTAATTTTTGGTGTTTTTTTTTTAACGAGTAATGGCGGCGATCTGCGATTTTTTTGCGGGACTGCGACATTGCGGCGGACAGATCGGACCCTTGACTGACATTTTTGACACTTTTGGGGGTACCAGTGACATTACTACAGTAATCAGTGCTATAAATATGCACTGTTACTGTAAAAATGACACTGGCAGGGAAGGGGTTAATTTTATTGGAGAGGGAGGGGTTAATGTATGCCTGGTGCTAACGTGTGTGGGGGGAGGTGACTGAGTGAGTCAGGGACAGATCGCATGTTCAGCTATGCTGAACCCTGCAATCTGTCACTGTCTGTCACTTAGGAGATCCGTCCGCTCTGTTTACAGAGGCGGGCGGATCTCCAAACTAGATCCCCGACGCTCGGGGAAGAGCAGCGGCGATCGCCGCCGCTCCTCCCCTGGCCCGACTCCCGCTGTGACTGAAAACAGCGGGAGCGCGCCGCCTACAGGGGGAGGAGTCCAGCGACGTAGGTCTACATCGCTGGACGGGATTGTGCCACATTGCTGCAGTAGCAGCAATGTGAGTGGTCCTAAAGAGGTTAATGAAGCCTGATAAGTAATTTTTACTACTGTATCAATCCTTACTTTTAAAAGTGTCAGAAAAAGCATATATGTGTGCTGCCTGTAGTAAAAAAAAAATCACATTATTTCTATATTAGCAATAAAAGTATATCTAAAGCTCAAATTTTTGGTTTTAGTTTTGGATAGAGTAGAGAATGATTAAATCCTTGGCAAGGTTTTTTTTGTCTATGTCCCACTAGTGAGATCCTCCTTTAACCTCCCTTGGCGGTATGATTGTTTCTGATTTTAGGTGCTGAAAGTGGTACCATTATTTTGCTAGTAATTCTTAAGGACGAGCAGCCCAAACCAACTATTTACATATGATTTTTTTTTACTGTGCGTTCTTCTTTATAACATCTCGGGTATGCTAAAGTTTGAAACACAAAATCATAAATTATAATATAATAAATAACTATAAATAAGTTAAAGTATATATGTATATATATATATATATATATACATACATACATACAGGTATATATATATATATATATATATATATATATATATATATATATATATATATATATATATATATATATATATATATATATATAGTACAGTAAAACTGCAGGAAAGGGCACTGGGGGGGGGGGGGGGCAAACTAATGTCAATTTATTTTATTTTGTACTGTAATCCAATAGTATTACAATAAATCAGTGTGTTTGTGTGTTTTACTTTTCAAATTTGCCCCTGGTTCCATCCCCCTGCGAGCGTCACATCGCAGGAGACGGAAGCCGGGGCTCACAGCATAGGGCGGAAGATCCGGCCGCCGAGTGCTGCACGGACACATTGCGGGATCCCGGGGGCAAGGTAAGTAACCTCTACCAGGATCCAGCGATGCTCTCTGGCGGTACCCCGAGTGTGGCTCGGGGTTGCCTCTAATGGCACTAAAATTCCACCCCGAGCCACACTCGGGAATACCGCTAAGGAGGTTAAGTCCAATTACTTGATACAATGGGAAATAAGGGGAGACTTCTCCAAAGTAAGGGGAACACTCGGAGTCTGGAGACACTCTCAGCCAGGTGGGGCGGGCATAGCGCACGTTTGAAAGCACCCAGAAGTAGACAGTTCCCCAGTGTCTCCGAGTTCTACAGGAAGCGCTGGGAGCTACCAGCACCCCCGGACCTGTGGCCACGTATACACCAGAGGCTTTACACGGATGAGCACCAGACTCCTTAATACTGGACATTGTTTTTAACATTGTGAGTGTCATTCCACTTTTTTAAAATTCAAAACTATAATCAAACTACACTTAGATGGCGCTGCTTGGTTACTTGTATAGCAAGACATCGCTGGTATATCAAGTAAAAATAAAAAAAAAAAATGTTACTCGTCTTGCAAAACACTCACAGGCCAAGTTACTTGCAATCCAAGGTTTTACTGTATTTCCCATTATTTTGGAGAAATCCTTCCTTATTTTCTCATTGTATCAAGATATACTGTAGGACTTAAAGGGAAATCTTACTAGTGGGACATAGACAAAAAACCTTGCCAAGGATTTAATCATTCTCCACTCTATCCAAAACGAAAAACAAAAAATGTGGGCTTTAGATATACTTTTATCGCTAACATAGAAAGAATGTGATTTGTTACTACAGGCAGCAGACATATATGCTTTCCTGACACTTTTAAAAGTAAGGATTGATATAGTAGTAAAAAATACTATAAATGATGATAGAAATTCCGATATACAGAATATGCACTGTATGTTTGTGTGCATATGTATGTATTGTACATTGTATCTTTTCATTTTTAAACCGAAGATTCAATATATCAATACTTTGCTCCTTTGACATGTGTAATGGACCTTTTTTTTGTAAACGTGTCTCATAACAACAGCAAGTAATGCCCCACAGGAACCAATCCGTTTCATACCTATGCTGGAAAATATGAGCAGTTCAATGAATGTCTGAATTTGATTGATTGCAGGAGTCTGGTGCTCATTGTTGTAAACCTGCCAGTGTATACCTGGCCAGAGGTCTGGGGGGGCACTGGTGGCTCCCAGTGCTTCTTGGAGAACTTGGAGACACTCCCATTCAGGTGGGGCGGACATAGCGCACGTTCAGAGCACCTGGAAGTGACTTCAACAGTTCAAGTGTCTCTGATTTCTTCAGGAAGCGCTGGGAGCCACCAGCGCCCCCGGACCTCTGGCCACGTATACACCAGCAGCTTTTTGCGCATAAGCACCAGACTCCTTCATGCTGGATATTGTTTTTAGCATTGTTCGTGTCATTCCACTTTTTTTACATAAAAACTGGAACTATACTACAGTACACTTAGATGGTGCTGCTCTTTTTGTTCTTTGCGTCACCTGATTAGGACTGCAGTTTAATTTGTTTTATTTTTACAGTACACTTTATACTGTATTTTGTATTGCTGTAATCATTTTATAAGAATAAATGATTGTCCGATCATCTGAGTTTCTATTACTTCTTATGGGGAAATTTGTTTTGATATATGAGTGCTTTGGATTACAAGCACGTTTCCGGAATGAATTATGCTCGCAATCCAAGGTTTTACTGTACTCTCTTAGACAGTTATTACTGGAACCAGTGTCCCGATTGAAAGATTTCTCCTGTATTCCAATACTGACACAATGACAACTCAAAATGTAAAGTTTTCCCTTTCGGTCGCAAAGACAAAGGCCACAGAGAGGGTCCATTCACATTGAAGTGGTGCAATAATGTACATGCTTTCCTACATGTTGTGGTAAGGCAGTCTATTAATTATAAATTGGCTACCAGCGCACCATGAAAAACAGAGCATGACCCATTTTTAACAACATTGTGCACCACAACACAAAGAGGTTGATTTACTAAAACTGGAGAATGCAAAATCTGGTGCAGCTCTGCTTAGAAACCAATAAGCTTCCAGGTTTAATTGTCCAAGCCTAATTGAACAAGCTGAAGTTAGAAGATGATTGGTTACAATGCATGGCTGCACCAGATTGGCACTCTCCAGTTTTAGTATATGTGTTGTGGAGTAATGCAGTGCGTTATGTGTTAGGCTTTACATTGAATGTTATCACAACACATTGCACATAGGCGTACTATCATGCACTGTGATAATGCACAATAACGGTTGTGTTTTAGCATGCGTTCCCCCAACACATAAGTATGAATGGGCCCAGAGGGTGAATCTCCCCAGTGGGACCACAGACAGCAGTAAAAACCTGAGGTTATAGCAACTTCCCTTCTCTATCCAAAACCTGAGGTTATAGCAACTTCCCTTCTCTATCCAAATATCTTTAGAGACATAAAAAAATGAAAAGGAGACATCAATTGATGCTATATGTAAATAGCAGAAATCAACTATAGCTTTATCAATGATAGTTATGAATAAAAATAGTTCTAAAATAACAAAAGGTATCATAAAGGCATAATGATTTGAAGGACATTTTTTGGTTTGGGTAGCGATAATGTTCTCCGAATGTATGAATGTTAAATGTATTTAACCTCAGGCTACGCAAGGGTTTTTTTTTACCGTAAGGGCAATAAGATTGTGGAACGCTCTTCCACAAATGGTAGTAACTGTGGGGAATATGGCTACTTTTAAAATACTCGTGGACATACATCTCCAAGACCAAAACATTCAGGGGTATGGGAAATGAATACGTCCACACACACCTACACAGGTTGAACTGGATGGACTATTGTCTTTATTCAACCTCAAGTACTATGTAACTATAAGTAACTATTAAAGACTAGAGGACATAAAGAAAAACAGAGAAAGAAGAGAAAAAGAAGGAAAACTAGGGGCAACCAGAAAATATACATTTTTTAATTACCTAATTAAAAAATAATGCCGGTAAAACATTTATTTCTAGATTTGAATAGAATTTGGGAAGGTTTTGGACTTGTCTCAGGTTTTATTACTGTCTTCGTCTCTGTTGCAAAAATTTACCCTCACTATTTGTCATTGTGACCATTTTTGATGAGATGAAGATTGACAAGAGAGTGTTTTCACCAGTAGAGTGGATATCTTCAAATGAGGGACTTGGTACTGTGACAACTGGCAGAGGTGTGATTTTTCCTTCCCTTTGGGGATGTTTCCACTCACATTCTATTGAGGCCCTAGGACAAGCAGTCAAGGGAAGTCACCCGTATGGAAACACAGGTAAAAGTACAAATTAGACAAATTCTTATCCTCTATCCAAAACTAAAAAAAAAATGTTTTAAATATTATTTTGGGATGGGCTGAAATGCATTTCAAACAGTAAAGCATGTTAAATAAAACAAAAACAAATCAGTAATTTGTAAATGAATATGGTAATCACTCCCAATTAAAATAAAACATTTAGTAAAATGTTCAATTCCCAATCCAGCCACAGACAGGAAAGAGCACTTCCAAAATAATTGGAACAATGAACACTAGTTTAGCCTAATAAAACCTCGGGAGGAATGATATTACTGTTGCTGTCTATTCCAATGAGCCTAAAAAGTATGTTCGCGCTAGGCTTCCGATATGTTCAGCTACCAGTTGTTCTACAGAGGTCAAAACAGCAACCCAAACAAGGGTACAACATAGAGTAACCACTTACCTGTGTTAAAGAATTACAAAATGTTCCAACACCAACTAAAGTAGAAGACAATAATCCACCGGCCGCAGTCTCAGCAAAGAATAGAGGAGTTATGGCTTTCCAGAATGTCCACTGTTCTCCAGTTTGGGAATGAGCTGGGCTCCCACCCAGACTTCCTTCCTGCGATTGTTCTTCACGTTATGGAGGCTTCAAACCAGCTCACTTCATGGAGGAAACTAGATAAACTCAGTTCAGATTTTTTTTTCTGTGTGCTGCTTATTTCTAGAAATACACAAGCTTATAATGAAAGCAGAAGTAAATGACTGCAGGTTTGTGCTGTCTTTACGGTATATAGTAATTTTAGTAGGGTTGAAACAGGCTACAAGGCTGAATAGGAACCAGAGTGGTTCTGCCTAAAAAGCCACACAGAGCTAACTTTCCTATTTTTACCCCAATATAAAAATCACGTCTTCTTGGCCCTTCATCTTCCAGTTGAAGGGACATATCACTGTTTAAGCCTAAGTCTAGCCAATATTCTTTTTTTCATTAGAGCCTCTGTTTCATGTTGCTGACTCTTTTCCTATTAAGGAAGTTTCTCTTCAATTCTTGTCCCAAAGACAGGGGGTCCGCTGGTCAGGATGTGATCGAAAATCTCTAAAATGGGAATAGAGTCAATTTGGACAAACACTGAGTTAGCCAAAGTCTAGCCAATACTTTTTAATTTGAGTCTCTATTTCATGTTGCTGACTCCTACCCCATTAAAAAGTTTTCCCTTTCAATTCTTGTCCCAAAAACAACGGTCGGTTGAACAAGAAGTGATACAAAATCTCTCTGATGGGAATAGAGACAATTAGGACAGTCACGAGTTAGCCTAAAGCCTCGTACACACGCAACGATTATCGGCTGACCGATCGTCCGACTTTTGTCCAGAGTTGTGTTTTGTTGGTTGGAATGTGCCTAGACTGCACACGAATTTTCTCGGCCAACAAAAATCTACTTCAGAAGTGATGTCATGTGCTGGTTTACTTTCCGTGTGTTTTTTCTTCTCTGAGCATGCCCAGTCTTGCTCATCAGATTTTTGTCTGCCGAAATCTGTACTGACTGATGGAAAATCGGCCATTGTGTTGACGGCCAACAAAAATTTTATAGCCTGCACACCAGATTTTTTTCGGCCGAAAAGTCGGAGTCGGTTGTCGAAGGCATCATACTAACAAGCCGAAAATTGGCCGATCGGACGTTGGCCGAAAATTCCCGGCCAATAATCGATGCGTGTGTACGAGGCATAGGTCTAGCCAATATTTTTTTCATTAGACCCTCTGTTTCATGTTGCTGACTCTTTTCCAATTAAGGAGATTTCTCTTTGATTCTTGTCCCAAATACAGGGGGTCAGCTGGACAGGAAGTGATAAAAAATCTCTCCAATGGGAATAGAGACAACTAGGACAATTACTGAGTTATAACTAGGTATCTGACTCATCCAATACCTGAGGTCTTTGTTCAGAGGTATGGTTTGGGAGATGATACATATTTGGAGCATCTTTCCAGAGTGTTCTCTTCCTCCTGGGCTTCTGTCTGGAGACAATGTATGTTTAGAGCAGAGGTCTTCAAACTATGGCCCTCCAGTTGTTCAGGAACTACAGTTCCCATCATGCCTAGTCATGTCTGTGAATGTCAGAGCTTTGTCTCATGCAACGTGTAGTTCCGCAACAGCTGGAAGGCCGTAGTTTGAGGATCCCTGGTTTAGAGTTTCTTACCTCAGTCTGAGGGCATGTACTGAAAGCCTAGAACTTAAGCTACCTATTGAAGGTAGTTGGGCTTGCAAAGAACCTTTTTGCTGAAGAGTGTTGCACAGAAGTTAGCTAGAAGCCTCTAGTAAACATTGTGAGAAGAGTTCATCTCCCATCAATCAAGGTATCTTGATTGCTATTAGCGGGTCAAGAAACAAACTTAAGCCTCGTACACACGCGTCGAAAATCGGCAGGGAATTTTAGTCCGACGACTGATCTGCCGATTTTCGGCTTGTTAGTATGATGCTTCCGACAACAGACTCCGACTTTTCGGCCGAAAAAAATCTGGTGTGCAGGCTATAAAATTTTTGTCCGCCGTCAAAACACGCCCGATTTTCGTGCAGTCAGTACAGATTTCGACAGGGAAAAATCTTATGAGCAAGTCTGGGCATGCTCAGAGAAGAAAGAACACAAAGAAAGCAAACCAACACATGACATCACTTCTGAAGTAGATTTTTGTTGGGCGAGAAAATTTGTGTGCAGTCTAGGCACATTCCAACCAACAAAACACCACTCTGGACAAAAGACGGACGATCGGTCGGCCGATAATCGCTGCGTGTGTACGGGGCTTTAGGCTAACCGGAGGAAAGAAAATAGCTTGATTCCCCCACCAACACAGTCAGTGTTGATGAGGGAATACCTCCCATGGAGCCACTGTGTTCTCTATGCGGGGGGACGGCACCTTTGACAGCCGCTAGCAATAAATGTAAAATCTGGCAGGCTGGTTGTACTCAAGCTGATCAATTGATTAACTTGGGTACATTCAGCCTGCCCATACCTGGTTCGAATCTCAGCTGGTTCCTGCTGAACCAGCGGAGATTTGAACCGTCAAAAGCCAGCTTTATTAGAGAGAGATTCTCAGCAACTCAAGAAAGACTGTAATTGCTTTTACAAAGCCATAAGTCTGGCTGGCTGGTCTCACAGCACCAGCAATTGTCTAGAAGCTGTTCCTAATGGACCGACCATTGCTTAAAAATATCTGTCCTACCTTTCCTCTCTCCTAAAATAGAGTTCAGCAACAAAACTCAAAAAACACTAACGTGACTGACATCCAGCTTATTTTTCAACCCACTATACACCAAGAACCAGACCATGATATGGAATTCAGCTGTAGAGTGATGTTCTGGTGATTGGCTTAGAGGGGTTGGTAGCAGCCAGTTTTTGATGATTGTAGATGATTAGCTATGCCCACCCTTTCCGTTACCTCTTCTATTTATAGGAGCTGTACTATAGCTTCCATTAATGAAAAGTAATAGAGGATGGGTGGATGAATAAAAGGTCCGCCTCCTCCATTTATAGATTGCTTTTAATTGTTGGAAGCTATAGTACAGTTTTATGAATGGAGGAGGGGAGTGGAAAGGGTGGGCATGGTTGAAATTCTTGATGAGTGCCTGTGACAGGTCCAGCCAATCGTATTAACCCCCACATTCCTATTTTTCTGGTGCTTGGGGGGTAAATACGATAGGCTGGACCTGTCACTGGACTTGTCAAGAGTGCTGACTATGCCCACCCTTTATCCACCCTTGCACATGGGACACTTCTCATTGAATGTAAGTATGGTCTCTTTTGCTGATTTTGAAAACACATTTTTTTTAAACTAAACTTGGTGTATTTTTATTGGTTTTCTGTATTTTTGCTGCTTATTTTTAAAAGGGCATCTCTTCAACCCCACGACTCTCCGTTTAAAGCTCAACGCTATGTAAATATCAACTCAAACAGCTTCTTATTGAGTGTTTCAGCCTGTCCAAAATGCCTTGTTGAATAATTCCACGTTAACATGGCATGCTGTGGTGACATTGATAAACAACCTGACAGAGGGATTCATTTTTTACAAAGGCATGAATGTCCTTTCCGTAATTACTTCTGACAACCAGCGTCCAAACATACTACATGCATATTGTGCGTGAATGTCCTATGGAAATGAAGACAAGATATCGATCTCCTCTTCTCGGACTAGTGAATTTTAATAGAGGCACCAGAAACCTTAATCTAGTTTGTGTGTGATGGTGTGTGACCCGGCACATTTTACATTTTTATTTTTTATTTAAATAAAAGTGTAATTAGATGACAATGAAATTATTTTTTTTGAGACTTTGTTCACAATTTATATATATTTATATATATATATATATATATAAAACACCACTTGATACAATTTACCTATCTATTACTGTCTTGCTGCCCACGTAATGCATATTTGCATCCACAGACGGCAGAGGTTTCTAACCTGAGAGCACGCTCACTGTGCACTTCCAGCACAGAGACTGAGCTGCCAAAGAGAGCTCTTGGCCTCTAGTAATGATCAGGAGCCAGCAGGGCTGCTGTTAGAAATCACGGGGCTCCATACAGCCTACCCCCGTCCAAAGGTAACCGAGGACATAGATTTTACAGTCCTTTTCTCTGTAGCCTCAGCTGCACAGATGAATGAATAGGAAGCACTCTGAGGCTTCCTGCTCATTCACAAACTGAAGCATAGTAAACACAGTGTACATGATTCAGTGATGAATGGACACATGAATGATTGGTACCGATCGCTCACTGTGTTCATTCAGGAAAGAAACGGGCTAGTAAATGCCCTTCATCTTGAAACATTTCTGTGTGTGCCCGCAGCAGCTTCCGGCAGGAGAGGAGGAAAGCTGGCAACACTGTGGGGGAAAGGGGTACAAAAGGGGCCCCAGACAGCAGATGAAAGAGGTACATTTGCTAGAACCAATTCCCCGCAGCCAGCGGGGGGGAAAGAAGAGGAGAAGCTGGTAGCGTTGCAAGGGGAGGCAGAAGAGGAGCGGTGTCTGCAGTAAGACAGTACAGCCAGACCTCCTGCTCAACAGGTGCCTGGGCCCCCTTTTGAACTAATGGGTCCCGGGTCCAGTACAGGAGGGCTGGTTGTACTGCCTTATCAGCGGCCTTAGGAGCCAGCAGAACTGGCCCCCATCATGTGACCACTGTGACAGCCAATCACAGTGGTCATGTGATCAGGCAGACCTTCTCACCCCTTGGGCATAATTAGCCCAGGTAATAGGGTGCCCGGGCTGGCCTAGAAGGGGATAAAATAAGTCAATACATTTAAATACAACAACTGTAAAGCGGGCTTTAAACTTGTTGAATTTATTTAAAATATTTCATTGTAAGAACGTTTGTTCATTTTTCTAATCATTAGTGGGGTTGAATCAATGTTCATTTTTGACCACAATTATGACATAATTTGAAGGAGGGGGATGGAAAGTTTTTCTTGAATGTACGAATTTCTAACGGTGTAAGTGGTTTTCATTCAGTAAAGTTTATTCATTTCAAAATCAAATGTTAAATACGAAAAAAATCTTGAACTACTATCAAATTACATAGGAAAGTACTCAGAATTTTAATACGAACATTCCTAAGAATTTTCATACAAATTTGCATTAGGAATTCTAATAGTGTATACACAACTTAACCACTTGCCTACTGGGCACTTTCACTCCTTTCCTGCCCAGGCCAGTTTTCAGCTTTCAGTGCTGTCGCACTTTGAATGACAATTGCTCAGTCATGCTACACTGTACCCAAATTAACTTGTTATAATTTTTTTCACACAAATAGAGCTTTCGTTTGGTGGTATTTAATCACTGCAGGGTTTTTTTTTTTTCACAAAAAAAAAAAAAAGAAAAAGGCCCGAAAATTTTGAAAAAAAAAGTTTTTCTTAGTTTCTCTCCCTTTACTGATGTGCGCTGATGAGGCAGAACTGATGGGCACTGATAGGCTGCATTGATGGGCACTGATGAGGTGGGACTTATGGGCAATGATTAGGTGGCATTGATGAGGAGGCACTAATATGCTGCACTTATGGGCACTGATAGGTGGCACTGATAGGCAGCACTGATGACCACTGATAGGTGGCGCCGCAGCAGTGATGGGCATTGATAGGTGGCACTGGTGGGCACTGATGGGCAGCACTGATGGGGAGCACTGATGGGCGGCACTGATGGGCAGCACTGATGAGCGGGCAATACTAATGGGCACTGATTGGGATCACTGATGGGCACTATTTGGTGTCACTGATGGGCACTAATTGGCGTCACTGATGGGCACTGGGCACTTTCACCCCCTTGATGATCAGTGCCCTGATTACCTGCAAAGAGATGCAGCGGATCGGCTTTCCTCGCCACACACTCCATCCGTGTGAGGTGAAGAGAGCCAATAAATGGCACTTCTGCATTTACATGTGACCGGCTGTGATAAAGAGTTGCATCATTGGCTCTTTACCGAGATCGGAGTCGCCCCTTGTCCTAGGAACCCGGGCGGCTGCGATCCCCATGCTGCTTGCCTCCACGGTGCGCAAGAGCAGCCTTTCAGGGGCGCCGTCACATGACGTCATCCCAGAACAAGAGCCGCACTGCTCCACCGTCATTTGATGGCGGGCAGGTGGGAAGTAGTTAAAGAGGTTCTTCACCCTGTTTTTAAAAAAAAATAAAAATAAGCAGCTACAAATTCTGTAGCTACTGATTTTTAATAAAAGAACACTTACCGATCCAGGGACTCAGCGCCGTCCTCACCCAGACCGGTTCTTTGCTGGTGTTTGGGTCCTTAGGACCGGCATGTTAACTGTGGAAAGCCGGCTGTAACTCCTTGTGGCTTCACAGCCAGCTTCCCACTGCATATGTACAAGCCACGCTGTGCTTTGTGAATGGTCCCGCAGCCTTCTAAGGCCTATGACATGTCCCAAAAGTTGCGGGCGGGGGGGGGGGGGGAGAACTTCCTGTGGAATCTTCTAGCTGATCCAACTGAAAGTGAAGGTCAAAACCAGGTACCTACTCCTCCCTCCCAAAAAAAGTTCCAAAAGAAGAAGAAGAGCAGGGCATAAAGTGAAACTTCTCCTTTAGTGAGAAGTTCTGCTTTAAATATGATAAATTTACTTGATTTTAGCTTTTTGTAACCCCTTGTACAGGAGAACTTAGACTGGAAGAAGGCGGGGCATCACTAGGAACCAATCAGGTATACTGCTGACAAGGAACAGGCTGACAGCAGAAAAGAGCAGAGTGCTCTTCAACTTGGAAACAGCTATAACAATACAAACAGCTAAAATGGCTAAATAAAAAGGGAAAGACACTAAAGCTGGCCATATGCTAGTACAGGGCTTCCCAAACTTTTTTGGGCTGAGACCCACTTCCGAATACAGTTTTTTTTCAAGGACCCACTTGCTTGTAATTGAATATTGTAAAGCGTTACAGAACTTGTTGGTGCTATATAAATGCAAATAATAGTTGTAAGTAATTAGCACCCTCATAGACAGTATAAGGCAGGCAGAGAACAGAAATCAACCACCCCAGGACAGTGATCAGCAGGCTATATGCCACTCTCCCTCCTTCCTCTCCCAGTGGTCCACAGTGAAGGTGAAGCCCCTGTTTACCCTCTCCAGGGCCCAGCACACCTCAGCCAGAGTCTCCATGATGAGGAGCTCTATGCTAGTCTTGGTGTCCTGGCTCTTCTCCTTCAGATCCTCTACTGGGGTCACAGAAGCTGCCATGAACTCCTGACACCACTGGGCCACCTGGTCCTTCTATGACACAGAGGCTGCCGTCTCTGCCCGCTATAGCTGAGAGAATCCCACCTCCAGTCTAGCCACCACCCCTGCCGCCAGCAGGACAGAAGAGCGGGCACTGCACCCCATGAACATATCCTACATAACAGCCCACATACGTACAAATACAACATTACAATGCCATAGAAATGGTTACTTACTGATGCAAGTATCCTCCTCGCAGGAAATGCAAACCAGCCTCCCTAAACTGCGTGGGCGGGGTCCTGAATCCATCGCAATTTGACTGCTCTGGCTCTCTGTAATTTGCGCAGGCTCGCACAGCACAATTTAAGCGGGCCCGCTCTCAGTGATTTCCTGCTCAGTGCGACCCACTCAAACACAGCTCGCGACTCACCAGTGGGTCCCGACCCACAGTTTGGGAACTGCTGTGCTAGTAGATTGTTTAACAAATGTTCATCTAAACATTGGTATGAATATATGTATAACAATTCTCAGTACATTTTCGAAAGTACCTCAATATTTAATTTGCTGTTAAAATTGAATTTTGGAATGATCAGGCTTTCCCGAACAAACAAAAAAGTGCCTTAGCCTGTCATGTGATGTCATGGTGTAAGGGAGCCAAGAGCAGCGGACAGAACCTCGTGTGCGGGTCTGCGGGATGGGAGTGGACTATGGGAGAACACAGTGATTATTGCTAGCTGCATAGCCGCTGGCAATAATCACATGTAAAAATCTGATATGCTGGTTGTACCCAAGTCAATCGATTAATCGAATTTGGTACAATCAGCCTGCCCATACATGGTTCAAATCTCTGCCAGTCCCAGGTGAACCGGCTGATATTAAAACCATCATCAATCCATCTATGGTTGGCTTTAAGCCAGACATACATGGGTCAGTTTTTTTTTTCGTTCAATCAACGAGTTAAAAAAAAAAAAAACAACTTGATTCCCTCAACAACACTCAATGTGGTTATGAAAATCCTCCTCACTGTGTCATTTAATTCTGATAGTGGGGGAAACTCCCTGGCCATAAGAACACACAGGTCTGCAGCCTATAGCTTGCAGGGCTGATCGAGCAAGAAAATACAGACAGGGCAGTTGAACAGAAGTCGATCAGTAGATTGACTTCTGTTCAACCACAGTCGCCAGACATGGATATAAAATGTAAACAAATCCGCGCTTAGGATAATTCTAGATTCCTGGTATTTAGTATTGGCTGCAGCCCACCTTTATACTATATTACTAAGAATATAGTGAGAATGAAGAGAAAGGAGGGGGAAGGTGTATGGCGCTGCCAAAAACTGCTGATGTTTCTATATGTCCAAAATTTAGGCGTTATAGATACATACAAAATAAATCACCACTATGAATAAAGTGTCCAGTGCATCCTATGTGTCTTCCTATTGAATGTGCAATACTAAAAGATAATACAAATAAATAATAAATAATTGTGCTGAAAAGTGGATATAGAATAAGTGAAATTTGGTATGATGAGAAAATTAGATGAAATGTATGAATTAAAAAATAGATAAAGGGGTGGATTTGTACAGAATAAAAATAAATATATAAAAAATATAAAAATGGATCCACTTAAAGTATGACTTAAATAAGGTGCACAATAGGTAGATAAATATTATAGCAGCAATGATACAAGAATAAATAAGTCCGTTACACCTAAGAAAGAACAAATAGTCCCACAATGCAAGAAAATTCCTAAAAAACTTGGCAAAAAAAGGTGACTTGAGTGCAGGTGTTCTGATGAAATATTAAAGGTGCTCAGGTATATGGTGACCGTTCAGTGCTCCCCGCACCCCTTGGACCGCACTCACCAGAACTATGTACCCCTGCAGGGGTATCAGGCCTTGTCTATAATCCTGGATCTTCTCCACTGACCATCAAAGTGGTTGGGTGGTCCGATTATCTACCCGAATCTTGTGAACCAGGTTCAAAGGGAATAGAGGGTAATGGCATAGAAAGCAATAATAGCGCACTTCCGGGACGCCGTGCGTTCCACAGGGCGGATGTGCGTTCCACTTAGGCGGATGTGACGCGATGACGCTCTACGTACGTTTCGTCGTGATGACGTCTTCAGGAGTGAAGACGTCATCACGACGAAACGTACGTAGAGCGTCATCGCGTCACATCCGCCTAAGTGGAACGCACATCCGCCCTGTGGAACGCACGGCGTCCCGGAAGTGCGCTATTATTGCTTTCTATGCCATTACCCTCTATTCCCTTTGAACCTGGTTCACAAGATTCGGGTAGATAATCGGACCACCCAACCACTTTGATGGTCAGTGGAGAAGATCCAGGATTATAGACAAGGCCTGATACCCCTGCAGGGGTACATAGTTCTGGTGAGTGCGGTCCAAGGGGTGCGGGGAGCACTGAACGGTCACCATATACCTGAGCACCTTTAATATTTCATCAGAACACCTGCACTCAAGTCACCTTTTTTTGCCAAGTTTTTTAGGAATTTTCTTGCATTGTGGGACTATTTGTTCTTTCTTAGGTGTAACGGACTTATTTATTCTTGTATCATTGCTGCTATAATATTTATCTACCTATTGTGCACCTTATTTAAGTCATACTTTAAGTGGATCCATTTTTATATTTTTTATATATTTATTTTTATTCTGTACAAATCCACCCCTTTATCTATTTTTTAATTCATACATTTCATCTAATTTTCTCATCATACCAAATTTCACTTATTCTATATCCACTTTTCAGCACAATTATTTATTATTTATTTGTATTATCTTTTAGTATTGCACATTCAATAGGAAGACACATAGGATGCACTGGACACTTTATTCATAGTGGTGATTTATTTTGTATGTATCTATAACGCCTAAATTTTGGACATATAGAAACATCAGCAGTTTTTGGCAGCGCCATACACCTTCCCCCTCCTTTCTCTTCAGACATGGATATAAATTCAGCCAGTCCCTGCTAAACCAGCCGAGTTTCAACCCATGTATAACCAGCTTTAAAAAACAGGTTTAAAAAGCAGTCTAGTGACAACTTCCACTGTAATATAATTTTAATTTAGGCATCTTTTGGGTGGAGTGACCCTATAATATCACTATACATATCACAGGGAGATACAAGTTACAGCATTGACCAGCTCAGCCTTCCTCAACCTTTGTACCCCAAAGGACTCCTTGAAAGAATGTCTCAGGGAACCCCTGCCAAAAAAAATGCAACAAGGAACTTTGGGAACACTGCCCCTTGCATTAGTGGCCAGTGGGACTTATGACCCCTTATAGCGTTGGTGACAATGCCATCAATAGTGACAGCCCATTGGTGTCATACTACTGGCTATGCCAAGTGACATGGACATAAAGCTATGCAGGAACCCTTTGATGTCAATAAGCCACAACTCAAGGAACCCCTAGGAACTTCTGGAGGAACCTCAGGATTCCATAGAACCCTGGTTGGGAATGGCTGGACTAGTTGTTCAGAAGTAACTTAACTCCTGATCGGCTGGTATAAGCAGTTTTACAAAATCTGTGTTTGGAGTTATTGCTTGTAAGTTTCTGCCTTGGTCTTGCTTAGTACATGTTGTCCTAGATACATCTTAATCACTTATACGTCTGTATCCCACTGGTTACCCTCTCCATAGGACGTGACCCAGATCAGTGAGGGCATTATCTCTGTGTTGGCTTTGTACATTGAATTACAGCGGGGTGACCTAAGAATTTAAATCTGAAAGTAATTGATTATAGCCTCAGAAAATTCTTCAGACTGTGCCACATGCGGCTCTCCATCCAAACTCTTCATTCATTATCCTAAAAATGCATTTTGTAGTCAACGCAGCAATGTTTTATAGTGCTCGGAAAATTGTATAAAATCATTGACTGGCAGTGAGCCAGCTTCACCTAAGTCATGTTCACTTCAAGAGTTTTAGTAATATCACTGCATCATTAGTTTTTGAGAACAGGTATACTCCAGCCTAATACGAAAATGTCACATTTAAAGTAAAGGTAAATTGCATTTAAGTTGCTAGAGCAGTATAAATCATGAACAATTGCCTTTTTAAATAAAATACTTTTCACTTTATTTTCATCCTTTGGTGCATCTCAGTAGTACTGATTCCCTGCAGTTGTAGGTCAATAAATACAGATCTTGAGAGTATAAAATCTTTAACTGTGACAGCAAGAAAAGCAAAGTGAATCCAACACATTCCAGGGGGGACAAATCCCCATTCATCAGGGCTAGAAGGAACATAAGGATTATATGTACTTGAAAGTTCTCATATGCTGACTGGGCTGCAGGCAGGGGATTAGTGAATTTAGTGAGAACAATCAGTGCCAGTTTTCACAGCAAAAGTGGTATTTAGTTGAACCCCCTCTCCTAAGGGGTCCCTGTTCTGTGGTAAGCTGTAAAACCCAAGCCATTAGGCTCAGGTAATCACTTTGTCCATGTTTTAAAAACTAATGGTCTAGTGCCCCACCATCACCTGTTCTTAACAGTCATTTCCTATTTACTTGCTCCTAGCGACGGCTGCATGGTATTTCTCATGGCAGGTTTCCTGATGGTGGGACAAAAACAAAGAATTCCCAGCTCAATTCACCAACCAGTTTGCTGACCACCTGAATTAACCTTTCTAACAGTACAGGGGTTTAGTTAGCACACATGTGCAAACGCATGTGTAAGCTGCAGGGCCACTTCACGGCACCCTGTATTACCTGCAGTTCTAACTCCTGTAAATTTATGAGAGTCTCCACAGTGGATGCACATGCACTCTAATGGATAGATAGGGGGCAGGTGAGCCTGGAGGTAGCCCAACCCTCCTTAAAGGCACTTGGGGGCACAGTGGCTGCCCAGCTCATAGCACAATGACAGCAAAGGCATCCAGTGTGTCCACTCACCAGTATACATCAACAACTTCAACAACTTCAAACTATGGGTCTAGTTCCCCACCATCACCTGTTCCTGGCAGTCATTTCCTATTTACTTGCCCCTAGCGATGGCTGCATGGCATTTCTCAGGGCAGGTTTCCTAATGGTGAGACAAAAACAAAGAATTCTCAGCTCAATTCACCAACCAGTTTGCTGACCAACCAAATTAACCTTTCTAACAGTATGCGTTCAAAACAGGGCATTAGTTAGCACACATTTGCAAACACATGTGTAAGCTGCAGGGCCACTTCAGGGCACCATGTATTACCTGCAGTCCTAACTCTTGTAAATTTATGAGGGTCTCCACAATGGAAGCACATGCACTCTGATGGATAGATAGGGGGCAGGTGAGCCTGGAGATAACCCAACCCTCCTTAAAAGCACTTTGGGGCACAGTGGACGCCCAGCTCATAGCACAATGACAGCAAAGGCATCCAGTGTGTCCACTCACCAGTATACATCAACAACAAACAAAATGGCCCCCGCCCCCACCTATAACTGGCCTTCATAGCAAAGAACACATGGAAGGGAAACGCATGTGAGACAAAAACATAGAATTCCTAGCTCAATTCACCAACCAGTTTGCTGACCAACTGAATTAACCTGTCTAACAGCATGCGTTAAAATTAGGGGTTTAGTTAGCGCACATTTCCACGCAGGTTTCCTGATGGTGACAACATGAGATTATGCCTGCATATTGTTAAAATAGCGGCACGTAGTCTCGAAAACCCAAGGAATAGCGTAACCATATAGGAACACAGCTGAGGGAGGGTTGTCGCTCTCCAACAAAAGTTCCTGAATAAGGAATTTAATGACAGGTTCACCATGTGTTATTTTAAAGAAACCTGGCAATCTGAAAACAATTAAAATTACGTTTGAAATGAAGTCAACAGATTAAAGTGGATTTGAATAATTAGGCTTGCACCTACTTTGAATTACCTACAGGGGATATGGGCAACTTGATGAAAGTCTCTAAATGTTCCTCCAGTATTTATATACTGCTTTAGTTGGCACTATTCTCATCTTTTAAATGGCCCTACAGCCAGAGATGTATAAAGTGCTAGAGACCCAGACTTGAGTAAAAGTACAAATGCTCTATCAAAAAAGTGACTTGAGTAGAAGTTGAAGTGCTCTTTAAGCACCACGCTTAAGTAGAAGTACTAAAGTATTCAACATTTTTTGTACTTAAGTATTGCAAGTCGTTTATTTTAAAATTTACTACTCAAGTACTGAAAGGCCAGGGTCCCCCTCCCATTATAGATCCCCCTTAGAGCAGGCCAGGCCCCCTCCCCTTATAGATCCCACTTAGAGCAGGCCAGGGTCCCCCTCCCATTATAGATCCCACTTAGAGCAGGCCAGGGTCCCCCTCCCATTATAGATCCCACTTAGAGCAGGCCAGGGTCCACCTCCCATTATAGATCCCCCTTAGAGCAGGCCAGTGTCCCCTTCCCATTATAGATTCCCCTTAGAGCAGGCCAGTGTCCCCCTCCCAATATAGATTCCCCTTTGAGCAGGCCAGTGTCCCCCTCCCAATATAGATTCCCCTTAGAGCAGGCCAGTGTCCCCCTCCCATTATAGATTCCCCTTAGAGCAGGCCAGGGTCCCCCTCCCATTATACATCCCCCTTAGAGCAGGCTAGGGTCTCCCTCCCATTATAGATCCCCCTTAGAGTAGGGCAGGCCAGGGCAGGTCCCTCCCCCCATTGAATAGATCCAATCCCCTTAGTGAGTGACTTGACTTCAAGACAGTTCTTACTTCTCCTACCTTAGGCTGTCTCGAGTCCTCCAGCCTCTCTCTCCACAGTCCCCAGTCCAGTCCCCCCTGCTGAAAGAAGAATATATTCCTACCTCCATCCAGTTCTCCCACGCTGGGTGGCCGCGCTGCACAGTGCCCAGAGACAGTCTAGTAGTCTAGACTGTAGTAACTCACAGTCCCTCCCCCAGGCAGGGCCCAGAGAGATCACTCCGCAGGCAGGTGTCTCTCCTCTCTCGCCACCACCACTTCACTTCAGAGCCGAGCGGGAGGCGGGACTCGGGCCGAGCCGAGGGAGGGCAGAGGCGGCGAGGTTCTGCCCCTGAGCCATCGCATCGGGTCAGGGATTGGTCGTGACCTGTGAGTCTCAGAGACAGTGAGACTCGAGTAAAAAAAGTCAGTGGCGGTGCGGGTTTGGAATTGAATGATTCGTAACATTTTTATAATTGTAACGAGTAACGATGCAGCACATAGAAAAAATATTGGAGTAAAAGTATTAAACTCATGGAAAATGGAAGGTGGAACAAAGAAGACACCCAAAGAAAAAAGGCCTCAGAACAGCTTAATCCTTGTGAAAACACCAAAAGGGGGTACCAACAAGCTAAGACAGCCAGCACCAAAACCCGCCTCCTGAATGAGATACGACAAGTAAAAACACCTTGCCTGTAAGGTCAGCCAAGACAATGTCCCGCATAGTTTCAGAGAGCGACTTCTGAAGGCCCGGTGAGCACCTGAAGGAAACAATACAGTAGGAGAGGCCCTTTGCATAAAGACCTTCATCAAGGAGTGAAAGGCCATTGGCAAAGGATAGCAAAGGCTGATATTTGGTCCTTGAGTTTGCTCCAGGGTAAATGCTAATCCAGACCCAACTGGAAGAAGTCCAGGATTTGTTGAAAAGAGTACTATCAATAATGAAACAAGTAGGCTTACCAGGTGTGAAGATAGCCCATATCAGAAGATGACTTCTTAGAATTCAGAAACTAAGAAATTACCAAATCCAAGAAGCCCCTTACCCTCAGGATCTGAGCTTCAACTGCCAAGTCATCAACCCCAGCGAACAAGAAGGGGGACCAATCTTTCTGACAGAAGTACTGGGTGGTCCAAAAGCAGCATAGATGTAGTCACCAGGAGTCAAAGTGCATCTAAGCACCACGCCCACATGGACCAATTTTGTGTCTTGAGGATCACCAGAATGATCAGAATGCACGTCTACGTGTTCCATGATTCTGTCTTTACCCTCTCTTTAAGCCCATAAAGCCCCTCCACACACAGTGGAGGAACAGTGAGGATAAAAGACTTTAGGTGACTGGTTATCCGGCAGGGAGGAAGTCTGTGAGACAAAGTGATAAGGTAAGTAATTCTGTTGTTTAAATGCCCTCTACAGGGTTGAGGGACCTAATAAAACAAGATTTTTATTAGCTGACTGGAATTCAGCTTTAACCTGTCACAAACCTGGGTATTTAAGCTAAACATATGCTGTAAAAATGCATAATCAGAGGTTTCCCTTGGTGAGAAATCATGTCAAAACCTTGACTTTTACAGGAAAAGTCATGATTTGCATATAACTCCAGCCGACTATATCTCTGGATCCACTGACTATTTTAACATGCTGTTTTTTAGCTGGAATGGTCCAGGCTTGTGTCACATTTACCTTGCTCTTTAATAATTAAAGAGGAAGTAAACCCTCCTCTGACACTTTTACCTATAGGTAAGCCTATAATAAGGCTTACCTATAGGTACTGTAAATATCTCCTAAACATGTACCGTTTAGGAGATATTTACCTTATATGCAGCCAGTGACGTCACTGGTGCATGCGCTCTGAAGGAACGGCCGCTGGTGCCGTTTCTTCAGAGCCCCGTGCCGTGACTGTCGGCTCCCGCGCGCGTGCGCGGGAGTGACGTCACCGCGGCTTCGGCCAATCAGATGGCCAGATGCCGCGATCCCGGAAGACGGCGACTGGACATGTCGCCCGTCATACAGGTGAGCGGGCGGCACGGCGGGGGCTCGTTCTAAGGTAAGTATTTCATAATGAGCTAGTATGCGATGCATACTAGCTCATTATGTCTTTCTCTTACAGGTTGCAAAAAAAAAAAAAAAAGTAATATGGGTTTACAACCTCTTTAATAAAGAACTCAGCAGAATGCTCGAAAATCTATGTGGAGTTGACGTCTTAAAGTCCAAACGACAAGTTTAATCTATCTGGGATTTGACATATTAGCTGTATGTAAAATAAACATAATGATGTTTCTAAGGAATCCATAAATAGAATAATTTTTTATTTTTTATTTTTTTAACTATCTGCCACGATTTAAACTGCAAAGGGTCACCCTCCTTTTTACTTACATGAAAAAGTAAACAGTTGGTGTACAGAATGTCTCCAAAGATGCAGTTTCCGGATTGTGTGATTGGCTCACTGATTTTCCCAGAAATCTCCACTCAGATTTTAGGCACCCCCTGAAATAGAAATGTAATTTTTAGTGAGATACTCCCCAAGGACTAATAACTTTTAAAGGGATACAGACCCTGCAGCTTTACTCATTAGAACACTGAGAGTGCATCAGCTAATAAAAAGGAACTGGCATTTCCAATTCAGAAACTGTCTACAAAGGACATAGTGAAAAAACAGCTATTTCTTCAGAGCAACAAAAGGTAGGAATCTGCTACAATGTTTGCTAAAATCCTTACAATTACTCTTTAGCAGTGCCTGCCTATACTGCCTAATCATAATTCCTCTCTGTGGACTGCGTCTTTTGTTCCAGTATCATGTGCAGCCAGGGGCATTTTATGAAATTAGTGGGCCTGTGTACAACATCATAAGTTAGGCCCCATTGCTTGATGTTTATTGGGCCAGGGGCATTGCTAAGATTGGTAAAGACCTGCGGCACCTTTAGTCAAACCAAGAAAAGAGCAATGCGGCGCACGGCGTGCGTAGTGCGCCATGGCGAGCAGTAAGGTTTGGCCAAATTGTGTTAATAGTGGGAGGGCCTAAGGGACATAGTTAAGTAAAACAAAAGCCTTCTTTCACTGATATAATATGCTTAGATTTCTGTGCCACGAGTAAGAGTATCAGTACTACCAACACAGTTTACTATGCTTCATTGATGAATGAACACAGGAGCAATCACTGTGTTCATTCAGGAAGGGGCTGGTAAACATGACATGTTTACCACCCCGACCATCTCTATCCTGACACCGATTTTCTGCCCCAACAGCAGCTGCACAGCTGGGAGGAGGGGGATATGACCAGCAGTGCTGGGGGGGGGGGGGGTGAGCAGGGTGGATTGGTGCTGTGGAGGGGAGGGAGGGGGCAGTACAGAGGTAGCAGAGCACCAATTGGGGCAATACTGTACTGTGTATGGAGAGCTTGCTTTCCCTGAGGCTCCCCTGCAGTGGCTGAAGCAGGAGGGAGGGGGAGAAGGGAGGCCAGCCAGCACCACTGCAGGAAGGGGGCACCATGGGGTCAGTGAGGGGGGGGGCGAGTCCAGGGGGGTTTAGAGCAGTAGGGTGATCTATTTGGATAGTTAAATCCCCTTGTGGATCCCCTGCAGCATCAAAAGCCAGAAGAAGGGGAGAGGAGGAGAAGTCAGCAGCTGCAGGGGAGCCAAAGGGAATTAGTGCTTTAGGGGTGTATCAGTACAGGGGGGCACTTTTGAGTGGAGGGGGTCATTCTAGAATACTTTTTCATGTGTGACTTGTGTGTTAGAGCACAGTGGTCCCCACCCCCCTTCAGGGCCTGTGTGCGTAGCACACACTGCACACATGAATGACATGCCACTGTGTGTAGAATACAGAAAATGGTGCAGCGCTAAAATAATTGGTAGACATATTTTATATGTGTGCCAATTATTTTAGCGCTGCACCATTTTCTGTATTCTGTTCATTTTAGGTATTGATAGGTTTGACCTATTCTGGTGTTCAGCAGCTTTACTCTCCATATGATCATAGCGCTGAAATTTTTTTACTGTTTTATACGCCACTGTGTGTAGCCTAGCCAAGGCTTGGAGTCCTTGGTAGGAGGTATGGGCAAATGTGGTTCTTATTTTGGATGATGATTATATATATATATATTTTACTACATGATTTCTGAAAGGGACTGGGGCATCTCTAGCATTTTGTATTGCATTGCATGGACTAGCCACGGGTTAGTCGTACATTAAATCCTGGCTAAAGCTGAAATTGTCAATGGGCCCCTAGTAAAGATCAGGACGGCAGCTACGTTTTTTATGAGGGGATGGGATGGCATTTTTCTCACAACAGTTTCCCTTTAATCTTGTTCTTATCAAAAATCCCCCTTCAATGAATTAATAATGACATGTTAAACCGCACCCAGGTCATGTCAATGATCAGATCATAATTCTACACTTGGCCCACAGCATTTTAGAAGAATTGCCTTTTAAGTTTGTGCTGCATTAAATATTCAGTGAGGCTGAGCAAAGAGCGAATGAACCATATTCAAAGCATCTCCTGGGAGAATGATTACAATGCTGTTATATTAAACATGGCTAGATGCCTTCAGGGAGCCAGGACACTGGCCATTTTTAAAGCATTTTATAGGTTAGAGGTAAAAATAGCTGCTGGCTTGTAGCCATTATTAAAGAGGTCGATTCTAAGCCTCTAATGAGGCTTCAGTTGCAAGTTGCATTCAAACCTATCCTACATTCACCTAGATGAAGAACTGTTTACTGACTGCTAGCATTTTTACTGACCAAGTCATCTGTTTTGGTTGGATAGGTCGGTAAATTAAAATAATGAAGACTTACAAATTATGTAAAAGAGCAAATATAGGAAAAATACCGATAGATCTGTAAAGGTTTGAGATGGTAAGTAATGTTTAACCACTTACGGACCACTTACGTTATATGTACTGCCGCAGGCTGGCTCCTACAGGCAAAACAATGTAGATCTATTTCACTCGCCTGGGGGCAGCTAGGGGGCGGCCGTGCGCCGCCGCGGCGGCGCTCCTGCCCCCAATCGTCAGCGGGGAAGCTGATGCGGGTGTCAGGCGGCTCCGATTGCCGCCTGACACCCGCGATCATTCCGAGCTGTTGTAAACACAGCCGACCGTCCTTCTCCCTGGGATGATCACAGAGCTCCTGTGATCCTTCTATATAGGATCGCATGTCTCTGTGATCATTTCACAAGCCACGCCCCCCACAGTTAGAATCACTACCCTAAGCTCACACTTAACCCCTTGATCACCCACAGCGTTAACCCCTTCCCTGCCAATGGCATTATTACAGTGCATATTTGTAGCACTGATTACTGTAGTAATGTCACTGGTACCCCCAAAAGTGTCAAAAATGTCAGTTAGGGGTGAGATCTGTCCGCCGCAATGTCACAGTCCCGCAAAAAAATCGCAGATCGCCGCCATTGCTAGAAAAAAAAAATAATAATAATAAAAATGACATAAATCTTTCCCGTTGTTAGTAGACACGATAACTTTTGCGCAAACCAATCAAAATACGCTTATTGTGATTTTTTTATACCAAAAATATGTAGCAGAAAGGAAACTGGCCTAAAATGTTAACAAATTTTGATTTTTACATTTTTTTTTTTTGAGAATGTCATATAGCAGAATGTCAAAAATATTGTTTTTTTTTTTTTCAAAATTGTCGCTCTTTTTTTTTTTTTTATAGCGCAAAAAATAAAAATCGCACAGGTGATCAAATACCACCAAAAGAAAGCTCTATTAGTGGGAAAAAATCAATATAAAGTGAAAAAAGTCATTAATTAATAAATGCAGTTCTCCATGGTAGGCGCAAAAGACTTATTTGATAAAGTCCATTAAAGCAGTAAAGAAAGCAAAAACCATATCCAACACCTCCTGAAGTGAACATTAGTTTCTAGCAGAGAGCTCAGAGGCCAGCCACCGCATCCCAGTGAAATGGACACTCACCAGAGATGATGGCTGCCATTCCAACAGCATGCAAGGCTGTATGTATGCGTCTGTCATCCAGTGAGGAATAAACCAAGTAAACCGTTCAGAGGCACTCCTTATCAGGGTCAAGCTATGGTAAATGAAGCTCACCCAAAAAAAAATGATCCTCATAGTGTAGTAATGTTAATATGTATGCATGTACACATAAAAACGATAAATAGTAACATAAATTCCTTACATAGGAAACCGCTGCTGACCTGGAATGGAGCAGCGGCATGACATCAGCAATACTGTCTCCTCACTGACGCGTTTCATCCAATGGTTTTCATGTGTACATGCATCCAAAATACAATTACTACACTATGAGGATCATTTTTGATTCCTTGTGAGCTTCAGTTACCATAGCTTGACCCTGATGAGGAGTGTTGCTTGACGGGCTTACTTGGTTTATTCCTCACTGGATGACAGACACATACAAACAGGCATGCACGCTGTTGTGGAAAATGTAGCATTTCATTTGGAAATTGAGCGCCCAGAGTCTGGAGGAAGAGTGGAGAGGCACAGAATCCAAGTTGCATGAGGTCCAGTGTGAAGTTTATACAATCAGTGATGATTTGGGGAGACATGTCATCTGCTGGTGTTTGTCCACTGTGTTTTATTAAGTCCAAAGTCAGCACAGCCCTTTACCAGGAAATTCTAGAGCACTTCATGTTTCCCTCTGCTGACCAGCTTTATGGAGATGCTGATTTTATTTTTCAGCAGGACTTGGCACCTACCCACACTGCCAAAAGTAGCAATACCTGGTTTAATGACCATGGCATCACTGTGCTTGATTGGCCAGCCAACTTGCCTGACCTAAATCCCATAGAGAATTTGTGGGGTATTGTCAAGAGGAAGATGAAAGACACCAGACCCAACAATGCAGATGAATTGAATGCCACTATCAAAGCAACCTGGGCTTCCATAATACCTTGGCAGTGCCACAGGCTGATCGCCCCCATGCCACACTGCATTGATGCAGTAATTCATGCAAAAGGAGCCCCGAACCAAGTATTGAGTGCATGCTATACTGTACATACTTTTTAGTAAGCCACCATTTCTGTATATAAAATCCTTTTTTAATTGGTCTTATGTAATATTTGGATTTTCTGAGCTACTGAATTTTGGGTTTTCACTAGCTGTAAGCCATAATCATCAAAATTAAAAGGAAAGAAATGCTTGAAATATATCACTCTTTGTACACACATCTATATAAAAATATATGAGTTTCACTTTTTAAATTGAATTACTGAAATAAATTAACCTTTTGATGAAATTCTAATTTTATGAGATGCACCTGTATGTCATTTCTGATTTTGCCCTTACTTCTACCTTAACTCCCCTACCATTGTAAACTTGTACAAGCCTGTGCGCCCATTTTTGGACACGAGTGTCCCTAACAGCCATATCATGCCCCGTGACGTACCCTGCGTGTCATTAAAAAATGAGACATCGCTTGGCTAAATATAAAGATTAAAAGGGATGTTTTTATAAAGTGGTGTTTAATCAGCATGCGCCTTGTCATTAGGCATTTCCTCTTGGAGTCTGTTTCCTCCATGTTGGCAGATTGGCAGTGAATCGTGGGTGCATCGCCGCCTTTGTGCAGCAGATAATACCAGAGAATCGGACAGGAAGATATTTCAGTGTTTGTCACAATGCATCATCAGCGCTCTGTAAACCTGTTTCACTGTCAGGATACGGAATGACGATGTCTATTTGTCCCGGACTCTTGAATGTGGCTGAATAGGCCCAACGTCCTGTCATCTGTGTCCACATTCAGCAGTTTACTGTTTTCTTTGTAATGTGAACACTGCTTGGAAGTGAAATGCTGGCCTTATTAAAGTTTATTGTGTTTAATTTCCTCCTCTTATCTCAATGGCACATTCTAAACAGTAAAAAAAGACCATCAATATTTGCTGCTCGGAAACTCATATTTCAAGTCGTTCAAAAGACGTAAGGTTACTTTTTTAGGGTATTTTAAAGAGTAAAGCTAAACCCTGGGCAAAAAGTCCTTTAACCCATGTGACCAGTTACAGCACAATGCTCAGGTGTGAATAGGCACCATTGAATATAATTGGAATCTTCATGTTGAGCGGTGTCACGCTTCGGGAAACATGCCAATTAGGGTGAATGGGGGCTTACAGTCAAGGAATTCAATAATGTGCCCTCTCCTTCCCCAGCCTACAGACTGGAGAATGAAAGAGCAGCAGCAGACAGAATAGGTCTCCCTGCTCACATAGCTCTCAACTGTCCCTGATTTTGAGGGATCGTCCCTGATTTGGAACAAAGTCCCTCTGTTCCTAATTTCTCCTCATTTGTCCCTCATTTTGTTCTGATCAATAAAGTTGTATTTAAAATTCAGTTTTTATCTTTCAAAAACTGATTCCCAGTGCTAAACCTTTCAATTTCTAAATGCCTGCATTTGTAAATTCCAAAAGCCTGTATTAAGGAATATTAGGGGTAAAATAAAAAGCACTTTTGGGTTAAACTAATCTTTTTTTGTATAATTCCCCTTTAAGGGGGCGCGGCAGGGGCAGTGTTCTATGCCTACATACTTTTGCTAATAGGTGTCCCTCATTCCCATCTTAAAAAGTTTGGAGGTATGTACTCATGCCGCTCACTCCTCCTATCGGTATATTTATTGCCAGCAGATTTGAATGCAGCACACCTGATTGACTTCCAGCCTTGCCCCCCAATATGTGTTCTGCTCTTATGAGAATTGCCAGAGGCAGATACCAGGCCAAATTAAAGTAGAACTGAACTCTTTCCATCAACATTTATGTACAATCTCAAGGCACCCTTTAAAACTATGGACAGTCTTGAGGAACCCTTTAAAATTATGGACAGTCTTGAGGCACCCTTCAAAACTATGGACAATCTCAAGGAACCCTTTAAAATTATGGACAGTCTCGAA
Source organism: Pelophylax lessonae (assembly GCF_965119305.1). NCBI lineage: Eukaryota > Metazoa > Chordata > Amphibia > Anura > Ranidae > Pelophylax > Pelophylax lessonae. The sequence continues at coordinate 200,904,197 of NC_138777.1, read as the reverse complement.
GCACCCTTCAAAACTATGGACAATCTCGAGGAACCCTTTAACATTATGGACAGTCTCGAGGCACCCTTCAAAACTATGGACAATCTCGAGGAACTCTTTAAAATTATGGACAGTCTCGAGGAACCCTTCAAAACTATGGACAATCTCGAGGAACCCTTTAACATTATGGACAGTCTCGAGGCATCCTTCAAAACTATGGACAATCTCAAGGAACCCTTTAACATTATGGACAGTCTCGAGGCACCCTTCAAAACTATAGACAATCTCGAGGAACCCTTTAACATTATGGACAGTCTCGAGGCACCCTTCAAAACTATGGACAATCTCAAGGAATCCTTTAAAATTATGGACAGTCTCGAGGCATCCTTCAAAACTATGGACAATCTCAAGGAACCCTTTAACATTATGGACAGTCTCGAGGCACCCTTCAAAACTATGGACAATCTCGAGGAACCCTTTAACATTACGGACAGTCTCGAGGCACCCTTCAAAACTATGGACAATCTTGAGGAACCCTTTAAAATTATGGACAGTCTCGAGGCACCCTTCAAAACTATGGACAATCTCGAGGAACCCTTTAACATTATGGACAGTCTCAAGGCACCCTTCAAAACTATGGACAATCTCGAGGAACCCTTTAACATTATGGACAGTCTCGAGCCATCCTTTAAAATTATGAAAATGATGGGCTGTGTGAAGGGGGGCGTCCCTCCCCTCCAATCAGCTCTCAGAGCTCTCATCACTGATGTAACTTCACCTCTCTGCCCCCTTCTTTTCAGAGCTGAGAGATCCCATGTAAATTCTGCACTTTGAATGGCTGTAGGGGGAAAGACAGCTGTAGATAAACAGGACTATGACAAAGCACTGTAGTGCGAAACATGTCGTCACGGCAACCTTGATGTTTTCCAGCCGGGTCCCGACGCTTGCTGACGTCACTTCCGGTTAGCGGCTTCCGCTTTAGATGCTATAGACACTTCCGGTTGGCGGTTCCGCGGTATGGGTTACACTGCTCCGGTGTGAGCAACCGCACATCGGGTAGGAGACAGCCACATTACCTCTACCGGCTGGTCCGGTTTTTTCCTGGCACATCATACTCCATCTACCTCCTGCCTGGTCCTCTGTTATCATCATCTTACAGTTGAGCATACCAGAGGTGGGGGACTTGAGTCCCATGACTTGACTTAAAGCGGAGTTCCAGCCATTTACTCACCTGTCCAACGGTCCAGCGATGCGGCCGCCGGAAGCCTCGATCCTCTCCCTCGGCGCCGGCATCACTGCTGTGGGCACCCGGCTGTTACAGTTTGCGGCTTCACAGCCGGGTACCCACTGCGCATGCGCGAGTCGCGCTGCGCGCCGTGATTGGCCGGCAATCTTCTGGGACCTCTGACGTGTCCCAGAAGATTGCAGGGAGGGAGGGGGAGAGGAGAACTTCCGCTCAGGGCGCCGCGGCGCTCCGAGCGGAAGTGGGAGCGGGTACCTGTCAAAACTAGGTACCCGCTCCCCCCCCCAAAAAATGACATGCCAAATGTAGCATGTCGGGGGGTCAGGACTCCCTAAAGTGGAAGTTCCACTTTTGGGTGGAACTCCGCTTTAAGTCAGACTTAAGTCACCAGTTTGAGGACTTGATACTTGCTTGATTAAAATTAATAAAAGACTCGACTCGACTTTGACTTGGTATTCATGACTTGAGACTTGACTTTGACTTGAGACATATGACTCGAAATGACTTTACTTTTTTAACCACTTAAGCCCGGAGGATTTGGCTGCTAAAAGACCAGGGGGTATTTTGCGATTCGGCACTGCGTGATTTTAACGGACCATTGCGCGGTCGTGCAACGCTGTACCTAAACGAATTTGACGTCCTTTTTTTCCCACAAACAGAGCTTTCTTTTGGTGGTATTTGATCACCTGTGCGATTTTTTGATCATGCACTATAAACAAAAAAAGAGCGTCAATTTTGCAAAAATAACGATATTTTTCCCATTTTTTTATATGAAATTCCCCCCCAAAGAAATTTAAAAATCTAAATTTTTTAACATTTTCGGCCAATTTGTTTTATGCTACATATGTTTGGTAAAAAAAATCGCAAAAAGCGTATTTTGATTGGTTTGCGCAAAAGTTATCGCGTTTACTAACAAAGGGAAAGATTTTTGTCATTTTTGGTGTTTTTTTTTTAACGCGTAATGGCGGCGATCTGCGTTTTTTTTTTGCGGTACTGCGACATTGCGGCGGACAGATCGGACCCTTGACTGAAATTTTTGACACTTTTGGGGTTACCAGTGACATTACTGCAGTAATCAGTGCTATACATATGCACTGTTACTGCAAAAATTACACTGGCAGGGAAGGGGATAACTGTATTGGAGAGGGAGGGGTTAAGTGTGTCCTAGGGGCGTGATTCTAACTGTAAAGGGACATGGCTATTGGTGTAAAAATGGAGATCAACGGTCCTACATAGTACAACCGTCTGATCTTCATTTTTACACCAGGGAGAATGACAGGTGGCTTGTTTACATTAGCCGCCTGACTTTCTCCCTTCACCAGAGCGATCGTGAGTGACCGGCGGACAATCGGGTCCGCCGGTCACACGCACTGACTTGTCAGTGAACGAGCCGGGGTGGGTGCGCGCCTCGGCGGGCACGCGCCCGCCCGCAATTGGCTCACAAGTCAGTGACAGGCGAGTGACGCACCCCTACTTCACTCTGCCTGGCCGGGGCTGACCGCCACAGTATATAGTCGTGCGGCGGTCGGCAACCGGTTAAGTAATTAATTATTTGCATTTTCTCAAGATGTGTTAAAGCAAAATGAATGTGCCTGTTATGTTTCTGACACCACAGTCACTTAAAACACCTCAGTGTGTGTTGATTTTTAGGACACTGGTTGTTAAACAATGGAAATACTTAACATGTTTTTAGTGACTGTAGTGTTGAAACATGACCGGACAAAGGATTTTGAGCTGTTTGGGCATTCAAAGTGTTTCTTTAATATGCCAAGAAAAAAGCACTAAGCAGTTTTGTTAATGTTGAAAATAAAACAAAACCTTCCCTGACCACTGACTTTTAAGTGATTTAAAGGTGAAATTTGGGGTAGATCAGTATTTTGACTTGATTTGTGACTTGACCAAAATAAATGGCTTGACTTGACTTGCTTGACTTCTAGCAGGGACTCGACTTGATTTGCTTGCTTTTCGCCACAGTAACTTGGGACTTGCTTGAGACTTGCACATGTGTGACTTACTCCCATGTCTGGAGCATACCCAGCGGCTCTGTCATCCTGTGACCCCTCAGCAACGCCAGCAGATCTGGTTTGGAACACTTTATTCATTACCATGCGCTTCCAATAAACTTTCTAAGGTTTTTTACCAAGCCTGACTGGGTTCAATTGTAGACTATATACCGTTGGCTAGCGCTGCTGTCCCTTCTTTCTTGCACTGACTTATGCTGTTTCAGCATCATTTAGCAGCAGCACCACACGGTAACTTTATTTCTGGGAGTGAGAGACATCACAGATAGCGCTGGAAGTCCCTTTTGTTGTTTGATACTAGTCTAAACCACTGCACCAGTCTAAACGTTACACCAGCTTAGCCATTATTGTGCCATTATAGCTTTCTGAAAGAGACTGTCACCATGATCAACGTGTTTTTCATGGAGTTGTACCGTAACTGTTAAAGTGATATTAAAGTCTTCTTTTTTTTGTTTTAAAATAACAAACATGTCATGCTTACCTCCTCTATGCAATGGTTTTGCACAGAGTAGCCCTAATCCTCCTCTTCTCAGGTCCCTCGCCTTCGCTTCTGGCCCCTCCTTCCAGCCCAGTGCCTCCACAGCAAGCAGCTTGCTATGGGGGCACCCAAGCCGTGGCTCGGCCCCACCCCCTCTCTCTCCTTATTGGCTCACTGACTTTGATTGTCTCAGCCAATGGGGAGAGGGAGTCCTGGACAGCCAAGACTCTTCTGCAAAATCGCTGAATCGAGATGGGGCTCAGGTAAGTATTGGGGAGGCTGAGGGGGGGGGGGGCTGCTGCACACAGAAGGCTTTTTATCCTAACGTAAAGAAAACATTAAGGGATAAGTCCACCCTAACACTTAAATCCCTGCATCTAAAGACATCCATGATCTAAGACTAACCTATCTAGCCCTGGAAAGAAGACATTTTTTGAAGCCGATCTGATCCGGTCTCCAGCGGCGGAAGCTCTGCAGAGAACACAGCCGACAATAGCTGGGAAATTAATGGGAAGTGACGTCACACATAGGCTTACTATGGGGCTTCCGTTGTCGGCTGCCTCTTCTGCACACGCCTCCACAATGAAGCCGCCACTGACAGCCCATATGGTGGGACCGGAGCCGTATGTATATCAATTTCTTCTTTACAGGGCTGGATAGGTTAGTCCTAGATCAGGGATGCCTACAGATTTAGAGATTTTAGTGTTAGGGTGGACTTCTACTTTAAGATAAAAAACCTTCTGCCTTTAGAACCACTTTAAGTTTGTGCTTGGAGATGTTAACCACATTAAGACCGCCCGCAGCAGATTTACTGCGACAGGCAGTCTCTCCTGCACAAACTAACGTAGCCCTACGTCGGTCGCGCGAGTGGGGCTGGGGGGTGAGCGCGCCCATTAGGCAGCGGGGATGCAGATACATGGAACCAGCAGCACAGATTGCCGCCGGCCATCCACGATCACTCCACGCTGAGAGAGAAGGATGGTCTGCTGTTGTAAACACAGCTGACCGTTCTCTGAAATGATCACAGAGCGCATGTGATCCTTCTATATAGGATCACAGGTCTCTGTAATAATTACACAAGCCCAACCCCCCCACAGTTAGAATCACTCCCCTAGGCTCACATTTAACCCTTTGATCACCCCTGGGTTAACCCCTTCCCTGTCAGTGTCATTATTACAGTAACTGCATATTTTTAGCACTGATAACTGTAGTAATGTCACTGGTCCCCCCAAAAGTATCAAAAATGTCAGTTAAGGGTCCGATCTGTCCACCGCAATGTCGCAGTTCCGCTAAAAATCGCTAAACCCTGCCATTACTAGTAAAAAAAAAAAATAATAAAAATTACATAAATCTTTCCCCTAGTTTGTAGACGCGATAACTTTTGCGCAAACCAATCAAAATACGCTTATTGTGATTTTTTTTTACCAAAAATATGTAGCAGAATACAGATTGGCCTAAAAGAATGAAAAAAATAGATTTTTTACATTTTTTTCTTTTTGGGAATGTTATGCAGCAGAATGGAAAAAACACATTTTTTTTTTATCAGAAATTTCGCTCTTTTTTTTGTTTTAGTGCAAAAAATAAAAATCATAGAGGTGATCAAATACAACCAAAAGAAAGCTCTATTTGTGGGAAAAAAACAACATCAATATTATTTGGGTACAGCGTCGCACGACCGCGCAATTTTCCGTTAAAATAACACAGTGCTGAATCGCAGATAATGGCCTGGTCATTGGGGGGCAAATCCCTCCGGTCCAGAAGTGGTTAAATACTGAACTGTGTGAGGCCAATGTACCAGTATCGTAAAGAGAACTCCAGTAAATCAGTTGGTTTATTTTACAAAAGTCTGGTCTTGTCATTTAATGAAGATTCATTTATTTGGCCGATACAGTGTGTGTAATGAGGGGTGGGGAGGTGACCTGTAAGCGAAAGTGAAACTGCAGCAAAGTAAGACTAAGTTCTACCCATTAGACAGGGCTGTAATGTGTAGTAGAGCTTTGCAAAACCTATGGGATAAACAGGAATAAATATCCTTTGGCTGGTAAAACTATTCCCTTGTCTGTATTGTCATTGCATAGTACCAACACATCACAACTGTGACCATCAACCAAGCAGCTTCTTCCGCTCTGCATCGGCGTCACGCAATCCATGTCACACTTGTGACGTCACGCTTTTGGCGCCGTCACGTTGACACGTGTTCATCCATCTGCGCTCTATACAAGGAGGCTTGGATGCCGCAGTCCTTGGATGACTGGCGGTCATCCATGGTGCGGCTTTCTCCCTTCTTGTGAGCGTTGGCGTGACGTTGGAAGCTGACTGAGGCCATAACCGGGTACAATTTACTATCCCCCTAGGCAATTTTATTTCCACTTTTCACTCTCACCTTCTCATGGCTTTCTTATGTCCAGTTATATCTTTTTCTCTTTTGGAGGTATGATTTTATCACCCTTTGGCGTCTTTGTGTTTACTCTAGGTATTTACACTATTTGCACACTTCCCATTTGGCTTAACCTTTGACACTTTTGACTTTGGGTAACATATTATTGGTATATCTCTCCTCACTTATCTTTGCTCTTTGATGATGCGTTCTCCTTGGTATTCACACTACTCAGTTCATCCAAGTACTTTTTAACTCACTTAAATATACATTACACAAGTTCTTATATGGAATAATTTTCTTTCAGAACCCTCCGGTGACTACTATCTATGTGAATCTGGTCACTATTGTATGGAGACACATTTCTCTGTGAAGTCCTTCTACTGTGCCCTGGTGGCCTTGGATCAAGCTTTCTCAGTTCCCAGCGTAGACGTTCTCCTAGTGGTTGGCCTCCCACAATACTTATGCGTTGACATTATTGTCGGACTGTAAGTATACTGGCTGGAGACAATCCAGGCTAGGGATGTTATATCCCTTCCCGATCATTATTATTATTATTATTATTATTATTATTAATTTATTACCATTTTTTATGCTTTCTGTAAAAAGGATTTTCTTTTTCCTACAGTAATGTGTGATGCATTTTCTCCTGAGGAAGTGGATTACATTCCATGAAACGTGTATAGCTTACTTATGATGTATCTTCTATTTTTATACCTTTGGATCCTTTAATACCGTTTGATAATTAGTGCTCCATCCCAGTTTACAACCAGTCAGTCTTCATGTATATGATTTGGTCTGTCATTGCACCATTTACCTGTTATACTACCTATATCTATGCCATTATGTTTTTATACATGTTGATAACATCGTTAATAAAATTGTTTTTTTTATATCATCATGTGAGACCCGCCTTATGTAGTTCTACTTGTTTATACACCAATCGTCTCCACACACTTCACTTAAAGTCCCGAACTTCCCCCATACCCCTCTCTTATCCTTTATGTAACAACTGGCTATTTCAATATTTAACCACTTGCCGACCAGTCACGTTGACTGTACTGCGGGAAAGTGGCTCGTTCCCGTCCAGCGATGTAGACCTACATCGCTGGACTCCTTCCCTTGTGGGCGGCGCTCGCACGCCGCCGGAGGCTTGCTCCCGCTGGTTTCAGTCACAGTGGGAGTCGGGCCAGGGGAGGAGCGGCGGTGATCACCACCGCTCTTCCCCGATCGTCGGGGAATCGAGTCTGGAGATCCGCCCGCTTGTGTAAACAAAGCGGGCGGATCTCCTAAGTGACAGGCAGGGTCAGATTGCGGGGTTCAGCATAGCTGAACCTGCGATCTGTCCTTGTGTCACTCAGTCACCTCCCCCCACACACATCAGTAAGCACCAGGCATACATTAACCCCTCCCTCTCCAATAAAATTAACCCCTTCCCTGCCAGTGTCATTTTTACAGTAATAGTGCATATATATAGCACTGATTACTGTAGTAATGTCACTGGTACCCCCAAAAGTGTCAGTCAAGGGTCCGATCTGTCCACCGCAATGTCGCAGTCCCGCAAAAAAAAATCGCAGATTGCCGCCATTACTCGTTAAAAAAAAAAACACCAAAAATGACAGAAATCTTTCCCTTAGTAAACGCAATAACTTTTGCGCAAACCAATCAAAATACGCTTATTGTGATTTTTTTTTTACCAAACATAGGTAGCAGAAAACAAATTGGCCAAAAATTTAAAAAAATTTTGATTTTTACATTTTTTTGGGGGGGAATTTCATATAAAAAAATGTGAAAAAATATTGTTATTTTTTCAAAATTTACGCTCTTTTTTTGTTTATAGCGCAAAAAGTAAAAATCGCACAGGTGATCAAATACCACCAAAAGAAAGCTCTGTTTGTGGGAAAAAAGGACGTACATTTCGTTTGGGTACGGCGTCGCACGACTGCGCAATTGTCAGTTAAAGTCGCACAGTGCCGAATCGCAAAAAGTGGCCTGGACGTAAGACAGCAAAATCCTCCGGTGGTAAAGTGGTTAATATATATGAATTGTATGGTTTTACCCATGTTATTTATTTACGTGCCAGTTGTCACAATGTATTTTCTTACCTTCTCTTTACTCCCGCCCCCCCCCTCTTAACTAAGCAGTTCCAGAATCCATACCTACCACATACAGATGAGTAATCTGAATAAAGGCACAGGTAACTTCTCCGCAATGTATATTCATTATGCAGAAAGAGCATGCAATCCATTCAATAAGGGCAAAGATCGGCAGCGTGAAAGTGATTTTGTGCTGATATATTGGAATTCACAAGGTCTTTGTGACACGTCTTGTCACTGGGGTCAGAAGCTCCTCTGGTAATCAGGGTTCCAGTTGTATATTACATTCTTTCCCTGGGGCCATGCTGCTTTAAGAAACTATTGAACAAGCCATTAAAGTGCTGACACAACATAATATAATAAGGAACAATATACCAAGATTATACAGCAAAAGCAGGCTTATAGAGACACGATGTCTAGAGAAAAGGGAAAATGAATGCTGTTTATTAGGAGGAAGTGATAATAAAGTGAGGATGCTGAAACCGTTTATGCGCTATGGTTGGTAACTTTGTTATTTTGAGCCAGGCAATCGTTTTACTATAGACTTAGTTTAACCACTTCTGGACCGGAAGATTTTCCCCCTTAATGACCAGGCCATATTTTGCGATTCGGCACTGCGTTACTTTAACCACTTAAGCCCCGGAGGATTTTCCTGCTAAACGACAAGGGGGTATTTTGCGATTCGGCACTGCGTGACTTTAACAGACAATTGCGCGGTCGTGCGACGCTGTATCTAAACGAATTTGGCGTCCTTTTTTTCCCACAAACAGAGCTTTCTTTTGGTGGTATTTGATCACCCGTGCGATTTTTACTTTTTGCGCTATAAACAAAAAAAGAGAGTACATTTTGCAAAAATAACAATATTTTTCACATTTTTTTCTATGAAATTCCCCAAAAAAAAAATGTAAAAATCAAAAATTTTTTAAATTTTCGGCCAATTTGTTTTATGCTACCTATGTTTGGTAAAAAAAATCGCAAAAAGCGTATTTTGATTGGTTTGCGCAAAAGTTATCACGTTTACTAACTAAGGGAAAGATTTCTGTCATTTTTGGTGTTTTTTTTTAACGTGTAATGGCGCCGATCTGCGATTTTTTTTGCGGCACTGCGACATTGGGGCGGACAGATCGGACCCTTGACTGACATTTTTGACACTTTTGGGGTTACCAGTGACATTTCTACAGTAATCAGTGCTATATATATGCACTGTTACTGTAAAAATACACTGGTAGTGAAGGGGTTAACTTTATTTGGGAGGGAGGGGGCTGTGTGTGTCCCTAGGGGCGTGCTTTCTACTGTGATTGGCTGTGGCTTGAGCTGTAAGGACACTGATCAACGGATCTACATAGTAGATCCATGTGATCAGTGTTTTTACAGCGAGGAGAATGACAGGTGGCTTGTTTACACAAGCTGCCTGACATTCTCCCTCTCCCCCGCCGATCGCCGAGTGACCGGCGGACATCGGGTCCGCTGGTCACACGCGCGGGGGGGTCCGTGACCGCGCGGGAGCGGGAGCGCGCCTCCGCAGGTTTGCGCAAAAGTTATTATTGTCTACTAACCACGGGAAAGATTTATGTCATTTTTATTGTTTTTTTTTACTAGTAATGGCGGCGATCTGCGATTTTTTTCGGGACTGCGACATTGGGGTGGAAAGATCGGACCCCTAACTGACATTTTTGACATTTTTGGGGGGACCAGTGATATTATTACAGTAATCAGTGCTAAAAATATGCACTGTTACTGTAATAATGACACTGGCAGGGAAGAGGTTAACACAGTGGGTGATCAAGGGGTTTAATGTGAGCCTAGGGGAGTGATTCTAAATGTATGGGGACGGGGCTTATGGAATGACCATAGAGACCTGTGTTCTTATATAGAAGGTTTACAGGAGCTCTGTGATCATTCCAGAGAGAAGAGTGTTTACAACAGCTGACCGTTCGTCTCTCTCAGCGGGGAGCGATCGTGGATGTCAGGCGGCAATCAGAGCCGCCTGCCCAGTGTATCGGAGTGGCCGCTGCCGAGTGGGGGCGGGAGCGTGCCACCGGCGGCGCGTGCTTGCCCTCTAGCTGCAGGCGCGCAAACGACGTAGCCCTAGTTCGCGCAGGAGGGCCAGCCTGCTGCAGTATATATGATACTAAGATAAGATGATAGATGTGAATGTAGGCACTGGACTATATTCAAACAACCTTAAGACGACTCTTTGATATATATATATATATATATATATATATATATATATATATATAAAAAGAAAAAAAGTTGTTACACAAACTATTTTGCAATTTAATGTTAATAAAAGTAACCTCTCCATCCCAATCCAAAGTGGCTGTAATTGTTGAAAAAATTTATTGCAATATGGCAACTTGGAGGCTTTCTGTACTCTGATGGTGCTGCTGGTTTCTGCTTGAGCCCTCCACTACACTTCCATGTATTCAAAATGCCAAAAACTGCATTTTTGAATACATTTACTTTTTGAAATTGCCGCTTTTAGCAGCCGTGTAACCTGGAGGTGACGTCATGGACGCCGCCTCCGGGTTACGCCATCGGAGACCCGATTGAAGCCGCTTCCCGCTTAGATTAGGATGCTTGGTTCTCCCAGTGGGACGGGAGGCCCGGGCAGAGGCATCATCCCGGTATTACCACGCAAAGTCACTCGACGTAGGTCTATGTCGCTGGTCGTAAAGTGGTTAAGCATAAAAGTGACTGGCGCCCATCTTTCTATCTTTTTCACCACCCACCATGCCTTGTAATTTGCACCCTGAGGAGGGATGTCGGCCCTCTCTGACTCTGGAGGTCACCACCAGGCCTCTGGAAGTTGGGGGGGGGGGGGGTGGCACTACATAAATAAATCGAAAACCCCATTCTTAAAAATAATAGTCATGCAGCATTTGAAAAATAAAAAACAAATTTTGCTGCACTTCTCATCCTCTTACACAGCAGAATGTCCTCTTTGTCACTAGATGGTGCAGCTTTTCTGGGTTGAATATCACCCAGGGGTTGATTTACTAAAACCAGACAGTGCAAAATTTGGTGCAGCTCTGCATAGAAAACAATCAGCTTCCAGTTTTTTTTTTGTCAAAGATTTAATTGAATAAGCTAAAGTTAGAAGCTGATTGACTCCCATGCACAGTTGCACCAGGTTTGCTTTCTCCAGTTTTAGTCAACTAAACCCCCAGTAGGGGGGTGGAAATATGAAGAGGAAAAGGAAGAGTTGGGCTTGAATTGAATATCTGCCAATTGTTTTAAATGTCTTATAATTCTGCACAGCCAGTTATGTGATCCACTTTTGCCTGCCAGACAGTATAGCCAGACACTTGACCTTTACAACAGCAGAAGCTCAGCTTCAAGAACGCACCCCCAGCCCTTTTTGACTGGACAATGAAGAAACAACAATGCACTAATAACATCCCTCTCTCTGTAATCATTAGGAAAAAGCGAACCCAAAAGGAAGTATTATTTGGTGAATGATATCATTATGAAGGAATTTCAATTCGTGACGCACGTGAGCACATGAGTAAACTTCTGAGAAACCCATTATAATACAACTGTCATGTGGGCATTGATTGGGTACCTTATTGGCAGATAAAATAATTTTTTTGGACACATGGCATACTTGCCAACTGTCCCGTTTTTGCAGGGACAGTCCCGGCAAATAGGAGCCTGTCCCAGGTAATTTACATTGTCCCGGCAATGTACTTATTTTCACTTTGCACTTTATTTATATTTACATTTTTTGTATGGTCACACCTGAGCACATTTGACACTTTAGAATTACAGGGAATTGTGATGAGAATTTTAAACTTTAGGCAGAAGTAGTGCAGCTGAATGGGAGAATTTTTCCAACTCTGCTACTTTGGCCTCAAGTTTAAAATTCCCTTTTCAATTTCCTGTAATTCTCTCTTTATTGAGTAGACCCTCTAATCTGATAAGTAGGCGGAGCTTCATGAAAGTGGGTGTGGTAAGTAATTGATAGCTGGGCTGCAAAGTGTCCCTGGAAATTTTTTTCAAATGTTGGCAGGGCAGGGACTGATGTGAATGTACAATGTATATGGGCAGGGACTGATGTGAATGTACAATGTATATGGGCAGGGACTGATGTGAATGTACAATGTATATGGGCAGGGACCGATGTGAATGTGCAATGTATATGGGCAGGGACTGATGTGAATGTACAATGTATATGGGCAGGGACCGATGTGAATGTGCAATGTATATGTAAAGCGCTGCGTAAGTTGACAGCGCTATATAAGTACCTGAAATAAATAAATAAATAAATAAACTATGACATGGGTACCATAATTTGCTCATCTCTAGTCAGTGGTAATTGTAAAATAATTTATGCAACTAAATAAAATATTTAAGCATGTAGGGAACACCTTTTTCATTTTCTGGGATGTGCAAACAAGGCAGCCTAAATTTTTATTTTTTTTTTGTAAGTTGACCACAACCCTTGTCGTATTCCCATGTGGTTTCATACACATGTATAACAGCTTTGTGGGCTTCCTTTGTCTGCCGTTAGGTCACCAAAGGCAAGCTCCAAGTGTTTGGTTGGGAGGATTTCCTTTCTGTTGTAAAGCAGTGCTGGGCCGGAGGAAGGAAGTCTGCATTGACTTTGTATTGTTTTGATTTAAAAAAAATAAGTTATTTAGCAGAAGAATTTCTTTACATTTGAGCCACAGGAGTTTTCTTGCTGGGACAAAGCTCCTGGGGTGTTAGAAAAAAAGGGATTAAGAGTAAATACGAGTTGCTTAGTAACATGCTATTCCAAAATAAATGGAGTTCTTTAACCACTTCTGGACCGGAAGGATTTGCCCCTTAAAGAGGTTGTAAACTCATAAAAAAAAATGTTTTCCAACCTAAACGAGAAACACATAATGAGCTAGTATGCATCGCATACTAGCTCATTATGAAATGCTTACCTTAGAACGAGCCCCCGCCATGCCGCCCGCTTACCTGTATGACTGAACATGTCGCCCGTCTTCTGGGATCGCGGCATCCGGCCATCTGATTGGCCGGACCCACGATTACGTCACTCCCGCGCGCACGCGCACGGCACAGGGCTCTGAAGGAACGGCACCAGCGGCCGTTCCTTCAGAGCACATGCGCCAGTGATGTCACTGGCTGCATTTAACCACTTGCCGACCGCCGCACGACTATCTACGTGGGCGGTCAGCCCCTCACAGGCAAAGTGACGTAGGTCTACGTCGCTCGCCTGTGAGGGTTTAGGGAGCGAGCGCGCGCCGCCGGAGGCGCGCTCCCGCTCCCGCGTGGTCACGGACCCCCCCGCGCGCGTGACCGGCGGACCCGATCGCCGCCGGCCACTCTGCGATCGGCGGGGGAGAGGGAGATAGTCAGGCAGCTTGTGTAAACAAGCTGCCTGTCATTCTCCTCTCTGTATGAGAGCTGATCACATGGATCTACTATGTAGATCCATTGATCACTCTGCATACAGTTGAAGCCACAGCCAATCACAGTTAGAATCACGCCCCTAGGGACACACACAGCCCCTCCCTCTCAAATAAAGTTAACCCCTTCACTACCAGTGCATTTTTACAGTAACAGTGCATATGTATAGCACTGATTACTGTAGAAATGTCACTGGTAACCCCAAAAGTGTCAAAAATGTCAGTCAAGGGTCCGATCTGTCCGCCGCAATGTCGCAGTACCGCAAAAAAAATCGCAGATCGCCGCCATTACGCGTTAAAAAAAAAAACAACAAAAATGACAAAAATCTTTCCCTTTGTTAGTAAACGCAATAACTTTTGCGCAAACCAATCAAAATACGCTTTTTGCGATTTTTTTTACCAAACATAGGTAGCATAAAACAAATTGGCCGAAAATATTAAAAAATTTTGATTTTTACATTTTTTTTTGGGGGAATTTCATATAAAAAAAAGGGAAAATATTGCTATTTTTGCAAAATTTACGCTCTTTTTTTGTTTATAGCGCGTGATCAAAAAATCGCACAGGTGATCAAATACCACCAAAAGAAAGCTCTGTTTGTGGGAAAAAAAGGACGCCAAATTCGTTTCGGTACAGCGTCGCACGACCGCGCAATTGTCCATTAAAGTCACGCAGTGCCGAATCGCAAAATGCCCTCTGGTCGTTTAGCAGCCAAATCCTCCGGGGCTTAAGTGGTTAAGGTAAATATCTCCTAAACGGTACATGTTTAGGAGATATTTACAGTACCTATAGGTAAGCCTTATCATAGGCTTACCTATAGATAAATGTTGCAGAGGAGGGTTTACTTCCTCTTTAACCGCCTTAGCGGTATCCCCGAGCGTGACTCGGGGTAGGAATTTTCTGCTATTAGCGGTATCCCCGAGTCACGCTCGGGGTCAATGGGCAGAGCGTGCAGACAGCGCAGCGGAGCTTCTCTTACCTTATCCTGGCGATCCAGCGATGAGCTCTCATTGCTGTGACCGCCAGCCGAGATCTCCGCCGCTCGTCTGTCGGTAGGAGGACTTCCTAGTTCCGTTCCTTGCAGCAGCAATGCTGCATGGGAGCGGAACTAGGGAGGGAAATTCAAAAAAAAAAAAAAAAACAAACGTTGCACAAAACACATAACACATTTTATATTATATATATGCATATATATATATATATGCATATATATATATATATATATATATATATATATATATATATATATATATATATATATATATATATATGCATATATATATATATATATATATATATATATATATATATATGCATATATATATACCTATATACACACACACATATATATATATATATATATAAAATTATATTATTGATTCGATTATAATTCATGCGTTATATATATATATATATATATACACACACACACATATATATATATAATATATAACGCATGAATTATAATCTAATCAATAATATAATTTTATTATATATATTATATATTAAATAATAAAATAATATTATTGATTCGATTATAATTCACTTGTTTGTGTATCAAATTTATCACATCTGGGATGTCTACTAGAGACTTGTTTTGGTCAGGTTTAAGTCAGTAATTACTAAGAATTGTAGGCCTATAATACATAACACCAAATTTCCATGAAAAGAATTGTACCGCTTTTGGAACAGAATTCCTGACAGAATCATACCGCCAGGGAGGTTAATGACCAGGCAGTATTTTGCAATTCGGCACTGCGTTATTTTAACGGACAATTGCGCGGTCGTGCGATGATGTACCCAAATAAAATTGATGTCCTTTTTTCCCCACAAACAGAGCTTTCTTTTGGTGGTATTCGATCTCCTGTGCAATTTTTATTTTTTGCACTATAA
This sequence comes from Pelophylax lessonae, assembly GCF_965119305.1. NCBI lineage: Eukaryota > Metazoa > Chordata > Amphibia > Anura > Ranidae > Pelophylax > Pelophylax lessonae. The sequence goes on along the minus strand of NC_138777.1, from coordinate 200,888,710 downwards.
ACAAAAAAAGAGCGACAATTCTGAAAAAAAAAAAAAAAAAACAATATTTTTCACATTCTGCTATATAACATTCCCCGAAAAAAAAAAAATTTAAAAATCAAAATTTTTTTAACATTTTAGGCCAATTTGTTTTCTGCCAAATATTTTTGGTAAAAATAAATCACAATAAGCGTATTTTGATTGGTTTGCGCAAAAGTTAGTGTCTACTAACTACGGGAAAGATTTATGTCATTTTTATTGTTTTTTTTTTACTATTAATGTCGGCGATCTGCGATTTTTAGCGGGACTGCAACATTGCGGCGGACAGATCGGACCCCTAACTGACATTTTTGACACTTTTGGGGGGACCAGTGACATTACTACAGTAATCAGTGCTAAAAATATGCACTATTACTTTAATAATGACACTGGCAGGGAAGGGGTTAACATTGTGGGTGATCAAGGGGTTAAATGCCTAGGGGAGTGATTTTAACTGTGGGGGTGGCGTGGCTTGTGAAATGATCATAGAGACCTGTGATCCTATATAGAAGGATCACAGGGGCTCTATGATCATTGCAGAGAGAAGAACGGTCAGCTGTGTTTACGACAGCTGACCGTTCTTCTCTCTCAGCGGGGAGCGATTGCAGGTGTCAGGCGGCAATCGGAGCCGTCTGCCCCGTGCATTGGCTTCCCCGATGCCGAGTGGGGGCGGGAGCCGCACTGGCGCAGTAAAAAGGCGGTGGGCGGTCCGGAAGAGATTAAAACCTTCACCTCAGTGGCAAAGTGAAGCAGCGGCCTTGCTGCACACACCACAGATAGATGTCCTCAAGTTGTGCATAGTTGCTAGTTGGAGTATCCCACTCATCCCTTCTCCCATCCCAGTTCCAAAATAGAATACAAAAAAAACAAATCCCCTGGACCATTTATTGACTGAGCCGAGGACTTAAAGCTATAAGTTCAATTATCTGTTTCTATGGGTAACCCAGGGGAATCCAAAGAAATGTACCAAAAATTACATTTGTCTAAGGTGGCACTGTTTTTCAGACTTGACCAGCCCCTTCCTGCCCCTGCCTTCCTCTGCCCATGGGTTCTTCTTCTATTTGAATTTAATTTCATTTAAATGTCGTTTTATTTCAATCTAATTTTTTTTCCTCTTTTCTAGATTCCTTGCGGCGAAAATATCGTGTGGACTCGAGTTCCTTCACGGTAATGGCATCCTCCATTGGTAAGCAATTCTATTCTATTCAATTATAGACATGGCACATAATTATAGAGGCACATATGTACATGGGTACCTAATGTCTTCCCACTTTTCCTATCAACTGATATAAGAAGCTAATGGAAAACTTCTGTCACTAGCAGCCAATTATAATTAAAATATCTGTAAAAAAATGTTTGACCCTCTTTGACAAAGTCAGGAAGTGACGAAACGCGTCAAGGCCGTGGCCTCGGGTTCCAGCATTACAACGCCATGGCGTCAGGACCGCTTATCTATTGTTTTTCTTGATTGATGCGCTTTACAAGTATCTCACATGTTCATGCAATTTAGTGGATTTTATTTTGAATAAAGTGTCTTTACGTTACTGCACTAGAGGGGCTCTTCTGTTATGTTCTGTTTTACATGCAATGAGCGGAAAAGATGTTGCCCAATAACCAGGGATCTATGGTTACCTTTATCCTGATTGCCGTGGTGGAATACTCTAGCGCTGCTAGCCCGACCCACGAGAGTGGAGGGCAATAAGTGTGGGTGAGTTGCTTGGCTGAGGGGAGTGGAGCACAGAGGTGGTGGATCTTCTGGGTGTTTCCTTATTCAATAGGCACTGGAATCTCACTGGATCATCCAATTATCACTATTCTTTTGGATTTTTGTTTTGGACTTCTTTACTTACCACGATTCACTATATGATATTTGTTGAATTGCATATGCATTATATTATTTATTAATACATATGTTATGATGTTTTGGCTAATTTTATCTGTGCGCGGCTAGTGTTTCATTTTTCACTATTATTCACATAATTAAAATATCAGTTGGCAGTAAAGTGTTTTAGATGACCCGCGCCAGTAGATGATACTTACAGTCTTTCTCTTTGCAGGGATCTCAAGCCTGGTAATATTCTAATGGATGTCCGAATTGCCGATTATGGACTGGCAGTAGGCGGTCTATGGGACGATAGATGGCTGGAACCAGAGGATTCGTGGCTCCAGAGGTTTGCATTTTTCTCCACACTCAAATCTATTCAGTATATAAAAACTCAACAAATACCACTCAAATTTTTTTTTATTTTTTACACTCATTCCTTTTTTTTATTGCTCAAAGTCCTGAGAAGCCAATGGGGAGCTATGCACCTTTGAAAAACACACCACTCTGCTTTAGAATGGTTTATTTTTGTACAGCAGCAGTATGCTCTTTTATAGAACACATCATAGCTTTATAAATACGTCCCTTAGCATATGTGTTTGATGAATATACTTTATAAAAGGAATTACATATAAAAGACTATAAGTTAGGGGGGGCTCGTGCTTCCTTAAGGATAATGGGGTCAGCCTCTCTCCGCCCCTTTAAAAATTAACTCAGCTTCATGGGCTTCTTTGATGTATTCTGATTTTCTGTACTGACCAATGTACTTATTGATGTCTTTTCTTCGGATTGGCAGGTTGTCAACAATGACTTTTACCAGTTCGAACCTGACTGGTTTTCACTTGGAGTCATTACCTACATCTTGGCCACAAAGCGTATGCCATTTGGGAGGAGGACCTTTGATCAATACAGGAGAGAGGTGAACTTCTGCTATTTCTGCTATCCCGATTTCCCCCTTGACATGGACCCGGACCTAGAGGACTTCATAAAAGGAGTAAGTAGGAGACCTTTTTACAACTCTAATTTGCAACAGGAAAGGCTTCTGGGCCTACTGCTGCTCTAGGGGTATAATGTAGGTTTGCTGACAAGTCTGGTCATTGGCTTGACTGTTGGGAAGTTTGGCCTCTTTGTCCCCTGGTAAAGTCTCAGTTACACAACCACTGTTCATTATTTTATAGCTGCTTTGCAAATATCCAGAGGAGAGACTGGGTATCAGGGAAGACATCAGATCCCACATCTTCATGGAATCCATCGACTGGGAAGAACTAGAGGAAGGGAAAGCATTGCCCCCTTTCCAAGTGGACATGGTACCCAAATACCCAAATCCTAATGGGATGATATTACTATATATCTAAAAGATTGCAGCAATGCCATGTCCTTACAGATATTGTAGAGAACATCAACATATTCCAGCCTGCAGGAAAACCTCACAGGCTAACCAGTCAATTGTTCCCTTTTCCATGAAAGGAGAAGATAAGAACATAACTTTCTATGCACCAGACACAATGGTGCACAGTGGAAGTGAGATGGTACATGATACAACCTCTATGGGGTCTATGAGATGTGACGTCAGCCATCACCATGTGGTGGAAGAGATGGCCATAGACACAGTATGCTTCTAGATTTGTGTCTTATTTTTTTCTCCCACTACATGGAAATGAGGAAGAAGATATCAGCTCTAATTTGTATTGAGAGAGCTGGTAATTAATAAACGATAAAACCAGAGATCTATGAACATTAAATATGACGAATGTGTTTTCTTTTTGCAGCCCATGGACATGGAAATGGACGGCCGACTTTCTCCATCGGCTATAATGCCAAAGCCATCAAAGAATCCAACAGAGGAGATAGACTTACCCATGTTCACATACATCAACAGCAAGTGGACACGCATAGACAATGATATCGTCCTGTGAAGATTCAGAAAACAATTATTTTATACATATTTGACAATTTGACAATTTGTTGACATCACAGAAGTTTTACCACCATTGTTTACACCACAGATGGTTGATCCTGGGAGTAATCCGATCGCCTTCAGGGGCCAGGAAGGAATTTTTTCCCTGTTGGAGCAAATTATACATTGCTTCACAAGGGTTTTTTTGCCTTCCTCTGGATCAACAGGTGAGTTCCATACTGTACCATCATCTGTGAAGGCTCAAATCCTGTACATACAGAAGATTGCACATTGTACATCTTCAGCTGTACTTACCTCCCAGGGTGCGGAACTGTCAGTGCCCACGGAGCTCGTGTAGTGGTCCGGGGATTTGAAATCCTTGCTCTTCTCTGTCTTCTATCTGCAGGGCTCGATGTTCTGTGCTGGGGATAACCAGTCAGAATATCACTGATCTGTCCTGCAAGTGCCGTAGAGAGCAGAAGAAGAGCGGGGATTTCAAAGCTATCACACAGGCCTAGTGTTCACTGACAGCTCACCACAGATGGTTGATCCAGGGAATAATCCGATCGCCTTTGGGGGACTGGAAGAACTTTTTTGCCCCACAGTAAGAAATTACACCATGCTGGACAAGAGTTTTTAGGCTTCCTTTTGATCAACTGGGAGTTATGGAATTCACCTGCAAAACATACCATCATCAATTCCTATACATACAGAAGAAACCACCAAGAACCTGTGTCCTGCACCTACAGTGTTTCCCTTTTGATAGAAATCGTCAAACTTTGTACCCTGTGTCAAAAGACACAGTGACACCACCAAGACTTTCTTCCCTGTAGGTGCATTGATTTTATACTGAAACTGCTAAGCTTTGCTCTGTATTTAAGGAAAAAAAATTAAAAATTGTCCAGAGAGGGATTACTGTGACGCAATTGGCCAGCTTGCTTAAACATGTATTGTGAAACATGTGAACCAAAAATCCCTATTTTATGCAATTTTTGTTCAAAATGGAAAAGGTGTATAGTAATGTCCAGAGTATTCATTTATAGATTATTTTCTCCCAACACAGCGCACGACAACGCAAAGTCACTGGTTGTGCTGCACAGCACATACTGTTGTGCAGATTTGGGAAAAATTCTGGAACAAGATGGATCAAGCTTGTGCCAGAAGAGGGGAGAAGGTGATCTTTATTTATATTGGCCACATTGTTTCCTAGGAGCAATGCCATTTTATTCATGTAGCACCCTCCTAGACAGGTGCTAGGTAAAAGCATTTGTTTTGCTTCATCTGCTTATCAGGGGAGCCTGGTCTTTAGTTAGGCCTGCTCTCTGTGCTCAGTGTGCATTCATCTGGTCTGAGGAAGTGTCCCCACTGCATCCAATAGGGAGGCCTGTTGGACAGTGGAGGGAACCTGGCCAATAATACACAGGCTTTTGTGGCAGTCCCAGTGGGAGGGCACCACCACAGTGCATCCTGGGATTGACCATAAAAGCCAAGAGCACATGAGGCAGGGTGTCTTTGGGCGGGAAGCCGGGTCCTAGGAGGAGGGTGATGGCTGTCTTTTCCTCCTGTCAGAGAGGAAAGTGGTCACAGGCAGTCGGCCTAGTGAGCCAGGTGTGGAGCTGAGCCAGAGAAGTCCTGAGAAAACTGACAGTGGAGCTGAAGGCAGAGCTACCTGGGAAAAATAGTGTCCGTGTGTACCAGGGGGCTTGCCAGGGGTTTGCCCAGGAAAGGGACCACTCCAGTAAGGTCAGTGGACAGAAAGTCAGCGCACACAGTCAGCGAGAAAGGGGGTGCCAAGTTAGACCCTGAAGAGCAATTTACCGCATAGTTCGCCTTTCAACATTTCACCTCAGTTGCAGGGAGAATCAGCGGCCTTGCCGCATTCAATACAGATAGAAGTCCTCAAGATTGTGCATAGTTATAAAGTTGGAGTATCCCTCTCATCCCTTCTCCCATCCAAGTTCAAATAAAATACAAAAAAAAACAAATCCCCTGGACTGTTTACTGACCGAGCCAAGAACTTAACCTCCCTGGCGGTATGATTATGTCAGGAATTTTGTACCAACAGTGGTACACTTTTTTGCATGGAAATTTGGTGTTATGTATTTTTGGCCTACAATTCTTAGTAATTACTTACTTAAACCTGACCAAACAAGACTCTAGTAGACATCCCAGATGTGATAAAGTTTGAAACACAAAATCATTAATTATAATATAATAAATAACTATAAATAAGTTAAAGTATATGTATATATATATATATATATATATATATATATATATATATATATATATATATATATATACATATACATATATATATATATACAATACAGTAAAACTGCAGGCAAGGGCACTGGGGGGGTCAATCTAACTAAGGTATCAGTGTGTTTGTGTGTTGTACTTTTTGAATTTGCCGCCGGTTCCACCCCCTTGCGACACGACGCTCGCAGGGAAAGGAAGCCGGGGCACTCAGCATCAGGCGGAAGATCCGGCCGTCGTATACTGCCGGAATACATCGCGGCATAGCACTACTCCTGAACTATAAGTGACAGGGACACAAAACTTGGGGAGCACAGAGAGGGGACCCAGGACTACAACAGAGCCCATCCTTATCGGTAACATAAATGTTTTATTGTTAAAAGCAAAAAAAGCACTTACAGAGGTACAAGGAATGAAAGCAGTCCTGCTTTCCACGACCTGGAAAGGCTTAAAAACCGTAAGTGACGTGATGGTGCTCTAGGCTCCGTCCTACGCATTTAGTCACAGTGACGTCATCAGGAGGGCCGCTTCTATTGACGTCACTCTGATTAAATATGTAGGGCGGAGCCTAGAGCGTCATTGTATCACTTCTGGTTAGAGCCCTTTCCGGACCGTAGAACGCAGGGCGTTCTGGGCACAGCGTTTAATTTACAATACTCATAAGGTCTTATGAATTTTTTTGAACATCATTTATGGGATTATTTCATTGATTGACTTGATTATTTGTTTATTATACTTATTTCTGCACTTTTTTGCACATTCTTGCACTGAGAGCACTTTTTGTATATTATCATATTTTTACTACACAGTGTGCTTGAATACTTCAGATTTGTGGATTGCAAAGTGGTTGGAAATTTTTACTAACATGTCTGTACTTTAATAATGTTTTTTTCATGTGAGACTATCTCATGCATATGAGGTTTATTTAAAGGGATAACACCTTTTTGTATATTAGTATTTTTTTACTTTTTTTTTTGGGTATTTCTTTTTATATTTATCGATTCCCATATCCCACTTTGTGAGATATGTGAGGTAGGCAGCAGCCATTTTGTCTATACCATAGTGCGGAATCATAACCATTTAAATAGTGTCCCATTGTTGGTGTCAGTAGGAGGAATATTGCCCTATCATTGGTATCAGTGGGAGGGAAAGTGTCCTATTGTTGATTTAAGGCTGGGTTCACACATATGCAATTTGAATGAGGGTTTCCCCGCTTCCGATTCGCATGACAGGAGAGTGTGACTGGCTCTCAATGGAGCCGATTCACACAGCTCCTGGGCAGCCACGGTCTCCATTTAAAAAGGGTTCTGTGTGGCTGCTGGTCCAATTCAGGTGTGGCAAAAATTTGGACCTGATGCTCACCTGAATTGGTGAATAGGGATGCACTGGACCCAAAGCTGTGAACCACGGCTGCAGCATATATAAACAGAGCCTCAGTGGAAGAATTAGTGCCCCATCATTGGTGTCAGTGTGAGGAATAGTGTCCCATTGCTGGTGTCAGTGGGAGAAATAGTGTCCCATCATTGGTGTCAGTGGGAGGAATAGTGTCCTATTGTTGGAGTCAGTGGGAGGAATAGTGTCCCATTGTTGGTATCAGTGGGAGGAATAGTGTCCCATTGTTGGTGTCAGTGGGAGGAATAGTGTCCCATTGTTAGTGTCAGTGGAAGGAATAGTGTCGGATCATTGGTGTCAGTGGGAGGAATAGTGTCCCATTGTTGGTGTCAGTGGGAGAAATAGTGTCCCATCATTGGTGTCAGTGGGAGGAATAGTGTCCCATTGTTGGTATCAGTGGGAGGAATAGAGTCCCATTGTTGGAGTCAGTGGGAGTAATCGTGTCCCATTGTTGGTTTCAGTGGGAGGAATAGTGTCCCATTGTTGGTGTCAGTGGGAGGAATAGTGTCCTATTGTTAAAGTCAGTGGGAGGAATAGTGTCCCATTGTTAGTGTCAGTGGAAGGAATAGTGTCCCATCATTGGTGTCAGTGGGTGGAATATTGTCCCATTGTTGGTGTCAGTGGGAGGAATAGTGCCCCATTGTTGGGGTCAGTGGGAGGAATAGTGTCACATTGTTGATGTCAATGGAAGAAATAGTGCCCCATTGTTGGTGTCAGTGGGAGGAATAGTGCCCCATTGTTGGTGTCAGTGGGAGGAATAGTGTCCCCATTGTTGGTGTCAGTGGGAGGAATAGTGCCCCATTGTTGGTGTCAGTGGGAGGAATAGTGTCCCCATTGTTGGTGTCAGTGGGAGGAATAGTGCCCCATTGTTGGTGTCAGTGGGAGGAATAGTGCCCCATTGTTGGTGTCAGTGGGAGGAATAGTGCCCCATTGTTGGTGTCAGTGGGAGGAATAGTGCCCCATTGTTGGTGTCAGAGGGAGGAATAGTGCCCCATTGTTGGTGTCAGTGGGAGGAATAGTGTCCCCATTGTTGGTGTCAGTGGGAGGAATAGTGCCCCATTGTTGGTGTCAGTGGGAGGAATAGTGCCCCATTGTTGGTGTCAGTGGGAGGAATAGTGCCCCATTGTTGGTGTCAGAGGGAGGAATAGTGCCCCATTGTTGGTGTCAGCAGGAGGTATAGTGTCCCATTATTGGTGTCAATGAGAGAAATGGTGCCTCGTCATTGTATTAGTGGGAGGAACAGTGCCTGATATCAGTGGGAGGAAAAGTACCCCAAGGGCTAGATAAAGACAAGCAAAGGGCCGCATCCGGCCCTGGGGCCATAGTTACGGAGACCACTGCTGTAAAGCACTGTATACTGCGTTGACATTTTAGAAATTCAAGATATAAATTTGTTGGACCATTTTAGCCTACAACGGTACAATACCAGCTCTTGTTTTTCTCTCTGTTGCCTACATTCTTGTTTTTTTTACCCCTGCTTTCTAACTTTCTGCCCCCGGTTTGGAATATCGAGTTTTCGCACATGTTATTTTATTTTAAGTTTTATACAAAATTCTCCATTAGGCAATGAAAAAATAAACAATAAATGCATAACAAATGAAGCCATCAAGAGGTGTGAAATTTCTATGCCTCTTTGTGTTATTACATTTCTGCAGCTCTTTAGAATTGAAATAAAATATGCTGTTTGTCTGGAATTATGAGTAGATTATTTACAAGTTGCCTAACAGATATAGAGACTAATTTACAGCCAGCAAGTACAGCCCTATGCTTCAAAATTAATTGTGGTTTCTATGGATGTGCAAAGTGCCTTGAAATTCAAAATAATAAAACTTGAAAAAATGAATTTCTTATATCTTCCAACAGTACGAGAACTTGTAAAAGAAGAGGCGGTTTTAAAGGGGCCAGTTTTATTTATTATCTGAATGCATCATACTGCCTTTAACGTGGGGCAAAAGGGGCAGCTGGCTTTAACCACTTCTGGACCGGAAGGATTTGCCCCCGTTATGACCAGGCCATTTTTTGCGATTCGGCACTGCGTTACTTTAACAGAAAATTGCGCGGTCAGGCGACGCTGTACCCAAATACAATTGGTGTCCTTTTTTCCCCACAAATAGAGCTTTCTTTTGGTGGATGGATGGCTCTCGTCATGAATTGCAAAGCTTCACTGCACCTCAAGGCCGTCTTTAATATTGACTGGACCCTGAACAAACTTTTTCTTGCCCCCCCCCATGCAATTTAGCTCTGAGCCCTAACATCCCCTTCCCCCATACTACCCCCATTATTACACAGGACCCCCATCCTTCCCTCCACAGACCCCTGCATTTCTCCCCCCAGCGATCTCATCTTAATAGCGTCCAGAGGATGTCAGGCAAACACTAGGCACACCCCGTCAAACCCTCTGGCGAAGAAGTTCGTCAGTGGGCCAATGGCCTGTGGCTTGTCAGGCACGGTGAGGGAGAGGTATGACTGTGCCATGGACTGACTGGTGCTCTCCTCGGACAAGGTTTACCTTACCAAGCTAGTCAATCACATAGGCTGCAGACATAACACCCAACCAAACACCAGCGCCCCCAACATTCAATTCCGCCCTCATCTCTTGAATGATAGCCAAATCCACTTACCACGTTTTTCCGGGCTCAAAGGGCAGCTCATCTGCTTTGGGTCCCACAAAAATGACTTGGCCCAGGGCAGCTGCCCCTTTTGCCCCACGTTAAAGATGGCCTTGACTGTCCTTGTGGAACTCTTGCCGTCAGAAGTGGCTTCATTTGTACTAGTTAGAACCTGTTACACCAAAAATGTCTCCACTCCTCTTGATCTCCAGGAAAGCAGTGCGAAAACTGGATCGAATCACATATATGACTGCTCCCAAGGTGGGAAACACGAAGCTCCTGGAGTTTCATGGCATGAGTGAATATGACTATATTTGAATATAACAATATTTTGGCAGGAACACACCAAGAGTGGACAGGAGAGCAAATGCTACCTCTCCTATAACTAACCCCTAGAACTAATATCCACTCAACTACCGTGTTTCCCCGAAAGTAAGTCCTACCCCGAAAATAAGCCCTATCTCGATTATCGGGCTGCAATATAAGCCCTACCCCGAAAATAAGCCCTAGTTTAGTGTATGAAAAATCCTAGGATGCACTTTATTAGCATTTTAAATAATGTCCAGTGTGTTTTTGTAATATAATACTGTGGAATACCTTCCTTACATCACCACTCTGCTCTCAGCTGATTCCCTGCTGTCTTTCTCCTCTCACACCGTAGCTGTCAGAGGGGGATCTCAGCCCCTCCCCTCTACAGTGTACACAGAAACGCCGGGTGTTCGATTAGAATTGTGGGAAATACCTTTGGTACATCGGCGCTTCCGTGACCCCAGCGGTCGGCCAGGGAAAAGAGGACAGCAGAGCGGCAGATCAGCTAAACCTATTCTAATCTAATCTACCCGGCTCTTCTGTCTGTGTACACTGCAGAGGGGAGGGGCTGAGATCCCCCTCTGACAGCTATGGTATGAGAGGAAAAGGCAGGAGAGAGCAGGAGATTAGCTGAGCACAGAGCAGCGATGTACCGTAATGAAGGTATATTACACAATTGTATTACAAAAACACTCACTGGACAGTATATAAAACACTAATAAAATGCATCCTAGGATTTTATGTACACTAAACTAGGTTTACACAGCAGGCAGCAGGGAGGGCAGAGAGGGACAGAACATTATAAGACCTACCCCGAAAATAAGCCCTACTGTGTCTTTTGGTGCCAAAATTAATATAAGACCCGGGATTATTTTCGGGGAAACATGGTAGAAACAGTAGGGTATCTATTGGATAAGTGGCCAGAGGTTTTCATATTGGGAGATCATGACCTGTGTTACAGCAATGTGACTAAACACAGGATACCCATAGGAGAGAAAGCTCTGTCATATGGGAGAGATATCGAAGCATACCTCCATACCTCTACTAAAAATTCAAGCAAATGCTAGAGCAAGGGATACAAAATTATCTAATTTGTGCACATAACATGAAGGCCCTGTCTATAATTCTTGGATCCCTGTGTATAAAGGTAGGTAAAAGCACTTTGAGGGTCATTTTTACATATTTTTTTTTTTATTTATAGCCATTAAATAAAAAATGGCATGTCTCTCTTCCGTGCCACCAGTCTGGCACACCAAATATCCAATCTAACATGCTCAGTTGATACTCTGGAACAAGTGGTCTCAAAACTGAGGCCTGGGGGCTGGATGGGGCCCTTTGCCTTTATCCAAACCTTGAGGCACTATTCCTCCAACTGACACCATTGAGGGGGCACCATTACTCCCACAGCCACCTTTAAAAGGGCATTGGAGACACCTTTGTACAGCAGCATTTTATATCTGGTGAGACGGTAGCATTAGGTGTACTGACGGATTCAAGCGGACTTGACTAACAATATCAAGCCCGAACTCCAACTAATATTTTTAGAGTAGTTAGAGGAATATTTTATATCCTTTTGAGGTAAAGACTTTAAATAAATAAAAGCTGATCATTGTCAGCACTCTCAGTGGTAAATTGTTTGTCTAAACCAGGGGTCCTCAAACTACGGCCAGGGTCCTGAACCCGGCCCACCGGCCGGGATCGGCATAGGGCTGACTTTCTGTCACTCACTGAAGCTCTAATAGGCTTCAGAAAAGGGTGGACCCGGGGAGCGCAGAGCACTGCACCCTAGCCCACCTATTTGTGTGACAATAGCGAATGAAAATTCGCTATTGTCACACGGATCCTCCTCCTGGCCAATCAGGAAGCCGGTCCGAGACCCGCTTCCTGATTGGCCGAAAGGCGAACCCATGCCATTGGCCGAGGAGGAGGCGGGAGGACTCGAGGAGACGCGGGGGACTAAGGGGAAGCCGCTGCTGCAGGTAAGTGCACTGGTCTCTCTGCATTGAAGGGGGCATGGCACACTGTGGTCTCTCTGCATTGAAGGGGGCACGCTATGGTCACTCTGCATTGAAAGGGTGCACACTGTGCTCACTCTGCATTGAAGGGGGCACGCTGTGGTCACTCTGCATTGAAAGGGAGCACGCTGTGATCACTCTGAATTGAAAGGGGGCACGGCACAGTGTGGTCACTCTGCATTGAAAGGGGGCACGCTGTGGTCACTCTGCATTGAAAGGGGGCACACTGTTGTCACTCTGCATTGAAAGGGGGCACGCTGTGGTCACTGCATTGAAAGGGGGCACGCTGTGGTCACTCTGCATTGAAAGGGGGCACGCTGTGGTCGCTCTGCATTGAAGGGGGCACGGCACGCTGTGGTCAGTCTGCATTGATGGGGGCACGCTGTGGTCACTCTGCATTGATGGGGGCACGCTGGTCACTCTGCATTGAAAGCGGGCACGCTGTGGTCACTCTGCATTGAAAGGGGGCACGCTGTGGTCACTCTGCATTGATGGGAGCACAACAGTGTCTGAGAGACTGTGAACTGGCCCCCTGTTTAAAAAGTTTGAGGACCCCTTGTCTAAACCCTCTAACTGCCACTTTTGCTGGACAGCTTGTTCTGTTATAGTAAATAAAAATAAAAGAGTTACTGGCAGGATCACCAGGTAAGAATTAAAAGGAAAAAAAAAAGCCTGAAAAAAAAGCAGCCAGCACATGTAAGAGTTGGTAAGTTGCAATATTATAAATGTTTGAATTTGGGTTTATTACCGCTTTAACCGCAGTAAATGCACATTTAACAATTACCGAATAAGTGACCCCTTCAATCAAAGTTGTATTTTTTTCGAGTTATGTAGAATTGATATTTTAATTTTCCACTAAAGCGGCATTTCCTGAATAATGTAGAAGTAGCAATTTAGCAGTGGATTTCCCAGTGGCGGGGAAGGAAAATAATGATGAGGTTGCTTGTGGCAGTGTGCGTTACCTGCTCTTATAAGTATCGCTGATGAAGTCCTCTCCGAGCATTGCAGGACAACAGCGAAACATTCCATACAAGTCATTATTTCTGAGTCTCCGCTCTTACTTTCTTAAGATCCTGTATATTTAATTAGGGTTATCAACCCTGTAAAAACGCTGTGGTTTAAAAGATCAATTGACATAAGTATTTGGGATTGCAAACTCAATTTTAAATACTTTCATCATTTTACTGTCTTGTAGCTTGTTAAATTGATTGGTTTCCTTTTTTAGCTCAGATTTATGGCATAAAAGAGGACGTGTAGCGAAGTGAATTTCAGAGTTCTACAGCCAAGAAAAGAAGATCCTACATCCTAACGGGGATATATAGTTTCTTTTTTATTTATTTTTTTTAATGTTTTTTTTCTATATCTTTTCATGTGACAACACTGAAGAAATGACACTTTGCTACAATGTAAAGTAATGAGTGTACAGCTTGTATAACAGTGTAAATTTGCGGCGACTTATAGTCTGAGCACTGACATGCTGACCCCCCACCCCTTCAACCTCTGCAGCAATGCTGGCAGCATTCATACGTCTATTTCCCAAAGACAACCTATGGATAGGACGCTGAGCACGTGCACTCAACTTCTTTGGTAGACCATGGCGAGACCTGTTCTGAGTGGAACCTGTCCTGTTAAACTGCTGTATGGTCTTGACCACCATGCTGCAGCTCAGTTTCAGGGTCTTGGCAATCTTCTTATAGCCTAGGCCATCTTTATGTAGAGCAACAATTCTTTTTTTCAGATCCTCAGAGAGTTCTTTGCCATGAGGTGCCATGTTGAACTTCCAGTGATCAGTATGAGAGAGTGAGAGTGATAACACCAAATTTAACACACCTGCTCCCTATTCACACCTGAGACGATGTAATACTAACAAGTCACATGACACCGGGGAGGGAAAATGGTTAATTGGGCCCAATTTGGTCATTGTCACTTAGGGGTGTACTGACTTTTGTTGCCAGCGGTTTAGACATTAATTAACATATCATCCATAACAGCTGTGTGTTGAGTTATTTTGAGGAGACAGAAAATTTACACTGTTAGACAAGCTGTACACTCACTACTTTACATTTTAGCAAAGTGTCATTTCTTCAGTGTTGTCACATAATAAACACTTTACAAAAATGTGAGGGGTTTACTCACTTTTGTGAGATACTGTATATACACATATATATATATGTTGTTAGTCAGTTTCAGCTGCTTTGGTGTTAATTAAATTAACAACAGCTGCACTAGATGGGCAACAATGAGACAACCCCCAAAACAGGAAGGGTTTTACAGGTGGAGGCCACTGAAATTTTTTTTCCCTACTCATTTTTTCTGACTGTTTTTCACTAGTTTTGCATTTGGCTAGGGTCAGTGTCACTACTGATAGAATGAGGCGATACCTGGATCCTATAGAGGTTGCATAGGCAGTCCAACTCCTCACGGATGGCACATTAATATGTGCCATTGCCAGAAGGTTTGCTGTGTCTCCCAGCACAATCTCAAGAGCATGGAGGAGATTCCAGGAGACAGGCAGGTACTCTGGGTGAGCTGGACAGTGCCATAGAAGGACCTTCACCCATTGGCAGGACCGGTATCTGTTCCTTTGTGCACGGAGAACAGGATGAACACTACCAGAGCCCTACAAAATGACCTCCATCATGCCACTTATTCAAATGTCTCTGACCCAACAATCAGTAACAGACTTCATGAGGATGGCTTGAGGGCCCGACATCCTCTATTGGGCCCTGTGCTCACTGCCCGGCACCATGGAACTCAATTTGCATTTGACATTAAACACCAGAACTGGCAGGTCCACCACTGGCACCCTGTGCTTTTCACAGATGAGACCAGGTTCACCCTGAGCACATGTGACAGACATTAAAGGGTCTGGAGAAGCTGTGGAGAACATTAGGCTAGGCTGCCTGTAACATCGTTCAGTACAGCCGGTTTGGTGGTGGGTCAGTCATTGAATGGGGAGGCATATCTATGAAGGGGATGCACAGACCTTTACAAGCTAGACAATGGCACCCTGACTGCCATTAGGAATCAGGATGAAATCCTTGGACTCATTGTCAGACCCTACACTGGTGCAGTGGGTCCTGGGTTCTTCTTGGTGCACGCCAATGCCCGGCCCCATGTGGATCTGGGTATGCAGCCAGTTCCTGGAGGATGAAGGAACTGATACCATTGAATGGCCCCCGCGCTCGCCTGACCTAAATCCAATAGAACACCTTTGGGACATTATGTTTCGGTCCATCTGACACCGCCAGGTTGTACCTCAGTCTGTTCAGGAGCTCAGTAATTCCCTGGTCCAGATCTGGGAGGAAATACCCCAGGACACCATCCATCGTCTCTTTAGGAGCATTCCTCGACGTTGTCAGGCATGTATTCAAGCACATGGGGGCCATACAAACTACTGAGGACCATTTTGAGTTGCTGCAATTAAATTTCAGCAAAATGGACTAGCCTGCTGCATCATTTTTTCACTTTGATTTTTGGGATGTCTTTGAATTCAACCCTCTGTAGGGTGATAATTTTCATTTCCATCAAACGATTTGGCATCCTTTTGTTCCTAACATGTTACCTAGTTCATATCAGTATAGATGTCCAGCATGATATTTTTTCCCATTGAAATCTGATGCGTTTTCAAAGCGTTCCTTTTAATTTTTTTGAGCTGTGTATATATTTATATATATATATATATATATATATATATATATATATATATAGATAGATAGATAGATAGATAGATAGATAGATAGATAGATAGATAGATAGATAGAAATAAGATATATATTCATATTTAACACTTGCAGACAATAGGTGGTGCACAAGGGTACTTTTTGAAATTTCATCAGGTTAACCTTACTCTTGTGCTGTTTATAGACTTTTTAACTGATCCTAATATTGAAGTGTCTTTCTTAAGCTGGCCATAGACGGTTAAAATCTGGGCCGGTTCAGCAAGGGCCGGCTGATATTCAAACCATATATGGGCAGGCTGATTGAACCCCTGTTGATCAATCGATCAATTGGCACAAGCAGCCTGTTGGATTTTTCATGAAATATATATATTACTAGCCCCCCCCCCCCCCCCTGCCAAGAGAACACAATAGCTCCGCTGAGGGATTCCCACATCAACACTGACTGTATTGATGGGAGAATCAAGCGATGTATTGCAGGACAGAAAATCGCTCCATCTATGGGCAGTTTTACACCTTGCAGCCTTACTCTCTACTCAGGTGGCTCTTGGGGGCCTCTCCATTAAAAAACTAATGGCCCCCTCATCCCCCTCTCTCCTGACATTTGCAGGACAGGCTAAGCCAGCCCTTCTTAACCTATTGACGCCAGAGAAACCCCTAAAATAATTTTCAGGTCTCTGGGAACCCATTATCAAAACCAATTCATTGGGGGCCAAAGGCAAAAATGCTCCTCACATCAGCAGTCAATACAATGAATGTAACCTCTGCAGTGGTGGTCAGATTGCCACAACTAAAAAAAATAAATGGTGATAGGTGGTGCTATGCTACTGGCTTTGCCAAGTGGCATTGGTTTTGGAGCTATACAGGCACCATCAAATAAAAGATCAATCAGCCACAGCTCAAGAAACCTCTACCAACCCTTTGAGAAATATTTGGGTTTCAGGGAACCCTGTTTGAGAATGGCTGGGCTAAAAAGTACAGTAATATCCCCCCCCCCCCCCCCAGTGGCTGCTCCAGGCAGTTGAAACTCTGTGTGTGTGCAGTGCGCAATCCCCTTCTCTAGCTGAGAAAACGTTAGGATAGTGGGGGGGTGAGGGTCCAGTGATTTTTTTGGAGAGGCCCCCCCAATAAATGCATCTGTAATGGGAGGATGTGCACCATGTACAATAGGAGGAGCTCTGTTATGTACTATTCCAAGGATAAGGAATTGCATAGGGTCATTGTTAGAAAATGTTTCTGAAGGGGAACTTGCATTTTAAACATTGTTTTTTCACACAATAAATCTATTAGATCTATCAGATCTTTTCTAAGACTATACAATAACACGAAGTCTGCTACCATTGTTGTGTATGAACAGGTTCTCAAGGGGCATTATATACTAAGAATACAGTTCCTTATCAATGAGGTTATAAACGGAAGAAAATTGTTTATTCATTGTTGTTACATGTGCCGGGTCTGAAAAGGTCAAGGATCGCAGGCAAGGGTCTCTTTATCCAAAGACTCAATATAGTATGTCAGTGATAATTATTTAACGAAGCAACATGCAGTGCAGTAAAGCCATTTTAGAACAGAAGGTATTCTCATGTCTCATTTCCAAAAATGTCCCGAAAATAAGAGGATTATTCCTCATTTCAGATCAGTGGGTAGAGCCATGAAAATCATTGATTTATACTCACTTGGCCAAAGGCACACCAGAACTGCTGGCATACAGCACGACTGAAGCCTAATATTTTAGAGCAATTTATTCTGCATACAGCAGTTTCTAACAATTTGGCCATCATCCGTGCAGTGTATGAAATACATGGCATTCCATGGAGTAAGATTCGGGCCCCGTCCGCTGTCCCGAAATAAAAAGTAATTCACTTATTTCTGGACTATGTGACACAATGGAACATGTGTATACCTTTTGTTTTAGGAAATCTATAAGACTCGCTTACACTTCTTTTTTTTTTTTTTTTTTAAAGGTAGTTTTATTGAACAAACACAACACAACAAAACAAAAGCTTCATTACAATATAAAATAGAAGAAACCCACAGACACCTGGGGTTGCTCCGCAAATCAAATACCAGAACAAAGACAGTATACACATCATACAGTTTTTTCGTCAAAAGGATTCTAGATAAATTCCCCTGAAGGAGGAAGATAAGGGATGATAGAGCAGTAATATACACAGCATATCACCATAGTCATAACAAAATAAAGCGTACCAACCAACATCTAAGTAGGATCAGAATTCGAGGAGGCAGTTAGGTCAGAGTCTACCCAAAAAGACCAGATTTTCCAGAACTTCTTTGGGCAGCCTCTGGCCTCATACGTCATTTTATATAAAGGCAAAGCTTGATTAACAATAGAGATCCAAAATGGAACGTCAGGGGGTGTGGAAGACTTCCACCGGAGAGCAATAGCTTTCCTGGCAAAAAAGAAGGCCAAGCGTAAAAACAATTTGGTGCGAGCAGGAGCGTCCTCATCGTCCACATACCCTAATAGGCAACGAAGTGGCTCGCTTACACTTCTGTCTGTCTTAGTCGCTCCTCTAAAAAAATTTTTGTGGGGGATCTTTTTTTTCAGAGACAGTTAACAGGAGGCTGGAAGGTGAAAAATCATCTATTTGATGCCTGTTTTATCCCTTAAAGTGGGGGAAAACTCCCATGCATGACTTTTACCTGTAGGTAAGCCTGTAGTAAGGTGTACCTATAGGTACAGTAAATATCTACTAACAGTGTTGGGCGAACAGTTCGGCCCGAGCAAGAGTTCGGGCTAACCTTTGGCTATTCGCCCATTCAGCAAAAATCTGAATTGTCAGGGCATTCAACTGTTTGTTTGGCCCGCCGTACGGAAGCCCTGATTGGCTAAAGCAATGAAACCTTTCCCTAATCAGGGCACATAGCACTGCCAGAGCCATGATTGGACACTGTCATGATGACTCTATCCAATCATGGCTCATTGTTCTTAGTCCCATCTATAGTCCACACTATAAAAATATTATTCCCATAGCTGCCATTTGCAGTGTGATATTGCCATGGAGAGAAATAGAACAAGGCTCTGTTCAGTGCTACTAGCAAGTTATTGTTTGCTTTTGTGATTCTATTCTGAGTGTAAAGTATCAGTTTAGTGTGAATCTAGTGATAGCGCAGTGTGAGTGTAGTGCGACCATTCATTTTTACTTTCGTGTCATTTTATTTTGTCAAGGCAGGTTTCCTGTGCTATATGTCAGTGCATTACTGCACACTTAATGCAGTATATTTCATTCATTTTTAATTTAGTGTCAGTTTAGTGTGAACCTAGTGATAGTGCAGTGTGAGTGTAGTGCGACCATTCCTTTTTTTCTTTTGTGTCATTTTATTTCGTCAGGGCAGGTTTCCTGTGCTATATTTCAGTGCATTACTGCACGCTTAATGCAGTATTTTGCAGTGCGTTAGTGCACATTTACCGCAGTATATTTCAGTGTGTTGGTGCATGTTTACCGCAGTATATTTCAGTGCGTTGGTGCACACTTAAGGCATTATATTTCAGTGCAGCATATTTTAGCATGTTATTGCATGTTTAACGCAGTATATTTCAGTGCATTATTGCACATTTACTACAGAAAATTGCGGTGTGTTAGTGCACGTTTAACGCAGTATATTTCAGTGTGTTGGTGCACGTTTAATGCAGTATATTGTAGTGCGTTAGTGCATGTTTAACACTGTATATTTCAGTGCCTTGGTGCATTTTTAATAACAGTATATTTCAGTGCATTAGTTCACGTTTAACGCAGTATATTGCAGTGCGACGGTGCAGTTTTCCAGCAGTATATTGTAGTGTGTCAGTGGAGTGTGTCTGTGTAATGAGTACTCAAGTTAAAGTGCACCAAACACCACTTTCCACTGATTAAAGTGCAATCACGTACACATTTCCAAATTTTCATTACATTTTGTTAATAAGCCGGAGGCCAAGGAGAGGCAGACGTTCCCATGGCACTGTGAGAAGGCCAGCAACGTCTGTGTCCACATGCAAAGGTGGATGTGGTCCGACCTCAGCATGGCATCATTTCCTCTGTTTAGTAATGTTGCCCGTGCTATCCAGCAACAGCATGCAGAGGAGGTGTAGGCCTGGCTTACTAAACCATCCTCATTCTCCTCCAAACAGAGACTAGTGGGCATTCCACTGCAGCTGCCAGAGTGGTTAAATCTGCCTCCTTGTCCACAGCTATTCCTGCCATAGTCCCAGTATCAGGCATGGAGGAGTCAGCTGAGTTATTTGTACACAGTGTCAGCTCCTTGACGATGCACAGACATTACTTGATTCATCAACAGTACCTCTAAAGGGTTACTATGTGAAGGCACCTCTGACACCCAAAGCCCAATTTTTCCCCACCTGTTACTTTCTATCCAAAGTCTGCAGAAGAGACACCAGAATTTAACCAAAAAATCTCTAATCTTGTTTTCCGAGTGCACTACATTTTGGCTTCATCATACAGACTGGCTCCCCTAACGATTGTTTACAAAATAAAGAAAGCTTGTAGGGAAAATTTCATTTTTTTTACTTTACAATTGTCATTATTGCTGCAGCAACTTCTATACACAGTACAGATGTGGCATTTTACAGGCAGACCAAGGGGACCCCCAGGCACTATATTTAAAGGAATTTTTCAGTTTTGTTATTTTTCATTTTTATTATTTCACTTTAAGCATCAGTAAATCACTGCTCATTTACAAATTATGTTTTTACAAACTTGTTTTTTATTAATACATGTCCCCCAGGGCAGTACCCCCATAACCATTGTATGCCCAATTACTTGCATATAAGCCTTCAAAAAGGGCACTTTTTCCAGTTCAGGTCCCATAGGCTTCATTGGGGTTGGTTATTCGTTCCAAACTTTTACGATGTTCGAAAGTTCTGGCGCAAACTAAACCGGAGGTCGTTTGGCCCATGTCTATCTCCTAAACGTTTACCGTTTAGGAGATGTTTACTTTTGATGCAGCCGGTGACATCACCGGCACATGCGCTCTGAAGGAACGGCATACTGTGTCATTCCTTCAGAGTCCTGTGCCATGAATGGTGGCTCCCGCATGCATGCGCGGGAGTTACATCATCACGGCTCCAGCCACTCACACAGTCGGAGTCCGGGAACCCGGAAGGAAGACTGGGTGAAGATGGAAGTGCCTTCAGCTGTGACAGGGCGCCGCTGGAGGGCTTCATTTTTAGGTACGTTTCACATACTTAATGCATACTGGCACATTATGCCATTGCCTTGCAGGATTAGAAAAACAAAACCAATTGTTTATTACCGCTTTAGAAGCCTGCAGGACCATGTCCTAACTTGGTTGCAGGGAGGTTCTGGTGCAGCCCCATTTACTTGGGGGCAGTACTGCTGCTGAAAGTGACCTTTGGTAAAGTTTTTGCCATGGCAGTGTTTACTAACATGACCTGTGGCCAAATTAACTTGCAGCTGGGCAGTCTGGGGGAGACTCAACCACAGCTCAACCCCCTATTTTTACTGAACTTCTAGCTGCAGATGTAAACAAGGCTGTGATACGCACTGATCAGAGTGGGATGTTTCGATTGCTTGACTCCCGGGTTGCTCAGCCAGGGTTCCTCCAAAAGTTGCTAGGGATTCCTTGAGCAATGAGCAATTTCTGCCTCTCTGATAGGTTCCCACTGGCATCATTGACCTTTTTAGCTACCTGGAAGTAGGGAATTCATCCCAATACCCAAAAATGTAAGGAGAATTCTTCCCACTGACCACACTAATGTATCATGCGTTGTAGATATAGTCATTTTTTGCAGGGGTTTCTCTGGGATTGTAAAGGTATTTTAAGGGTTCCTCTGTGTTGAAAAGGTTGAGAAAGGCTGCTTTAGTCACTTCCCCCCATATCCTGTATGTTGATACTGGCTCATATAGCATAGGCTGTGGTGTATTTTTTCAAGTAACTTAAAGGAAATCTACATTGAGAGAGTTACAGAGGTCTCCATTATTGGTCTACTTCTTAGAGAGACTTATCAGCTCTCTGAAGAAAACAAGCTGACACCCTTCAGCAATAGAAAAGGTAGTATACTAATCTTTCTGATGGTCCGTGTTTCCTACTTTCCCTCTGTTCCAGTCTGGCATTCAACACTTCCGGCACTATCAGATCCCTGTAACCCCTGCCACAGGGTATGGCTACATTCTCCAACCCCTGCTTCACTACAGAATTCAGCAGTGACATAGGTGGGGTGGTTGGTGGGATAAACCACAGCATGTATTGGGGGGCACAAACATCCAACACTCACAAAGGTTTTGAATGTTGAAGACACTGACGGGGGCTGCTGCTCAAACTAAGTAAAGTTTTTCAATGTTCTGCAATTCATTTTCTTTAGAAAACAACTACAGCCTGAGTATAATTCTACCACTTTGCACAACTCTGATTCTGCCACACCTTGAGTATGCCGTTCAGTTCTGGTCTCTATTCCTCAGAAGAGATGTGCTGGAAATGGAGAGAGTCCAGAGAAGAGCAACAAAACTAATAAGAGGGCTGGAAGATCTCAGTTATGAGGAACGTTTACAATCATTAAACCTTTTCTCCCTGGAGAAGAGACACTTAACAAGAGATATAATAGGGATCTACAAATATGTTAATGGCGATTCTAGCATAGGGAGGAAACTATTCAGTCTTAGGTCACTAAGGAAGACACATGACCACTCAATGAAGTTAGGCGAGAAGCGGTTCAACCTTACCCTTCTCTGGAAGAATTATTAAAATTATAAAAATTATAAATGATAAAAATTAAATATTTTTTACTTTCTCTCAATAACAAAATTTAAAAAAATCGAATTTCTTCATGAATTTAGGTCAATATGTATTCTGCTACAAATTTTTGGTAAAACAAATCCCAATAAGCATATATTGCATGGTTTACACATAGGTTATAGCGTCTACAAACTATGGTATATATACTGGAATTTTTATTTATTTATTATTTTGGCGGAAATTAGCGACTTATAGTGGGGCTGTGATACTATGGTGGGCAATCTGACATCTCCCATTCTCTGTTGAAGTCCTATTGGAGGAAACGCGTCAGCAGGGAGGCGTGCCGTCACTACGTCACTCGCGGTCCGTGCTGCAGCCGGACGCGAGCATCACAAGAAAATCCTCTCTGCTATAAGTTATTGTCCAGCCTGTTTTCGTCCTACTTCATGTAAGTGCAATTTTTCTTTTAATTAAACCTTATAAAAGTTAATGCACTATCAGCCTCCATTTATTTTATTTTTATATCGTGGACTATACACCTGTACTGTTTGAGTGGAAAGTCATCCAACCCCATTGGAGGAGAAGGGATCAGCGCCAAAGTCCTATATTAGTGATTTTCAAGCCCACTTTTTACACCTATCTAGTAGGAGGCCATTATTGTTTTTGCACTGGTGGTCCGTGCACGGTTGGAGGTGAACATTATGTGAAGTGTTGATGCTGTAACACAGGAATTATACTTATTGCACTTGCCTATTTTCCGCCGGGTAAGGAGGAAATTCACCAGGTGGAGGGACATTCCAGTTATTCTTTGATATATTTATTTTCTGGACTTTTTTCACCACCAATATTCACAACTATCCTGAGCACTATTGAAGAGGATATACCCTCTGTGCATTTTGGACTGTTGGATTACATTTATATATTTATATATTCATAATTGATATATTTATTTATTTACACACATACATATACTGTAGTTGTTTCTTTGGTCCATGTGCCAAAGTCACCTGCACAATTTTTGGTATATATTTATTTAACCCATTGTTTGGTTATTTATACTACAATTTATTTGTCATCAATTGAATGTAAAGCACAATTTGAAAAGCGCACCATTCTTATTTATCATCTAATTTACATGCTCCGGGAGCAGCTTTTCACATATCAGCGCACCTTTTTTTAACCAATATGACACGGGCTGACACTTTGTAGGAACTAGACATTTGCGATTCCTTTTGTTCCGAATATTCTTACACATTTTTCGTTATTTGGAGATTCAGATACGTCCGAATACTCGAATTACAGTATGGATTAAGTTTACCGAATGCTCTAAATAACTAAACAAAATTAGTCCGAATTTCCAAAATTCTAATTCAAATGGAATTTGAATCAATACATTTGAATCAATGTAAAATCAAATTTTACATCGAATTCTATTCAAATTGGAATTGTAAACCTTTTTCTGAAATCAAAGACTGTGTTTAAATAGAGTACCATTTCGAAATAATGCTGTTTTTGTTTAGCCAAAGATGATTTAAAGAGTCATTGTAATCATTGCATGCATGAGGACAGAGAAACACCCAGGGATACCAAAAGGTAGGAATCTGCAACAAAGTTTATTAAAATTCTTGCAATGTACATAGATCACCCAGAGGGGAATGTTTTTTCTCAACAAAAGTGGAGTTACGATTTAAAGCCCAACTGTACTGTCAGCTTACATCAGCTAAAATATTCCTGGTGGCGGTCTATTGAGTCCCTGTTCACACTGGTGTGACGTGGGTACCCCTGCGATTTAGCGCCAGTTCCCGCATTGTACCTGAATCGCACACTGGTTCACACTGACATCTGCAAACTGCTGGGGGTGTCAATGTAAAGTTAAAGTGTAACTCCACTTTTGTTGAGAAAAAAAAATCCTTCTGGATGATCTATGTACATTACAAGGATTTTAATAAACTTTGTTGCAGATTCCTACCTTTTATTATTCTGAAGAAATCCCTGTGTGTTTCTCTGTTCTCATGTGGGAAAAAGAGTCCAATGGGAGTGGTTTCATAATTATCAATCAGCTGTGCACCTGCAGAGCACTAATAAGGCAATCTGCCGGGTCTGCATCCCTTTAGATGTGTTCCTATTGGGAGTATCTCACCAAAAATGACATTTTTGTTGCAGGGGATGCCAGAAATCTGACTTGTATCTTAATGTATATGTTGGGAAGCACAACATAAGTTAGATTTCCGGCATCCCCTGCAAAAATGTCATTTTTGGTGAGATACTCCCAATAGGAAGGTCAGACATTTATGGACTGTTCCATAGAGGCTGTTTCTGAAGAAGGGTGATGTGTGCCCAAAGCTGCATATGTTGGAAGGCAACATGTTTTTATTGTTAATATCAGATGTTTCTAGATAGTTGAAACCTGATTACACCTGGCCTGGAATGACAGAAGAGCAAGTTTACCCAGCAGGGTGTTCGTGACAAGGAGTCATAAATGAGAATTCAAATCCTCACAGGATGCTCTCACATAGGCCTCCTGTTGTGAGGTATGGGGTAGAGGAGTCTCAGATAAGACCTCCTGGGGAGGTTATACCAACATCAAAGGCCAGCTGTTACTGAAAGATGACCCAGGTCTAAAAACAGTGATTCATGGACAAATGATGCCCCTAGTGGGAGAATATAACATGCTTCCTGGAAAGATGAGATACTTCCTGTTTATTAGAAAGGGCGGCCCCTTATGGATTTTCATTGGACAGTGGGTGTTTGTGTGGGTGGTGTCTGGGTGGACTTTAAAAGCAGTCGCCAGCTAGAATTATCTCTCTTCTCTTCTTTCCCGTTGAGCCCAGCCGAAAGATACCGAATACCAAGGGCAACCATATGTGAAGTATTATCTGTGCTTGTTTTGGGTTATATGCTCTGTAGTATTCTTTTAGTGTTTTATGTTAGCATTTCTACTTTCTTTATAATAATTTAGATCCTTGCTTATTTAAGTAGTGTGTTTATTTTAAAGCTTGCATTGTTATTATATCCTCACCATTAACCTTATCAGAGTTTAGATTGATAAGCTAACTATAGGAATAGACAAGACAATACATATTTAGAATAAATAGGGGGGGATCTAAAACCACCCCACATTTATTTCAATAGACTTCTGGGAAAATCAGTGAGCCAATCACACAAGCAGGAAATGATGTTCCTGGGGGTTGTTCAGCACACATTCTGTGTGTAGCACTACTCCCAAGGAAGCTGCTGATGACAGGTTCTCCTGGGTTACCATTAGCAACAGTAGAACATTCTGGCATGTTTCCAAGTGTTTTTACCTTAGACAATGACCAATACAGTTTCTTTGGTTTTTAGCTTTTATTAGGAACTTGGATAGGAGAAGGAATGAGTGGAATACTCCAACTGAACTAAACTATGCACAATAGGCTGGGATGATTTGAATAAATGCTTGTCAACGCTGGTTAATGCTGAGTAAAGCTGAATACACTGAAATTGAGCTAGCCACAGCTAGGCCGCTGCTTTTCTTTGCCCTTGGCTATTCTCTTTAAGCTTCCTCAGGTAATTCTGTCCTAAGGCAAGCTATTCCTTAAGGGAGAATGTACTGCTGAACAACTTCAGGGCCCTTCCTGGCGCCCCGCCTTTATCCCTAATCTTCAGGGCTTAACAACTTGGCACCCCCTTTACTATAACACTCTGGTTTAACTGGCTCCTTGATCCCTTTGACCTCTCTGGAGTGGTCCCCACTCTTAGGCAGACCCCTGGGCAGATCCTTGAGTACTCACGACACTGTTTTTCCTGAAGTCCTCTGCCCAGCAGCTCCACTCGGTCAGCACACTGGATCCTGTCAGCTCAGCTCAACCCCTGGTCCCTAGGCCAACTGCCTGGACCACCTTCCTCACTTCAGCAGGAGGAGAGACAGCCGTCCACCTCCTCCTGGGACTTTGCTCCAGCCAAAAGACACCCTGTCACATGCTTCCTCCAGATTTATAACCAATCCCAGAATGCATTGCAGCAATGCCCACCGACTGGGACAGTCATAAACCCTGATGTGCTATTGGCTAGGTTTCCTCCACTGTCCAACAAGGTCCCTCTTTGGATACAGTGGGGAGACTCCCCAGACTCAACAGGTCACACCTGGAAACATGTGACAGGCTAACTAACAGATCAGGCCCTCCTGATAAGCAGAACAGGGCCACATATATGCTTTCAAAGTAGTAGAACATCCAAAAGTAGAACCGCACTCAAGGCAGGTGTTGGAATCAATAAAATCCTTTATTCCTCATAGACAAATTCACACAGACAGTGCATGACAGACATGTCAGGTTGACGCGTTTCACAATATAGATAATCGCTTACTCATAAACACACTGTGGTGTGGTTATGAGTACGCGATTATCTATATCGTGAAACGCGTCAACCTGACATGTCTGTCATGCACTGTCTGTGTGAATTTGTCTATGAGGAATAAAGGATTTTATTGATTTCAACACCTGCCTTGAGTGCGGTCCTACTTTTGGATGTTCTACTACTTTGGATGACGGATCTGACCTGCACCAGGCTCAACAACTACACCTGAGCGGCTTTTCTTTGTTTGACTCCACATATATGCTTTGCCTAGCACCTACCCAGGAGGGTGCTACATCTGTAAAGAACACCTCCAGGTAGCCATATTGCATTGCATTTTCAGAAAATGACAGCGGCTGTAAATTGAAAAGGAAAGGTAATTTTTAATAACATTCAATTACAATATGATTTGTGTCACAATTGTATACACTATATTATTCTTTCTTAATTTTTTCCCCACGAAAGTGGAGTTACCCTTTAAAAACAAATGTGGATAAGCAACACTGCCCCATAGCGGGAGGAAAATATGTAGAGCTCAGTCTATTGGGGAATTATCAGGCATGAGTGGCTCTATTTATTTATAAAGTGAAAGCCTGACATCATTGTTTCTAGTATTATTTCCAGAAAACAGGGAAGAGAGTAACTGAACGCCTACAGTGAACACTTAAACTAAGGAGACATACCATGCTAGGATCTTGTGTTCCCAATCACTCCAGAGTAATTCTGGGAAATGAATGGCGGGTCCCTATGGCAACACATGGATAAGAGGGAACAGATCAAAAACCTGCACTGTCATTTTTTATTAAACAAAGCAAAAACATGTTTTATTCAATTATGTACCTTGGCAGAAAAAAGGGAAAAGAAAAGCAATGGTATACTGTTAAATCTAACATTCATAAATTGTTCATATACGATAATAGAACATAGGATGAAAGGCTGGATGGGGAACGAATGACAGAGTACTTGACTGTCAACATGACTTAACAAGCCAAGGTCACTCTGGACTGCCAATTTACCACTTACTTCCTGCTTGATTTAACTCGAGTCGAAGTGTTAGCTGATGTTTCATAAAAATAAATTACCTTAAAGTAAACCTATCAATAAAATCCACCATTCACTGGAATCAGAAGGGCACAAGTCAACGGTAGCAAATCACATTATTATTTTGAGTAAAGAAAAAAAAAAATAGGTCTTTGTTGCCTTGAACGAAAAAATCTATTCCCTTTTATAATTTAAAGTATACTTAAAGTAGAACTTTCGGCAAAACTTTTTCCTGGTGCCTCCATGGCAGCATACATGTGATAGGAGTCCTACATACTTCCACCCACAGGACCAATGCATAGATAAAAAAGTTAGTACCCACACAACATCCTATTCATCCAGCAGCATCTGGACATTGTGGGCACCTTATGCAGAGATGTCAGCCAATACGACAGGCAGGAGAGCCAATCGGGCTCTGTTATGGCACCTTCATTCAACACTGATGGGCTTAGTAGTCTTCATTAGGGTTGCCACTTTTTCTTCAAGTGAAACCTGAACACTTTAGCAGCGCAGAGCAATTTTTTATTTTTTTAATTTTTTTAGCATACACTATAGGATTGTAACAGACCTGGGACACCTTTGGGCACTCCAAAAAGAATAGTAATGTGGCTTGCATAGTGCCGCCTTACCCTACTGTCAGGCCATGTTCCGAGCCACATTCCTGTCTGAATACTGTTTCCCGGTTTCAGGCGGATTGAAATTAGACATGTGCAATTCGTGTCGTTACAAATTAGTCAAATTCAGGATGTTTGTTTATTTGGGAGCATCCGAATTTTGACAAATGCGTACAAAAACAAATTGTCAGAAAGAACAAAAATACGAAAAAACGAAAATTTGAAAGAAAGAAAAACAATTCAAACTACAAGTTTGACGAATCAATTACATTCGGATAATTTAGTTTTTGGTATTTTCGTTCAATTAATAATTGATGAATGCATTCTTATTTCTTTTGGATATATTCGGATTCATTCAATTTTCGGATGGACAGTGTTAGTGTGTTATCTCCGGCCAGTGAGCCTTATTTCCTTGTTTGTTTTTCTGTGTCAGACTGCATTCCAGACAGGGTGTGGTGGGCCGGTGGCACTGTTTTGTTGGATTTGTGAGATAAATTATTACGAATGCATCCGAAGTTATGAATTATCCAAAGTAATCAATTCTGCATCGAAATGAATGTAATGGAACGAATACAAATGCATCCGAAGTTACAAATTATCTGAAGTAACGACCGCTGCATCTAAATGAATGCAACGGAACGAATATGAATGATCCAAAGTAATGATTGCTGATTATTATAATGAATGATCCGATAAACGAAAAAAAAAAGAATAAAACAAAAAAAGAAACAAAACTAATTTTTCAGCAGTGCACATGTCTAATTGAAAGCTGGACACATGATTTAAAACCCGGACTGTCCGGGTGAATCTCAATCAAGCGGCAAACCTAGTTCTCATACAGCTGTCTTTGGCTTGAAGCCTGTAGCTTACTCACATTCTTATAATAGGATTTGCTGAAGCTTCCCACCCCGATAGCTAGTTATTGATCTACACTAAAAAAAATTGTAAACGCAACACTTTTGTTTTTGCCCCCATTTTTCATGAGCTGAACTCATAGATCTAAGACTTTATCTATGTGCACAAAAGGCCTATTTCTCTCAAATATTGTTCACAAATCTGTGTTAGTGAGCACTTCTCCTTTGCCGAGATAATCCATCCACCTCACAGGTGTGGCATATCAAGATGCTGATTAGACAGCATGATTTTGCACAGGTGTTCCTTAGGCTGGCCACAATAAAAGGCCACTCTTAAGCCTCGTACACACGCAACGAATTTCCGCCAACCGGTCGTCCGTCTTTTGTCCAGAGTGGTGTTTGTTGGTTGGAATGTGCTCTAGGCTGCACACTAATTTTCCCGCACGACAGAATTCTACTTCAGAAGTGATGTCATGTGTTGGATTGCTTTGCATGTGTTCTTTCATCTCTGAGCATGCCTAGTCTTGCTCATAAGATTTTTCCCCATCGAAATCTGTACTAATGAGACGAAAATCGGACGTGTTTTGACGGAGGACAAAAATTATATAGCCTGCACACCAGGATTTTTTCAGCCGAAAAGTCGGAGTCGGTTGTCGGAAGCATCATACTAACAAGCCGAAAATCGGCAGATCGGTCGTTGGACGAAATTTCCCGGCCGAATTTCCACTCGTGTGTACGGAGCTTAAAATGTGCAGTTCTATCACACAGTACAATGCCACAGATGTCGTAAGTTTTGAGGGAGCGTGCAAATGGCATGCTGAATGCAGGAATGCCCACCAGAGCTGTTGCCCGTGAATTGAATGTTTGTTTCTCTACCATAAGCAGTCTCCAAAGGCGTTTAAGAGAATTTGGCAGTACATCCAACCTGCCTCAGACCACATGTAACCACATCAGCCCAGGACCTGCACATCCAGCATCTTCACCTCCATGATCGTCTAAGACCTGCCACCCAGACAGCTGCTGCAACAATCGGTTTGCATAACCAAAGAATTTCTGCGCAAACTGTCAGAAACCGTCTCAGGGAAGCTCATCTGCATGATCATCATCCTCATCGGGGTCTCGACCTGACTGCAGTTCGTCATCGTAACCAAATTGAGTGGGAAAATGTTCACATTCGATGGCATCTGGCACTTTGGAGAGGTGTTCTCTTCACGGATGAATCCCGGTTTTCTCAGATCTTTGAGTTCAGCTCATGAAAAATGGGGGCAAAAATAAGTGTTGTGTTTATAGTTCTGTTCAGTATATCGCATGTATCCTGCCATGGAGGCACCAGGAAACCAGAAAATTGTATCATACTTACTGTAATTTGCTTCTCCTGGTGCCTATTCATGGCAGAATACTGAACCCACCCAATTAGTTCCTAGCCATGTATAGGGAATGGGCTGCTGTGTGGGTAATAAACCTTTTATAGCCATACACTGGTCCTGTGGGCAGCAGTAGGCAGGGCAACTATCACATACATGCTGCCATGGATAGGCACCAGGAAAAGAAAAATACTATAAGTGTAATACAATTTTCTTTTTTTTATACCCTCTGTCAGATTTTTTTCGCCATTATGTCCCATTGCTGAGATTTCCCTTCACTTCCTGTCCCATTGCCAAACAGGAAGTAATAGGAAATCCCTGCAAATTAAGGGATTTCCTTAAGAACCCCAGGTCACCAGAACTAGTGTTCTGTAGATTTCCCCTATATTACTTTTCTGGGGACAACCCAAAATTTGTGATTTTCTTTTGCTTTTACTTTCAATGATAATAGCAAACAGGACAAATAGAGAGGGGGAATCTCCTTAACCGGGGCACAGACAGCAATAAAAACTGACAGGTGTTCTAATCCATCTCCCCTCTATCCAAAATTAAAAAAGTTGTCCTTTGTCCTGTTGTTATACTTTAACATCAGACACATTTCCTTATGTTCAGTCAGTGCAGGCACAATAGGGGGAATATTTATAATACATTTGATCCGAATTAGCACAGCAGTTTCAAATAATCCTAGTAATGTGTCAAATATGCTTATTTCCTATGATTGTCAGCGCCATCTTGTGGCTATAAAGTGGTATATTGCTGAATGACCTCAATCAGGAACATACCGCATTTACCACTTCCCGCCAGCCTATTTTTTTATTTGATGGCTGGGCAGGACATTAGTCGTTTCAGGTGGACGTCATGTGACACAGACACAGCCAATGACTGATCAGTGTACTGGGTTGCTGCCGGTACCTGTGATCACTGTAACCATTCACAGCAGGTCACATGATAATTGTAAACAAGGGATGGCTTTCCTTCATGCCATCTATTGTGTACAATTGTGTTGCCAGCTGTGATTGGTGACAGTAATCTCATGGTACAGGCAGGACCAATCACAGCACATCTGTACCATGTGATTAGCTGTGCCAATATTTTTACTTTTCTTTTTTAACATACTGTCACCAGTCAGTGTCCCTGATCATTGCCACACCAGTTATATGTTGACACTGTCTACTTTCCAAAGAGGGGTAATTTGGGGGGTATTTGTACTATCCTGGCATTTTTTGGGCCTCAATAAATGAAATAGGTCGTCAGTACATCAGGATTAAGGATGGGCAAAAGGTGTTTTACAGGGTGTTTGCCAGGTGTTCACCCCGACAGACACCCTACAATGTACTGAACGTTGCACTGTGCATTCTGCACCCTGATTAGGCAAAGCTTTGGCCAATGAGGGCGCAGTGTAAGCTGGTTGTTAAGGAGCAGAGCCGGGAAGCTGGTGTTCAGTCAGAATACCGCTATCAGATTCTGCTACCAGTAGTGACGTACGGACTGGAACAACTTACTCCGCAGGCACCATGCATTCCAACATGTCTGCTAAGCGTTCCATTAGGTTTCCTGATGTGACAGAACACTAAGCAGAGGCTGGCATCTTCTTACACCCACGCAAGTCCTGAATTTTACATTTATTTTAGCAGTAAACTCACCTTATACTGTATACTGAAATAGACTATTTCACCGCGACCGAGTGAAATAGTCTATTTCACTATATAATCAGTTTATACCTGATAATCAGTTTATACCTGATGTACCTGATACCCATTCACATAGGGGGGCCGGGAACTGGGGGCCCCCTTGTTAAAGGGGGCTTCCAGGTTCAGATAATGCCCCTGCCCGCAGACCCCGACAACCACAGCCCAGGTTTGTTGGGACAAGGTGCTTTGTGGCCAGGGGCCGAGTCCCCCCTGCCCCAAAGCACCCACCCCCCATGTTGAGGGTATGTGGCCTGCTTTAGTTCAGGAGGGGGAGGGCGCTCCCTCGTCCCCTCCCCTTTCCTGACCTGCTAGGCTACATGCTCGGATAAGGGTCTGGTATGGACCCCATTTTCTTAAAAAAATATTTTGGTGTGGATCCCCTAAAAATCCATACCAGACCCTACCAGAGTCAGAATATAGCTGATGCTTCCTGAATAGTTCTGGCTCCTGATATCAAATGCACTCCGCCTGTGAGAGGAGAGATACAGGAAGCATCGGCTCTGCATGCTACCTCCAGCGCTGATCCCCATACTACGGCATTGATGTGTCTCAGAGGAGGCAGCATTTCCCGCCAGCAGTACCAGACAGCAGTAACCACCAGCAGTAACCACCAGCAGTACCAGTCAGCAGTACCTGCCAACAGTACCAGAAAGCAGTACGCGCCAGCAGTACCAGCCAGCAGTACCAGCCAGCAGTACCCGCCAGCAGTACCAGCCAGCAGTACCAGTAAGCAGTACCCACCATCAGTACCAGCAAGCAGTACCGGCCAGCAGTACCCTCCAACAGTATCCATCAGCAGTACCAGGCAGCAGTACCCACCAGCAGTACCAGCAAGTAGTACCAGCCAGCAGTATCTATCAGCAGTACCAGGCAGCAATACCAGTCAGCAGTACCCACCAGCAGTACCAGCCAGCAGTACCCGCCAGCAGGTAAACCGCAGTGCATCCCTGTGAAAGCAGCCTTAGGCCCCTTTCACACGATCGGTCTGTGCATTAGCATGTGTAAATTGTGGCAATATGTTTTTTAATACCTAGTTGTGTTCTGTCATAATAAAATGTCATGTCCTTGTTCATACATGTAAGTCACATGTGCTAGGGGTGCAACTAGCCCCCCAGCACATAACTGTAAATATCCCAGCATGTGCAGTGTTTCTGACTCCTACATTTTTCTGCCCTATCAATACAGAATCATCCGTATCGATACGTGTATCAGGAAGGAATGTGTCACGATACATTGCTGTATTGATATTTTGAGCACAGCCCTGTTTAAAGCCCTGTCCCATGTGCCCCTTTTATACTTTGAGCACCTGCCCCTCCAAAGGTCTCTGCATGGCCCTGCTAACATTTATAGGCAGTTAATCCAGGGAACATCTGATTGCCTCTTGGGCATCAGGAAGGCATTTTTTCCCCTGCTGGAGCAATTTAGATCATGTTTTATTGGGGTTTTTGCCTTCCTCCGGATCAACTGTGGGTATAGGATTGTATAATTTTTTTTTCTGTTGGTTGAACTGGATGTCTTTTTTCAACCAGACTAACTATGTATACAGTATGTAACATGCATATTGCTGTCACAAGGGATGTCTAGATTCCTTGTGACAGCAATAAAAGAGATCAAAAAATTTAAAGCGGCATTGTAAAAGAAAAAAAAAAAAATCAAATTGCAACATATTCATATGACCGGTGGTTTACTGACTAATAAGAGGTACAGGAAAAGGGTGGGCTAAACTCTACTTTCCAGAAAGGTTTTACATGAAACTTCAGCTGCTGTCATTGTAATTCAACTGATGGTTGAATTACATATACGTTTCTGGCTTTTCAAAGGGATCCTGTCAACATGGCTGGTACCCTGCAGAGAAGATGCGGACAACTGCACACGCACACCGATGGTCACAATTACATCATGTCAGGTAGGTCAAATGTGCCTAATGAATGGTGCCACATCCCTGAATAAGGTAACAAGGACAAAATATTTTCTATGGATGGAACTTTAGAGGCATGAAGCAAAAATCCTGAATAAGATGCAAAAAGTTTATTGTACAAATGTTTTAAAACAGGAAATTGTTAAAAACAATGCATAGTTATGGTGGTCACTTCAAATATCCTGAGAATACATATCAATTAAAAATCATTAATGGAAAAGTTAACCCCAAAGTGTGATAGGTAAATTCATGTTGATGGTGGAGACCAACCTAAGGGCAATGCATCCCTGGACTCTCTCATGCAGCCGGTAGACAAGAGGGGGTGCAAGGGACATTAGCCATCAATCAGCAGACAAAATGCGCCACAGATTTGTCTCCAGAAAGGGCAAGTATAGCCGTGAACACCCCAAAAACAGTCGTATTCAAAAAAACAAAAACGGGGGAGGAAGAGAGGACAATACCCAGTGATAAATTGTAGACCCAAACAAAATTGATAGGGAATAAGAGTCACTGAGCAAAAGCCACAGAAGGGGACTAGAAAGGCCCCAAAACTAGACAGTTAAGGGATACCACAATATGGAGACATGCTAACCACAATGTCACATCATAGAGCAACAATCAGATCCAAGGATGACGTCCCATAGTTTGCCAGTTTATTCTACACACAGGCACAATAGTAGTCCCCACCCAAAAAACCACCTCATCTAACACGTTTCAGTCAAGAAACGCCTATGACACAACTATGACTAAGCCCTATTGGTTAAAATGCATAGCAGAAGGTGGTCTCTGGGTGGGCATTGATGTTGTGGTTGTCTGAGGTATAAATGGGTGAACATTGTTCATGTTCGCTACTCCTTAATTTCTGTGGTGCGTTTGGAGCACCACAGACTCTGAGTTTAGACAGTTCCGTTTCAGCCCATGCATCCAGAATTCCAGGAGACATCAAGAGAGCTAGTTTTCAATGCAAAGGATTGCATTTTATTTCTTCAAATACACACCCTGCACAGCTGAGGATTCCATCTGGAGACATGCATGCTCTGGAACTGGCACCATTTCTACGAGTCGGGCAACAGCAGTCTCCCCTGCAGTCTATAAGCCTCAGCTCTGCCATTCATCCTGTATCATAAAACTCATTTACCATTGTTGTATCCTTGTACAAAGCTTCCCCACTTGAATGCTCAGTTGCAGCAGAAAAGTTGTGGTATTTAGGGAATCTTTGTCACAATAATTAACTTCTAAAGCAAGCGAGGAAGTATGAAAAGCGAGCAGCAATCTCCACAAAATGAGTCACACTGGCTTATCCCCACTTCACACACACAACGCAGAGAAAAATTAAAATATTCATGTGAATGTACTGCAGCACCCATTTATTACAGAGCTCAGGCAGAGCGCCAGCTGCAATCCCAGCCTATATAATAGGAGGGAAGTGATCTGTGTTCACAGCCGCTGGCGAACAAATAAATAAAATGTCTTATATGCGCTGGAGGTATAGAATTGACTAAATCTTGCATATTATTGGCTTTAAAGGCAGCCTTTTAGAAACGGCAGTTATCAGTTATTATCCAGGTTTCCAATGCCATGGAGTCTGCCTTTTCCCAACTTCAAGTAATGGAGCTTCTTCTTTGGAAGGCAGGAAAAGAGTGCAGGATGCTTCGAAGGAGCTTGATGCCCTGGATCAAGCACCAGAAAAGAAGTGATGGGAGCAGGTCTGGAAAGTTTACCCAAATCTCAAAGAAGACTAGACGCCACCAACAATGTAGCTTTCATCTACCCCCTTTTACAGCAGCCATATGTAGTACCCTCCTAGATAGGTTGATAGGAAAGCTAGGTAAATGTTGTTCTTTTTGGCTTCACTGTAATCCATGGAACAGTTTGTGATGGATTTGGGCTGTTCTGTGCTCTGCAGGCTGAAGGATTGATTGCTTCCCACTGTCTTCTGGGGGATTCCAGAATATAGTGGTTTAGGAAGAGGCAAATCAGCAGCTTGAATATTTATGTTGTCTCAGCCAATTCCTGGAGGAGAGTGCCCAGGAGGTGGCTGGGGGCAATCATAAACAGTCTGGGGTCTAAATCTACCCTGTTCTTGTCCAGGAGAAGTTCCCTGTCTGAAGGGTTACTGCCCTTCTGGGCAGCCCAGCTGAAGTTCTACTTGCGCTCATCCAGGTCCCAGTCTTTGCTAAGCTATGGGGTCCGGCTTGCTAAGAATCTCTGCAGCTAAAAAAAGACATTTCACTGAGGGTCGAGTCTGGAGAGTTCATGGGAGAAATGTCTGTCTGATATTGGAAGGTGGCATTCAAGTATCCAGAGACATTGTGAGTACAAACCTGAGACCTTGTGGGATCCTGGTGACTGATGCCGGTGCCATCCCGTGCTTGCTTGGCCTGAAACATTTTTGATGGTGTCCCATGTGCTGTCTATTATTGTTGGACCTTTGCTAGAGGGACTGTCCTAGGAAGTAGTGATAAAGAGGAGAGTGTCCTCCAATTGCTGTTCAGTGTCCCTGGAGTATCCCATGGCTCCCTACGCCCTACTGAAATTAATGAGCAATACATTTAAAAAATGCAACCTCTAGACTGTTTATTGAGCCTAAAGAGTCACTTGCTGTGGGCCTGGCTTCTATTGCACAAATTTTGGAAAAGAACCTGAGGCAAATCTGTGGCCCTAAAGGGGATTAATGCTACACATATATAAAGCTAGCCCTTATTTGCATGTCCTAACGTAGCCATGGTGCAGAAGGTATACCCCAGATACCTATGGCCGGGTGGGTTCCTAGTTTCTCTGCTTAGCGGTGGCCGCTCAGCCTGTACAACTCAACAACAGGCTAAAAGGAGCCGGGGCCTGTCACAGTTGTTGGTATTCAAATTTAGCAGCAGATATGTTTTGGATGATGGCTCAGTGATCAAGCCATTTTTCCCATTGGAGGCTTGGAACCAGCCATAATAGAGGGCAAAAAAAAAATTTTTCCCATGCGGTGGGGTTGTGCCCGCACTGCACAGGTCAACTGCTCATTTTTGTCTATGGCAGGGGTCTTCAAACTTTTGAAAAAATGAGCCAGTTTACTGCCCTTCAACCTTCAGGAAGGCTGGACTTTGGCCAGTGGGAGTAGAAAATGTCCTGGCATTGGTGGGAGTAAACAATGTCATAGGGTTGCTGGTTAGTGGTAATAAAATAATTGCATCATTGGTGTCAGGAGGAGAATTAGTTTCCCATCTCTGGTGTCAGAGGGAGGAATAGTGCCCAGTCTATGGTGTCAGTGGGAGGAATAGCACCCGTATCAGTGGAAGGAATAGTGCCCCAAAGGCCAGATAAAGGCAAGCATAGGGTCACATTCAGCCCCAGCAGCAGCAGTTTGGAGACCCCCTAGTTTACAGAGTTTGAGAACAAAGATATACTTACCCAATCCTCTGATCTTTCCCACACATGACCGGGTCCTGTGGCTCCTGCCCCCTCCCCCCGCAGTCTTGCAGTCTTGTGCGTTGGACTGTTCCGGTTGTCATCATGCCCGTAGACCTACTCTGGACACGAGGACATTAGTAATATTAAACAGCTGGATCTTGGGGGAGCGCCATTTTCAGGTGGAGTGCAGATTTGGGTAAGTATACAGCTTTCTGCTCTCCCCTAGACAAAATTAACAGTTAACCTGTGCAGTTCAGGCACAGCCCCACTGCATGAGGAAACTTTGTTTAGGATTTTAAGAGTTGCTTTAGGAGTTGGGCTTTAAGTTGGGCCTTAAGAGTTGCAGGAAGCTGGACGACTAAGGCCCGGTTCACACTGCAGTGTCTTCGGCACAACTTGCATATGACTTCTTTGACAGATCTTCAGCCAAGTTCTTCTAAAAGACCCAGAATTCC
The DNA here is from genome assembly GCF_965119305.1 of Pelophylax lessonae. Classification (NCBI taxonomy): domain Eukaryota; kingdom Metazoa; phylum Chordata; class Amphibia; order Anura; family Ranidae; genus Pelophylax; species Pelophylax lessonae. The sequence continues at coordinate 200,850,333 of NC_138777.1, read as the reverse complement.
TTTGGGAAAGGTATTTATCTGAGCTCAGGCCCAACCCCATACCCAAGGCTCCATCCAATCCGTTGTCCAATCCAGTCTGCTTAAACCAAGCCCCCTGGCCATGCCCCCAGCAATCAAGGCTCTCTTTCCCTAAAGGGATCAAGAGGCCTTCAATGCAAGTCATGCCGAAATCAGACCAAAGGTAGTGCAGGACCCTTTTTCCAAGTCGGAGTGACTTAAGTCGCTCCTTTTAGAATGGTTCTATTGCACTTAGTGGCAAATCCAAATGCAATATTCCCCATGCACACATTTAAGATAACCGGCTGTTCAGTGATGCTGGGTGCTGTAATGACCATAGGTTGGAAACCGGGGATACTCAAAGTAAAGAAATGTCATTGCAAGATAAATATGCAGCATTGTTTTGAAACCACGCAGGGCACCTTCGTCAGGCAGGTAACAATGGACCATCACTTGCCTGACGAAGGGGCCCTGCTTTGCTCCGAAACGTTGCTGTATATTTATCATGGGACCATGCAATAAAGCTTTGGACCCTTTCGAGGAATCCTTGGTGTGCTAATGACATTTCTTCACATTGCACTAATTGGGGCACGACTTCTCATGTGACATGTCCTCTCAAAGTCGGAGCGCATGCCGCACCAGTGTGAACAGGGCCGAAAGGATAGCAATGACCTAGGTGGAAATGGATCCAGAACCCCATAGCTGCAATATGTACAGTAAATAATATAATATTAAACAGTACAGTCTTTTATGTATCATTTATAGGCAATAATGTAAAAGGTTGTAAACAGCAGGAAAGTGTAAATGGCAGGAAATAGGAAATGAGTGGAACCAAAACTGCACCAATAAAAAAAAAATGAATCAAACTGTAAAAATACAAATTAGAGGACTGTAAAACATAGGTTCCTCTACTATGCAATTCACACTTGTACAATAAAGTGTAGCGTAATATAATAAGGTCTTATAAAATAAAGTAATAATACTGTAGTGTAATATGAAAATGAAACATGTGGAATGGACAGAAAGTATAAATTGGTGGGCTGATGTAGTGAAAATAGAAGCGATTCAGGTCTGCTTTAGAACCATAAACACGTGGCTGCTTTAGACGTCTCCTCCAACGCTAGCCAAAATCTATTTCTGTAGGTGAAAATGTATGTATTCCTTTGTCTCAGCAGAACACAAATTCAAATATTTATCTTGGAGAGCGTTGCAGAGTTGCTAGTGATTAATTGAACTTTACTATTCTGCATCCCATGTGGATGAGACCATTGCTCTTTTATTACAGAGTGTTGACAACCAGATGTTGTGTTCTCACCTTTTATTGCAGACACGTATACAGAAGATAGCTCACAATGACAGATATACACAGTCACAGGGATGTACACCGTTCTGTTATGACTGTACACTGTCTGATCATAGGAATGGATGCCTGTGTAACAGACCGCATAGCCCAATAATATACATGCCGACAGTTTGGTAGGAGATTAGAATCTATTTATTACACTGTGGTGACAGTTTACAAAGCTGTTTAGGTTAGTTTTACATGCCTTATTTAATCTCTAAAAATATTGGATCAATATGTTCAATTCACAGAAATAAACATCACATGGTTAAGAATATTTTAATGAACATTTACTGAAAACCTATTTTATTACAACTCTGTATTTCTTGTTCACTCCCTCAGACAGACACTTTTCTGCAGTGCTCAATAGACACTTCTATTAACGGTAAATTATATTGGCCTTGGACTAGTTTTGTTTTGGTTGTTTTTTTAAGGTAATGCATTTTTAAACAGTTGGTTGATATTTGCTTTTTTAATAAATATGTAAAGTATGACAAAGGGTACACAGAGCACCACCAGTTAGCAAAAGAGACAACACAGGGCTAGCTGCAGAAGATATTTATATACCACATAAATGAGGTCTATGTCTCATTTTAAACTAGCCAGAGGAGTCAGTGAAGCCCTGGAAATTTATATATTTCCCTGTGGATAACTTTGCATCATGAGCCACCACTGTATAGCACAAATTGTATATGGCCCAAAGCAGCTGTATGCAAGATTGAAAAAATGACTGTCATTGTAGAATTTTTCTGTGCTATAAACCAGCAGGTTCAGGATGCACAGCCAGTTACAGTGGCATCATGGAAAAATCAAACAGGAAGTTACTGTACTTATCCTCATAAACAGTATCCCTCTCAGTGAAGCCCAGGGTAGCTCTGAAAATACAGACGACCAGCTGGAGGGATCCAAGACCCAAGGACAGGGAGCCCCCCACTGGAACTGCAGTACTCTGGTAGCAATTGGGAGGAGATCCCCAAATTAGGTGGGCCTTACGTAGAAGTTGTGGGCTATTAGTCTTTCGATTGGTTGCCTGTATGTCGGTATTGGCAGTGGAGAGCCTCTCATCTGGCTGCAGATCACTTGCCCAGCTGAGCAAGGGAAGCTGTGGAATTTATACTCCATTGGCATGTTGAGTGATCCTGGTATTTGTGTGAAAAGGAGGTAAAGAAGCCTGGTTTGGCATTGGAGCACATTGAGTAAATGGGCACTATGCTACAGGGCCATATCCTTACCTCCCAACTGGAAACTGTACATATCCTCATAAACAGCATCCCTCTCAGTGAAGCCCGGGTTAGCTCTGAAAACACAGGTGAGTAGCTGGAGGGATCCAAGACGCAAGGACAGAGAGCCCCCCACTGGAACTGCAATCAGTGGCGGCCCATCCATTAGGGGCGCAGTGGGACTGCCCCCCCCTATCTATGTGCCCAGCCCCCTAATCTACATGCAGGGCACCGGACGCATGGATTCCAATAGAGGATTTTTTTTTTGAAGCACGTGATAAGAGCCAGAGGCTCTAATAGGCTTCAAAAAAGGGTGGGCTCGGGCGCAGAGCACTGTGCCCTGAGCCCACCCAGTTGTATGGCAATAGCAAATAAATATTCATTATTGTCACAGATTCTCCTCTCAGCCAATCAGGAAGAGGGTCGTGAGACCCCTTTCCCGATTGGCCAAAAGGAGAAGCGATCTTACTGGCCACTGGCCAGGAAGAGGGAGGAGACACACGGCAGGTGGCTCGGCTATCCAGCACTCCCCGGCTCGGACAGGAGGAGGTAAGGAGGCAGACCGGCTGGCTGGCCATACAGGGGGCCCCCCTGAATTACCTCCCCCCCGAATTACCCAAAATTGGTTTGCCACCCCCCCCTGAATTACCGAGCACCAGCCGCCACTGACTGCAATACTCTAGTAGAAATTTGCAGGTGCCTTCCACAGTAGCTGGGTCTTACGTAGAAGTTGTGTGCTATTAGTCTTTGGACTGGTTGCCTGCATGTTGGTTTTGACAGTGAAGAGCCTCTCATCTGGCTGCAGATCACTTGTTCAGCTGATCAAGGGAAGCTGAGGAATTTATACTCCATTGGCATGTTAAGGAATCCTGGTAGTTGTGGGAAAATGAGTTAAAGAACCCTGGTTTTGCTTTGGAGCATATTGAGTAAATGGGCACTATGCTACAGGGCCATATCCTTACCTCCCAACATTTTGAGTATGTAGGCAATAGACACACCCCTGCCACACTGCCCCTTAAGGAGACCTATCTAGGCACCATTATTTATAGAAGCCATTCCCAACCTGGGTTCCTTGGAGCCACAGGATTCCTCCAGAGGTTGCCAGGGGTTCCTTGAGCTGTGGGTAATTTACCTCCCTTCCAATGGTGCCTTCATAGTTTTGGGTCCAGTGCCACTTGGCAGAGCCAATAGCATGACACCAATGAACTTTTTAGCTGTAAAGTTGGCATTCTGACCACCACTGTAAGGGGATGCATTCTTTCCACTGCCCCATTGAGTTAATTTTAACAGGGATCTTCTAGGACCTGACAATTATTTTAAGGGTTCCCCAGGGGTAAAGAGGTTGAGGAAGGCTGATTTAGAAGTTGCAGGGAATGTTTAGGGTAGTGCAACACTTTTAGTGAGAGTCCCTGCACATGAGGGATGGTTGGCAGTTCTATAGCAATGGTTCATGATGCATTAGCCACAGGGGCACAACGGAATGATTTGCATTGCTCCATCCGCTATCCATAAATGAGCAATACTAGCAATAATATATAACTACCTTTTGTATAAAGATGGGGTACTGTACTCTCAGGCCTGATAAATTCCAGCCAGCTAACACCGAGCTCTTTAAAATGCAATCCCTCTCAGGGAAGATCAATGCTTGTCTGTCAAACCAATGAGCACGTTTATTTTTTTTCCTGTTATGTGCTTTACCTTACGGTGCTCTGCTCCCCATTTGTTAGATACATCTAATGAAATACTAATGAACCCGTGCAAACTTTAGCAAACAGATATTGAGCCACAGAGTCAGCAAACTGCGTTCCCGGGCTATTACGGACGCTTCTCCTCTAATGTATTGGAAAAATGTATTGGAAAATAATGATCAATTTTAAAGCCGGTGAATAATTGGCAGAGGTGCTCATGGGTTCCCCGCGCCCCGCGGAATGCAGATATGTCAGTGATTTAGAAAGATCGCTGTACTTGCAAAGTCATTTGTAACCGCGGAGACAGGTTGGAAGCGATCAGCATTTTCCCCAGGGTGGCAAAAATTATATATTTTTTATAGGAGTTAAATGTACACATGTTCTGGCAGATTGCGACGTGTCAAATATTTCAATTCCAAAAGCTAAAACTAATTAGCTGTCGAGGAAAAAAAAGGTCTGCAATGACAGTGTGACAAGACTAAAAATGATGATTATCTGCTTTAAAGGGAGCAGAACAGGATGTGCTTTTATTTTATTTGTGTGTAGAAATGGTGTCGATCTGAATATTATTTAGGTCTTTTTGGGCTGTTACAGCATGTCACAAGGTGAGAGGCTTGAGTGGAGTGGGCAGGTTCGTACCCAATCTGCTCTTTGGGCAGCTGTTGTCTATTTACACCCACTGCCCTTTGATCTGATCTGGCCAGCTGGAGGGGAAAGGATGCCCTTCTGTTTTCTTTTTGCCGGATCTGAACCGGAGTTAGCCGGATATAAACGAGCACAAGTCCATTTACATCTGGTGCTCCATAGTGGAAAAAGGAGTGTCCGATCGGTTCCGGCTGAAAAACGAATAGCAGGACCCAATCGAATGTCTAATTTGAAAGGGGTCTTAGACATTTGTGAGCACAACCAAGAACTGCTCAGATATCAGGACACGCCATCTCTGAGGCAATATCTTTGTCCAGAAAATAGATGCTGATCTTGAATAATGCTTGAAGAAAGATGGTATTGTCCTTCTTCCACAATAATCCTCCTGGAAGCTAGAGATCATGTCAACTTTTGCCAAAACTTTAGATCATAAGGTAGATCACAAAAAGCAGTTTTTACTCATTGCAGGAAAGGGTTTTGCAGCACTCACCCCCAAAGAAGGAGCTGCTGGATTTTTTTGGACCTCTTAGCATTCCTATTGGTATCCTGACTTTCTCCTGCCCCAAAACATGTACCGACCCACCATCTACTCTGTATGTTTCCCTTTGTAGGTATTTGCTCATTGTCCAGGGGAGAAAGGGTTAGGGTTTAGGATACTGAAAAAAGAAATGGCGACAAAGTACTCCATCCACTCAGATGACTTCAATGCCTCTTACAGGTGCCTTTAAGTTGAAGGAGCAATGGACTAAGCAAACTTTTCCTGAAGATGCTCCCTTTTAAAGCCACCTTCTTCTCTTCCAGGCTCTAGCTTGTCTTGGCTCTGGACCTGTTCTCTCCCAAGACAGCAAGCCTGGAAGTCAAAGGGCCTCTTCCTTTCATACTTTCCCTTCTGGCAATGCCTGGGAGGCCAAAGAACCCCTCTGTAGCTACATCTTTTCCAGGCAAAGCCTAAGAGGCAAAGGCCCTTCTATAAGGGCTCCTGGATATTTGTCTTCCTGTACAACCCACATCAATGGCAAAAAGCCTCCTAGTGATTGATTGATTTATTGATTGATTGATTGGTTGGAATTAAATAAGTATTCACAAACTATAAAATTGTACCTTAGTTTGTAGGCTGCTGCAGTCTGCTTTCTCCACTGCAGGTGGCGCTCAACCGTAGTGGCAGTGCAGAGAGGAAGTCAAGAGGAACCTGATTTCTTTATGGTTTCCTGGGTCACAGGGGCAGGGATCAGGTTGGATGCTGGCAGCCTATATGATTCTGGTGGCCATCTTTGGTAAGGCATAGTCTATTTTAGACCCCGGCTCAAATAGTTTGGGTTTGGCATGCTTTTAGCATGTGAATAGTGTAGGGACAGGTCATCTATCTGTCAGGGACAATATTAGCGGCAGGGAGAGGTTCCAGACAAGTAGGGAAAGCGTAGAGATCCGCTTCTCTTCCTGGAAAATTCCCCACTTGGGCTTGGGCCAGCCAGACTGCATTCCGCCGCTCCAGACAGACGCTGTCATCACGGCTGAGACCTGCTCTGCTACACATAGTTATATAGTTAGTCAGGTTTAAAAAAGACACAAGTCCATCTAGTTAAACCAATAAAAAAAAAAAAACATACAATCCCATATACACAATCTTATACCCGCTGTTGTCATCCGTGTTTTTTCCCGGTTGGGCTTCCTTCCGCCGGGCTTGTTGAAAATTGTTTTGCCACTACTTCAGTACAAATTCTCTCAATTGAACCTGGACTGAGTATGTGTAATTGCTGCTGCACAACATCAAATCAAAGACCAGCCTATATTTGGGGTTTGTCAGAGTTCTATATCCCAAGCCATATGTGAGTAGTCCATGGGTCCTGCACCCCCCCCCCCCCCCACCTTCATTGCTTCTCTCCTAAAGTAAGCACCCAGAATATAAAACCTCAAAGATTACATATTTGCATGCCTTGGTTCTTCACTGCTTACCATGGCCAACTCCTCAAGAGTCCACTTGAGCCCTCTTACCCCACCCTGACAGGGCCAGACTGCTAATTGTTTTACTATCAAAAGTACATCCACTCACTACTCTGGGGACACCTAGTGGCTAACTAGGCACTTACATGACCTACTCTTCACTTAGGCCTCATCACACCTGGGTGTTTGCGATTGCAGACAGAATTGCTGCGATTCTGCCCATGATCCCAAAGCGCTCTGAAAAATGGACAAATCGCACCATAATTGTTCAGGTGCCATTTGTTTTTTGCAATAGTGGCAAACACCACATCACGTGAAGCTTGTCACTCAAAAGAAGCACCTGCTCCTTTTTGAGCGACAAGCTTTTTGCGATGCAGCAGAACCGTATCCGCGTTTAGGTGCTATTGAAAATTAATGGCACCTGAACAAGCATGGTTTGTCAGTTTTGCAGAATGTTTCGGGATCATCCCCCCACCCCGGGATCTTTGCTTTCCTCCATGTTGTCAAGGTAGATCTCAAACTCTAAAAGGTTGCCTACCTCTGGTCCTGGAGATGTCTTTTTGGGGTTTATTGCTGTAGAACTTAAACAGAAGGAGAACAAGGGGGAATGACGTACGCCAAAATGCTTAAGTGTAAGTTTAAGCTGAGGACACTTCCCTGTATAACAGCAGCACAGTCACTAGGTTCACAGCTGAAGACCATGTACAATGAAGTCTAGCACAATAGTAGTAGACTGGAGTAGTCTAACTCTTGCAGTGGACGACCACAAGAAAGTTTGGCCAATATGGGTAGCTCGAACAGTCACTCATTGACAGCTGGGGACCATGGATAACTGCAGCACGGTGTTAAGGCTCAACTCACAGACCTGGGTGGGTGATCCTGTTGGCAGGTTCTGTCCATAGCACAGAGTAGTCCAGCAGACAGTCCTGGAAGGCTCCAGGGGCAAGGTTCCCCCTGAAGCATCAGCAGTCCACCCTTGCAGGGAGAATGAATAAGCACTGAAGACCTCACCTATCCAGGCTTCAGCCTATTTACCTCTTCTCTCCCCACCTACTGGGCACATCTCCCCAGGGATTGGGAAGAGGCTAGTAAATATTCAGGCTGGGGATTTGAATTTTCTCACCCCAAGCTCTGGAAGTTTCTCAACAAAGCCAGGGGGAAACAGTCAATCCCACAGCCTGTGGAGCCACAACAGGCCAAAGCAAGCAATCCAGCAACTCTTGCTACAAAGTAAGCCAAAAATGAAATTTCCCTAGCAGCCTAACTAGCAGGGAGCTACAATGGGAGCTCAGCCCTACCCTTCTAACTCAATGCTGATCCATTCTTATTTGCAGGGGGAACTTTCTAATCCAAGGGAGATCCAAGCAGTTTTAGAGGTTAATCCTCAATACAGTTTTTTTCACATATCCTGTAGGATGAAACAAACCTTGTTAAATACCATCCAAAGTGGAATATAATCCAAAATCCTGGTTAGGGGTTGATAGAATTGTGTGCCAGTGTTGTTCTCATTTGCCAATACATCTGCTTGTGTTCATATTTTCCAGGAGTAGTCAGCAAAGTCAGCACAGCCCTCTGTCAGGAAATTCTAGAGCACTTCATGCTTCCCTCTGCTGACCAGCCTTATGGAGATGCTGATTTCATTTTCCAGCAGGACTTGGCACCTGCCCACACTGCCAAAAGTACCAATACCTGGTATAATGATCATGGCATCACTGTGCCTGATTGGCCAGCAAACTCGTCTGACCTAAACCCCATGGTGAATCAGTAGGGTCTCACCAAGAGGAAGATGAGAGACACCAGACCCAACAATACAGGTGAGCTGAAGGCTGATATCAGAGCAACCTGGGCTTCTATAACACCTCAGCAGTGCCACAGGCTGATCGCCTCCATGCCACGCCGCATTGATGCAGTAATTCATGCAAAAGGAGCCCCGACCAAGTGCATACTATACTGTACATGGACATACTTTTCAGTAAGCCAACATTTCTGTATTAAAAATCCTTTTTTTTATTGGTCTTATGTAATATTCTAATTTAGTGAGATATTGAATTTTGAGTTTTCACTAGCTGTAAGCCAAAATTATGAAAATTAGAAGAAAGAAATGCTCCAAATATATCACTCTGTGTGTAACACATCTATATAAAATATATGAGTTTCACTTTTTGAATTGAATTACTGAAATAAATTAACTTTTTGATGATATTTTAATTTTTTTAAATGCACCTGTAGGTGGATACATTGATTAAAAAAAAAAAAACTTTTACATTGCAATTGTATGATGTTGACTATTATTTGTGGGCAATAATAGAAGTCATAATTTTATTTGTGGGCAATAATAGAAGTCATTCTTTTTATTAGGGATATACTGCTGTCCCTTTAACCACTTGCCAACTGCCCTGCGCAGATTTACTGCCGCAGGGCGGCTCGACGGCGTGATTATGTGCACGCGTCTCGGCGGCGTGCGCGCTGCCCGAGCCACGCTTCCGCTGTGATTAGACACAGCGAGAGCCAGACCGTGGGAGGAGCGAATTCGATCGCTGCCTGCCTCCCGCGATCTTCAGAGAAACTGACAGGAGAGCCACCTGCTCATGTAAACAAAGCAGGCGGCTCTCCTGTCAGACAGGCACAATGAGGTCATGTGTCTCAGCTAAGCTGAAACACCGATCTCTGTGTGCCTGTCACAGAGCCATCCCCCACAGTCAGCAAGCACATTTAGGCTCACACTTAACCCCTTGATCACCCCCAGTATTAACCCCTTCCCTGCCAGTGTCATTTATACAGTAGCAGTGCATATTATTTAGCACTGATTACTGTCACTGGCCCCCAAAAAGTGTCAGTTAGGGGTCCGATCTGTCAGCCGCAATGTCGCAGTCCTGCTAAAAATCGCTAATCGCCGCCATTACTAATAAACAAATAAATTAATAAAAAAGTCCAAAAATCGACCCCATAGTTTGTAAACGCTATAACTTTTGCGCAAACCAATTAAAATACGCTTTTTGGGATTTTTTTTTACCAAAAATATGTAGCAGAATACAAATTGACCTAAACTGATAAAAAATTCGATTTTTTTATTTGTGAATGTTTTATAGCAGAAAGTAAAAAATATATATTTTTTTTTTCCAAAATTGTTGCTCTTTTTTTTTTTTTATTGCGCAAAATCTAAAAACCGCAGAGGTGATCAAATACAACCAAAAGAAAGCTATTGTCCGTTGATGTAACGCAGTGCCGCATCGCAAAAAATGGCTTGGGGGCAAAATCTCCTGGAGCTGAAGTGGTTAAACTGCAACTGCCTATAATAAATGCTATTAAAAAAAAAAAAAAAACACGGATGTGGCACCAGCCCTTTTTTTGGTGATTATAAAGAAAAAAAAAAGAAAGAATAGTTAAAAATACAGAGCATTGCTGTTACCCAAGTGCCACAATAGAGGGTAGTGTAACATTACAGCTCGCTCTCTGCGCGTTCTGCATTGGTCATTTATAATATCTTAGTACTCTCCCAGGCTCATTAAGGTTAGAGATAGAGAGGATTACAGGTAATATAGGGGATAATGTAAGCATGTAGAGATTCTGTGCATCAGGCATTTATTATAGACTAGCATACAGCGCCGGATGCATCTATATATGTCAACAAACACTGCAAGCTGCTGGAGCAGCGTTTAGTAAAGGAAGGAAGTCGGCGGACCTTTACACATAGAACATTTTCCAGCGATTAGCAGTTATACGGTGTCAGGAAAGGGTACTCGTGTGCAGTTATAGATCGGAATCTGCCGTCTTTTGATTTATTGCTTTTTTATGTGTATATATTTTTTTTTTATGTCTGCTGCAGCTTAATAGTCTGTTCCTGCACAGTGCAATCCTCTCTAGACATCGTAAAATGAAATTGGAAGACATTCATCTTAAAAAAAGTGAAAAAGGAAGAATATTATGGCTGTCTGTTGCGGCCAGTTACGTATCCAGTTTTTAGAACCTGCTGCAGAAAAATGAAAGCTGCAGTCTTATTGGCGGCTATGGAAATGAACTGTTTGCATTTATTTTCTACCCCACATCTTACAGGTGATCACTGGATGATCAGTAGGGACCCTCCATTGCAAGCTTTGAATTTCCTACATGGGCTAGAAAAACAACAGCTTGGATTTGATTGGCTGCTATGAATGGGTGTCATCTTCCATTTGGTAACCTGCAATAAAAAACAAATAAAATAAAAATTAATAAATAAATAACATGAATTCATGCGAGATGTTAAAAAAAAATGTATAGTTTTTTTTATTAATTATTTTCTAAATATTATTAATATTATTATTATTCTAATACAGGATTTACATAGCACCAACAGTATGTGCAGCACTTTACAATGTGGGGGCAGACAGTACAGTTACAATACAATTGAAAAACAACATCTGGGATTTGATTGGCTGCTATGAAAGGGTGTCATCTTCCATTTGCTAACCTGCAATAAAAAATTAACGAAAAATTATTAAATAAATAACATTAATTCATGCGAGTAAAGAGATGTTAACCACTTAAGCCCCGGAAGATTTTACCCCCATTCCGACCAGGGGGTATTTTGCGATTCGGCACTGCGTGACTTTAACGGACAATTGCGCGGTCATGCGACGCTGTACCTAAACAAATTTGGCGTCCTTTTTTTCCCACAAACAGAGCTTTCTTTTGGTGGTATTTGATCACCTGTGCGATTTTTTGATCACGCGCTATAAACAAAAAAAGAGGGTCAATTTTGCAAAAATAGCAATATTTTTCACATTTTTTTTATATGAAATTCCTCCAAAAAAAAATGTAAAAATCAAAATTTTTTAACTTTTTCGGCCAATTTGTTGTATGCTACCTATGTTTGGTAAAAAAAATCGCAAAAAGCGTATTTTGATTGGTTTGCGCAAAAGTTATCGCGTTTACTAACAAAGGGAAAGATTGTTGTCATTTTTGTTGTTTTTTTTTTTAACGTGTAATGGCGGCGATCTGCGATTTTTTTTGCGGTACTGCGACATTGGGGCGGACAGATCGGACCCTTGACTGACATTTTTGACACTTTTGGGGGTTACCAGTGACATTTCTACAGTAATCAGTGCTATATACTGTATATGCACTGTTACTGTAAAAATACACTGGTAGTGAAGGGGTTAACTTTATTTGGGAGGGAGGGGCTGTGTGTGTCCCTAGGGGCGTGCTTTCTACTGTGATTGGCTGTGGCTTCAGCTGTAAGGACACTGATCAACGGATCTACATACTAGATCCGAGTGATCAGTGTCTTTACAGCGAGGAGAATGACAGGTGGCTTGTTAACACAAGCTGCCTGACATTCTCCCTCTCCCCCGCCGATCGCCGAGTGACCGGCGGACATCGGGTCCGCCGGTCACACGCGCGGGGGGGTCCGTGACCACACGGGAGCGGGAGCGGGAGCCTGTGAGGGGCTGACTGCCGACGTAGATCGGCGTTAGGCAGTCGGCAAGTGGTTAAAGAAAACGTATAGTTTTTTATTTAATTAATTATTTTCTAAATATTATTCATATTATTATTCTAATACGGGATTTACATAGCACCAACAGTATGTGCAGCACTTTACAATGTGGGGGCAGACAGTACAGTTACAATACAATTGAAAAACAAAATCTTGGATTTGATTGGCTGCTATGAAAGGGTGTCATCTTCCATTTGCTAACCTGCAATAAAAAATAAATAAACTAAAAATTAATAAATAAATAACATTAATTCATGCGAGTAAAGAGATGTTAAGTGCCGGTTCACACTGCCGCGACCACTAAAGTCGCGTCGCTTCCAGCGCGACTTTGGCGCGACTTAGGCGCGACTTCAGCACGAGGTGACTTTTTATTTGGCCAATCACAATATGATGTTTTGAAAAAAAAAAAGACAGCTGGAAAGACACTGCATTAGTTTTCTACTAAAAAATATAAGAAAAATGCTGTTTTTGGGGGTTCTGGACATGCTACAGAGCTGAAACTTGACAGGTACACTTTTTAGACACCCCAGACACTAAATACAAAAAATGACATGCCTGCCTAAAAAAATGCCCGATAAATGCCTGCAAGAAAAACGGCCAGGTTGACAGAAGACATATTCATGTTTTAATAAAAATTATGCTCTTTTCTTGCTCAATACCATTTTTTTGCAAAGTCGGATGACAAGTCGCTTCAATTAAGATAAGGAGGCGACTCCCATTGAAGTATATGGGACAGGTCGGATCACTGGTCGCCTCAAAGTAGTACCGGACCCTTTTCTGAAGTCGGAGCGACCTTAGTAGCGGCAATTAAGACGGCACTGATTGAATTACATTGCTTTGGTTATGTCAAGCGACCTGGGGCGACACAAGTCGCCTCGTGAGTCGCCCTAGTGTGAATGGGCACTAAATGTATAGGTTTTTTTTTTTCTTAATTAATTATTTTTAAAATATTATTATTATTCTTATTCTAATACAGGATTTACATCCACAGCACCATAGCACCATAGTTTGAGCAGCGCTTTACAACGTGGGGGCAGACAGTACAGTTACAATACAATTGAATACAGGAGGAATCAGAGGGCCCTGCCCATTGGAGATCACAATCTGAAATATGAATTATATCAAATTATATCAAATCTCAGAAGCTGAGATTTAATTGGCTGCTATGAGTCCCGCTTCACACTGGGGCGATGCAGGAAACCCTGCAAATCAGTATTGGTTCCCGCATCGCACCAGAATCGCACAGTGGTTCACACTGAGATCTGCAAGTCACTGGGGTGTCAATGTAAAGTTAATGACACCCCCAGATTGGTTCGCAGATCGCAGTTCGAACTGTGAAATTGTGCAGGAATCAGATCGAATAGGTGTAAACACCCATATGATCCGATTCCAGTGCGCACCAAAAAAGGGTCCTGCACCATTTTGGTGCGAATCCAATGCGATTTCATCCATACATTTTGTATTGCTAAAATCGCATTGCACAGACATCGCATGTGATCTGCACAGCAATGCGGTGTGAATCACATGAGATGTCTGGCATCACACTAGTGTGAACCGCTACTGAATGGGTGTCACCTTTTATTTTGTAACCTGCAATAAAAATAAATAAATAAATATCATGAATTAGTGTGAATAACGAGATGTTAAAGAAAATATATATATATATATAAATTAAAGACTAAAACCTATATATATATATATATATATATATATATATATATATATATATAGGTTTTAGTCTTTAATTAGGTATTTTTTTTAATTATTAATATTATTATTATACAGGATTTATATAGCAACAACAGTTTGCGCAGCACTAAATTTTTGCATAAGGGCAGACAGTACAGTTACAATACAATTCAATACACGAGGAATCAGAGGGCCCTGTCCTATAGAGCTTACATGCTAAAATATTAATTATTTCGTATTTTTTAATTAAAGTCAACCCAAGAAAAAAAAAAATGTATATTGTGGTTTACTCATTTTTTTTTTCCAGGTTATTATTTTCACCTGGTGATCCTGCCAGTAACACATTTCCTTTCATAGGGTGACAACGCTTACTTGCTGTATTGTATGCATGGAGGAACATCATCATCAACCTGGGTGGCTCTCATGATTTGGATTGCAAAACACCCCCTTCTCATCTCCATAACATATGGGGGAGGTGTTCTGCAGTGCACAAAAAAAAAAAAAACCTGAGAAGGCTGATGACGTTGTTTGAATTTTCAGTTCAGTGCACAGTGAAGTTAGAAGAACAGTAGATTTCTGGCAGGATCAATGGGTGTTTCTCTGTACTTAAAAAAATTTACTTCCCCTGAAGAAAAAAAAAAAACAAATCCAGCCACCACATCTAAGGAGCGGAAAGCTGCAAAAAAATAAATTATTTTGTTTTAGTTTTAGCTAGTGATGCATCAAATTTAACATTTCGGTGCCGAAAATTCAGGATGCACTTGGCCAACATCTAAATTAATGGTCTAAAAAAAAAAATATGTTGTTTTATAAACATTTGTATTATATTTGACGTTTTAATTAATATCAACAATTTAAATAAAATACATTTATTGTCGGCTATTATCAGCATCTTTTGAAGCCGTGGTAAAAATCCTGCTTGCTGCATTATTAGTGCATATTTGGCAAACCGCACCAAAAACGCACCTCCCTATTGAAATGCACTGAAAATGCAGCAAGAACGCATCAAAAATGCACCCGTGTTCCGTTTTTGATGCATATTTTGAGTCACATGAAAAACACACCATAAGCAAGCGCTGTAAATTCACGTCAAATTTGCATTTTCAGCAGCCATTAATCGCCACTTTTTTTTCCTTTGGCACCTTATTTTCGGCCAATAAGTTTCAGCGCCCAAAATTTCGGTGCATCACTAGTTTTAGCTATATGTTAAAGTATATGTAAACCCTCGTTAAACAACCCATAAAATAGAAATGAAAGGCAAAACATTTGTATATACATATAAAAAACATAAAAAATACCTTCCCCCCCCCCCTTTTTTTGATCACATATCCTCTGTTCCCATCTGCATAAGAGCTGGGGGAGTAGAAACAGCAGGACACTGAACTTCCCAGTGAATGGCTGTTCGGAGGGAGGAGGGGGGTATCAGCACAAACCTAATCATTGTGTTAGCTCCTAGCACAGTCAGAAAACTGACCATGCTGTGCTCTCGTGCAGAGCGTGGTCAGTTTTTAATAGGAATTGGCAGGAACACCAGGGATTTCACACAAAGGAAGCAATGCAAAGAGCACAGAATACATTTCCATACCAGTACATGGTACAGCGGGCACACATCAGTAATATTAAATGTTGGGGCTTTATATTCTTTAAATTTAGTACCACTAAAATTATATTTTTACTTTTTATTTTGTTGTAAAAGTATTTTATATTATTTGCCAGCAGTAGAGATATGGACACAGAATAACTACAGGTTCTCACTGTAGCTGTTATGCAAAAAAAAGAAAAAAATCTATCTATCTATCTATCTATCTATCTATCTATCTATCTATCTATCTATCTATCTATCTATCTATCTATCTATCTATCTATCTATCTATCTATCTATCTATCTATCTATCTATCTATCTATCTATCTATCTATCTATCGACCTTTTGCAAGAAGATACTGAAGCATATTAGTCAGTTGCACAAAGGCTGCCAACAAGCATGTAGATAGCAATATACCTTCCTATTAGAAAACCCAACAAACACCAGTTATTTATGGCTGCACTCTATAATAAATATTAATTTGTTAAATCAAGATTTTACGCAAAAAAAAAAAGAAAGAAAGAAAAATATAAAAGGGTCATTTATGAGCTGTCAGAGAAAGGCAGAAGATGATTGAGCACAACAGCAACTAAATTATCATCTTGGGCCACAGTAATGTTTTTAGCTTTAGAACATTCAGAGAACCAAATAGAATAGTCAGAAACCCATATTAATCAATCACACTTCATGTTTCACTGATGGAAAGAGTAGAAAAAAAAATATGACGTGTCCCGGTGGGTTGTCGCTGCGGTTTGCACATTCGTTTTGTCTTTTTCTTTGTTTTTGGAACAATACCATTACTAATATCAAAAGGAGGAGATCAGACAGCAAAATAGCAACCCAGTATGGACCAGAGGCTGCTGCTAACAATAATAAAAAAAAAGTCCTCGGAATGAAATTTATTTTATGCTTCTGAATAACCTCATTTATTTAACCACTTGCCGACCGCCCGCCGCAGTTTTACTGTGGCAGGCTGGCTCGGGTGCGCAAAACCATGTAGTACTACATCGGTCGCGCGCGTGGTGCTGGAGGGGTGAGCGCGTGCCCATAGGCGTGCGCACAGGGTGTGCCAGGTGTGCCTGGGCACACCCTAATCATTCTATGTGGCGCAGATTCCCCCTGTATAGACCCTAAAAATATTGTAAAAACAAATAATAAAAATAAATAAAACTAAAAAATAATTAAAATAAATTTTATAAAAAAACTACAGTCACCATCCACTGCCCTTCTGACACCAATCTCTGCCTACGGACACTGTCAGTATATACACATACACACACACATGTGTTTGAACTTTGGGGTGCACACCCTAATGCCATAGGCTGCGCACACCTCTGCGTGCGCCGCCGGCGGCGCGCTCCTGTCCCTACTAGGCAGCGGGGATGCCGATGCACAGCAGTGTTGCCAACCTCCCGCAGCATTTTTTACTGACAAAAAAAACTTTTTACTGGCAGAGAACATTTTTTTACTGACAACCTAAAAAAATGACATTAAAAACTGAGAAAATCAATATTTATACAGTATAAACACAATATGGAAACACTGACAATACCAAAAATAAGTCATTTGACTGGTTTAAACTTACAAAAGTCAACACAGCATGACAAATTATCAGCCCCTGATATTTACAGACAGTTGTAAAAATCACAAATTTTTACAAACTGTCCATAAATTTACTGACTGTTGGCAACCCTGATGCACAGGGCTGGCGGCCGCAATCTCTCCCCGCTGAGAGAGGACGGTCAGCTGTTGTAAACACAGCCGACCGTTCTTCTCTCTGAAATGATCACAGAGTGCCTGTGATCCTTCTATATAGGATCACAGGTCTCTATGGTCATTTCCCAAGCCCACCCCCCCTACAGTTAGAACACACCCCTTAGGCTCACACTTAACCCTTTGATCACCCCTAGGTTAACCCCTTCCTTGCCAGTGTCATTAGTACAGTAACAGTGCATATTTTTATCACTGATTACTGTAGTAATGTTACTGGTCCCCCCAAAAGTGTCAAAAAGGTCAGTTGGGGGTCTGATCTGTCCGGGGCAATGTCGCAGTCCCGCTAAAAATCGCGGATCGCCATCATTACTAGTAAAAAAAATAAATAAATAAATAAAAATGACATAAATCTTTACCCTAGTTTGTAGATGCGATAACTTTTGCGCAAACCAATCAAAATACGTTTATTGGGATTTTTTTTTTTTACCAAAAATATGTAGCAGAAAACAAATTGGCCTAAAATGATGAAAAAATTCGATTTTTAAAAATGTTTTTGGAAATGTTATATACAGTAGCAGAATGTAAAAAATACAGTGGGTACGGAAAGTATTCAGACCCCCTTAAATTTTTCACTCTTTGTTATATTGCAGCCATTTGCTAAAATCATTTAAGTTCATTCTTCTTCCTCATGAATGTACACATAGCACCCCATACTGACAGAAAAACACAGAATTGTTGACATTGTTGCAGATTTATTAAAAAAGAAAAACTGAAATATCACATGGTCCTAAGTATTCAGACCCTTTGCTCAGTATTTAGTAGAAGCCCCCTTTTGATCTAATACAGCCAGGAGTCTTTTTGGGAAAGATGCAACAAGTCTTTCACACCTGGATTTGGGGATCCTCTGCCATTCCTCCTTGCAGATCCTCTCCAGTTCTGTCAGGTTGGATGGTAAACGTTGGTGGACAGCCATTTTTAGGTCTCTCCAGAGATGCTCAATTGGGTTTAAGTCAGGGCTCTGGCTGGGCCATTCAAGAACAGTCACGGAGTTGTTGTGAAGCCACTCCTTCGTTATTTTAGCTGTGTGCTTAGGGTCATTGTCTTGTTGGAAGGTAAACCTTCGGCCCAGTCTGAGGTCCAGAGCACTCTGGAGAAGGTTTTTGTCCAGGATATCCCTGTACTTGGCCGCATTCATCTTTCCCTCGATTGCAACCAGTCGTCCTGTCCCTGCAGCTGAAAAACACCCCCACAGCATGATGCTGCCACCACCATGCTTCACTGTTGGGACTGTATTGGACAGGTGATGAGCAGTGCCTGGTTTTCTCCACACATACCGCTTAGAATTAAGGCCAAAAAGTTCTATTTTGGTCTCATCAGACCAGAGAATCTTATTTCTCACCATCTTGGAGTCCTTTAGGTGTTTTTTAGCAAACTCCATGCGGGCTTTCATGTGTCTTACACTGAGGAGAGGCTTCCGTCGGGCCACTCTGCCATAAAGCCCCGACTGGTGGAGGGCTGCAGTGATGGTTGACTTTCTACAACTTTCTCCCATCTCCTGACTGCATCTCTGGAGCTCAGCCACAGTGATCTTTGGGTTCTTCTTTACCTCTCTCACCAAGGCTCTTCTACCCCGATAGCTCAATTTGGCCGGACGGCCAGCTCTAGGAAGGGTTCTGATCGTCCCAAATGTCTTCCATTTGAGGATTATGGAGGCCACTGTGCTCTTAGGAACCTTAAGTGCAGCAGAAATCTTTTTGTAACCTTGGCCAGATCTGTGCCTTGCCACAATTCTGTCTCTGAGCTCTTCAGGCAGTTACTTTGACCTCATGATTCTCATTTGCTCTGACATGCATTGTGATCTGGAAGGTCTTATATAGACAGGTGTGTGGCTTTCCTAATCAAGTCCAATCAGTATAATCAAACACAGCTGGACTCAAATGAAGGTGTAGAACCATCTCAAGAATGATCAGAAGAAATGGAAAGCACCTGAGTTAAATATATGAGTGTCACAGCAAAGGGTCTGAATACTTAGGACCATGTGATATTTCAGTTTTTCTTTTTTAATAAATCTGCAACAATGTCAACAATTCTGTGTTTTTCTGTCAGTATGGGGTGCTATGTGTACATTCATTAGGAAGAAGAATGAACCTAAATGATTTTAGCAAATGGCTGCAATATAACAAAGAGTGAAAAATTTAAGGGGGTCTGAATACTTTCCGTACCCACTGTATATATATATATTTTTTTTAAGAATTGCCGCTCCTTGTTTAGAGCGCAAAAAATAAAAATCGCACAGGTGATCAAATACCACCGAAAGAAAGCTCTATTTGTGGGAAAAAAAGAACATCAATTTTATTTGGGTACAGCGACGCACGATTGCGCAATTTTCCATTAAAGTAACGCAGTGCAGAATGGTAAAAAATGGCCTGGTCATTAAGGGGGCAAATCCTTCCGGTCCAGAACTGGTTAAATGATTGTAATGTTTGAGAAAAAACATAAAATAAACTTTAGCGCAAAGCTGAACTCCAGGCAAACAGCTAAACACACAGTATGGTAGCCATTCGTGAGATAAAAAAAATCCTGCCAGACAGCATAACCAGGTTAATGATCTCTATTTTCTGCACTGCTGGAAAAGAAAAAAAACCCTGAACTCCAGCTAAGCAACTAACTACACAGTTAATATACTTACTGTGTATGTGAGCTGTTTTTAGAAATTGGGGATTTGCAATGTTATGCAGCCAATTTTGTCATAAAACTCAGCAAGTCAGCAAGCTCCCTGTGCATGGTGCATAGCCTGGCTGGCTTCAAGTACAGCCCTTCTCTCTCCTAGTGAGAGCTGCCAAGCTGGGGATTATAAAAAGCTGATATTAGAATAATTCATGTGATTACACTCATTGCACTTAAAAATACATTTTATCGTTTTCTAATGAATACATAAGATCATTGAAGAGGAGCAGTCTCTCACAAACAAAATGCTGTAGCTGCTGACTTTTAATATAAGGACACTTACCTGTCCAGGGATCCAGCCATGTCCTTACCTGAGCAAATTCTTCAATCGGCTTCGGGTGCAGGCGCCAGCAGTAAAAAAGAGGGAGACATTTGGTAGAGCAGCGAACAATCCTCGTGTATATACTATAAAAGAATTAAAACAAATATATGTGGGATTCAATAGAGATTATTGAAGACCATAACACGCCGGTTGGGCCTACTTCGGAGGATCTTGACACTATACCTGGCATAAAAGTCAGGACAGTAACTAAATACCAGTGCTCAAGTCCTGCAGGAACGCGTGGGAATGGCATTCCTGCACTTTTTCCACAGCAGGAACGCCGTTTCCTTTGCTCCTACAGGACCAGGGCAGCTACCTCTTGTCTTGATACCCGTTGCCCACATGCCGCCTCCCGAGTCGATCCTTCACTATGCGAGCGGCATCGCCGCATAGTAAAGGAGTCAGGACTTACTTGCTCAGTTGGCTTGCTCCTCCTCCGACCTCACCAGCACGGCTGCCCTTTGCATACACGGCTACATAGTTCTGTCCATGTTGTCCCACGGAGCCCCAGATCTCCTCTCCTCTGAATGAGTCACAGTGAGTGTGACACCACACTCCTTCTGCCCAGCCAGCCTGAACCAGTCCAGCACCCTGCAGGCCAGCCAGGCCAGCACCCTGCCAACCAAGCCAGCACCCTGCAAGCCAGCCAGGCCAGCACCCTGAGGCCAGCCAGGCCAGGACCCTGAGGCCAGCCAGGCCAGCACCCTGCAGCCAGCCAGGCCAGCACCCTGCAGGCCAGCCAGGCCAGCACCCTAAGGCCTGAACCCCGAGGCCAGCCAGGCCAGTACCCTGAGTCCTGCACCCTGAGGCCAGCCAAGACAAAAAAGTGCCAAATGTGGCAGTGGAGGGGGGATGCAAAGAAACAGAACTTCCCCTTTTAGGTGAAGTTCTGCCTAAATGCCCAAATAATCTCACTGTCATAACTTGGATCACCTGCTGGTGGCACTGTGGTTCCTCGGGTGGAAGGCTGTAATTCTAGTGTCCACCAGCGGGTGTCTCCCAGCAGCTAGCAGACCTCAGTAATCAGTTTCCTCCTTATACTGGCTGCTGGGAGGGTATTTAGGTTCTCCCCTACTAAGGCTAGCCATACTTTATACAATGTTCTTATTCAATTTCCTTTATATTTACCTTTAACTACCTTTAACTATGTGGTTATATGGGTTTAGTAAATCTAAAGGAAAATTGAACAAGAACATTGTATAATGTATGGCTAGCCTTAGTGCCTCTAGCTCCAATATTTTGCTTGCTGCTAGAAACTGCTAGCCTTTATCCTGTTCCTGCTCCTGCCCTGTACACTGTACCCTGTATCCTGCTACCCCCAATTTTCGTTCCCCCTTCTCATCTGCTCCCTGCGCCTTTTCTGTGTTCTCTATTTTGTATATATTGTATATAGTTAGTTGTTGGTTCCGATTTCAGTTTGTTTGTTATTAGTTAGGTATTCTGTCACTGGGTTTTTTGATTCACTTATATTTTCATTGTTCCTGTGTGCTGGTGTTTGGAAGGATTTTGTTCCACTGTAAATAAATCTCACTTAAAGCATACAGCGTCTGGTCCCAATTTCCTGAGTGTAGCCATGCAGATCTGGCCATCTCTGCTGCTGATTCCTGACACTCACTGTAATTATAACCACAATTCAGTCAAGCAGCGCTTAGGGCTTTACACTTGCTTCAAAATGTGGCATTGTACACATTTTTTTGAGGCCCCGTTCACACTGGGGCGACGCTACTTTGCCGGGCGACCTCATAGGTCACGGCACGCTGCTCACCCCGCGACCTCGGAGCGGCCGGCACGGACTTCATAACATTGAAGTCTATGCAGGTCGCTCCGGGTCGCCCCAAAGAAGCTCCGGACCCTTTTTCTTGTGTCGCTCCTATTAGAACGTGTCCGCAGCTTCTCTATGGAAGGCGACCTACGGCGACCTGTCAGGCGACCAGGTCGCCTGACAGGTCGCCCCAGTGTGAACGGGGGCTAAAGCATTATGAATGCCAATCAAAGCACCTAAAGAAAATGGTTACTTTACACTCCTGTCCACATGCTGTGTTTGCTTTGCTTCACTTAAAAAATGATACCCAATGTCGCTTTTTTGGTGCTTCAAAGCATCACCAAAGCCTCCAAAGAAGTCTATGACAAAACTCACTAGCAGCACCTGTAGCTTTTGAGAGGCTTTTATTCAGCTTCAGCTTTGCTTTGTTTTGGAGGTATTGCAGGTATGAGATGTCCCAAGATGCACTGGGAAACCAACAAGCGAACCAGAAAGATATCATCAGCAGTCACTTCCAGCTCATGTGTATATATTTTAAAAGTGTCTGGTTCAGATGTCACATCTGGTGTGCAGCAAAGAGCAGCAGGAAGGTGAGCAAGGCCTGGCCCAGAGCACAGAAAGTAGCAGATGGCACACATGGTGAGCAACATGGGAATGCTATAGTGGAAGGTGAGAGAGGACCGAGCAGCAGAGGATCAGCGGAGCTGGGGGACTGAAGCAAGAGAAACTGGCACTGTCACACGTGGTGCAAAGCATGGGAACAATATAGTGGGAGGTAAGTGAGGACCAGAGAGAGAAGAGGATCAGCAAACCAGAGGATTAGCGGAGCTGGAGTTACTAATGAGTTGGAGATCAGCAGAGCTGGGGGTTACTACTGAGCGGGGGATCAGCAGAGCTGGGGGTTACTACTGAGCTGGGGACCAGCAAACCTCGGGATACTACTGATTGGGAGATCAGCAGAGCTGGCAGTACTACTGAGCAGGAGATCTGCTGAACGAGGGTACTAATAAGTTGGGAATCTTCTGAACAAGGGTACCAATGGGCTGGGGATCTGCTGAGCAGAGGTACAAATGAGCTGGGGATCTGCTGAGCAGAGGTACAAATGAGCTGAGGTTCTACTGGGCCCCTTTTAAACAAATAGAAAATGAACACACAGAGGGCATTTGCCAAGGTCTATTGAAGCTTTAAAGCATCAAAAAAGCTTGTTGAAGTGATAGGCACTTTAACCACTTCCCGCAAAATCTGTACTGTAAGACGTACACAGCTGCAGGCATCACCCTGGTACCGTTTTATAGAGCTTTTTTGTAACAACAAACGATGCGGCTAAGCAGTCGCTCGGCTGTTATTACAAGCAGTGGGAGGGGACGAAATCGACCCCCCCCCGCCGCCTTCCGCGGCTCGCCCAGGCTCTCCCAGCACATCCAACGGCTGGCCGGAGACCCGAACAAAGCCGGAATCGATCACATCCAGTTTACTTGGTAGCCAATGGCGCTAGTTTTAAAAAATCCAGAGTATTCAGAAACTATGATCTCGACGTTTGGAATACTTTGAAGTGCAGCAGAAGGGTTTGGGGCCTTTTAGACCCCAGATCAAGCCCTATAAAATATTCCTATCGATGCCTATTACTGTCACAAGGGATGTTTACATTGACAGCAATAAAAGTGATCAGTGTAAAAATAAAAAAATTAAACTAAAATAAATGAAAAAAAAAATGTTTTTTTGCTTGCTCGCGCACCAAAAAAAATGCACATATAATTCACGCCCGCAAATGTAAACAGTGTTCAAATCACAAATGTGAGGTATCAACGCGATCGTTAGAGTGAGTGCAATAATTCTAGCACAAGACCTCCTCTGTAACTCTAAACAGGCAACCAATAAAAATTTTTAAAGCATCGCCTATGGAAATTTAAATACTGTAGTGACATATTAGGTATCTACTTACTCAGCGTAACCTCATCTTTCACATTATACAAAAAAATTTGGCTAAATTTACTGTTTGCGTTTGAAAGACTGCTGCATATATACAGTGTGACATAAAATATTGCAACGACCACAATTTTATTCTCCAGGGTCTCTTCTAAAAAAAAAAGAAAAAGAAAAATAATATATATATATATATATATATATATATATATATATACGTATTTACTGTATATATATATACACAAGGCCAGGCCTATTTCTGATATTTTTTGCTTACAAGTATTTTTTATTAGTAAATTACTTAGAACCCCCAAACATTATATATATATATATATATATACTTGTAAGCAAAAAATGTCTTGAACTTGAAGTGGTAATGTATGTTGAAGTCAAAGCAAGTGTGGATTAGCTCTTACCGTTATATACCGCAGGATATATATACAGGACCGCTGCAGCACAGAAGCAGCAGTCTGACATGTCCCCTGCACACTGCTTCAATCAACTGCTCTACTCAAGGGGCTTCAGTACTGGTGATTGGAGCAGTGTGCAGGGGGGTGTGTCGGACCGCTGGAGATTTACCCACGGCTTCTTTGTGAGAGCAGTGGTCCGACTCTCCTAGGTACTGCCAGCACGGAGTTCTTTTAAACCTTGCTACAGCAGCTGTGAACTTAAAAAATAATAAACCAGCAGACTATTTATTACTGTATATGTTGAGTTTACATTTTTTTTTTTTTTTTTAGATCCACTGGGAGTTCAGCATTAGAAAATGCTAACTGGGTTGTGAAGCGACTTTCTAACTGACATTTCTTCCATCTATGTTTTTATACATGGAATTAGATTTGAGGCTCGAAACAGAACATGAACAATTCATTTTTTTTTTTTCAACAGCTCAACCTCCTAAAAGCAACCTTTGTAAAAAAAAACAAAAAAAAAAAAAAAAAACAAAAACCAAAAAAACAAAAAAAGCAATCTTTTTTTTTAGTGAGCCAATGTTGCTTTTCTCAACATTGGGGAAAGCAACATTAATACCGGCTGACAAAAAAATGTCTAAAATGTGGGGAGAATTAAAATTATGACAATGACGCATTCAAGAGCAGGCTTTGTTAAAGAGAATGTATTATCAAAGATCTGAAATTGAAGGTTATGGAGCACAGGAAAATGTTAGAACCAATCTTAGTTCCACACAATTTAATGAAAATTAATTCATTCTTTAAATTGTCAGTGCACGGGTGATGTAATTCATGCTTCATGTGACTGTCATGGATGGTTTGCCAATGGAGCGTGTCAATCCCAGGCTATTCTGTGTAAGAAGGAGACGAGAAGAAAATGTTAAATTGTATGATTTTATGGAATATATGAAAACTACAGTAAATGGTTTGTTAAAGGGGAACTTTCTTGGTAGTGCTGCACTAAAATGAAAATGTTAGTGCTGAAACTGAAACCAAAAATTCAGAAGTCACTTGGCCGAAACCGAAATTGACAGTTTTTAAAAAATTTAATTACTTTGTATATTTTTTTTTATAAATAATTGTATTATATTCAACTTTTTAATTAATATCTTGAATTTAAATGAATATGAATTTATTGTCCCCCCATTATCGGCACATTTTGAAGTGTTAAAAATCTTGCTTGCTGCATTTTTGGTGCATATTTGATCAGTTAAAAAAAAACTGCACCTCCCCATTGAAATGCATTGAAAACGCAGCAAGAACGCAGCAAGAAAATTATATGTGACTCAAAAAATGCATCAAAAATGCAACACAGGTGCATTTTTAATGCATTTTTTGAGTCAAGTATCATTTTCAAAAAAATAACGATAAGCAAGGTAAAATAGTTTTAAGGTAAATCGCAGCAAAATAGTTTCAGCAACCATTATTGGCACTTTTTTCTTTCTGCACAAAACTCTTTTTTCATTCAAGGCAAACATTTTAGTGCATCACATGTTTTTGGTCCTTTTTCATTTTCTTTAAATATGTAGAATTTAATCTGATGTTTATACTGTATATAATTGTAACTATTTGTGTAGATATATTTACAAATATACAGCAGAAGCTGTTTGCTCTCAGACTATCTGTCTCCAATGGAACAGTTAATGTGGCTCTAGAGTAAAAAAAAAGTTTTACCATAATGCATTCTCTGCATTAAGGTATAAAAGCTCTCCACTACCCCCCCCCCCAAAAAAAGAAAACTTTTCTGACTCCTCCCACAATACAGGAGACACAGACAGCAGGCAGGAGTGATAGCAGCCCCCCCCCCCCCCCAGGGAGGCCTGGACTGCAGGGGAATCAAATGTATGCAGGAGAGTGGGTGATTGGTGCAGCAGTAGGGCAAATACAGAAAATTATCCCCTGTGTGTCTCTCTCTGTTTAAGGCTGGCTTCTCCTCCTCTCCCTCCTGGCAGCTTTCAGATTTAATATTTTCGGAGGGGGGGCTGTCAAATAGGCTGTATGGGGCCCTGTGATTTCCAACAGCAGCCCTGTATGCATGAACATACTGCTGCAGAACATTATGGGTTTTCTACAGAGTGCACAGCAGAAGCTGTTTGCTCCCGGACTATCTCTGGCTCCAATGGAAACTCTATTAGATGGCCTCATCTCAGTAGATCTCCAAGAAGGGGAAGACAGTGGACCCTTCCCTTTGCCTTATTAATTTATGCATGCAAATTTGAGTTTGCATTATTGAACTCTGTAAACATGCTTTTATTTGGACAGCTAGGAATAGCCTGGCTAAGCAGAGTAAACAAAAGAAAATATGAATTTGATTTTTTTAGTTTTGAAAATAAAAATGAAAGAAAAAATAGACAATATTCTATAGCAAGCATTAAAAAAAAAAATACAAACAAAATTACAGTGGTGATGGGACTTTAAATGAGGCAGGTCACTTTTCCAAAATGAATATACAAAGTGCATATAATTTTAAATTTATTAAAAATTCGTTAAACAACATTCCATGATCATAAAGTACATAATTACAATTTCCAATTATGGTGAAAACATCTGATAAAAAGAGTCATGATTAATAAAATGATTTCATATTAAACTGGCACATGATGGTATACATAAAAACATATAAAAAATACCTGATTGACATAAGTGTAACAAACAAAATATCTTGACATCCTAAGACTCCACTTCATCAGGAGTTTGATGCAAGAAGGTATAAGTCAGCTCAAAGAGTGAGACCAGCATCTAAAAAGAGGTGAATGGGGCGTCAAACGTCTTTCCTGGGTCTGTGTCAGGATAAAGATCCAGGTCAAGGGGACCGCCAGAGGGCAGGCCAGATTTTAGTAAGGTCTATGGAATATTTATAGGTGTGCGATTCCCTGAGAAGTTTTCAGTTCGGTTTTAGCTGTCATCCCAAAGTATTTAGAATGGGGAGGTTTTTGGTGCCTCAAGTCAAAGGGTGGGACTTTTAGGGCTAGTATATAAAGGAGTATCTCTTGAATATAGTAAAATAATATTTATTCATAATAACATATAAAGTGGATATTGTACGTTAAGTTTACAGTAATTGTAGTAAGTATAGTGTATGGGTTAGAGACCCATAGGTGAAGGAAAGTATGAAAGAAGTGACATGGTGGTAAGGTGACATTAGTCTCTCTCTTTTGGTCAGAACGTCTTTTGGGTGGCGTTGGATCTTGGTATGAGAGAGTGTTCAGATTTCCTACGCGTTTCGGCGGGGGAGCCTTTATCAAGGAAATATGTCGATCATCTCTGTAGGTATATTAAATGATAGTAAAGGTATTTATTTTATTTTTGACCATTTGGAGACATTTGTTTCTCATTTGGTCATATAGTACATACTTTAGAAGTTAGTAATGTGTTATGCCTGGGCCTGCTTATAGTCCTCGGGTCCTCATAAGAATCAACTGGGTGTGGCTACTGGGAAAAATGTAAAATCAGGGTGTTGATATTAACTTTATATTGATACACGTGCCAGTTGTATTTTGTATGTACTTACTGGTTACATGTATTCTTTGGGCCAGTTTGGGAGGAGAAAACATTAAATCATCCCGTATCTGGTCAAATCTGTATATGAAAGGAAAATGTTTGGTATGGAGTTTGGAGCATAATTTTACTTTCCTGTAATCTATACTTGTTTTGCACTTACTTTGCAAAGTATACTTTTGGTATGTGTTTCCAGTGTCATCCACTAGCGGAAGTATTGCTCCAGCTGGTCCTGTGGTAATGAACAGTTCCAGTGGTCTCCACTAGGGGGTGCTGGTCCGGCTGTTCCTGTTCCTAATTATAGTGAACAGGAGAAGCCTTATTAGTATATATCCAATAGGTTAAGATACCATCAATGCATCTATTTGCATTGTGGTATACTTACAGTTTCCCAAGGTCCATGGGTTTTGGAGAAGTAGAGAGATCCGGGTAGCGTGGTCCGAGCGTCCTCACGGTCCCTCAGCTTGAGGGAAGTGGCGCTCTGTTCTGATTCCCGGCCTTTTTATACCGTTCGCGCATGCGCAGTAAATGCGCGATTGCATAACAAATTACCTTTGCCGGATGACGCAGCGTAGGTGCGCGCGCATCCTGTCATTTGTGCGACGGTGTATTCAATAGCGGCCGCCGACACAGGAGGCGGAGCTCGGATCCCGATGGTGGATCCTATTGGCAGATGATGGAACAAGTCTGCTTAACTCCTTCATCCCCGGTTTGTTCCACCGGGGTTACCTGTGCCGGATGAGGATTTTTTGGGGATATGAACAGGCTTTTAATTATTCTTCCAGGCAATTGAAGATGTGTATACAAGACAATAATTCAATAAATCCTTGAACAACATTCCATTTTGGTGGCCGCTTAGGGCTGTTAATCCAAGGAAAGAGTCGTTTTGGGCTATATACAATATGGGCATAATATTAATACAATTAGCAGCAATTTCATATTATCTGTACATATGTGATATAAGCAAGGCATGGAAGTCTTGATTTGGGCAGGGGGTGTTCAACCCAGGCAGGGAGCTGGGTGGGCTAAAAGAGTCCATCAAAGGAGGGTTATTTTCGGTGGTCCTAGGGGGGTTACCCTCTACCTTATTATTTATATAAGGGGGTTTTGTTAAAAAACAAATGTTCTCCGTCATACATTGAGGTGTCGGTTGGTATCCTCAGTCAGTTTTTCCAGATACAAAGCCCTCCAAAAAGGGGCGGTAACTGACATTTTCGTTTAAGCCCGGGGGTTGGGCTGCATTTAATTTCTTTATCCAACGTAGTTCTAACTGGAGGAGTACTTTGTTCCAGTCCCCCCCTCTGGTGGGGACATGTATCCTATCCAGTATGGAGAATTGGACTTGTGGAATGCGATTTTTGTGGTAGTTGGCCACATGACGGCCTAGCGGTAAATAAAAATTGCTTATGGACATGCTCTGTAAGTGTTGATTTACTCTTATGCCAAATTCCTGTCGTGTCTTTCCTACGTAGAAGCTGCCGCATTCGCACTCCATAAGGTAGACTACCCTTTAGTATTGTAGTTAGCGAAATGTTTTGGAGTGAAATGTTCTCCATTGGGTAATATTTTATGGGTGGATTTTTTGATGACTGAGCATTGTGCACATGATCCACACGGAAAAGTGCCCTTAACTTGGCAGTGATCTTTTTTGGGTTTGAACTCACTGTGGACTAGTGTTTGTTGTAAAGAGGTTGTTTTTCTGTAGGTAACAAGCGGTTTTTCTGTTACCAGTTCTTTGATGTTGGGGTCCTCAGTCAGTATGGACCAATTTTTTTGTAGAATCTTTTTCAGCTGTTTATGTTCATTAGAGAATCGCAGGATAAGTCTTGTTGGTTGTTGGGTTTTATCCTTAGTGGCGTCTTTCTTAAAAAGAATGTCCTGTCTGTCTTTTTCTTTGACCTTGTTAAAGGCCTTTCTAAGGCACGTTTTGGTGTATCCCCGTTCCTGTAGTCTAAGGTTGAGGTCATGTGCTTCTTTTTTGAAGTCTGATTCGTTCGTACAATTCCTTTTTAATCTAAGGAATTGACTATAGGGTATTGATTTTTTTAGGGATTCCGGGTGAAAGCTGGTGGCGTGCAGTATTGTGTTTCCTGCCGTTTCCTTTCTATAAAGCGTTGTCATCACGTTCCCTTGGTTGTCCTTATAGACGTATGTGTCTAAGAATGGAATTTTAGTTTTATGATATGACATGGTAAAAAACATATTATGATTGTTTTTGTTCATTTTCTCAAGGCATTCTTTTATGAGATCTTCAGGTCCATTCCAGATTACCAGGATGTCATCCAGGTATCTTTGCCACAGTAGGATGTTTTCTGTATATTCTGTGTTTTCTTCTGCTGTCAGGAATTCGTTTTCCCAGTCGCCTAAATATATATTGGCGTAGGCGGGTGCACAGCTGGTGCCCATGGCAACCCCGCATACCTGGAGGTAATATGTTCCACAGAAAGAGAATGTATTATGGTTTAATATAAATTCCAGCATGTTGAGAATAAACTGGTTAAACTTTCTGTCGTGGTTGCTCTGTTGGTTAAGAGTTTTTTCTACTGTTTTTAAACCATGCGAGTGGGGGATGTTATTGTATAGAGCCTCCACATCTATAGTAACTAGTAGGGCATCTTTCGGTATGGTTAGGCCTTCCAGGATCTGCAGTAGGTGGACTGTGTCCTTTGTATGTGATGCCAGTTGGGTCACATGTGGTCTGAGGTAAGTGTCTATGACTTGGCTTACCTTCTCCGTGATATTACCGTTGCCCGAGATTATTGGTCTGCCGGGTGGGTCTGTCGGATTTTTGTGGATTTTTGGCAGTGAGTAGAATGTGGGGGTTCTCGGGTGTTTTGTTCTGATAAATTCCCATAGAGGTTGGGATATTGTCTTGTCATTGTATGCGCGGTCAACCAAATTGTAGAATTCCTTGTTGTAATTCCCTATCATGAGAGGTGAGATAACTTTGTAACATTTTTGTTTTCCAATATTTTGTTGCACATGTGTTTATAGTGTTCGTTGTTCATCACAACGACATTTCCTCCCTTATCTGAGGGTTTAATGGTAATATTTTCGATCTCTTGAAGTTCTTTCAATGCTCTCTTTTGTGATGGGTTTAGGTTGGCTGTTTGGGTGTTTTTGTGTATTTTTTCGACGTCTTTAGTCATTTGTCTGATGAACAGCGCAATTGTGGGGTTGGTGCTTAGAGGTGGAAATTTGTGTGACTTTTTGCGAAAGGTATCCATTGTTGCGGTTTCCTCCGTTTCGTCATCACTGTCTATGGATGAATCAGATTCTTCCGAGTAATTTAGGCCCCCTTCTTCTAATAGTAGGTTTAAATCTCGGATGGCTCGAAATTCCGCAGCCGTCAGTGGTGTGGGTTGTTCTTGAGTTACCGGTTACTGGGTGCAAAACAAGTATAGATTACAGGAAAGTAAAATTATACTCCAAACTCCATACCAAACATTTTCCTTTCATATACAGATTTGACCAGATACGGGATGATTTAATGTTTTCTCCTCCCAAACTGGCCCAAAGAATACATGTAACCAGTAAGTACATACAAAATACAACTGGCACGTGTATCAATATAAAGTTAATATCAACACCCTGATTTTACATTTTATATTTCCCAGTAGCCACACCCAGTTGATTCTTATGAGGACCCGAGGACTATAAGCAGGCCCA
Organism: Pelophylax lessonae; assembly: GCF_965119305.1. Classification (NCBI taxonomy): domain Eukaryota; kingdom Metazoa; phylum Chordata; class Amphibia; order Anura; family Ranidae; genus Pelophylax; species Pelophylax lessonae. The sequence continues at coordinate 200,818,691 of NC_138777.1, read as the reverse complement.
GGCATAACACATTACTAACTTCTAAAGTATGTACTATATGACCAAATGAGAAACAAATGTCTCCAAATGGTCAAAAATAAAATAAATACCTTTACTATCATTTAATATACCTACAGAGATGATCGACATATTTCCTTGATAAAGGCTCCCCCGCCGAAACGCGTAGGAAATCTGAACACTCTCTCATACCAAGATCCAACGCCACCCAAAAGACGTTCGGACCAAAAGAGAGAGACTAATGTCACCTTACCACCATGTCACTTCTTTCATACTTTTCTTCACCTTCACCTATGGGTCTCTAACCCATACACTATACTTACTACAATTACTGTAAACTTAACGTACAATATCCACTTTATATGTTATTATGAATAAATATTATTTTACTATATTCAAGAGATACTCCTTTATATACTAGCCCTAAAAGTCCCACCCTTTGACTTGAGGCACCAAAAACCTCCCCATTCTAAATACTTTGGGATGACGGCTAAAACCGAACTGAAAACTTCTCAGGGAATCTCACACCTATAAATCTTTCACGGATGGAAAACACATCCACTGCCTCATAGACTCCCCGAAGAAGATAGATACTACTTTTTTCCTTTTTTATGCTGCCCAGCAAGGCGTAAGAAATACAAACATATTAAAGGGTATTAAAGAAACCCCTCCTCCAGTTCAGCCCCAGGACTGTAACAGGAGTTACGAAGGGACCCGAATAGAAAACTACAATACAGGCCAAGAATAATTCTGACCTGGTAAGCACCTGTACACGTGTGATTAAAGCAAACATGGAAAAATTGATGGGCACCGAGTGGGACTCCCTAATGCAGGGGATACAAAACAATTTTCAGGAAAAAGAACAAATGGATTCAGATGTACTGGCATTATTTTCAAACCTTAGGAAACACCTGGTAAGAAAATCTGCACTATACTGGCACATCCAAAGCTTCAACAGATACATAAAAGAAAAAATAAACCCAGCTGGTCTTCGTATTCAAATATTTCCAACTATGGACCACGTAACTGAACAAATGAAGAAAGAATGGGAAAATACCCTGAACGAATGCTCTAAAAATCTTATGATACTACTTCAGGAAGAATATCGGAGACAAATCGAAAACCTTGATGAGGAAATAAAATCAGTGTACGAATTACTCACACCCCTCAAAGCTGCACCACTATATAGTGAACAGGAAACTAAACTCAAGACACACTTAGAGGAATATGGAAAAGAAATATTACAAAAAAAGGAAAGAAAATATTGGCGGGATAAAAATGCATTTACCCAAGGCAGAGCATACAGATGGTCAAACACAACAAGAGCAAACAAGAATAAAAACAAACCCACAAAAAACCCCAACTACTCTACGGACTCATCATCCTACAACTCTGGGACTGATACCAACAGAGGCAGAGGTAGGACTCACCCAAGACACTACCAACAAGACTCACAAAGAAACTATGACAGAAGGGAATGGGGAACACAAAACGAACCAGGGGAAATGGACCCCCAAGAATTAGAAATTATGGAAGTACCCACAACCAGCAGACCAACTAACTACAAGATCTTTACGAGATCCCAAAAAAACAAGGATGAAAACCCTAAGCAACCCCAAAAAGGGTTTTTTTTAGGGCGGGAAAAAACCAAAACCAAAACCAAACCGCCACCAACACAGGAACAACAGGAGCCACAACAGGAAGAACCGAGGGACTAAATGTTATGAACCTCTCCTTCCACAATTTGACACCGGAACAGAGGGAGGTACTATCTCTAGGATTATCCTTCTGCCCCAATAAGAGTATGGATACTTTCGAGGCCATAAAAGACATTAATTTATTTGCACGGAACCTACTTCTTAAATTTATGTACCAAAAGAAACCGGTAACTCAAGAACAACCCACACCACTGACGGCTGCGGAATTTCGAGCCATCCGAGATTTAAACCTACTATTAGAAGAAGGGGGCCTAAATGACTCGGAAGAATCTGATTCATCCATAGACAGTGATGACGAAACGGAGGAAACCGCAACAATGGATACCTTTCGCAAAAAGTCACACAAATTTCCACCTCTAAGCACCAACCCCACAATTGTGCTGTTCGTCAGACAAATGACTAAAGACGTCGAAAAAATACACAAAAACACCCAAACAGCCAACCTAAACCCATCACAAAAGAGAGCATTGAAAGAACTTCAAGAGATCGAAAATATTACCATTAAACCCTCGGATAAGGGAGGAAATGTCGTTGTGATGAACAACGAACACTATAAACACATGTGCATCAAAATATTGGAAAACAAAAAATGTTACAAAGTTATCTCACCTCTCATGATAGGGAATTACAACAAGGAATTCTACAATTTGGTTGACCGCGCATACAATGACAAGACAATATCCCAACCTCTATGGGAATTTATCAGAACAAAACACCCGAGAACCCCCACATTCTACTCACTGCCAAAAATCCGACAGACCCACCCGGCAGACCAATAATCTCGGGCAACGGTAATATCACGGAGAAGGTAAGCCAAGTCATAGACACTTACCTCAGACCACATGTGACCCAACTGGCATCACATACAAAGGACACAGTCCACCTACTGCAGATCCTGGAAGGCCTAACCATACCGAAAGATGCCCTACTAGTTACTATAGATGTGGAGGCTCTATACAATAACATCCCCCACTCGCATGGTTTAAAAACAGTAGAAAAAACTCTTAACCAACAGAGCAACCACGACAGAAAGTTTAACCAGTTTATTCTCAACATGCTGGAATTTATATTAAACCATAATACATTCTCTTTCTGTGGAACATATTACCTCCAGGTATGCGGGGTTGCCATGGGCACCAGCTGTGCACCCGCCTACGCCAATATATATTTAGGCGACTGGGAAAACGAATTCCTGACAGCAGAAGAAAACACAGAATATACAGAAAACATCCTACTGTGGCAAAGATACCTGGATGACATCCTGGTAATCTGGAATGGACCTGAAGATCTCATAAAAGAATGCCTTGAGAAAATGAACAAAAACAATCATAATATGTTTTTTACCATGTCATATCATAAAACTAAAATTCCATTCTTAGACACATACATCTATAAGGACAACCAAGGGAACGTGATGACAACGCTTTATAGAAAGGAAACGGCAGGAAACACAATACTGCACGCCACCAGCTTTCACCCGGAATCCCTAAAAAAATCAATACCCTATAGTCAATTCCTTAGATTAAAAAGGAATTGTACGAACGAATCAGACTTCAAAAAAGAAGCACATGACCTCAACCTTAGACTACAGGAACGGGGATACACCAAAACGTGCCTTAGAAAGGCCTTTAACAAGGTCAAAGAAAAAGACAGACAGGACATTCTTTTTAAGAAAGACGCCACTAAGGATAAAACCCAACAACCAACAAGACTTATCCTGCGATTCTCTAATGAACATAAACAGCTGAAAAAGATTCTACAAAAAAATTGGTCCATACTGACTGAGGACCCCAACATCAAAGAACTGGTAACAGAAAAACCGCTTGTTACCTACAGAAAAACAACCTCTTTACAACAAACACTAGTCCACAGTGAGTTCAAACCCAAAAAAGATTACTGCCAAGTTAAGGGCACTTTTCCGTGTGGATCATGTGCACAATGCTCAGTCATCAAAAAATCCACCCATAAAATATTACCCAATGGAGAACCTTTCACTCCAAAACATTTCGCTAACTGCAATACTAAAGGGGTAGTCTACCTTATGGAGTGCGAATGCGGCAGCTTCTACGTAGGAAAGACACGACAGGAATTTGGCATAAGAGTAAATCAACAATTACAGAGCATGTCCATAAGCAATTTTTATTTACCGCTAGGCCGTCATGTGGCCAACTACCACAAAAATCGCATTCCACAAGTCCAATTCTCCATACTGGATAGGATACATGTCCCCACCAGAGGGGGGACTGGAACAAAGTACTCCTCCAGTTAGAACTACGTTGGATAAAGAAATTAAATGCAGCCCAACCCCCGGGCTTAAACGAAAATGTCAGTTACCGCCCCTTTTTGGAGGGCTTTGTATCTGGAAAAACTGACTGGGGGCACGGGGGACATTAAAGGGGAACTCTCACAGCACGGGGGACATTAAAGGAGAACTCTCACAGCACGGGGGACATTAAAGGGGAACTCTCACAGCACGGGGGACATTAAAGGGGCAGTCTCACAGCACGGGGCACATTAAAGGAGAACTCTCACAGCTCGGGGGACATTAAAGGGGAACTCTCACAGCACGGGGGACATTAAAGGAGAACTCTCACAGCACGGGGGACATTAAAGGAGAACTCTCACAGCACGGGGGACATTAAAGGAGAACTCTCACAGCACGGGGGACATTAAAGGAGAACTCTCACAGCACGGGGGACATTAAAGGGGAACTCTCACAGCACGGGGGACATTAAAGGAGAACTCTCACAGCACGGGGGACATTAAAGGAGAACTCTCACAGCACGGGGGACATTAAAGGAGAACTCTCACAGCATGGGGGACATTAAAGGAGAACTCTCACAGCATGTGGGACATTAAAGGAGAACTCTCACAGCTCGGGGGACATTAAAGGGGAACTCTCACAGCACGGGGGACATTAAAGGAGAACTCTCACAGCTCGGGGGACATTAAAGGGGCACTCTCACAGCACGGGGGACATTAAAGGGGCACTCTCACCGCACGGGGCACATTAAAGGGGCACTCTCACCGCACAGGGGACATTAAAGGGGCACTCTCACAGCTCGGGGGACATTAAAGGGGCACTCTCACAGCTCGGGGGACATTAAAGGGGCACTCTCACCGCACGGGGCACATTAAAGGGGCACTCTCACAGCACGGGGGACAAATTAAAGGGGCACGCTCACCGCACAGGGGACACAATGTAAAGGGGAACTCTCACCGCATGGGGACACAATGTAAAGGGGCATTCTCACCGCACGGGGACACAATGTAAAGGGGCACTCTCACCGCACGGGGACACAATGTAAAGGGGCACAATGTAAAGGGGGTAGCGATGTGATGGCACTGCTATTGGTGGCATCACTGTGGGTGGGTGGGTGTATGTCGCACTGTGATGGTGGGCAATAACATAGCAGCACTGTGATGGGGGAAATGTGATGGCAGCATTGTGAAAGCAGACCTGTGATGGGGGCATTATTATTGGTGAAATGTGGTGGGTGATATTCTATTTAGGGCAATGTGATCGTAACATTTTTGTCCGTGCAATTAGAGGGCAACTCTGATGGGGGCACATTCATTGCAATTTTCTTAAATATACACTTTTAATATACTTTTTAAAAATTACAGATTTTGAATGACAGCCATAGTAGCTCACCTTACATCATTTTTAATACGCTATCAAATAATTAATATCTTCAAAATCTCTCTCTATATTACAAAAAAAAAATTTATTATATATATATATACACACATATACCATGTGCTGACCCCATTACAGTGTGACATCCATCCATCAACAGTGCTGACCCCATCACAGTGCTGACCCCATAACAGTGTGACATGCATCCATCCATGCAAAGTGCTGACCCCATAACAGTGTGAAAAGCATCCATCCATCCATGCATGCATGCACAGTGCTGACCCCAATACAGTGTGACATCCATCCATCAACAGTGCTGACCCCATAACAGTGTGACATCCATCCATCAATGCACATTGCAGACCCCATCACTGTGTTACATCGATCCAGCCATACTTTCACAATGCTGCCCCAAATCAAAGGGTGCCATCACAGCGTTGCTGCCACAATAACCATGCTGCCCCAATTCATAGTGCTGCCATCCATCCGTTACATTAAAGTTCCCCATCAGCCAGACAAGAGCTTTCCTAACCATAATAGCTGGCAGTGTGTTTCTATCTGACTCTATCTGACTCTCTCTCTCTCTCGCTTGTGTCTTCCGGGAGGAGGGGAAGAGATATAGAGGGCGGAAACTTCCTCCAGAGCCGACGTCTCTATAGCAACCTGTACTATGCCTAAAGCATAGTACTGCCCATGTGCGGGATTTCCTGCTGCATTCTGGGTAGCCAGAATGAACAACAAGCAGGAAGAAGGTCAGGAAGTCTTACACTGCTGTTTCAGACGCCCTTAGTAAATATGACAACGCACAGGCAGCAGTTTTAAAAGTACGATTTTCACTAAACATATACACCGTTCAACTCATAAATATGCAAATAGCGGTTTTGTCAAGCGAGATGTATTAATATTAATGGGCTATTTTTGTTAAAAAAATTATTCTGAGGGTGGAACTCCGCTTTAAACTGAAAAGAAACAGAAAGGCAGAAGCAAAATAACGATTGCTTCTGACTATTATGCACTTCTAGGGATCAACTGCCCTCTACTGTCAGCTGCTAGTATCACACTGTAAGGTATATTTATGTGTGTCTCTTCCTGACTCAAGGGTTTTTGGGAAAAGATCCTGGAAAGAAGAAGTGGAGAGAGAGGAGGTCTCAGCAACAGGCCCTGCCCATACTACTAATACCAGATAAGAAGAGATGATTATTGCCAGATAACTAGGACTGCATTCCAGACTGGTTGGGCAATGGCTGGAAGGTCTCCTCATTATCACACATCCTGTCTTCAGGTCTTTGACACAAAGACAGATGGTGCATCATCCTCATTGGTCCCTGCAACAGGACTTTGTTGCAATATTCATTTGGAGATATCTCTATAAAAAAATATATTGTATACCTGGTTGTATGTGCACAATTCCACCAGGACACATATTGTGCCCTTTGCTGAAAAGATCTATTTGTACATTGGATGCATGAACTATTATTATTCTCTTATTTAACCGGTTCCCGACCGCCTATTTACTGCGGCAATGTGGCTCCGCGGCGCAAACCAACGTAGGTCTACGTTGGTCGCGAGCAGGCAGCTAGGGGGCGAGTGCACGCCGGTGAAACACCTCTACGGTTTTAATTTTTTTTGCGCTTTGAACAAAAAAAATACTGTCACTTAAAAAAAAACAATTTTTTTTTTACTTTATGCTATAAAACATATCCAATAAAAAATGTAAAAAATCAAATTTATTCATCAATTTAGGCCACTATGTATTCTGACCGCTACATATTTTTGGTAAAAAAAATCCCAATCAGCGTATATTGATTGGTTTGCGCAAAAGTTATAGCGTCTACAATCTATGGAATATTTTTATGGAATTTGTATTGATTTATTTATTTTTACTAGTAATGGCGGTGATCATCAATCTTTAGCGGGACTGTGACATTGACAAATCAGACACCATGTGACACTTTTTGGGGACCAGTGACACTAATAAAGTGATCAGTGCTAAAAATATGCACTGTCACTGTACTAATGGCACTGGCAGGGAAGGGTTTAACATCAGGGGCAATCAAAGTTTTAAATGTGTTCCCTGGGAGTGCTTTCTAACTGTGTGGGGGATGCTTTGACTGGGGGAAGACAGAGATCCGTGTTACTGCTTAACACAAGATCTCCATATTCCCCTCTCTCAGAACGGCGATCTGCCTTGTTTACATAGGCAGACCGCCGTTCTGCCTCTCTTCTGAATGATCGTGAGGTGCCGGCCAACATCGGGTCCACAAGACTCGCTGATTGGCTACCGCTGTGTCCAATCACAGCGGAAGTGGGTTGCCTGTGGCACGTATGCCTCAGACCCAGTGCACAAAATCACGTAAATGTATGTGATTTCGCACAGGAGGGCCGCCCTGCCACAGTATACAGTATATATGCGCGGGGCGGTCCAGAAGAGCTTAATTTTCCAGGAATGGAGTCCCCTCTGTTCACAAAGGGCACTGCCATCTTTATTATCAAACCCACTCTTCCACTTAGAGAAGGTTCTGGTTCTCTTATTTATCTACAGGTTTAGCGCAATATCCTGTTTGGGGAGGGCCATTTTTCATAACCCCTCCCAAAAGAGGGCTACACACATAATTTACCATTAGTAATTGGCAAATCTCTATAGCTATTTAACTCTGTTACTTGGTGCCCCAGAATAGTGACTCCCTGACACTTTCACATACTGTACAAGGACACTCGTAGGAAGGACACCATTCGCTTTTTTTTATTATTCACAGTCTGTAACATCGCAGTAATATAAATGTATGAATGGATCCCACTCCCAACAGCTGAATACAATACAACCCTATGTTCATCAATGGTTCTGCAGGTCAGGCTATTACACTGGAGCCTGTAAAAAGGCAGGGAGATATATCTGGCCAGCCGTCTTCAGCGGCAGGGGGGGAGGGGGGGGGGGGGTTTACACGCCATCACGCGAGTCTTCTTTTTTTTTCCATTTCTCGCGCTTTGTTCGCTTTTAGCAATGGCTAAGAATGTGTTATTACATTTGTGCTTTCTCTCACATGAACATAACATATAATGACAATTTTATAGTTATGTATGGCTATTTCCCATCTTTGGTGCATGCAGTCCCTCTGTGACCCTTTATAAATCTCCCCCATTGCCTCCTACTTCACGCTGAAGCCTTATGTTGGCTGATCATTCAGATGTTATTTTCTCGGAGGCCGCAATCTGCTCTCTTTCTGCTGTTTAGCAGCACTTATCGTTCCCTGTTTTCTGTTTGCTCTGCAGATTTTTTTTTTTTGTTCTTTTTTTTAAAAGTTTTTTTAGTGTTTGGCCACCTCTATCTATCAACTGATATGTTCACTACCTGTGCCGAGTTTGTATATATACTGGTATATATATATATATATATATATATATATATATATATATATATATATATATCTGTGAGTATACCCCTCACATTTTTGTAAATATTTTATTATATCTTTTCATTTGCCAACACTGAAGAAATTACACTTTGCTACAATGTAAAGTAGTGAGTGTACAGCTTGCATAACAGTGTAAATTTGCTGTCCCCCTCAAAATAACTCAACACACAGCCATTAATGTCTAAACCACTGGCAACAAAAGTGAGTACACCCCTAAGGTAAAATGTCCAAATTGGGCCCAATTAGCCATTTTCCCTCGCCGGTGTCATGTGACTCGTTAGTCTTGCAAGGTCTCAGGTGTGAATGGGGAGCAGGTGTGTTCAATTTGGTGTTATCACTCTCACTCTCTCATACTGGTCACTTTAAGTTCAACATGGCACCTCATGGCAAAAAACTCTCTGAGGATCTGAAAAAAAGAATTGTTGCTCTACATAAAGATGGCAAGGCTATAAGAAAATTGCCAAGACCCTGAAACTGAGCTGCAGCACGGTGGCCAAGACCATACAGCGGTTTAACAGGACAGGTTCCACTCAGAACAGTCCTCGCCATGGTCGACCAAAGAGGTTGAGTGCACGTGCTCACCGTCATATCCAGAGGTTGTCTTTGGGAAATAGACGTATGAGTGCTGCCAGCATTGCTGCAGAGGTTGAAGGGGTGGGGGTCAGCCTGCCAGTGCTCAGACCATACGCCACATGCTGCATCAAATTGGTCTGCATGGCTGTTGTCCCAGAAGGAAGCCTCTTCTAAAGATTGCGCACAAGAAAGCCCGTAAACAGTTTGCTAAAGACAAGCAGACTAAGGACATGGATTACTGGAACAATGTCCTGTGGTCTGATAAGACCAAGATAAATGTATTTGGTTCAGATGGTGTCAAGCGTGTGTGGCGGCAATCAGGTGAGGAGTACAAAGACAAGTGTGTCTTTCCTACAGTAAAGCATGGTGGTGGGAGTGTCATGGTCTGGGGCTGCATGAGTGCTGCCGGCACTGGGGAGCTATAGTTCAGGGAGGGAACCATGAATGCCAACATGTACTGTGACATACTGAAGCAGAGCATGATCCCCTCCCTTTAGAGACTGAGCCGCAGGGCAATATTCCAACATGATAATGACCCCAAGCACACCTCCAAGATGACCACTGCCTTGCTAAAGAAGCTGAGGGTAAAAGTAATGGCCTGGCCAAGCATGTCTTCAGACCTAAACCCTATTGAGCATCTGTGGGTCATCCCCAAATGGAAGGTGGAGGAACACAAGGTCTCTAACATCCACCAGCTCCGTGATGTCGTTATGGAGGAGTGGAAGAGGACTCCAGTAGCAACCTGTGAAGCTCTGGTGAACGCCATGCCCAAGAGAGTTAAGGAAAATATTGGTGGCCACACAAAAAAATTGACACTTTGGGCCCAATTAGGACATTTTGATTTAGGGGTGTATTCATTTTTGTTGCCAGCAGTTTAGACATTAATTGCTGTGTGTTGAGTTATTTTGAGGGGACAGCAAATTTATACTGTTAAACAAGCACTACTGTAAACTCACTACTTTACATTGTTGCAAAGTGTCAATTCTTCAGTGTTGTCACATGAAAAGATATAATAAAATATTTACAAAAATGTGAGGGGTGTGCTCACTTTTGGGAGATACTGTATATACACACACTATATTGTCAAAAGTATTGGGACACCTGCCTTTACACACACATGAACTTTAATGGCATCCTAGTCTTAGTCCGTAGGGTTCAATATTGAGTTGGCCCACCCTTTGCAGCTATAACAGCTTCAACTCTTCTGGGAAGGCTGTCTACAAGGTTTAGGAGTGTGTCTACATCACAAAGAAAAATCAAGTATATTGAATGCATATTTGCAGTGTTTTCCCTTTTGTAAACATTTATTCTATTGACCTGCAATGAACTTCTGAGCTTACTATCAAACCTTACTGCTTCAGAAATGTAAATTTCCATAGCGCAGCCCTTCCTTCCTTGCACTTAAGGTGGAGCTCCAGCCCCCACCAAAAATGTTTAAAGTTAGCAGCTTCAACTCTTCTGGGAAGGCTGTCCACAAAGTTTTGGAGTGTGTCTATGGGAATGTTTGACCACCGCATTTGTAATGGCATTGGACGAGAAGGCCTGGCTCGCAGTCTCCGCTCTACACCATTCCAAAGGTGTTCTATCAGGTTAAGGTCAGGACTCACTCATCCATGTCTTTATGGACCTTGCTTTGTGCACTGGTGAGCAGTCATGTTGGAACAGGAAGGGGCTATCTCCAAACTGTTTACACAAAGTTGGGAGCATGAAATTGTTCAAAATGTCTTGGTATGTGAATGCCTTAAGAGTTCCCTTCACTGGAACTAAGGGGCCAAACCAAACCCTTGGAAAAAACACCCCACACCATAACCCCCACCTCCACCAAATGATTTGGACCAGTGCACAAAGCAAGGTCCATAAAGACAAGGATGAGTGAGTTTGGGGTGGAGGAACTTGACTGGCCTTCACAGAGTACTGATCTAAACACAATAGAACACCTTTGGGATGAATTAGATTGGAGACTGCGAGCCAGGCTCTCTCTCCATCATCAGTGCCTGACCTCACAAATGCGCTTCTGGAAGAATGGTCAAACATTCCCATAGACACACTCCTATACCTTGTGGGCAGCCTTCCCAGAAGAGTTGAAGCTGCTGACTTTTAATTTTTTGGTGGGGGGCTGGAGCTCCGCCTTAAGTGCAAGGAAGGAAGGGCTGTTTTATGGAAATTGACTTTTCTGAAGCAGTAAGGTTTGATAGTAAGTTCAGAAGCTCATTGCGGATCAATAAAAAAAATGTTAACAAAAGGGAATACACTGCAAATATGCATTCGATATACTTGATTTAGCTGTGTGTTTACCTGCTATTTTTAAATTGATGCCATTGGAGTCGCTTTAAAGGCTGTAGGATTGGGTAGTCCTGAACAAGATCCTGCTACTATAATATAGAACCCTCTGTGTACAGTGTACGGAAATTTTGTGGGGCTCCTCTATAGGCATAGGAGCTGAGGGTTCATTTGTTTAGATTTGGCTGGCAGAGCTCCAAGGGCTGAGTCTCTGTTACCTCCCTCTGGCATCTGGAACTGCTTGAGGTTCTAGAACTTAGAAGGCAGAGGAGCAGAGATAAGGCCTAAATATTTATGGAGTCTCCTCCTATCCCTGGGTGGGGGTGGCCGAGAAGGTGGAGAGATGGACCATAAATATTCTGGAGCCTGGCCATTTGGGTGCAGAGTCCAGGGTTCAGTTGCCTGGATGGGACCTCTGTGCTGGGAGAGCTCTGCCCCTGGCCACAAGAAAGGTGCCACAGAGAGAGACCAGAAGCAGCTGAAGCCTCACTTCTAGTCTTAGCTGAAGCCATCCTGAAAGCCAAGGTCAGGACCTGTTCAGCAGGAGGTCTGTGCAGGAGTGGCTTGGGCCTCAGGATTCATCAAAGGGACTGAGTGAGTAACTTCCACCACTACACTCCAGAGCCTGACAGAGGAGAAGCAGCAAGGTGCACTACCCAGCTTGATTACTACCAAAAGGACAGCTGAGAGCCACTTAAAGCAAGTATAACTATGTTGCACCTCTTGCTTGGGGAATCTAAGAAGCAGCCAAGTGCATTTTCTATGGGAAGAGAGCATCTGCATTCAGTGTTGGAATGTTTTTGCTATCAGGTAAGTTGACCCCTTTATCACACGGGAGAACAGCATAATGAATTTTAGCAGCCAGAAAGTTAGCAAGTCCTCAGTTTGCATTCGAGTTACAGTTTTGGGCATCCCATACCTTACCTTCCCTATCCAACAAAACACCCTGACTGGTTCTTGAAGCCTAAGCAAGGTAAGGAAAATCCTTGTTGCCTTGCTATGCATGTGAGGGGAGACAAAAAAATCCATCGGCTCCTAAGGGGGGTAGCATCACAATACGAACACAGACAGAACTAATATTAAAATTGAGGAATTTACCTCTATCTAAGAGATTTCTATTATCTCGAATTTCGAGGCCATAAATTTCACTCTTCAGCTCCCTTATCTGATTGATTTATAAATCAGGCCAACATAAATCTTACTACGTTTTTAGATGCACCAATTAAAATGAGAACACGTTGAATGCATTTTGCTAATTGATGCTGCGCATTTTATTTTCTTAACCATGTGGCATTCACGGGAAATTCTCTCTTTTAATTAATCGTAATAAACTTGCAAAAACCATTTAAAATTCATGGAGTTAAAAAATATATATATTCATGAGCAGCAGATGCAGCTGGAATAAAGCATCTTTCATGCGGAGATTCATGGCTGTACGCATATTATTCGCTTAAATGCGGTTTATGTCATTTGGAAATCCCTTTTAATTACGGCTTGTTGGAAATTAGATGCGACATCACTCAGTGGTTGTGTACAGTAATTAAGACACATAATTGTTTGTTAGATGTCACTGGTGCTTATAGCAACCTAGTAAAAATGAAAGAAAAAATTGTTTTATGGGACTGGGGTCGTTTTTCCCCACTGCCCTCTCCTGGTGGTATTAAAATCTGCAAGAAGGCTAAACATTACAGGATGTCTTTTGATGCAGCTAATGAGAGCTGTATCAGGACCTGGTCCATGTAGGCACCAGGCACTGCTGTCTACTAAATGCAAAGATGCCAGCGATAACTGAAGGATATAAGACAGATATAAGACCATAATTGCATTAATTGCAAGACATGCTCTAAATTTATCCATTGCTATATACACTATCTTACCTTTTCTTTGGATGCCTGCCTTTACACGCACATGAACTTTAATGGCATCCCAGTCTTAGTCCGTAGGGTTCAATATTGAGTTGGCCCACCCTTTGCAGCTTTAACAGCTTCAACTCTTCTGGGAAGGCTGTCCACAAGGTTTAGGAGTGTGTCTATGGGAATGTTTAACCATTCTTCCAGAAGCGCATTTGTGAGGTCAGGCACTGATGTGGAGAGAGAAGACCTGGTCGCAGTCTCCATTCTAATTCATACCAAAGGTCTTCTGCCGGGTTGAGGTCAGAAATCTGGTAATCCATCCCAAACTTGCTTATCCATGTCTTTATGGACCTTGTTTGTGCACTGGTGCACTGTCATGTTGGAACAGGAAGAGGACATCCCCAAAATGTTCCTACAAAGTTGGGAGCATGAAATTGCCCTGGCCTCAACCCAATCACCTTTGAGATGAATTAGAGGGGAGACTACAAGCCAGGCCTTCTAGTCCAACATCAGTACCTGACCTCACAAATGTGCTTCTGGAAGAATGGTCAAATATTCCCATAGACACACTCCTAAACCCTGTGGACAGCCTTCTCAGAAGAGTTGAAGCTGTTATAGCTGCAAAGGAAGGACCAACTCAATATTGAACCCTACGGACTAAGACTGGAATGTCATTAAAGTTCATGTGTATGAAAGCAGGCATCCAAATGCTTTTAGTAATATAGTGTATGTGAAAAATTCATCAGCACTTGATACAAAGGTTCAATCCAACCGAATTGCACTGCCAGGGACACTTCTGAATGCATGAGGACGTCACCGTTTGTACCTCTTCCCTACGCATTTCATCAGAGTTAATGTCTTCCAGGGAATGGAGGTGAAAATAGAGACAAGAAAGACAGCTTTTTGGATGGCTAGTAGTAAAAGAAATGCCAACAAATGAATGGGTCTCATACACTCTCCCTTCCTCAGGGCTGCCTAATATGCTGACACTGATTTTCTGAGATGCATATTCTGTTGACACTGTTCCTTCATAAGAGCCCTATCGATTTTTTTAAAATTATCCTTGAGTCCAGGCTCAAGCCCGGAGGAAGGGGGACTGTGCAAGACCCCTTTCTGGTCTCTTATACCCCTTATGTGTTGAACTTACTAGGTTCTGTATATCTGTTTCTAGGAAGTGTGGGCTCAATTAGGACAGAGGATAAGCAAGTAAACTAGTTCCTTTCTGTGCACAGTTCCAATAGGATGAAAAAATAAAAAATAAAGTTTACGATTTTTCAATAAAAAAAAAAAATATATATTTTTATAGGGCAGGGAGTACTGATTGTGGGAAAGACTTCTGGACTGTGACTGTACCCTACTTAGGTTCTGGGTTACAATTTAATTTTAAATTTTAAAATTTTGATTTTAGAAAAAAGAAAAATGTATTATTTACTTTTAAAAAAATGTCTAATTTTTAAATTTTTAGCTTATCACAATTTAAAATGAACAATGCTCTAGCAGTATGAAAGTGATGGCAAGATAACGAGCTTTAACTGCATAGGCAGGTAAAAAAACACTACGGCAATCCTAACACCCACAGGAAGCTCATTCATCCAGAGGAAAAACTTTGTGTTAATATTGCAAGAAATAATAGTACATTTTCTAGTTTTGGATAGGATGGGAAACAGTTTATATTTCCATCAGGGTTTTATTTCTTTCTGTGACCCCACTGGGGACACTTGACCTCACTTCCTCTCCCTGTGACAACTATGCAGAAAATGGGGGGGGGGGGGGGCAGTGGTCACTGAACTTGCAAGATCTAATCCTTCTCCAATCTGCTAAAAGATTTTGGGCAAGTCGGGATTTCAAGTGGTTGTAAACCCTTTCATGTACCCAGTGAAGTGACTAGTTTATTAGAGAGCAGGATCTATTAGTGAGGTCTGCTAATTGTGCTCAGTATGTGATTCATTGTGTCTAGAGAGTGTTTCACACTGGTCCAATAGGGAGGCATGTTATTTAGTGAGGGAAAACCTGACCAATGGATCCATAGGCTTTGATACAGTCCTGGTGATTGGCATAGACAGGTTGTCTCGGTGCATTCTGGGATACTGTATAAAAGTCTTTGGCTGGAGAGCCTCAGAAGGTCGTCCTGAGGGCCAGAGGAATGGAGCTGAACCCAGAGGTCTAGGAGAGATGACTGAGGGGGAGACACTGGAGACCCTGGAAAAACAGTATCGTGAATACAGGGGATTGTGTCAAGGGGCCTGACCTGAGGGGGGCCACCCCAGGAGTAGGATAGTCAGTGGACGGGTGTCAGCAGCCAAGAAAGAGGATACTAAGAAGAGTGTCCTGAAGATACACTTAGTTCATCAAGTCATCTGGGAAAGAGACTTAAAGCTTAATTCACCTCAGTTGCAAGGTGGATCAACAGCCTGTACCAAGAGATTGAGATCCTCAAAATTTGTGCATAGGTAATTCGGTGTATCCCACCATTCCCTTCTCCCATCCCTAATTTAAATTAAACCCAAAAACAACTACATACCCCTGGACTGTTTATTAAACGGGCCAAGAAAGAAAGAGAGAGACTATTAATGTCAAGTTTGCTAACAATAACCCAGGGGGACCCGTAAGTGTGAAATCCAGAAGTCCTCAAGGGGGCAGTGCTACACAGAGGTGAAACAAGTCTTCCTACATAAGTTGTACCTGTCTATCTGTAGTCGTCTCTTCTCTACATCCATTCAAAGTCCAAAATGTATAAAGCTTGCCTGAGCTCAGAAAGCAGGGGGCAGAGAGCAGAAGTTAAACACTGCAGAGCTCAGTGAGGAGACCCAATTGGTGGGCAGGGAAACGGTCCCTTTCACACAGCAAACAGGAACAGAGCTGAGGCTGTAAATCACAGGCAGTGTGCTGGAGCTCCCTCCCGCCTGCACCCAAAGACGATTGGCTTCTCTGCGGGTTTCCCTTACTTACAGTGCCGGCGCCTACACCCAAAGATGATTAGCTTCTCTGCCAGTTTCCCTTACTTACAATGCTGTCGCCTGCACCCAAAGATGATTGGCTTCTCTGCTGGTTTCCCTTGCTTACAATGCTGTCGCCTGCACCCAAAGATGATTGGTTTCTCTGCCGGTTTCCCTTACAATGCAGGCGCCTACACCCAAAGATGATTGTCTTCTCTGCTGGTTTCCCTTACTTACAATGCCGGCGCCTACACCCAAAGACGATTGACGAATCGGGCTGCTGACATCGTGAGATCCCTGGACAGGTAAGTGCCCTTATATTAAAAGTCAGCAGCTGCAGCATTTGTAGCATGAAAGTCAGACTAAAATAGTGCGTGAACTACTTTGAATTTGCTGCAACTTTAAGTCACAGATACATGAATGGTTATCATTGGAAAACATGGGGAACAACTTGTCATGCGACTTTTAAATCCAAAGTTGCATGACAAGTTGCACAAGGGCAAATAGACCCTAACGGTTTTACATGAATAAATAAAATGTAAACATTCTAATCGCCACTAAGCTAGTGTTAAATGTTTTGTCTCATCCCTGCAAACTGAAACATTCGGCTTGTGTTTTTGAAAAACAAAAGACTTGCTGGCTGGATCACCAGATAAAAATAGAAGAAAGAAAGCCTAAAGAAAGAAACAAATGCAGCCATCACATCTAAGAATTGGTAAGGTGCAATATAATAAATAGGTTTATCACTGCTTTAAGGCTCTGCAGCAAGCTGGGGGCAGTGTGAAAAGCTAGTTGGTTGGCAATGTGGGAGGTTGGGAGGCACTGTAATGGGAGGGCTGAGGACACCTAGAGGGCCTGGGGAACTGTGGGTGATTGAGGGCCACTTCAGTCAATTATGGAAGGTTTGTGGCATTATGAGAGCTGAGAGGCGCTGTAGTAGGTTAGGGAGTTTTCAGCTGGCTGGGGACCCAAGAAGATGGAGGCTGTGGAGCCACTGTGGGCCATGGCCCAGTGTTTGAGGATCACTGGCCTAGATCATAAATTGGCTGTCGTGAATTAGGGCTCATTCACACTTGATCAAAATACTGACGCTTAAAAAAAAATAAATAAATACTGACGCTTATTAAACGCTCCTATAGCGCTAATGCACGTTAATAAGCGCGGTTGATAAGCTTTTAGTGTACAATATAAACACTCCCCCCAAACCTCCTATGTACGTTTTCAGCGCAGTTGACAAGTGATTTTAGCTTGTTAAAACCGCACCACAAATGCCTACAATAGCTGGTTGCTAAGGACCGGGCCAGGAAGCCGGCCTCCACGTCCTTAACAACCAATGAGTCATCAGTTGTTTCCTGCTGAAAGCTGAAATAAAACACAATGGCGGTAAAAAAAAAAAAGAATGCCCTCCCCCCTCAAGACCATACCAAATCCTTCACCACACACGCCAAAAAAAAAAAAAAAAAAAAAATGGCGTGGCCCCCCCCCAGAATCCATACCAGACCCTTATCTGAGCATGCAGCCTGGCAGGTCAGGAAAAGGGGGGGGGGAGAGTGAGCGCACCTCCCCCTCCTGGACCATACCAGGCCACATGCCCTCAACATGGGGGTGGGTGCTCTGGAATAGGGGGGCTCTACGCCCCCTACCCCAAAGCACTTTGTCCCCATGTTGATGGGGACAAGGGCCTCTTCCCGACAACCCTGGCTGGTGGTTGTGGGGGTCTGCGGGCAGTGGGCTTATTGGAATCTGGAAGCCCCTTTCAACAATGGGGCCCCCAGATCCCCCCTCCCTATGTGAATGAGTATGGGGTACATTTACCCCTGACCATTCACCCTGGGCAGGCACACCACAAGGGGCAGGGTCTCTGGGTGACTTCACCGGTTGGCCATGCCCCATAGTTATATAAGAGCTGGCAGCCGGCTTAGCTGGCATAACAGCAGGAGCGATCGTCAGGGCAGGACCGGATTTTTTTAATTTTGAGCGGGTTGGCGTTGGCAGCAGAAGAAGAAGTAGACATCGACAGAGGGAGACGGCATCTTTGGAAGGAGAAGAGCGAAAGAAGAAGACATCATAAGAAGGATACGACCAGAGGAAGAAGACATCAGAAGAAGACCGGAGAAAGATGATTCGTTGGTGCTACACAACGGGGGACTTGCTTCAATTAATAAAGGACTTGTCAAAAAACTGTCTCTTTGTTTTTTGTAACACTACACCTATTTTTTGGGGGCGAATGAGTACTCATTCACATGGGGGATGGCGTCCCTGCCAGCAGACCCCACAACCATCGGCCAGGGTTGTCGGCAAGAGGCCTTTGTCCCCATCAACATGGGGATAAGGTGCTTTGGGGTGGGGGGGCACAGAGACAGCTACTTTCCAGATAAGACCTACAGAGGCCCTGGAGGAACCTGGCTCCCCCTTGTCCCCCTAGTCCTCTGCCCTCCCCACCTTTAGGGAGGCTAAACTGCACCTGTCTACACCTATACAGCCCTAAGTGGCTACATGCCCAAGTTCAGGCAGGCAGTAGAGGGCAGTAAAACTGCAGCTCTGCTACCTGGTTTTACCACCCCTAGCTCCACATGTGAACGAAACCTAAAGTGAGCAGGCCAAATCATTGCAGGAGGCAAAATTAAATTGTGCTTTGGTTTAGAAAATCTGAGTGAAGCCTTCACAATGATAAAAAGCATAATGTCTAAATTAGGGATAGACCGATTATCGGCAAGGCCGATATATCGGTGGCCGATATGCACTTTCCCCGATATATCGGTATCGGCCCGATATTGCCGATATTTTTGTGACGTCATTCTGCCTTCTTATGGCGCCTCCCTCGCCTTGGACAGCCTCATCTGGAGTCGGGACTATTTTCGTGGGAGTGTATCGCAGCCATACACCCACCCACATCAGCCCGGTGCCAGCCAGCCACCCATATCCACAGGCCCTGTGCCAGCCACCCACATCCACAGGCCCTGTACCAGCCAGCCACAGGCACTGTACCAGCGAGCCAGCCAGCCACAGACAGACCCTGTATCAGCCAGCCACAGGCACTGTACCAGCCAGCCACCAACCCACAGGCCCTGTACCAGCCAGCCACCCACAGCCCCTGTGCAAGCCACCCACCCACCACAGGGTGCCAGCCAGCCATCCACCACAGGGTGCCAGACAGTCAGCCACCCACCACAGGGTGCAAGCAAGCCAGCCATTGGGCATTAAACAAAAATGAACATGTCCAGTACCAGGTTTGTGTCAAAAATTGTCTTTATTCTTCAAAACTTTAAATGTACAAAATATCGGCCCATATCGGCCGATACCGATACGCTGTGACCGAAATATCAGTATCGGCCCTGAAAAAAACATATCGGTCTATCCCTAGTCTAAATTCTATAACTACCCCCTATACAGGTGCACTTTAACCATTTGACCTCCGGAAGATTTAACCCCCATGGCCAGACCATTTTTTGCAATATGGCACTGCGTTTAACTGACAATTGCACGGCCGCACTGTACCCAGATAAGATGTATATTCTTTTCCCCCACAAATAGAGCTTTGCTTTTGGTGGTATTTCATCACCTCGGCGGTTTTTATTTTTTGCAATATAAACAAAAATAGACCAACAATTTTGAAAAAAAAAATAATAATTTTTTACTTTCTGCTAAAAAACATACTTAGCCAGTGTTTTCTTACTGTAGGGGAGGTGCTCTAACTATGGGAAGGCATGGATCCACATTCCTGCTTTGCAGGAACACAGGATCAGTGCCTTCCCTACTGACAGAACGGCAATCTGCCTTGTTTACATAGACAGATCGCCGCTCTGGCTCTCCTAAGCCCAGGTTCACACTGAGGCCATTTTGAAATGGTGCCAGTTTAAGTCGGCATTTCAGTCCGACTTTGGGGGGTGATTTCACAGAAATCTGTGCAGGTTACCCAGAAGTCGCCAAAAGTAGTACAGAAACTGCTTTTGGGAATCGGTGCGGTCAGCACTTAGCTCCTATATGACATGCGATTTAACATGTCAAATCGGACTAATGTGAACATGGGCTAATGATCGGGAGGTGCCGGCAGACATCAAGTCTGTGGTACCCGCAGATCAGCTCCTGCTGTGCATAATAACAGCTGGAGCGACTCGCCGGCGCCGCGCATGCGTGCCCCAGACCTAGAAGTGCGGGATCACATACTAGGTACGTAATCCTGCGCAGGAGAGCCGCCTTGCCGCCGTATATATACAGTATAGGATTGGCAAGCGGTTAAAGGCATTTTTGCCTTCAGATAATTCCAAATGTTGGCTTTTGCAGACTCTCCTGTATATTTTATCAGCAACAATGGTTTAGCTGTTACTACTATTCTTTAGCTTTTCAAACATCCCATATATCTTGAGAGTATTTATATAATCAAAAGGAGGCATTCAGGTTCGCTGCCTTGGGATATGATACAAAGATTTTCTCCGCTTTCAACAGAATCCCACGAAGAGCATAACAGACCTGAGACGTATTCCAAGGCAATGGAAATAAATAACTATTTAACGATCCAATCTGTGCCTACACAATACCTTCCTGACGCTGTATCAGCTCTAAAGACCTCTTAAAATGACACAGGATTGCCATTGTAAAACACCAGTCACCATGAAATTCCATTTGGTGTTTTTTCCATAGGGAGAGCTCAGAATATAGACTTACCATACACACCAATTAGATATAGAAAAATAAAATCAGCCAGTAGAGGGCAGTAGCATGCTAGCATACTGCCACCTATATTCATACAATTTATGTTTTTGCAGGCAAAGCATGTCCTTTTATCACCAATAATATTTACAAATCTATTTGACAAAATATATCATGGAATATGATTGAATAATCATAATAACAAGAACAGTATTAGGGATAATAGAAGTATTCAGCCCATCTCCCTTTGAAGCCTGAAAATGATTTGCATCTGCATCTGAGAAAGGTTAACCAGGCTTAAAGGAGAAACATACAGCTACAGCGCCAAGGAAAATGCATTAGCAGAAACCCATGGGCATATTTATTAATGTAAATGATAAAACTTACTTTTTTTTAGTTTTCCTATGATCCTTTCCTAAAACAAATATGCAAATCGTGTGCTACAGGTGTTCTGACTGGTGGATGCCCCTTCTTTTCTAGATCTTTGATCAATAGTAGACTGTTATCCATCAATGATGACTTATTGAGTTGACTTTAACACAAAGATGAGAAAGAAACACACATTTCAGCAAGGAGGACTTACAGTACATAGCCAGCCAACACCAGGGGATTAGACTATGCTAGGGGTCTCCAAAGGATTGCAACTGTTCCACAGCTAGGGTCAGGTGTCCAAAGCTGCACTGTGATCATCCCAACAGCTAGTTGCTGGAGTCCTAGCAACCGATGATGTGCTTGCCCAAGCAGGAGGAGGGAACTTTCAGCGTTCATATCTGCTTTGCCTCCTAGTCCCTACTGTGCTGCTACACAGCCACATGTAAGCAAGTTAAGGGCAAACCACTCTATAGGAATCTAATGTAAGGGGGGTTCTGCAGAGGACACAGATGTCAGAGGTTGCTCTGATGTAAGTGGGGTCTCCTAAGGAAACTCTTATGTAAGGGGTTATACAAAAAAGCTGAAAGCATTAAAAAAAATGCCCCCACCCAGTGCTTATAGAGTGACGTGAACAACAAATAATCCTATAATTGACATTGAAATAAGTCAACTATCAAAATTAATGACAGATATACAGCAGCTACTATATACTAATGTAGCACTGCCCCCTAGAGGACTCCTGAGAATTGCACTTTCTGGATTCCCCTGGGTTACCCTTAGCAACTGATAGCAGACAAATAGCATTTAAAGTCCTTGGCTCAGTCAATAATCAATCCAGGGGAAGTTTTTTTTTCTGTATTTTATTTAGAACTGGGGTAGGAGAAGGGATGAGTGGGATACTCCAAATATAAACTATGCACAATTCTGAGGACACTAGCTGCAATGTGTGCGGCAAGATAGAAATTATGATCCTGTTTAAGTTACTCTTCAGGGTCTGACTTGGCACCCCCTTTCTCACCTTTCTCACTTGCTGTGTGTGCTGAACTCCTGTCCACTGACACTCCACTGGAGCGGTCCCCCTTCCTGGGCAGACCCCTGGCAAGCTTCCCGGTACTCATGGACACTGTTTTTCCCAAGGTTGCTCTGCCTCCAACTCCACTTGTCAGCTTTCCTAGACCTCCTTGCTCAGCACCACACTCTTGGTTCACTAGGCCAACCGCCTGTGACCACCTTCCACAACAGACAGGAGGAGAGACATCCGTCACCCTCCTCCTGGGACCTGGCTTCCCCCAAAAGACACCCTGTCACATGTGCCCTTGGCTTTTATAACATATCCCAGGATGCACCACTGTTTGTGCCAACCCACTGGGATAGTCATAAAAGCCTGTGTGTCACTGGATGGGTTTCCTCCACATCATCAGCCATCATCAGCCCACCTAGTGACGTATTCCACTTTAAGCTGAGGTGGCCTACTGTGACTCCTCCCTAGTCCTTGGCCGACTTTCCCCTCCAGTAGCAGTTCTGTGCGTAAACTGGGATTATGGCTGGAGTGGTCGGTTTGCTGGTGGCTTTGCTGCTGATTGCAGGGCTGGAGTGAGAGCTTGAGAGGTTGCTTGGAAAGGGGATTCTTATGACTAGAAGTCCACGCCAAGGAAAGGTGTTTTGATTTGCACCCAGCATATATATCTAAATTCAAGGTGTCTTTTGGTAGATCATGTGATGAGAGGGTCCTTTCTCTTCTACTTCAGCTTTCACTAATGTTCAGTGACACTCTGGGCTGATAGCAAGTGGTTTGAATGGCGTTGGGTAT
This sequence comes from Pelophylax lessonae, assembly GCF_965119305.1. Classification (NCBI taxonomy): domain Eukaryota; kingdom Metazoa; phylum Chordata; class Amphibia; order Anura; family Ranidae; genus Pelophylax; species Pelophylax lessonae. Next base: position 200,795,449 of record NC_138777.1, on the reverse strand, counting down.
CATTCAACCAGGAAGATGGCCAGTGATCACCAGCGGAGAAGGAAGAGGTGGGCTGTGTTAAAACTGATCTTCGAGTGGCCATAATATTAATAGTGTGGGCTATAACCACCTACAGTTTAACTCTAGCTTCTAGTTTTTTTTTTTTTTAGGAGCAGACTAGAAATAATAGAAATATATTGTAGAAATGAATATATGATTTAACACTTTGACCACGGATAGACTTTAAACTCTTTAAATCACTGGGAAACATACAGAAGGATCTAACGAAGAAACTTTGTCCTGTGGCCCAGATGTGGCCCTTTGCTTGCTTTTATCTGGCCTTTGGGGCACTTTTCCTCCCTCTGATACGAGGCCCTATTGCTTCCACTGACAACAACATTGGGGCATAATTTCTCCTACGGATATAAAACAATGAAACGCTTTTCCTCCCACTGACACCAAAAATGGGGCACTATTCCTCCTAGTGACAACAATGATGGGACACTGTTCCTCCCACAGACACCAGCGATGGGGATATATGTGGCTCAAAAAACACCAGTTTAACCTCCCTGCCCTGGAAATACACAAAACTGGTGAGTAGAATAAGGCGTTGGAGCTCTGACTAAGGGCGCTAAGACCAAAATATGTAAATCAGTATTGTCACCTGTGGAATTATACTTGTAAATAAAAAGGTATTTTGGACAATACGTAGGTATATTGCTGCCGTCTATCACCTTGATATGGAGTTTGGAAAGGCATACGTGGTTGTTTATGCCACCCTTTTTCAACCAAGGTTCCGTGGAACATTAGGGTCCCTCCAGAGGTTGTTAGGGGTTCCTTGAGCAATAAGCAACTTCTGCCTCTTAGATGGGTAACCACTGACACCATTGATATTTTTGGCTATCTGTATGGGTGGATTCTTCACAATTTCTACAAATGTAAGTGTAGCACCCTTCTAGGTAGGTGCTAGTGAGAGAGTATAGTTTTGAGCTCTGTCTGCTTACCAGAGGGGCTGCAGGTAAATCTATATTGTTCTCTGCCTACCAGAGAGCGGGATCTGTTAGTAAGGTCTGCTCATTGTGCTCAGTATGCTAGTCATTCAGTCTAGAGAGTGTTTCACACTGGTCCAATAGGGAGGCATGTTGGACAATGGGAGGAAACCTGACGAATGGGTGCATAGGCTTTTGATACAGTCTAGATGATTGGCAGAGAGCAGGTCGCCTCAGGCCATGCTGGGATACTGTATAAAAGCCAGGAGCACATGTGCTGCGGGGTCTTTCGCTGGAGAGCGGAGTCCCGGAGAGAGGGGGCGCTGCCTCCTCCTCTGTAGAGGTGTCAGAAGGTTGTTCTGAGGACCGGAGGAGCGGTCGACAGGAGCTGAACCCAGAGGTCCAGGAAAGCTGACTGAGAGAGGAGACACTGGAGATCCTGTTTCTGCCGTATCATAAGTACATGAACTCGTGTCAAGGGGCCTGACCTGAGGGGGGCCATCCCTGCTTATAGGATAGTCAGTGGACGGGTGTCAGCAGAAAGAAGATGCTAGGGAGAGTATCCTGAAGATAAAATATTGTTAATTGAAAGCAAGAGATTTAACCTTATTCATCTAAAGTGGCAGAATGAATTAACAGCCTGGCTGTTCCATATCTACAAGTGGAGTTGTGAAGATAGGAGTCCTCAGATATTGTGAATAGTTAAATTGTAGTATCCCACTATTTCCTTCTCCTATCCCAATCTATAAAATAAACAACAAAAAAACTCAATACCCCTGGACTGTTTATTCTTGCCAAGAGGAATGTAGGGACTGTATTTACTTATACCCATGTGTTGGTAGCCAGGGGAGCCCGCAGAGTTAATATCCAGCAGTCCCTACGGGGGCAGTGCTACATAAGGAACATTCCTCCTACTAATTTACCATGAGCCAGTAGCAGAACTACCAGGGTCGCAAAGCTGGCACTTGAGACAGGGCCTTGGTGTTCCACCACTGTGCGGGACCCCAAGATGGCAGGAAGGCAGCCTGCTGGAGAACATGCAATAGAGTTCTTATGTTGGATCACAATTGTGACGGTACTAACCGTCACTGGGATTGAAAGGCAGATACTTAATGAACACAGAATATGGTTTGGATTACTCAAATGGGACAGTAATATTTGTAAACAATATATCTCAAAGAATATTTGAAGACTCTGGGACTCTAGGCCTAGCTGCCTATTGCAAATAAGGCTGCTTCACACTGTCAGACTCCTAGCAGATGCGAATATCATCAGCTCAACCACCTGTCTTCCACACATTGTAAATTATACTGATTTGCTCACCTATTGTTTACGGTGGTTTCTCAGTGTTTACACTTAAGATAATGTGTATTGTATTGCAGGAGCTCAAGGAAGGAAAGTCTGCTAGTTAATTGGCTCAGGTTGATTGAATCACTGTCATATATTAGTTGCTGAGTGGAAATAGTATACTGTTTGTTTTTGGTCTTTAGGTATGTTAATTCTATTTCTTTATACAATTTCATCTGCATATGATAATATAATCAGGCAACCCCTGACCTGTCTGTGATAATCTGATCAGGCGGGGGAGGTCCATGCTGTATATAAATTCTGTGTGACTGTTCAGTAAAGGAGATTCCAGTACAAGCTAAGTTGTCGGTTAGTTTTGTATGTAGGGCGGCTGGGAAATCCTGGTATCTATGTTCACGACTGGGAGGAAGCCGTATACTGAAGGAAGTCCACAAGTACAGTGTGAGTTAAGGTTCCGTAACAATAATAAAGGGCCAAATGATGGGAGAAAAGGGCCCCGGGATCATTGGGAAGGGACCGATGGAAAGGGCCCCGGGACCAATGGAAAAGGGGGCCATTTATGATTTCTTGCACCAGGGTCCTGAAGGTTCTAGTTACGCCTTTTCCATGAGCTGTAGGCACAGTAATTATTAAGCCAGGAAAGTTATTTTATGGGTTCCACCATGTTAAAAAGTTTGTGAAAGACTGGTCTATACTGTAAAGTTGGCTCTTGTTTGTGAATGTTTATATGTTGCCATCTCCCACTGTAGAGCAGGCATGTCCAACCTGCAGCCCGGGGGCCACATGCGGCCCTGAACCCCAGGCAATGCGGCCCACTGCCCCGACAATTTTTTTTTTGCAGGGGAGGAAGGAATTTGGGTCGGGGGCATGGCCACAGCGGCTTCCAACTAATGGTAGGCAAAGGCTTCCTCGTAGGGGAGGGGGGGGGGGGGGTGGAGGCGAGCATGTGCAGTGTTTCTGACTCCTACCACCATGGCCACTTCAAATCACTGAAGTGGTCATGGTGGTTAGAGTGTTCCTTTATTATCTCTCAGAAGAAGTAAACCTCTGTATACTGATTCCATTGCATTTGATCATTCTCTAGTTGTGTTAAATTAGTGCGGGGGGCGCGGCGGCTCGGGAAGGGCGCGGCGGCATTTTATTACTTATATACCTTATCTATAGTATATATTTTATATGCGCCCCAAGAAAATTTCTCTACACTCAATGTGGCCCAGAGAAGTCAAAAGGTTGAACACCCATGGTGTAGAGCATCACTTTTTGTTGTCATTTAAATAGCATGGAGCATCATGGGTAATGCAGTGCAGCAGCTGCATTAAAGGCTGAAAGCCATTCCTGGGTTAAAAATGACATTTCAAAAGATGTATGAGTGTTATTCCACTCCTAACATCAGTAAGAGGAGGATGTATGAGGGCGCCAGGACATTTTTTACGCTGATCTTCTTTCTGCTTTTATGAAGTTCCCTTGCTGTCATCTTTGATTAACTTTGTGCTTTGTCCCCATTTGATCTTTTTTAAACACCTGGGCAGCCTGTGTGCCAAGTTTGCCGGCTGCATCATACTGCATGCATCTCAGGCACACATGCTAAATCTCACTAATATCTCCGGGACTCCTGATGGATTTGCGCACATCTGAGTCTGATTTTTATACCCGAGGACAGTGATTTTATGGGAAACATATAATTGCCTTTTATAGCGCCGGATAAATCTACAAATATCTCCGGCAGTTTTTAATGTTTTGTTTTTCTTGTTCATGTACAAGAGGAAGAGAATGTCGGGAGAGGAAATGGAAAGCTAAGATGTAAAGGTATCCTTTTCCTCATTTAACGATGTGCCTAGGTGGAACAACTACCGCTTTGGAGGCATATTTTAAAATAGAACTCCCGTCAAAAGATAAATAAAATTCATTTAATAACCCAATTAAAGAAAAAAACAAAAAACAGCCTTTGCTGCATTACTTCCTTTAATCTGAATCTGTACCTCGCAATGCTTCTTTCCTGCCACTAGATGTCCTCAGTATTCTGGACTGAATGACAGCCAGCATCATCACACAACTTCCTTTGAGCTCAGGCTGTTATAGATCCGCCCCCAGCCTGTGACTGGACAGTGAAGGAGAAGCAGCGCAGTGATGAGCTCTGTTCAACATGCTTCTTGTCAGTACATCAGCTCCTTGTTTTGCTTCATCCTTTCACATTTTGAGCTCTGCTGTACAGAGACAACAAGAAGCTGATAATCACACTGCTTGCATTTAAAAAAAATACATTTAAAGTGTTACTAAACCCACAACCGTAAAATCAGTCTGTATATGCAGTAAAGCATGCTTGTTATACTCACTGTGGAACCTAAGGGGTTAATCCTTTGCATTGTGTAAAAAGGCTGTTTGATCCTGTCTTCTTCCACTGTCCCCAAACCATCTCCTTATAGAACCGAAGCTTGGGGACAAGCTGCACATGCTCAGTTTGGTGTGAACTGATAGTTCCTTTTTTACTTGGGAGAGTGAATGTGATCAGCACAGGGCCAATCAGTACTGTCCAGACAGAGGGTCAGGGGTCCCGCAGCCTCATAGGACAGTCAAAGTAGAATCAAAATTCCTCCTACAAGCTTTAACCAGACACTGATAGAAGTCATAAGACTGCTATATACTGCTGATGACAAAAGGTATTTAGTAGATTATATTTGCTAAAGTAATTGTATTTCCATGTTCTGTGTACTGTGGGAGACCAGATATAGTGAATGCAGGCTCCTGGGTTTAGTAAAGCTTTAACCTCTTGCCACCCATATAACGAGATAGCAAGAGGGTGGGCACTTGTATTCATGTAAACATTAATCATAGGTGTGCACAGCCTATTGCATTAGGGTGTGCATCTCAAAGCTCAAACACAATGTAGCATAGTAAACTGTGTCTACTATGCTTCAGTTTGTGAATGAACACAGTGAGTGAGTGTGTTCACTGTGTTCATTTAGAAAAGGAAGGGGCTGGTAAGACACATTGACTAGCCCTTTCCCTTGCTCTCCAGGGTGGGGGGGGGGGGGACCAGCAGCACTTTGGGGAGAGGGAACAACATGGGGGGATGCCTGGGCAGTAGGGGGAGTCGGCATTGCACAGAGTGATTAGGGTGTGCCCAGGCACACCTGGCACACCCCTGAGCAAGCCTATGACACTGATGCTCTTTTGTTTACCTCTGCATGGATGTATGATGTATTTTGCTTACCCCGGGGGAATGTGTCTTAAGCGTATGTGCGGGTAGAAGCCAATGCAAAGAGCATCAATGTTTATAAGAATACAAGTGCATACAGCCATTCTCTTTTAAAGCTGACTGTATGCACCACCTGCAGCTCCCCGGTCCCTGGAAAACACAGAGTATTTAATGTTAGGGGACATTTGAACCTGAAAACATCATTGTATATGTAGCCTTACAGTTGCCAAGTTGGGAGGGTGACCCTAACTGATATACTGTATGTCAGAGGTCTCATATGCTCAGGGCCGCTGATAAGACAGTACAGCCAGCCCTTCTGTACTGGGCCCAGGCCCCATCAGTTCAAAAGGGGGGGCCCAGGCACCTGCTAAGCAGGAGGTCTGGCTGAACTCCGTCTTATTGCAGACACCGATCCTCTTCTGCCTTCCCCTGCAGTGCTGCTAGCTTCTTCTCCTCTTTCCCCCTCCAGCTGCACTGCAGGTGTGCCCCTTCCATCAGCTGTTCCGGGCCCCGGTGTGCCCCTTTTCCTCGCAGCGCTGCCAGCTTCCCTCTCCTATCCCGCCAGCAGCTGCTGCGGGCACACCGGAGGATTTTTCAAGAGAGAGCAGGGGAAGGGGCCGGTAAGTATGTCATTTACTGGCCCCTTCTTTTCCTGAATGAACACAGTGGGCGATCGGTACCAATCACTCCTGTATCCATTCATCACTAAAGCATAGTAAATGGTGTTTACTATGCTTCAGTTTGTAAATGAGCAGGAAGCCTCAGAGCGCACCCAATTCATTTATCGGTTCAGCTGAGGCTACAAAGACTAATAAATCTATGTCCTCAGTCACTTTTGGAAGGGGGAAGGGGGCCCTGTCATGTAGGCTCTACAGGCGGGCCCCGTGATTTCTAACAGCAGCCCTGCATATGCTCCATCCCCCATCCTAATATAATATAGAAATATTCTGAATATTGTGTGAACTGAAGGAAGCCGTGTTTCTGTTGATGCTGATATTTCTCTATATTTCAGTATCTAATAGAGAATACATGTTTCCCAGAAATTTGTCTACTTATCCACCCCTTATTTTGTGCAGACAAGTACATCAAGATAAGAAAGCTGTCAGATATAATTTGCTGCTGTGCTGAAAAGAGAGCACTAATCACGGCTGGCGCTCCGGCCCCGGTGTTAAACATATTTCCTCACGCTCTTCCATTAGCGCTGTTTATGCCAAAACATCACTGTCCAAAATGTGTCAACCAACTCCTCGGCTCTCTCCAAATAAACGTCTTGTCACATTAACGGCCTCCTTGTTTTGTGTGTGTCGGTTACGGGGAGTTAATGTGTCTCCAGGTAAAGGTTGGATTATGAAGTGGCTTGCCGTTCCGTCCGAGGAGATGTTAGTGTTGTTTTCTTTTTGTTAAAAAAGAACTACTGTCTTCTGTACTGATCTATGCTTCTGAAGGGCCAGGGGATGGACTATTGCTTAGGTGGCATTGTCCTCCAGGATGCTCTGGTGGGTTCCTTTTCCAAAATTTGGCTGTTTCTGCACTGCTTCTACACCAGAAAACTCTACATTAATTTCAGCTCCAATTCAGTCGGACTTCACTCTTTTTCACTGCTCCTGGCTTTACTTTACTCACCGCAGTGTTTTCTGGCTCCACTCCACTCTCCCCGTATAGCTTCTAACTTTGCTCCACTGTCCTTGTACTACTGTCTCTACTCCACTCTCTCTGCGCTGCTCCTGACGCTACTCCTCTAGACATGCACTGCTCCTATCTCTACTCCACACTCCTCACGCTGCTCCTGCCTCTAATCCACACTCCTCACACTGCTCCTGCCTCTACTCCACACTCCTCACACTGCTCCTGCCTCTACTCCACACTTCTCACACTGCTCCTGCCGCTACACCATACTCCTCACACTGCTCCTGCCTCTAATCCACACTCCTCACACTGCTCCTGCCGCTACACCATACTCCTCACACTGCTCCTGCCTCTACTCCACACTCCTCACACTGCTCCTGCCTCTACTCCACACTCCTCACACTGCTCCTGCCTCTACTCCACACTCCTCACACTGCTCCTATCTCTACTCCACACTCCTCACATTGCTCCTGCCTCTACTCCACACTCCTCACACTGCTCCTGCCTCTACTCCACACTCCTCACACTGCTCCTATCTCTACTCCACACTCCTCACATTGCTCCTGCCTCTACCCCACACTCCTCACACTGCTCCTGCCTCTACTCCACACTCCTCACATTGCTCCTGCCTCTACTCCACACTCCTCACACTGCTCCTGCCTCTACTCCACACTCCTCACACTGCTCCTGCCTCTACTCCACACTCCTCACACTGCTCCTGCCTCTACTCCACACTCCTCACACTGCTCCTGCCTCTACTCCACACTCCTCACACTGCTCCTGCCTCTACCCTACACTCCTCACATTGCTCCTGCCTCTACCCTACACTCCTCAACACTGCTCCTGCCTCTACTCCACACTCCTCACACTGCTCCTGCCTCTACTCCACACTCCTCACACTACTCCTGCCTCTACTCCACACTCCTCACACTGCTCCTGCCTCTACCCCACACTCCTCACACTGCTCCTGCCTCTACTCCACACTCCTGACACTGCTCCTGCCTCTACTCCACACTCCTGACACTGCTCCTGCCTCTTCTCCACACTCCTAACACTGCTCCTGCCTCTACTCCACACTCCTGACACTGCTCCTGCCTCTACTCCACACTCCTCACATTGCTCCTGCCTCTACTCCACACTCCTCACACTGCTCCTGCCTCTACCCCAAACTCCTCAACACTGCTCCTGCCTCTACCCTACACTCCTCAACACTGCTCCTGCCTCTACTCCACACTCCTCACATTGCTCCTGCCTCTACTCCACACTCCTCACACTGCTCCTGCCTCTACCCCAAACTCCTCACAGTGCTCCTGCCTCTACCCTACACTCCTCAACACTGCTCCTGCCTCTACTCCACACTCCTCACACTGCTCCTGCCTCTACTCCACACTCCTCACACTGCTCCTGCCTCTACTCCACACTCCTCACACTGCTCCTGCCTCTACTCCACACTCCTGACACTGCTCCTGCCTCTTCTCCACACTCCTAACACTGCTCCTGCCTCTACTCCACACTCCTGACACTGCTCCTGCCTCTTCTCCACACTCCTAACACTGCTCCTGCCTCTACTCCACACGCCTCACACTGCTCCTGCCTCTACTCCACACTCCTCACACTGCTCCTGCCTCTACTCCACACTCCTGACACTGCTCCTGCCTCTACTCCACACTCCTCACATTGCTCCTGCCTCTACTCCACACTCCTCACACTGCTCCTGCCTCTACCCCAAACTCCTCAACACTGCTCCTGCCTCTACCCTACACTCCTCAACACTGCTCCTGCCTCTACTCCACACTCCTCACATTGCTCCTGCCTCTACTCCACACTCCTCACACTGCTCCTGCCTCTACCCCAAACTCCTCACACTGCTCCTGCCTCTACCCTACACTCCTCAACACTGCTCCTGCCTCTACTCCACACTCCTCACACTGCTCCTGCCTCTACTCCACACTCCTCACACTACTCCTGCCTCTACTCCACACTCCTCACACTGCTCCTGCCTCTACCCCACACTCCTCACACTGCTCCTGCCTCTACTCCACACTCCTGACACTGCTCCTGCCTCTACTCCACACTCCTGACACTGCTCCTGCCTCTTCTCCACACTCCTAACACTGCTCCTGCCTCTACTCCACACTCCTGACACTGCTCCTGCCTCTACTCCACACTCCTCACATTGCTCCTGCCTCTACTCCACACTCCTCACACTGCTCCTGCCTCTACCCCAAACTCCTCAACACGGTCCTGCCTCTACCCTACACTCCTCAACACTGCTCCTGCCTCTACTCCACACTCCTCACATTGCTCCTGCCTCTACTCCACACTCCTCACACTGCTCCTGCCTCTACCCCAAACTCCTCACACTGCTCCTGCCTCTACCCTACACTCCTCAACACTGCTCCTGCCTCTACTCCACACTCCTCACACTGCTCCTGCCTCTACTCCACACTCCTCACACTGCTCCTGCCTCTACTCCACACTCCTCACACTGCTCCTGCCTCTACCCCACACTCCTCACACTGCTCCTGCCTCTACTCCACACTCCTCACACTGCTCCTGCCTCTACTCCACACTCCTGACACTGCTCCTGCCTCTACTCCACACGCCTCACACTGCTCCTGCCTCTACTCCACACTCCTCACACTGCTCCTGCCTCTACTCCACACTCCTGACACTGCTCCTGCCTCTTCTCCACACTCCTAACACTGCTCCTGCCTCTACTCCACACTCCTGACACTGCTCCTGCCTCTTCTCCACACTCTTCACACTGCTCCTGCCTCTACTCCACACTCCTCACACTGCTCCTGCCTCTATTCCACACTCCTAACACTGCTCCTGCCTCTACTCCACACGCCTCACACTGCTCCTGCCTCTACTCCACACTCCTCACACTGCTCCTGCCTCTACCCCACACTCCTCACACTGCTCCTGCCTCTACTCCACACGTCTCACACTGCTCCTGCCTCTACTCCACACTCCTCACACTGCTCCTGCCTCTACTCCACAATCCTGACACTGCTCCTGCCTCTTCTCCACACTCCTAACACTGCTCCTGCCTCTACTCCACACTCCTGACACTGCTCCTGCCTCTTCTCCACACTCCTAACACTGCTCCTGCCTCTACTCCACACGCCTCACACTGCTCCTGCCTCTACTCCACACTCCTGACACTGCTCCTATCTCTACTCCACACATCTCACACTGCTCCTATCTCTACTCCACACTCCTCACCCTGCTCCTGCCTCTACTCCACACTCCTCACACTGCTCCTATCTCTACTTCACACTCCTAACACTGCTCCTGCCTCTACTCCACACGCCTCACACAGCTCCTGCCTCTACTCCACACTCCTCACACTGCTCCTGCCTCTACTCCACACTCCTGACACTGCTCCTGCCTCTACTCCACACTCCTCACATTGCTCCTGCCTCTACTCCACACTCCTCACACTGCTCCTGCCTCTACCCCAAACTCCTCAACACTGCTCCTGCCTCTACCCTACACTCCTCAACACTGCTCCTGCCTCTACTCCACACTCCTCACATTGCTCCTGCCTCTACTCCACACTCCTCACACTGCTCCTGCCTCTACCCCAAACTCCTCACACTGCTCCTGCCTCTACCCTACACTCCTCAACACTGCTCCTGCCTCTACTCCACACTCCTCACACTGCTCCTGCCTCTACTCCACACTCCTCACACTGCTCCTGCCTCTACCCCACACTCCTCACACTGCTCCTGCCTCTACTCCACACTCCTCACACTGCTCCTGCCTCTACTCCACACTCCTCACACTGCTCCTGCCTCTACTCCACACTCCTCACACTGCTCCTGCCTCTACTCCACACTCCTCACACTGCTCCTGTCTCTACTTCACACTCCTCACACTGCTCCTGCCTCTACTCCACACTCCTCACACTGCTCCTGCCTTTACTCCACACTCCTCACACTGCTCCAGCCTCTACTTCACACTCCTCACACTGCTCCTGCCTCTACTCCACACTCCTGACACTGCTCCTGCCTCTACCCCACACTCCTCACACTGCTCCTGCCTCTACTCCACACTCCTCACACTGCTCCTATCTCTACTCCACACTCCTCACACTGCTCCTGCCACTACTCGACACTCCACACACTGCTCCTGCCTCTACTCCACATTCCTCACACTGCTCCTGCCTCTACCCCACACTCCTCACACTGCTACTGCCTCTACTCCACACTCCTCACACTGCTCCTATCTCTACTCCACACTCCTCACACTGCTCCTGCCTCTACTCCACACTCCTCACACTGCTCTTGCCTTTACTCCACACTCCTTACACTGCTCCTAGCTCTACTCCACACTCCTCACACTGCTCCTGTCTCTACTCCACACTCCTCACACTGCTCCTATCTCTACTCCACACTCCTCACACTGCTCCTGCCTCTACCCCCCACTCCTCACACTGCTCCTGCCTCTACTCCACACTCCTCACACTGCTCCTGCCTCTACTCCACACACTCCTCACACTGCTCCTGGCTTTACTCCACTCATCGCAGTGTTTTCTGGCTCCACTCCACTCCACTCTCCCCGTACAGCTTCTAACTTTGCTCCACTGTCCTTGTACTACTGGCTCTGCTCCACTCTCTCTGCACTGCTCCTGGTGCTACTCCTCTAGCTCTGCACTGCTCCTGTCTCTACTCCACACTCCTCCCACTGCTCCTGTCTCTACCCCACACTCCTCACACTGCTCTGGGCTTTACTCCACTCATCGCAGTGTTTTCTGGCTCCACTCCACTCTCCCCGTACAGCTTCTAACTTTGCTCCACTGTCCTTGTACTACTGGCTCTGCTCCACTCTCTCTGCACTGCTCCTGGTGCTACTCCTCTAGCTCTGCACTGCTCCTGTCTCTACTCCACACTCCTCACACTGCTCCTGGCTTTACTCCACTCACAGGCAGTGTTTTCTGGCTCCACTCCACTCTCCCCATACAGCTTCTAACTTTGCTCCACTGTCCTTGTACTACTGGCTCTGCTCCACTGTCTCTGCACTGCTCCTGGTGCTACTCCTCTAGCTCTGCACTGCTCCTGTCTCTACTCCACACTCCTCACACTGCTCCTGCCTCTACCCCACACTCCTCACACTGCTCCTGGCTTTACTTCATTTACCGCAGTGTTGTCTGGCTCCACTCCACTCTCCCCGTACAGCTTCTAACCTTTCTCCACTGTCCTTGTACTACTGGCTCTGCTCCACTGTCTCTGCACTGCTCCTGGCGCTACTCCTCTAGCTCTGCACTGCTCCTGTCTCTACTCCACACTCCTCACACTGCTCCTGCCTCTAACCCACTCCCCTTGCACTGCTGCTGGCTCTATTCTTCTCACACTGCTCTTGGATTTACTCCACTTTTTCCGCACTGCCTATGGTTCTACTCCACTCTCCTCACACTGCTCCTGGCGCTACTCCTCGAGATCTGCACTGCTCCTGCCTCTACTCCACACTCCTCACACTGCTCTTGCCTTTAAACCACTGTCCCTGCACTGCTGCTGTTTCTACTCCACTTTCTTCACACTGCTCCTGGAACTACTCCTCTAGCTCTGCACTGCTCCTGCCTCTACTCCACACTTCCCACATCACTTTTGGTTCTACTCCACTTCTGTGCAATACCACTGGCTCTACTTCACTCTCCTCTCACTGCTCCTGTCTCTACTCCAGTCTCCCTGCACTGCTTCTGGCTCTACTCCACTGTTTTTGCACTGCTCCTGGCTCTATCTCACTTTCCCTGCCTTGCATTTGGCTCTACTCCATTCTCCCTGCACTGCATCTTTCTCTACTCCCTTCTCCTCTCACTGCTTCTGGCTCTACTGTATTCTCCCTGCATTGCTTCTGTCTCTACTTCACTCTCCTTGTACCACTTCTGGCTCTATGAACTCCTTCTACACTGCTGTTAGTTTTATTCCACTCTTCTCACACTGCTTCAGGCTCTACTCCTCTATCCCAGCACTTCTTCGGGTTCTACTACACTCACTCAATACAGCTTGTAGTTTTACTCCACTTTCCTTACAATACTCCTGGCTCTATTCTGCTCTTCCTAAACTACCTCTGACTCTACTCGACTCACCATGTATTGCTTCTGACTCTAATTTACTCTTCTTGCACTGATTTTGGTTTTACTCTATACTCTCTGCACTGTTTCTTGCTCTATTCCACTCTCCCCACACTTCTTCTGGCTCTACTCCGCTCTCCCCGCACTGCTTCTGGCTCTACTCCACTCTCTCTGCAATGCTTCTGGCTCTACTGAACTCTTCCCACACTCCTCATGACACTCACACACTCACTCCACCTTCCTTACACTGCTTTTGGCTCTACTTATCTCTCCCCGCTCTTATTCTCGCTCTACTCCACTCTACATACACTGCTCTTGGTTTTACTCTACTCTTTTCGCACCACTCCTGGCTCTACTCCAGTCTTTGCATGCTGCTTTTGGCTCTGCTTCAATCTCCCTGTACTGCTTCTGGCTTACTCTTCCTACACTTTTATTGGCTCTACTTTCCTCGCACTGCTTCTGTCTCTACTCAACTTTCCCCACACTTATTCTGGCTTTACCCCACTCAACGCCAATCTTCTTTTACTATACTCTTTTTGCACTGCTCCTGGCCCTACTCCACTCTTCTCAGGCTTCTCTTGGCTCTGCTCCACTCTCCCTGGACTGCTCCTGGCTCTACTCCTCTCAAGCTACAGTGCTGAAGACTCTACTTTATTTTCTAGATATTGTTTTGTCTCTATTTTACTCTCCCCACACTGCTTCTGGTTTTAAAAATGTTTCCCACACTGCTCCTGGCTCTCCCTTTACTGACACTGCAGCTTTACTTTGACATCCAGTAACAAGACTCACACAAGTGAAGAGGCAGAAGAAGGCCCTGATTGTAGTGAGGGAACCTCAGTAGGATTTTACCATCCCATTCCCTAGCACTATAGTCCTAAATATCCATTATTTCAGCTCTTTACAAATCTAGGACCACTGCAGCTGTAAGAAGCAGGGTTACATCCTCTGGCCGCAATGATCTTCAGTGCTGGCCACACCTGCACAATAAGACTTGTACTCATCTTTTGTTCCCCTGCCAACCTGTTAGGGGCTGGATGAGGGGAAGAGGGGCAAGAGGGGGTGGCCAATTAACTTAGCCTCTTATTTGACCTATATTGGCAATGCAAAGTTTCATTTTAGGGCCCCTTAAATTTCGCAGGTTTATAAGCAGGGATGCCTATCACCTTGTGACTATGCTGATTGTAAAAATATTGCAAAGTTCAGCAATTCACAATTTTTCATGTCTGAAGTCCCCATTGGCTGTATCGTAAAACTTGATGATTTACAGTAGCCATGATATGAAATGACATTTGCGGCTTAGTTGCCCCTAAGGGCTCTATTTCCTACAAGGTTTTCCAGTGTTTAGTACATGAAGACCAGTTAAGTGCAGTGAGATGCAAAGATCTGCTGAGATGTACATGGAATAACAGAGAGATGGCAACCTAGGGAGTACTAGCCGTTTATTAACATCAGCCCCCCTGCTAAGGCTACAAGAGAACGGTCGCAGTTTGTTAGGTTCTTAGTGCCATTTAATTGCCCAGTAATAAGCTTTCATAACAATAGAGTCCTTTATATAATTGGTAGAGAAATCTCCAGAGAGTAGTTATGATGGTGCCAATGCTCCTTTTGCAGACTGGTTTGTTCTAAGAGCTTGATGAGAACAGATGGTTGATATTTGTTCCCTATCTCCATGCATAAATATAAGAGGTTATCTATGCATTAATGATTTTCAGGTATAAATAGGTAATCTCATTAAAAAAACAGTTCCAGGTAGCAAGTAAATTCCTTTTCTGAACACAAAATTCTGTCACTTAGCTAAATATAAGAGTCTACCTGTTTGACTTCAAAGTGTATGTCCAACCAAAATGTTTGCGAAGGGAAATCTTTCTAGCGGAACCCTGGATAGCGCTAAGAACTGGAAGGGCTCTAGCTGTCACCTGCTTGATCCAAATGTAAAAAGAAAAGTTTGGGCAGGGCTTACACTTTAAAGCTGAACTCTAGCATCTCTTTCAATCTTGTTCAGTTGTACAGGCTCCTCTCCTGTTCTGAAATTACTTTCTCTAATTATACTACACAATGCAGCAAGTCAAATAGAACCTTCCTCATTTCCTGGCAGGAGGACATCCAGGCCTTTTATCTTCAGATCTACTGTTCTTGGTTCATCTCCCTCATTCAATGGATATCAGTTTTATTTTAATCATGGAAGGTCAGCATCGCATGTGGGCATTACCTAGGGTGATTTGTATGCAACTGCAGTCTTCCTAGGAACACCCACTCTTCTAGACTGACATCCACCCATCGAGGAATGGTAATGCTTGCTTACCCCTCCCAGAACCCACTGCTTGCATTATGTCTGAAGGCTCTTGAGGGGAGTATTGTGGTAGGGAACTCTGATGTTTACGCATTCTGCTGGTCCCTCTCACCAGCCATAATATGCCTGCATTGCAAAGATAAACACAGTGATCCAGTGATGTAATAAAAATGGTAAGGTTTTATTTAAAAATTAAATCAGTAGCATGTTGAGGGAGAAAGGGATAATCAGTGAAAGCAAACTATGTGCAGAATAAACTCCAGCTTTAATTCAATAGTTTTGATGATTTACTCATATTCAGCAGCTAGATTGATGTAGGGCTGCTCTGGGCTCTGCTGCAAGTTTGATTGCTTCCTCCTGCCTTCTGTAGACTTCTAGAATATAGTGGGTGGAAGAATCAAAAAAGTAGCCTGAATATTTGTGCAATGTCAGCCAATCCTTGGGGAAAGGTGCCCCGATAGTGGCTGGGAGAATGTATAAATAGTCTGGAGCTTGCAAGAGCAGTGTTCTTCCCCAGGAGGATAGGATCCCAGTCAGAAGGGGTGCTGATTCACTTCCTGACAGTACAGCTGAAGATCCTTCAGGTCTCATCGAGCTGGCCGCTGTGCTTAACTGGGGGGCCTATTCTGCTGTAGTTCCTAGAGCTAAAATAGGGGTTTCACTGAGGATCTGGTCTGGAGGTTCACTGAGGAGTCTGTCTGCCTGAGCTGGAGGTAGATATCCAAGTCCCAGGGACACTGTGAGTACAGACCTGAAAGGGGTATCCTAGTAACTGTTGCTGCTGTTAACCCCTAGTGCAGTAGTAATAAGGCTTGCCTGGCCTGGGACATTAAAGACAAAAGAAAAATTGTCCGCAAACCACCACGGAGTTATAGCAAATAAGATCCTTTATTGTCACCATAGCCAGAAAGCAGAACAGGACCAAATGTTGACACGTTACACACGGACATCTCGTGCTTAAATTATAACCATGATGGCCTGGGACATTGCTTATGGTGTCCAAGTGCTGTCCACTTCATGTTCTCCTACTCAGGGAACTGTTCTGAGAAGCTGCTACAAAAGGAAGAGTGTCCCCACATTCCTGTTCAGTGTTTTGGAGTATCCCACAGACTCCTTGAGCCCATCCAAGTTACTATGCTATAAACCTAAAAAAAGGCAACCCTTAGACTGTTTATTTGAGCCAAAGAAGTGAATGTTGCTATTTACCTAGCAATTGCTACACAGAGGGAAAAGAACCCGAGACACAGCTCCTGTGGAAGTGCCACTACATTGGGTAGGGTGTTTACATTTTTTGGAACTAAATCATACTGTCCCTCTTTCCTTATTATTTGTGCCTCTTTTTGGTATAAGTTACGGGCATTCATCCCAGGGGTGAAAACTGCCCTAAGCATAAGTATGATTTTGTGTACTGTCCATCCCCACCCAATTGCAGCAGCTGTCAGCCTCTTATAGAGTTTGATAGCCTGCCAGCAGTAGAGCTAAGCAGTGCGCCTGTGCCCATCCCTCTCAGCTAAACACTGGAGGCTCATACATCAGGACTAAATGTAAGGCATTTTTATTTAGAGATGAAGCCGTGCCAGGTGATGGCACACTATACCTGCATGTCTGACCATCTTATGATGTCTATACCCAACTTTAGAATCACCTCCATTCATTTAGATTGCTGTATTGAAGATGAATATAAAGAGTAAGATTGAGAGCAAGCTTCATATTTTAAAAAGAGATGTTTTCTTCTAAAGACCATATGGAGAATCAACATGTTGAGGTCCTATAGAGGGAAACACCTTATTTAGCTGACATATGCTCAGGACTGATTCAGGCAAAACATGACAAGCTCTGTCAACTGTAAAAAATTAGTACATGGAAGGTGATATAAATGTCTCATCAGGCTGAAAGTAAATTTTCCCATGTATTGAAAATGCCTAAAAGGAAATGTTTGCATTGTATATAAAGCAGAACTAAGCTGCTGAGGGTCCCCAGAGCTCTGGCCAACATGTGCACTGCATATCTGTACATTATGGCACTGTTACCCTACAAACTGCTCTTCTGTGGGGATGCAACAGTTGAGCTTCCCTACATCTGCCTATCATCACTGGTGCCATCTTCTTCCTGGTCTGGTGTTGGTTTGCTTCTAGGTCCGAAGACTTCAGACTTCTCTTTTGACTGGGAGGGATGAGGCACCTTTACCTTTTGCCTGCCTGCCCAGGACTTCCCAATCAACTCTATTCTGGTGGTCAATAAAACTTGTGGGTGGTAGATTGTTTGGTTTCTGGTGATTACCTGTTTTTCCATTCTTTCGGTAAGTTTTTGGTCAATGCAGGAAAGAATTACCACATTATGCCGTAACATTCCAAGCAATAGACTTAGCAGAGAAAAATATCTAATACAAAACTATCATATGATGTCACCCCAGTTGCTATGTTTTAGTCATAGTTGATTGGTTTAGTCTTATTTCAATGTCCTGTGCTTGAAAACATAGGAAGTGGGATGCAGAAAAATGGCAATAGGTTCTCTGGACTGCTGAGTCAAAGTTTGAAATATTTGGCTGTAGCAGGAGGTAAGTTATTTGCGAAGGGTTGGAGAGTGATACAGTAATTAGTGTCTGCAGGCAACAGTAAAGCATGGTGGAAGTTCCTTGCAAGTTTGGGACTGCATTTCGGCAAATTAAGTTGGAGATTTGGTCAGAATCAACTGTGTCCTCAATGCTGAGAAATGCAGGACTATGCAGATACTTATCCATCATGCCATACCATCAGTTAGGTGTTTGATCGGCTCCCAATTTGTTCTGCAGCCGGACAACAACCCCAAACATGAAGCCAATGTTATTAAAGCAGAGTTCCACCCTGGGAATACTTTTTTTAATAAAAATACTCCCGGGACAGTCAGGGCTAATAAATTCCACAATGGCTAGCCTCTGATCTGTCTCGGGTTGCACTTACCTTTTAGGAGAAATACTTACATTGAAAAAGTATTGTCCAGCGCTGCCATCTCAGGTGTGGGCAGCTTGAAGCCAGCGCGATCCTCTTCTGTGTCCTCTTCTGTCTTCTTCGGTCCCACGATGCACTGCACCGGCCGCGCCGTCAGTTCCGGCATGCCCAGAAGCTGTTTAGAAGGGAATGACGCACGCGCACCGGAACTGACATTGGGGCCGGTGCAGGCGCATTGATTCCTGGGAGCGATGACGTTCAGCTCCCAGGAATCATTGCAAAGCCGAGGGGAGGAAGAAGGAAGTAAGGTAAGGATATTTTCTTCTATACGAGGTAAGTAAAAAAAAAATAAAAATTTCAATTATCCATTTGTTTTTCAGGTGACCCGGAGCGAGAAGATGGAGGTAAGTATAAATTTAGGGTGGAACTCCGCTTTAAGAACTATCTTCAGCATAACAAGAACAAGGGGTCCTGGAAGTGATGGTTTGGCCCCTTCAGTGCCCTGATTTTAACATCATCTTATCTTTCTTGGATTACATGAAGGGACAGAAGGATTTGGGGCAGCCTACATCCACGGAAGATCTGTGGTTAGTTCTCCAAAATGTTTGGAACAACCTACCCGCCGCATTCTTTCAAAAACTGTGTGCCAAGTCTACCTAGAAGAATCAAAGAATTGATACAGTTTTGAAGGCAAAGAGTGGTCACTCCAAATATTGATTTGATTTGAATTTCTCTTCTGTTTGCATCAATTCAAATACACTATTAACACTTCTTTTTTCTGAAAGCATGAAAGCATTCCTAATTTATATATATTTTTTTATTATGCACATGTATAAAAGAAATGATAAAAAAGTACATTTAAAATTATTCAAATTAATATAACCAAAAAACCATAGTTTGCTTTCAAAAGTAGAAGTATTCATAAGGAAATAGTAGACTCAGTTCTGCATCCCAACTTGGCCTGAATCTGTCATTAGGAAAAGCAATAGCCGCAGAAGGCGCACATGGCGGGGAACCCCACCCTACGTGTGCATGTGGGCAGTACACACACTGTAAGCGGTCTGTTGCAAATGCTTCGGCACTTTGCAACTGTGATTGATTGCTGCTGTAGGAGGCATTTGCACAAAAGGTAAGGGTGGGTTAGCACCCATTAAAAGCTCACATCTCTGATTAACTCCCAATCTGCCATCTATTTTGCATTTGGAAACCACCTTCCAAAAATCTGTGGCTTCCCCTGCCCATGAAAAGCAACAATCTGTTTCATGGGTGGAAAGGAAGATATTTACATGAACATCTTTGTCATATTTCCATAAGGAGTGATTAAGCAGACGCCTCACATGTCATCACTCTGTTAGTACGTGTCATCTTCTAAAGATAAATAATATGAATAATACATTGCCGCCTGGGCAACAGCGTCACACTGCAGCTTGCCGCAGCCCTGCTGAAATAAAAAAGCTATTCCATAAGGCTAGCACAGGCTGGTCTGGAAAATAATTAAGAGCAACATGCTTTGTGCCTTCAACACGACAAAGTCAGATTAAAATCTTTAAAGGAAAAATTTATGTGATGTAGAAGTGCCCTTGTGTAATTGGAAAATGTATTTGAGATCTGATAAGGGGCTTCACAATGATGACAGTATGCCAAAGCATTAAGATCAAGAGAGAATTCTCGTATGTTTCATGGCGAAGATATGAATAAACCTTTAGTAGCTCTTCACTTAAAGTAGACCTAAACCCTTTGCCAACAGAAGCCATTTTTCATCCTTCCCTTCAAATGCCCTACTACCTGGGCAGAAGAGGCACCTGCGTGGGGTGTCGTGCTGCGGAAGGGTGCAGCAAGGGCAAATAACCTCTCCTGCCCCCAGGAGAAGTGTGCAGGAGATCTAAAACTTATCATTCAGATTACATAGGGAGATTGCCACTTTTTAAGACTCTACTTAGGCTTGGTATGGTCCAAAAGAGACCATTGCACATCATGATGATGTAAGGCACCATAAGACCTGTATATACTGTATATATAATAAGTGACTGCCTGCTGGCAGTTAGTGTTGGTGTGGAGTCAAGGAAACTATTTCAGTTTCTAGAAATTACATCTTCAATAAGTTTTATTGGTCAGCTTCATAAGGGAACAAATGAAAACTGATGCCTTAGAGCAGTATTTCTCAACCTTTTTTCAGTTAAGAAACTCTTTTAAATTATGGACAAACTCGAGGCACCTTCCAAAATTATGGACAGTCTTTTCGGTGCCCCATTCTAAAATATAAAAATATTCTGATAGTTTTACACTAGACAGCAACATCAATACACTTAGGAAACCAAATGTCAGCGGTTGTCTATTCTTCCAAAGCAGATACAGCTTTGCGAACTGGTACTGACTACCTAGTATTCCGATGTTTCTCTTCTCCCTCGGTTTTTCTCCATCACTTAGCTAATGAGACCCCAAAGATGATGGAGAGAGGCGAAGGAGGGTCAAACAAGGATGATATACAGGCAACTGACATCCTCTATATCAACTGATGATGTCATTGGTCGTTGGGATGTTGGCAGCAAGAAAGTTGCAATGGTGCACAATGAAAACCTGTGGCTTTGTGTAACTAAAAGGCAGGTTTCATCCACCCACCGGCATATATATAATTTCTAGGCATTTTGCCAAGGCACCCCTGAAGAAACCTCAAGGCACCCCAGGATTCCTGGGCACCCTGGTTGAAAAAGGCTGCCTTAGACAGAAGTAGCTTAGAAATATCTGTCAGGAGATAGATTACAAAAAAACAGAAGATAAGCATGATGGATCTTGAAAGAGTACAGGCAGTCCACAGGTTACAAACACAATAGGGTCGGTAGGTTTTTTCTTAAGTTGAATTTGTATGTAAGTTGGAACAGGCACATTTTTTTAAAAGTAACTGCTGTCTATGTCCCTGTTCAGAAGATTTCACCTCACTTTCTGTCCCTGTGACAATTGGATTTTTAAAATTTTGGGTTGTTGTGGAAACAAGGATTGGTGATAAAGCTTCAGTGGAGACACCTTTTTCCCATGAGAACTCTTACAGGAGTGACATTTCCCTTCCTAGGGGTAGATTTCCTCTCTCTTCTTGTTGTCTCCCCTGTTTGTAAGTAGGAGTCCTTTGTAAGTCGGATGTTTGTAACCCGGGGACCACCTGTAGTCCAGTTAGGCTATCCCTCTCATTTGTAAAAAAGAAAATAAAGAAGGAGAATCTTGTACTCTTTTTAATACTTTAGCATAATGCATGTAACGCAGCAAAATTAAAAAAAAAAACAACATATTCAGTACATCTCTACAATATTTCATATTTCCCCCGATTAAAAACCACTAAAGGTACAGAAAAAAAAAACTTCTTCCTGCAGCTAAAAGCGTGCAATTGCCGCAGTAAAATCCCAACTAGCGCTGTCTGTCCTGTCTGTTGGACTACAGAATTTCAACTATCCCCGCTCCTTTCTGTCCCTCTCCAAATGCATACATTACTTTCTTTCTGCGTAGGAAAATGCTGGTGTCTTGACTCTAAATAGCCTGTTCTCACATCATCTAGGACATCCTGGATGACGAAACGTGTTGGACGGAGATTACATGTGACATCAGTCTGACCACTGGATTGCACATTCGCATACCTAGCAGGAATAACTGATGGAGCATCACTCCATCAAAGCGATAGGCATCTTATTCAGAGTTCTGGTTCAGGCACCTACAAATGTGAGTGTTTTAACTAGGTTATGGTTTTATTCTGCAAAAAAAGAGGTACTTTCTGCCTTTGCCTATACTTGACTGTAGTTAGAATCGGAAAGGAACCAGATGAAGGGGAACATTAATACACGTACAAAACAAGCACATTAGACCCAATTGACCAATCTGAAGTCAAAAATGGCTACCATGCACAGCTGCTCCAGATTTTGCTCTCCAGCTTTAGTAAATTAACCTGATAGTGTGTTAAAGCGGAGTTCCACTCATTTTTGTGTTTATTAAAAGTCAGCAGCTACAAAAAGTGTAGCTGCTGACTTTTAATAAACACACACTCACCCGTCCAACGATCCAGCGATGTGCCCGCTTGAAGCCTCGCTTCTCTCCCTCTGCTCTCTGTGGCACTGGCATTGCAAATGTGGGCACCCGGCTGTGACAGTTTGCGGCTTTACAACCTTGTGCACACTGTGCATGTGCGAGACGCGCAGCGCCTCCCCATTGGCCGGGCAATCTTCTGGGACCTGTGATGTGTCCCAGAAGATTGCAAAGAGGGAAGGGGAGAGAAGAATAGTACCTGTTCTGCCCCCCAAAAACTGATATACCAAATGTGGCATATTTGGGGGGGAGGAATGCTTAAAGCGGAATTTCCCCTTTTGGGTGGATGCACCAAATATTTTCAATTTATGAAAGGTCTGTACTGCAGGCAGGCCAAGAGTCTCTACTGCAAAGCCATGCTGTTGTCATAGATGCAGTTTTTGGCTTAGCATTTTCCTGCTGAAATATGCAAGGCCTTCCCTGAAAAACACATCATCTGGATGGGAGTAAATGCTGTTCTTAAACCTGGATATATCTTTCAGCATTGATGGTGCCTCTCCAGATGTCCAAGCTGCCCATTCCATACACACTAAGGCACCCTTATGCCATCAGAGATGCAGGCTTTTCAAGTGAGCACTGATAACAAGCTGGAAGGTCTCTCTCCTCTTTAGTTCGGAGGATGCGGCGCCCATGGTTGACAAAAAGAATGTCAAATTTGGATTTGAGGAGATTTCTACTTTGCAACACACCATTTTAAATGCAAAACCCAATGCTGTCAAACCACTTCTACAATCCCATACTCTCATTCTCAATGTCTAAAGATATAATTCTTACTACAAATGCCATAAAAGAAAAAATTTATGTAAAGGCAAAAAGTGAAAAATATATATATATTTTATGGCACTTGCAGTAAAAATTATAATCTTTAGACGTTGAGAATAAGAGTATAGGATTGTATAAGTATTTTGACAGTACTGGGTTCTACATCTTATATTCTAGAGGATGTTTTGCACCTTATACAACAGCAGCAGTCACTTTTTATTAACCACTTGCCGACTGCCTAACGCCGATCTACGTCGGCAGTCAGCCCCTCACAGGCAAAGTGACGTAGGGCTACGTCACTAGCTTGTGAGGGTCTAGGGAGCGAGCGCGCGCCCCCGGAGGCGCGCTCCCGCTCCCGCGTGGTCACGGACCCCCCCGCGCGTGTGACCGGCGGACCCGATGTCCGCCGGTCACTCGGCGATCGGCGGGGGAGAGGGAGAATGTCAGGCAGCTTGTGTAAACAAGCCACCTGTCATTCTCCTTGCTGTTAGGATACTGATCACTCGGATCTAGTATGTAGATCCGTTGATCAGTGTCCATACAGCTCAAGCCCCAGCCAATCACAGTAGAAAGCACGCCCCTAGGGATACACACAGCCCCTCCCTCCCAAATAAAGTTAACCCCTTCACTACCAGTGTATTCTTACAGTAACAGTGCATATATATAGCAGGGTCCGATCTGTCCGCACCAATGTCGCAGTACCGCAAAAAAAATCGCAGATCGCCGCCATTACACGTTAAAAAAAAAACCAACAAAAATGACAGAAATCTTTCCCTTTGTTAGTAAACGCGATAACTTTTGCGCAAACCAATCAAAATACGCTTTTTGCGATTTTTTTTACCAAACATAGGTAGCATAAAACAAATTGGCCGAAAAAGTAAAAAAATTTTGATTTTTAAATTTTTTTTTGGGGAATTTCATATAAAAAAATGTGAAAAATATTGCTTTTTTTGCAAAATTGACGCTCTTTTTTTGTTTATAGCGCGTGATCAAAAAATCGCACAGGTGATCAAATACCACCAAAAGAAAGCTCTGTTTGTGGGAAAAAAAGGACGCCAAATTCGTTTAGGTACAGCGTCGCACGACCGCGCAATTGTCCGTTAAAGTCACGCAGTGCCGAATCGCAAAATACCCCCTGGTCGGAATGGGGGTAAAATCTTCCGGGGCTTAAGTGGTTAATTGACACACATACCGTAGCGTGGGGTTTTATACCATAGCGCGGGGTCTATAACATTTAAGTAACCATTTTAAATGCGCTTTGGCCCAGAGAAGATGGTGGTGTTTCTGGATCATGTTCAGATATGGCTTCTTCTTTGCTTGATAGAGCTTTATCTAGCATTTTTGGATGGCATGGCAAATTGTGTTGTAGCAAGGTTTCCAGGCCTGTGGCCTGATGTGGGTCTGCCATCAGTACCGGTACTCTCTCCAGCCCATGTGAGCTGTGACCCTGGGTGTGACAACTGAAGCAGCGACAACTCCGGCATCTTTGTTTGTGGTTTTTATTTGGTTTAAAAGGGGATGGGAGAAGGGAATGAGTGGGATACTCCTTGAGGCTTGAACTAATTAAATGTGGGACTCTACTCCTGAAAAATGGCCGTTGGCGCTTCCTTGACACCAGCCAGCGCCAGCCAACGCTCACTAACACTGTAAATATCCTGTAGAACACAGAAGTGCTGAATCCTCGACTATTAGTCCAGAAGATCCAGGACTGAGAACTGTAGAACTCCTGACACTGTTGTGCCGTGGAAGTCACTGAATACTGTTCCCCGCTTTCTCTAGCTTGAGGTAGTATGAAGTAAAACTCTGTATAGCTGTACTTGCAACTGACACACTCTGTATCATTCAGGGCGCAACCGCAGGTGCCCCCCTTTACCTTGAACTCTTCAGGGTCCACTGACTATGTACCCCCTCTGTAGCTTCAGGGTCCTCAACCTAGGTACCCCCTTTACAACAGCTGGCACTGGATGCTAGAACCTCTTCCAGAGTGGTCCCCTCTAACTTCGGGCAGACCCCAAGGGGTAATCCTCAGTACCCACGACCTGTGTAGGCTTTCCTGGGACTGGACCCCTCTCTCTCTCCGCAGGCTCTCGGCACATCGGATC
Source organism: Pelophylax lessonae (assembly GCF_965119305.1). Lineage (NCBI taxonomy): Eukaryota > Metazoa > Chordata > Amphibia > Anura > Ranidae > Pelophylax > Pelophylax lessonae. The sequence goes on along the minus strand of NC_138777.1, from coordinate 200,770,123 downwards.
CCCTCAGCTCACTCAGCACGCTCTGGACACTCAGACGACACCCCGAGACATTCACTACCTCAGACAGGAGGAGAGACAGCCATTTTCTCCTTCCTGGGACTCTGCTCCCACCAAAGACATTGTGTCATGTGCCACTCCCAAACTTATACCCACTCCCAGAAACCTTTGCAGCACAATCTGCCTCCTGGGGTAGTTACAAGCCTGGATGTGTCCTCTGATTGGGTTTCCTCCACCGCCCTATGAGAAGCCTCTCACAGGAGCCAGTGGGGAGACTCCCCCTTCAGCAGGCACACCTGGAAACCATGATGCCCTGACTATTAAATCACAGCTCCGCTGTTAGGCAGACAAGGCCCACTATCTTTACCTAGCACCTACCTGTAGGGTGCTAAACTGTTAACAGACGGTAATCTTTGGAAGTATTCCTGAGTCCATCCAGTGATGTCAATCACAGAATCCTGCCTGTTTTAATGCAATGCCGCCCAAGGGTCCAAAGATCAAAGGCATCAAATGTTGCTATTTGGCCTTGTCCATTCCACAGAGATTTCTCCAGATTCTATGAATATTTTGATGATATTGTATACTGTAGATGATGATACGTACTGTATATGTAAAGCCTTCGCAATTTTACATTGAGGAACATTATTCTGAAATTGCTCAACAAACTTTAGATGTAGCTTTTCACAGATTGGTGAACCTCTGCCATTCTTTACTTCTAAAACACTCTGACTCTCTAAGATGCTCTTTTTATATCTAATCATGTTACTGACCTGTTGCCAACTAACCTTTTTAGTTGTAAAATATTTTTCCAGCTCTTCCATATTTATACCACTTACTATGCCAGCTTTTTGTTGCCCTGTCCCAATTTTTTTGAGATGTGTTGCTGGTAATTTCAAAATGACCCTATTTTTTTCTTAAAGTGGTTCATTTTTTCAGTTTAAACATTTGATATGTTTTTTTTTTTTCTATTGTAAATAAATTGGGGGGTTTTCTGAAATTTGCAAAAAATTGCATACTGTTTTCATGTAGATTTCACACATAGTCCCAACTTTTTTGTAATTGGGGATGTAAATGTAAAAGGAATACATTTGTTTTATTGTAAGCACGTACAGTTATATCTTATGCAGCATTAAAACGTTAATCCTTTGAAATGTGATTATTGCAGGATCATTAATTGAGTCGTTTGAAGTAAGTGATGGTTCAATAATAAAAATAAATGAAGTTGACTTTACTTAGTATGATGGTAATAGTTACATCATAAAAAGTAGCGATATAAGCTTAAATTTGGACTGTGGAAACTTCACACTTGACCTCATGCAACTTGGATTTTGTGCCTCTCCACTCTTTCTCCAGACTCTGGGACCTTGATTTCCTAATAAAAAAGGAAAATTTCCCACAGTCCGTAATGATTTGTGGAGCAATGCCATCTGGTGTTTGTCCACTGTGTTTTATTAAGTCCAAAGTCAGCTCAGCCCTCTACCAAGAACTTCTAGAGCACTTCTTGCTTTCCTCTGCTGGCCAGCTTTATGGAGATGCAGATTTAATTTTCCAGCAGGACTTGGCACCTGCCCACACTGCCAACTGTACCAGTACCTGGTTTAATGATCATGGTATCACTGTGCTTGATTGGCCAGCAAACTCTTCTGACCTAAACCCCATAGAGAATCTGTGGGGTATTGTCAAGAGGAAAATGAGAGACGCCAGACCCAAAAATGCTGACAACCCGAAGGCCTGCTATCAAAGCAACTTGGACTTCCATAACACCTCAGCAGTGCCACAGGCTGACCGCCTCCATGCCATGCCTCATTTGATGCAGTAATTCATGCAAAAGGAGCCCCAACTATTGAGTGCATACTATACTGTACATGGACATACTTTTCAGTAAGCCAACATTTCTGTATTAAAACCCTTTTTGTATTGGTCTTATGAAATATTCTATTTTTCTGAGATACTAAATTCTTGGTTTTCACTAGCTGTAAGCCATAATCATCAAAATTAAAAGAAAGAAATGCTTGAACTATATGACTCTGTGTGTAACACATCTATATATAATATTTGAGTTTCACTTTTTGAATTGAATTACTGAGATAAAATAGCTTTTTGATGATATTCTAATTTTATTTGATGCAGCTGTATATCAATACCTACCAAATAATATGCTGTACTATTTTAGAAAGTTCATACCAAATCTAGAGACATGCCAGAAGCTGGACATCAAACTTTTGCCTAGTGTATGTATCTAGCTTGGGTTTATGCCGTTGACAATTTGGTTAGATGTTAGGAACCCATCTGTTATGCATACAACCAGCTGGGTAATTGGTAGTTGTCTGAATATAAGCTGGTCACCTGGAGCTCAAAGGTGGAGCTTAACGCTGGCTACATATTGTACAATTTTTATTGTTCAACTTCCTTTAGATTTAGGAGTAAAGGAGGATTTGAAGAAACAAAGCGCATAGTGAATTTTTTTTTGTTGCAAAAAAGGTCATTGTGTTCTGAGGAGTGATCCATTCACATGGGTATAAAAAAAATCGCACAATGGAAGTATTTTCATTGGAGCACACAGAGAAATATTGATCTTATGGACACTAATAATATATCTAACAATTCTATATAGCAATATTACAGTATATGGTTTAACCCACATATTTTATTGTATACTGTTTTGGTTTTGTGGATTTTTGCCTCTTATTGTTTGGTACATTTGTGGTATGGGGTTAACCACTTAAGCCCCGGAAAATTTTACCCCCTTCCTGACCAGGGCCTATTTTGCGATTCGGCACTGCGTGAATTTAACGGACAATTGCGCGGTCGTGCAACGCTGTACCTAAACGAATTTGATGTCCTTTTTTTCCCCACAAACAGAGCTTTCTTTTGGGGGTATTTGATCACCTGTGCGATTTTTTGATCATGCGCTATAAACAAAAAAAGAGCGTCAATTTTGCAAAAATAACAATATTTTTCACATTTTTTTATATGAAATTCCCCCCCAAAAAATGTAAAAACCGAAATTTTTTAACATTTTAGGCCAATTTGTTTTATGATACATATGTTTGGTAAAAAAATTGCAAAAAGCGTATTTTGATTGGTTTGCGCAAAAGTTATTGCGTTTACTAAGAGAAAGATTTCTGTAATTTTTGATGTTTTTTTTTTAACGAGTAATGGCGGCGATCTGCGATTTTTTTTGCGGGACTGCGACATTGGGGCGGACAGATCGGACCCTTGACTGACATTTTTGACTCTTTTAGGGTTACCAGTGACATTACTACAGTAATCAGTGCTATACATATGCACTGTTACTGTAAAAATGACACTGGCGGTGAAGGGGTTAACTTTTTTTGAGAGGGAGGGGTTAAGTGTGTCCCTAGGGGCGTGTTTCTAACTGTGATTGGCTGTGGCTTGATGTGCAAGAACAGTGATCAACGGTCCTACATAGTACAACTGTTTGATCACCATTCTTACACAGGGGAGACTGACAGGCGGCTTTGTTTACATTAGCCGCCTGCCTTTCTCCCGCTGTCACGGATGATTGCGAGTGCCCGGTGGACATCGGGTTCGCCGGGCACACACGCGGGGGGGGGGGGGTCCGTGACCGAGCAGGAGCGCGCATCTGGCGGCTCGCGCTCGCTCCCAAAACCCTTACAGGCTAGCGACTTAGCCCTACGTCGTACGTCGCTTTGCCTGTGAGGGGCTGACTGCCGACGTAAATAGTCATGCGGCAGTCGGCAAGCGGTTAAATACCAACACAATAGCCACCCCTTAATATTTTATTTGGTAATTAGTCTTCTATGCCTCATCCTGCAGAAGTTTTTCCCTTGGCTCCCTTTGCCCAGGTTTCCTCTAGTTCTCTTTTGCGGTCTTGCTGCTTTTTTGGCTCTTTTCTGCCTTTTGGCTACATCCTCGTACACTGCATATTGCTCTTCAGAATCCACATTTCCATCAGCATTTCTTTTTAAATTCTCTGGCTTCCTTACACCCTGTAGGCCTTGACTATGCATGCGTGTAAGTTAACAGATTTTCACCCATGTTCTTAACGGTCTAGCTCTTTTATTAAGGGCTGCTACTATGAACATATCTGTTGTAGAGTTTTTATGCATCTCTTTACCATGTTTCAGATTGACTTGAGTTGTTGACCTTTGATTGTCTTCTTCCTGCCCAGTCAGGTTCCTCCACCCCAAACTCGCTCATCCCCAAACTGTTCCCATAAAGTTGGGAGCATGAAACTGTCCAAAATGTCTTGGTATGCTGATGCCTTAAGAGTTCCCTTCATTGAAACTAAGGGACCAAGCCCAACTCCTAAAAAACAACCCCACATCATAATCCCCCCCTCCACCAAATGATTTGGACCAGTGCACAAAGCAAGGTCCATAAAGATATGGAAGAACGAGTTTGGGGTGGATGAACTTGACTGGCCTGCACAGAGTCCTGACCTCAACCCGATAGAACACCTTTGGGATGAATTAGAGCGGAGACTGCGAGCCAGGCCTTCTCTTCCAACATCAGTGCCTGACCCAACAAATGCGCTTTTGGAAGAATGGTCAAACATTCCCATAGACACACTCCTAAACCTTGCGGACAGCCTTCCCAGAAGAGTTGAAGCTGTTATAGCTGTAAAGGGTGGGCCAACTCAATATTGAACCCTACAGACTAAGACTGGGATGCCATTAAAGTTCATGTGCGTGCAAAGGCAGGTGTCCCAATACTTTTTTTGTTGCTTTGGTTTTGATGTTCAGCTCTGGAAACTTCTGGCATTCACCTGTGGCTACCTTCCCCAACGTTGCCTCATTTTTACCCCCTGGGTCCAATAATATCTGTCCAGTTCCCCATTCACACCCGAGACCTTGTAACACTAAAAAGTCATGTAAAACCAGGGAGGGGAAATGGCTAATTGGGCCCAATTAGGACATTGTCACTAAGGCCCCTTTCACACATACAGTCCGTTCAGTTCATCAGTTCAGTCACGTCAAATGTATCAGTTTTTCATCCGTTTTTCATGAATTTTTCATCCGTTTTTCATCCGTTGTCGTCAGTTGACATCAGTTTTTCATCCGTTGTCATCAGTTGACATCTGTTTTTCATCCGTTGTCATCCGTTTTTCGTCCGATCCGTTTTTTTGACGGATGAAAAATAGGGCATTCATCCGTTCAAAAAAACGGACATTGACGGAAGTGCATGAAAACGGATGTTAACCACTTTACCACCGGAGGATTTTCCTGCTAAAAGACCAGGGGTTATTTTGCGATTTTTTACTGCGTGACTTTAACGGACAATCGCGCGGTCGTGCGACGCTGTACCTAAACGAATTTCACGTCCTTTTTTTCCCACAAACAGAGCTTTCTTTTGGTGGTATTTGATCACCTGTGCGATTTTTTGATCACGCGCTATAAACAAAAAAAGAGCGTAATTTTTGCAAAAACAACAATATTTTTCACTTTTTTTTATATGAAATTCCCCCAAAAAAAAATGTAAAAATCAAAATTTTTTAAAATTTTCGGCCAATTTGTTTTACGCTACCTATGTTTGGTAAAAAAAATCGCAAAAAGCGTATTTTGATTGGTTTGCGCAAAAGTTATCGCGTTTACTAACAAAGGGAAAGATTTTTGTCATTTTTGGTGTTTTTTTTTTTAACGAGTAATGGCGGCGATCTGCGATTTTTTTTGCGGTACTGCGACATTGCGGCGGACAGATCGGACCCTTGACTGACATTTTGGACACTTTTGGGGGTACCAGTGACATTACTGCAGTAATCAGTGCTATATATATGCACTGTTACTGCAAAAATGACACTGGCAGGGAAGGGGTTAACAGTATTGGACAGGGAGGGGTTAAGTGTGTCCTAGGGGCGTGATTCTAACTGTGTAGGGATAGGTCTACTAGTGTAAAAACAAAGATCAACAGTTCTACATAGTAGAACTGTTTGATCTTCACTTTTACACAGGGAGAACTGACAGGTGGCTTGTTTACACAAGCCGCTCTGTCTTTCTCCCGCTGTAGCGGCGATCGTAGTGTGACCGGCGGACATCGGGTCCGCCAGTCACACTCCCGCACTCCTCCGTGAACGAGCCGAGGCGGGCGCGCGCCTCGGCGGGCGCGCGCCCGCCCGCTATTGGCTCTGGAAGGAGTGACAGGCGAGCGACGTAGACCTACGTCACTCTGCCTGGCCGGGGCCGACTGCCGCAGTAAATATACTGTGCGCAGTCGGCAAGCGGTTAACTGATGATCATCCGTTGTCATCCGTTTTTACATAGAGATACATTGATGTCCGTTTTTCATCCGTCAACGGATGGATGAAAAACGGACAAACGGACAGCATGTGTGAAAGGGGCCTTAGGGGTGTACTCACTTTGTTGCCAGTGCTTTAGACATTAATGGCTGTGTGTTGAGTTATTTTGAGAGGACAGCAAATTTACACTGTTATACAAGCTGTACACTCACTACTTTACATTGTAGCAAAGTGTCATTTCTTCAGTGTTGTCACATGAAAAGATAAAATAAATATTTACAAAAATGTGAGGGGTGTACTTACTTTTGTGAGATACTGTAAGTGCACATCTGATGTTATATATTTACCCTTTATTTAAAAATACTACACTATTACAGTTTATTATCCTTTTTGGGTCCCTTCACTATTAAGTGAGAGAAAGATATCCGGAGTGCCTGGAGGATCATTTGAGGACTAACATCAGTTACTACCCCAAAATATTGGAGGCTTATAAAAACGTATGGTTGGCGAGTGTGCATTTTACACACACTGTGGTGGAGCACTAATTGAAGGAGATAAAAGCACTTCACATCTTTAGGCACAGTGGCTGGAGAACTATTATATTTTTATTGGACATTTATGCACATACAGTATATGAATTGAGTAATATTTATGGATTTATTTTAAAATATGTTTTTTTTTCAGTATCACTTATATGAGGTATTGGAGTGGTTTAGTAGTGTCTTACTGTACTTTTTTTTTTCTTATTTTAGGCCCCTTTCACACTTGTGCGACTTGTCCTGCGATTTGGGACTGCAAAATTGCATGACAAGTTGTTCTCCATTATTTCCAGTGAGTACCATTCATATCTATGCGACTTGAAGACGCACCGACTTCAAAGTAGTCCCTGCACTATTTTGGCCCGATTTTAATGCGTTTTGAGGTCCAAAGACATAGGCATTGCTTCAAGCCCAGTCAAAATCGCGGGGAGCAAAATCGCAGTAAATTCGCACGACTTTTAAGTTGCACAAGTGTGAAAGGGGCCTTAAAGTGGCTTTATCTGCTAATCTTTATCTTTATCTGCAGCTGCACATTTATACACATTTTTTCTTTTCACTTTGTTGCCGACATACTTATCACATCGTTTAATCTCTTCAATTATTTTATTTTCTATTCTATTCTATTATGCTCTATTCTTTTATATTTTATTCCTTTTTCTATTATATATTTTCTATTATATATTGATCTATTCTTGTATTTTCTATTCTAGTCTGCTCTGTTTTACTCTATTATTTTCTATTGTATTTTATTATATTATATTCTATTTTATCCCTTTATGTACCATGCCCGCAGCACTGCATCCTCTGTAGTATGCCTGCAGCCCCGCATAATGGCAGGTAATGTGGCTGTGGAGCAGTCTCACTTACCTGTTCCTAAAGGCGCCTTAGGATTTAAAAATGGCGCCGCCCAGCGCCAACACGTCACCGCGCATGCGCCGCCGCTGCTCGGTAAAGCCCGCACATGTTTGGCTATTTCCGGAAATAGCCGAACGTTTACGGCTCTCCCGAGGGGAGGCGGCGGCGCACATGTGCAGTGTTGTGCCGACGTTGGTTTCCCTGAGATTTCCAGTTTCCCCAGGCACTCGTCTCTGATTGGAACTCCGCCTCTCGCCTCCCCAGCACACATGGATTCCGCCCCTCCAGCCTTCTGCACTCCAGCCCCGCCTCCCCAGCACATATGAATTCCGCCCCTCCAGACTTAAAGCGGAGTTCCACCCAAAAGTGGAACTTCCGCTTTAGGGAGTCCTGACCCCCCGACATGCCACATTTGGCATGTCATTTTTTTGGGGGGGGAGCGGGTACCTAGTTTTGAAGTTCTCCTCTCCCCCTCCCTCCCTGCAATCTTCTGGGACACGTCAGAGGTCCCAGAAGATTGCCGGCCAATCACGGCGCGCAGCGCGACTCGCGCATGCGCAGTGGGTACCCGGCTGTGAAGCCGCAAACTGTAACAGCCGGGTGCCCACAGCAGTGATGCCGGCGCCGAGGGAGAGGATCGAGGCTTTGGGCGACCGCATCGCTGGACCGTTGGACAGGTGAGTAAATGGCTGGAACTCCGCTTTAAAAGACTACACTATTTAATGCAACTCCCCGTGCGCGCTCCCGATGCTGACATTGCCGAGTGCCTGGGGAAACTGGAAATCTCGGGGAAACCAACGTCAGCACAACAGGCCACGGACCTTTTTTTTTTTTTTACTCCAACAATAGCCGAAGAAGAGAAGAGGCGGCCGGGGGCCGCCCTTCTCTAAGTGCCGTCTGGGTCCCGTGGTCCCACCGGGACCCATGGTAGGGCCGGCCCTGACAGGGCCTAATACTGTAAACATTGGCATGCGGGCCGGATAAAATCTGGTATGGAGCCACATGTGGCACGTTGGCCAAAGTTTGAAGACCTCTGATCTAGTTCACTGTAATATATGAATGTGCCATGTTCCAAAGAGATTGTCCATTCAAGAAGATATAGGCAATAGCAAAATCACGGTCCTATTGTCAGTTAGGTAAGGGATGTGTGAACTCTCCTTGTAAGTCATGCAAGGGTGAAAGCAGAGACTGCATTAAACAATTGTGGAAAGATGAAACATTTGTGTAATCTGTGGTGTGTATAAGGATGTCACTGCTGTCTAGACATGATGAAATCATCAATACACCAGGGCCTGAGGGAGATCTGTTACTTGTGGTTGTTTGGCTTACAATAAATCTGTTATGCCTTCAGACTTCGATATAGATCTCAACCAAATCACTGAAATCTCATATAAGTTTTAACGTCAATGCCTTTGAAAAGTTGTTTCTATGTTTTTTAACTTTTAACTCTCATTAAAATATTGCAGGTTCCTAGTGCACAAATGTCCCTCATATGGTGACAAATACTTCTGTCCGCCTTTCCTCCTCAGCTCTCCTTTCTTCCTCATTTGTCTCTCTTTTTCTGCTGTATAAACCTGTATACTAAACATTTTAACCAACCTTCTAATTATTGAGTTTGTTATTTTAAAAATCCATTATCAATAAAATGCAGTCCTGAAAAAAACATACGTTGGATTAAAGTGGTTGTAAACCCTTCCATATACCCAGTGAAGTGACTGGCCTCAGGTGATACACAGAGATTAAACAAATCCTCCTGCATACAGTATGTTGTACCTGTTTATTTGCAGTCTTCTCTACTCTACTTCACTTCAAAATTCAGAATTTATAAAGTGTGTCTTAACTTGCAGAAAACAGGGGGCGGGGAGCAGAAATCACACACTGCAGAGATCAGTGAGGAGCTCAGTGAGGAGAGCTCTGAGAGCTGATTGGAGGGAAGGGATACCCCCTTCACACAGCACACAGGAACATAGCTGAGGCTGTCAATCCCAGGCTGTGTACTGGGGATCCCTCCCTTTTCACCTTTTTCACTTGGTGTCAGGAAAACTTGCCAGAAGTGACTCTTGCAAATAACAAGCCAGTCAACAGAAATAACATATAGTGATCTAAATTGAGACAAGTACACACTATAGAGGGATATACTTTGTTCATATTTCATGTCTGAGATTTACAACTACTTTAGAGAACTGGAACGGGTGCATCCAAGCTACTACCTCCTGTGTAATGCCTGGTGAGCCTCAAGAACATGGCACTCAGCCTGGGAAGTCTCTGTAAAATGCCATGTATAATCCGTGTAAAAAAACAGAGAAAGGCTGGTGCCATGGAAGTCAGCTAACGCGTTTCGGCCATCAGGCCTTAATCAGGCCTGATGGCCGAAATGTGTTGGCTTATTTTGTTGACTGTTGTCCACCTGCAATAATAAACAATGCTTTAGCCAACTTCCATGGCACCAGCCTCTCTCCCTTGGTTTTTTGCATGGATACAACCACTTTAACTGTTCATTTTATGTGCATTATATTCTTGAGGACAAGGCGGGTGTTTGTCCTTTACCTTTTTCGTCCCTCTTTCCTATCTCAGAGGATTGGGAGTATGCCTGTGGATCCTGAATTAAAAATTCTTCTTTACGACCTTCCTGTTGTCAAGTGACAGGGCTCTCTTCCAGTGGAGGACTGGGCCAGGGGGCAGGTGGGCAATTCCCACCTGGGCCGCTCTGATGCCCTGTAAAAAGTCTGCACCACTTCTGCCACAGACATGCCTAAAAGATTCCTGGTGAAGAGAAGCAAAAAATTCCCTGCCGCTGACCTACTGAGTGCGGGTTGAAGACAAGGACAAAGCGCAGGCCTACCCCCCCCCCCCCAACATGGATGTTGTAAACTGTGTTCGAGCAGAGGCCGGTTCCATGCTTCACTGGATATTCTTCTGCTCCGGCCAGCCCCAACCAAGCTGTCCTAGCTCCCCCCCAACCTCCCCCTGCTGGCCAGGTGGGGATCCTGAATTCAGCCGGTGAGAAGAGAGAATCTGGAGCAGGGCTTCAGATTGGAATGGGGGTCAGGAGGAGGATTTGGAAAGTGGGAGGGGGCGAGGGAAAGTGGGAGGGGGACCAAGTCGCTGAACGATGGGCCTCTGGTTTGTACTTGCCCCCTGGGCTGAAAGTTGCCAGTGGGCCCCTGCTCTTTTCCCCTAATCGCTCTCCTGCACTTTCAGGTACCCATATTCATATGGGAGACTACAAGTGGTGGTGCTGATGTTTATTATACAGAAGCAGAGCTTTAAGTGGGCCGGTATGCACTGGTACTCAGTACCGCCACTTCCAAATATGGCTCTTGAGCATACTGCCACCTCTCCGTGCGCCTTAGCGTACCAGTACACTCATTTTGGACATCTGCACCCTCAATTGTCCCCCCCTCAAGGATATCTCCCACTCCAGAGCCAGACCAGTCACCACCAGTGAGTCCCCCTGCTCCGGAGTTCCAGCCCAGGCCGGGGGGGGTGCTCTGTGGGGACCCTGATGTGGGGTGGGGGGGCGACAAAATTTATAGGCTATAATAGAGTACCGGCACCTCTTTTGGGCCACTTAAAGCACTGTACAGAAGTGATACAGAAGAGTGCAGTGCTTATAAATACATTAGTCCATTGATTAGCAGATAACAATCAAAATTAATTGCTAGTAGACTTTGTGAGAGGAAGAGGGAGTGTCTAGAATTGGGCCGTCACCAACACCCATTCACACTGCTAATAGGATATATCAGTTCTTGGAACAACTACTCACATCCACATCCATAAGCTTATTAAAGAACAAAAAGAAAGCAAGGATAGGGCTGGGAGACATGTCCCTCCCAAAACCCTCCAAGGACAATTGGACTTTGAAAGATGCGGGGTTGTCACGTAATGAGCACATTAATGAATAATCATTATAATAAAAATACTTTTTTTGTTATACAAAGTTAAAAACTACTCATAAAAATGTACATGTAAAGAAAGGAGTAAAGTTACATCATCTCCAATAATCTCTGATTGCTTGTTTGTTGGGAAACATATTAGGCGGTCTAACTCGTTTTGTGGAACATATTGTTCATCAATTGCTTTCTCAGGGACCATCCATGTTGGCTGAATTGTTTCTACCAACACTTCAAAACATAGAAAACCTTTCATCTCTTGAGCGTGGACGGCATGCAAAGTTACAGCACACATTTAGCAGCCAAAAATCCACCCGACAGCATAATGAAACACTGCCTCTTACCCCTTGCTGTGGACCCAGGGCTGTCTTTAACACAGGGCAAATGGGGCAGCTGCCCTGGGTCTACTCATTGTTGTAGGGCCCAAAGCAGCTGCCCCTTGAGCCCCCAAATAGTTGATAAGTGGAATCAAGAGGGCCCAAGAAAATTTTTGCCCAGGGTCCAATCAAGAATAAAGACGGCCCTGTGTGGACCCCCAATCCTGGAAGGTCAAGCAGGCATTGTTATCATTGTCCTGGAGCAAGCCACTGGATCAGATGGTCAGCTTCTCCCATATGGAGCCAAAAGGGAATGCTCACAACGTTCTCCACAGTCTTTCCTTTTTAATCTGCAGCTGTTGTAATTTTCTGAAAATGCAATATGGCTACTTGGAGGTGTTCTGTACATCTCTAGGTAGCCATATTGCATTTTCAGAAAACTACATCTGAAGATTGAAAAGGAAAGATATATATGCAATTATATATGCAATTGCAGGGAGGGCAAGCCTCGGCCGCTTATGATAGCCCAGTGCAGTGCTAGCGCCCCAGGCGGGCTAAGTTCCGAATACACCTGAGCTCATCCCTAGTCCTAGGGGACGACATGCTGTAAACTAAAAGTGACTGCCAGGAAGGTGGTGGAGAGCAGCAGTGCTGACATGCAAAAATGGATGATCCATTCAGTTATGGTTTAGACGTAAATAAAGGACAAGTATAGACATGCCCATAGCACCAGTCCACTAAAATGAATCACCCCCCCAGGTGATTACTTACTAACAGTGGCTGCCTCCGATGTTGTTTACATGGCAGCAAGGGCTGCTGTCCTTGCAAATAACTGAATGTGTCTTTTAAAGCTGAACTCCGAGATAAGAAAATATTGTCTAAATACAAGAGTCATGCGTCATGTACATCACTGTGATGATGTCCTTGATACTTTTACAAGGTACTGGATTTAGATCCTTTGAGCCTTGAAGACTATATTTAAACGAATGTTTTTTTGTCTGGAAGTCCGTTTTAACCACTTGCCGACCGCCTAACGACTATTTACTGCGGCATTCTGCCGCTTACAGGCAAATCGACGTAGACCTACGTCGCTCGCCCACGAGCCTCTAGGGGGCGAGCACGCGCCACCGGTGGCGCGCTCCTGTCCCCGCTCATTCCCTGTCTAGCCAGCGCGTGTGACCGGTGGATATCGGAGATCTCCCGCGATCTCCCGCAGGAGAGGGGGAAAGACAGACGACTGATGTAAACACAGCCGTCTGTCATTCTCACTGAAGTAGGCACAGAGGCTATGGGATCCTGCTATATAGGATCGCATGTCTCTGTGGTTACTTCACTAGCCACACCCCCTGACAGCTAGAATCACTCCCCTAGGGACACACTTAACCCCTTGATCACCAATAAAGTTAACCCCTTCCCTGCCAGTGTCATTTTTACAGTAACAGTGCATATTTATAGCACTAATTACTGTAGTAATGTCACTGGAACCCCCAAAAGTGTCAAAAATGTCAGTCAGGGGTCCCATCTGTCTGCCGCAATGTAGCAGTCCTGCAAAAAAAATCGCAGATTGTCGTCATTACTAATAAAAAAAAAAAACATTAAAAATGACATGAATATTTCCCGTAGTTAGTAAACGCAATAACTTTTGCGCAAACTAATCAAAATACGCTTATTGTGATTTTTTTTTACCAAAAATAAGTAGCAGAAAACAAATTGGCCTAACATGTTAAAAAACTTTGATTTTTACATTATATTTTTTTTTTGAGAATTTCATATAAAAAATATGAAAAATATTGTTATTATTTCAAAATTGTCGCTCTTTTTATTGTTGATAGCGCAAAAAATAAAAATCGCACAGGTGATCAAATGCCACCAAAAGAAAGCTCTGTTTGTGGGAAAAAAAAAGGACATCAATTTCATTTGGGTACAGCGTCGCACGACCGCGCAATTGTCTGTTAAAGTTGCACAGCGCCGAATCACAAAAAGTGGCCTGGACGTAAGACAGCAAAATCCTCCGGTGGTAAAGTGGTTAAAGTCACACAGTGCCGAATCGCAAAATAAGGCCTGGTCATTGAGCAGCCAAATCCTCCAGGGCTAAAGTGGTTAATTTTTCTGAATCCATAACCTTCAGGGTTATACTTTGGAGCGAACCTTCAGCCTCCCAAGGATGATCCCGCCTCTACACCCCCCACCCCCCCACCGTCCTCTGTAGAAATAGGGATTTTTTTTTTCTGTTGTTCACCTATTTTCTTTTATATGCTATAAAGTCCACCCCGCCTTCCCATGCACATGATTCGCCTTAGGTGAATGACATACACACTGCCCGCTGTGCCTTCTGGGATATGTATGTCACATATCCCAGGAGGCATAGGCTTTCACTGAGGAAAGGCGGAGCAGGTGGGCGGGCCTATGTGTCAGCGGGAGGCGTGAGCTGAACCCAGAACAGCCAGCATCCTAACAATGAGGTCATGGGGAAACATGACGGCATTGGACTGCATGCTGCCAGAAGAGAAAAGACCCTCAGATTGACAACGCTGGATCCGCTGGGTGGGTGAGTATCAAGGGTGAGTATAAAAGGATATCAGAACCTACAACCAGGTAGGTAAGGATGGAGGGTAAAGTTTCTCTTTAATCTTTCTGAATGCATTTATTTTACAGCCCTTTTCTTTTCCCTTTGTCATGGTTGGTTACTGGTATCCAAGTGTCCAAGGGACTGGCATCCAAGATGGCTGCCTGAGACATCCATTATAGAACCCAAATACTTTGATCACTGCAATGTGAAATATCATGACAATCTAAAATTCTACAGTTATTTAAAAAAATATTTCTACGAAAATGGATAATTAATAGAACAGATGATGCAAAGTCGAAATTTCCAGTAAATTAGGTCTCTGTATGTGACTTCATATTTCAAAGCTAAGTTTAAGGTTTAAATATATTCCGTAATCTGGATGCTGCAGGATGTGTGTGTGTCCTCCAATCATCATTCTTGCATGATATTTTTTATATGAGAAGACTGATAAGCTCAATGCTTATCTTTTCGTTTCTGCATGCTCTGCCCCTCCAGTGAGCCATGGCCATGATATTGTGAAAAGCCCTTTGGATATTTCACTGGGGAAAGCTTGCAGACAATCTGGAGAATTTTTTCTTTTATTGTTATAAGATAGACTTAGGCCTGAATGGTAATATATCTGGAGGAAGCAATGAGTTTTAAATCCATAAATAAAATCTGCATATATGTGGATGTTTATGGACAGGCTTTCATAAACAGATTTTTTTTTTCTAGGGATTTTCAGAGGTCGAGAAGAAAGAAAGAAGTAATGGACAGATACTCTCTGGAGTCTGCTTCCCGAAAGGATTCTTGTGCTGAGTTGGGAATCGTTGACTTGGTTGTCAAGGCAATGTCACATACAAAACCCCAGACAGTGAAGCTGGATAAGTGATGAGAGTGTCACCTAAGGTTTGTGTTGACTTATCTAGAGGCAGCCATTCTTCATCTTTTTTACATTAAGGAACCCTTGAAATAACTTTCCGGTCTCAGGGAACCTCCAATTTTGTATCTACATCTCATGGTACGTTAACGTGATGATCACCACCCCTTACAGATAGCTAAAAGGTTGTTGTTTTTAGTGGTTACTCATCTGAGAGTCAGAAATTGCTCATTGCTCAAGGAACCCCTAGCACCCTATGGAGGAACCCTAAGGTTCCATGGTACCAGTGGTGTATTTTGGTTTTGTGCTGCCCTAGGCAAGACTAAAATTGGGCCCCCCCCCCTCCAAAGTAAATTTGCCCCACTCCTTCCTTTTTACCAGATGTGACTCCCTCCAAAATTGAAGTCAAGTCCCAGCATGAACCCCTGAGATCTCACAAGGGGGGGGGGAGAGGGGGGGGACAGAGAGAGAGAGGGGGGGTGAGAGAGAGAGGAGGGGGTGAGAAAGGGGGTGAGGGAGAGAGAGAGGGGGGGTGAGAGAAGTGGCCAATGGAGTCTCAGGTGGAGGGGGGGGTGGCTTTTTTGCTGCCCCCCCCTGCAAAGTGCCGCCCTAGGCCTGGGCCTTGTTGGCCTAGGCCAAAATACAGCACTGCATGGTACCCTGGTTAAGAAAGGCTAATCTATAGTATTAAAGCAGAACTCTAGCAAATAAAAACCCTTCTTCCCCTCTACACCCCCTTTTAAACATGCCCTTTATGCTAACTCTAATTTCAGAAGTCTTCTAGCTGGTCAAGTGATGTAAAAAAAGGTTGACTGCTCTCCAAAAGATGGGAAAGTTCAATGAAGTTTATTGAAATCTTCAATATAGTACAAACATTGACATCACACCTCCGGAAACAAGGGAACAGCAGTTAACGCGTTTCACGCAGAATGTGCTTAAAGTGGTTGTAAAGGCTCAAGTTTTTTTTTTATATTGTCAAAAGTATTGGGACACTTGCCTTTGCACATAAACTTTAATAGCATCCCAGTTTTACTCTGTAGGGTTTAATATTGAGTTGGCCCACTCTTGGCAACTATAACAGCTTCAACTCCTCTGGGAAGGCTGCAGACAAGGTTTAGAAGTTTGTCTATGGGAACGTTTGACTATTCTTCCAGAAGCGCATTTGTGAGGTCAGGCACAGATGTAGACGAGAAGGCCTGGCTTGCAGTCTTCCCCCTAACTCATCGCAAATGTGTTTTTCCAGGTTGAGGTAAGGACCTTGTGCAGACTCACTCATCCATGTCTTTATGGACCTTGCTTTGTGCACTGAGCCATATCCTTTGGTGGAGGGGGTATTTTGGTGTGGGGTTGTTTTTCAGAGGTTGGGCTTAGCCCCTCTAGTTCCAGTAAAGGGAACTCTATTTGTATCTCGTCAAGAGCCTCTCCACCATCAGAAGTTGAGTCCCCCAGTGCACCCCCATTGCCTTGTGCTGCTGCTGGGAAGAAGCTGGAGGCAATGCTGGAAAGCAGGAAGTACAGGATCTGGGGGAGGACTAGAGGAGGGCTGGAGCTCTTCTGCAGCTGCAGGAGAGGTGTGAGGGCCACATATAAAGGCCTGGAGGGCCAGATTAGGCCCACGGGCCTTGTGTTTGACACCTGTGTCTTAAAGCATCAGCATACAAAGACATTTTGGACAATTTCATGCTCCCAACTTTGTGTGAACAGTTTGGGGATGGCCCCTTCCTGTTCCAATAAGCGAGGTCCATAAAGACATGGATGAGCGAGTTTGGGGTGGAGGAACTTGACTGGCCTGCACAAAGTCCTGACCTCAACCCGATAGAACACCTTTGGGATGAATTAGAGCGGAGACTGCAAGCCAGGCTTTCTCGTTCACATTAGTGCCTGACCTCACAAATGCGCTTCTGGAAGAATGGTCAAACATTCCCATAGACACTCTCCTAAACCTTGTGGACAGCCTTCCCAGAAGAGTTGAAGCTGTTATAGCTAGAAAAAGTGGGTGGGTCACCTCAATATTGAACCTTATTGACTAAGACTGGGATGCCAATAAAGTTCATGTGCGTGTAAAGGCAGGCATCTAGAGACATAGGTATAGGCATGTGTGTACATCATGGAAGGCTTTGGTAAATAACCTTAACCATAATGGTAGAAGGGCCTTTTTACAATGCTCTTCTATAGCCTCTGGCTTTCCAATGTGTACTCTGTAGCCTCAGACCAGCTTGTTCCCTTCCTTAACAACTTTGCAAATATTAGTAGACAAACCTGATATGTATGTTGAAATAAAACAACGCCTCTTGTGTGCTGATTGACTTTGTAATATTGTCTTGTAAAATGAGATGATATCAGATGTTTTCCAAATCTGTTCACTGGGAGCTCTGCTAATTAAAACCTTACAGATAGTGCGTCGTTATCGCAAATCAATGCCATCACCTTGCCATCTCTGTGGACCCGGAGACTCAGCATGGTCTGGATATAATATTTACAGTATGAGATAATGTTGTGCTTTACACACTGACTCTAAAGACTTAACAGAACTTCCGAATTGCTGATTACATTGTTTATTTAAAAATTAATTAAAACTTTGTATGTGTGACAGTAATTAATTATGGGTGACATTGGAGCGGAGAATGGTAGGATAAAGAATTACCAATCTGATACTGGGCAGTCACGGGGCTCGTATGTGCAGAATTATTCTTCCATTATTTTGTAGGCACTAGACCAGGGATCCTCAAACTACGGCCCTCCAGCTGTTGTGGAACTACACATCCTATGAGGCATTGTAAAAATCTGACATGCCCAGATGTGACAAGGCATGATGGGAATTGTAGTTCCTGAACAACTGGAGGGCCGTAGTTTGAAGACCCCTGCACTAGACTTTTGCCCCATAGACTTCTGTTTGCCTTTAGCCAATAAAAAGTACCTACAGGTATTGCATTAAGGATAACTATTGTTCCTGGTTCAAATCCTCGTTGGGACACTATCTGGATGGAGTTTGCAAGTTCTCTGTGTGCTTGTATGAATTTCCTCTGGGCACTCTGGTTTTCTCTAAAACTCCAAAGACAAACAGGGAGGCTAATTGGCTCATTTCCAAACTGGTATGTGTAGGTATGGGGATAGGGGCTTTGGATTGTAAGCTCCTTCAGCGCTACATTATTGTCGGTGCTACACTAGATTACCAAAAATATTGGGATGCCTGCCTTTACACACACATGAACTTTAATGGCATCCCAGTCTTAGTCCATAGGGTTCAAGATTGAGTTGACCCACCCTTTGCAGCTATAACAGCTTCAACTCTTCTGGGAAGGCTGTCTGGGAAGGATACCCTTAGTGCCTAAAATATGAAAAAATACAGGCTTTGAGATCTATATATTCTATATATTCTTTCCCATAGTTCCAGCTGTGATTAGACATAGCGGGAGCTGATTGGCCGGTACGGTGGACTTGATGTCTGCCGGCACCCGCCGATGCTTCGGTATACAGGCAGAATGGCGGTCTGCCTATGAAAACAAGGCAGATCGCTGTTCTGTCACTACAGAAGACATGGATCCTAAGCAGGGGCGTCAATCTATGCCTTCTCCTAGTACAAGCACCTCCCCCCCATTGTTGGGACAAGGTCATCCCATGCCCAGGGCAAAAATACGAAAACTGTGCCCCCCCTTCCCTGTTCATGATGTGCAAGCTTAGGGGATCCTTCACCCAGCAGTCACTCACTTGCTAAAATCACTGCCGCTGTCACAACTTCTGCCGCCTTGCAATAGAAAAAAAGTGCCCCATCCCTACAGTAAATCATTGCGCCCAGGGCAACTGTCCCTCCTGCCTACCCTTTGTCCTGGCCCTGCCTCTCCCACAATAGTAAACAACTGGTCAGGCACGCATTTGACCCTTTGATCGCCCCTATTAACTCCTTTCCAGCCAGTGTCATTAATATTGTGACAGTGCATATTTTTTTTACAGTGATCACTGTATTAGTGTCACTGGTCCCCAAAAAGTGTCAGTTAGTGTCTCGAATGTCCGCCGCAGTATCGCAGTCCCGCTTTAAGTCACTGATCACCGCCATTACTAGTAAAAAATAAAAATAAAAAAAATTAAAAAAAATATCCTCTAGTTTGCACACCCTATAACTTTTTGCTCAAACCAATCAATATACGCTTATTGGGATTTTTTTTTTTTACCAAAAATATGCAGCAGAATACATATTGGCCTAAATTGATGAAGAAATTCGATTTTTTATCATTTTTTTTATTAGATATGTTTTATAACAGAAAGTAAAAAAATATATATTTTTTTTCAAAACTGTTGGTGTTTTTTTTGTACATAGCACAATAAATAAAAACCGCAGAGGTGATCAAATACCACCAAAAGAAAGCTCTATTTGTGGGGAAAAGGGGACTTTAATTTTGTTTAGGTACAGCGTTGCACGACCACGCAATTGTCAGTTAAAATAACACAGTGCCGTATCGCAAAAAATGGACTGGTCATGAAGGGGGGTGGGTGAATCTTCTGGAGGTCAAGTGGTTAAAGTGGTAGTATACTCCGCTTTTTAACCACTTAACGTCTAGCCACGTAGACCTACGTCGGCTGACTTTGCGGGGTTATACCGGGACCATCCCGGTACTGTGGTTTGAAGCCGACGGTCGGCTTTCCGTCGGTAACGACCGATGCGGCTCGGGAGCCGCTCGATCGTTACCCGGGGGGGGAGGAGGGGACGTCCCCCCCCTCCCACCGCCTTCCGTGGCTTTGCTCGGGGCTCCCGTCCCACCGGGAGCCCCAAGCACCCAGCCGGCACGTCCGCCGGCTGGATGGAGTCCCGATGAATGCCGGAAATGGCTTAGATCGGGGCTCCGATGACGTAACCCGGAGGCGGCGTCCATGACGTCACTTCCGAGTTACTGTGCTGCAAAAGGCGGCAGATTTGAAAAACGGCTGTATGCTAAAATGCCGTTTTCGGCGTTTTGCATACAGGGAAGTGTAGTGGAGGGGTCTAGGGTCTTTTAGACCCTCGATCCCTCCATAAATTGTACCTGTCACTACATATTGGTGTCACAAGGGATGTTTACATTGCTTGTGACAGCAATAAAAGTGATCAGATTTTTTTTTTCTAAAAACCTGTAATAAAGTTAAAAAAAAAGAAAAAATAAATAGGAAAAAAAAAAAAATTTAACAGCCCCCATCACCATTAGCTCGCGCACAAGAAAAAACGTATACGGAAGTCGAGCCGCGAATGAAATCGCTGTTCAAACCACACATGTGAGGTATCACCACGATCGCCAGAGGGTGGGCAATAATTTAAAAAAAAAGAGCTACACTCTAACTCTAAACTGGTAACCGTTAAATAAATTTAAAGCATCGCAAATTGAGATCTCTATTGACCGTAGTTTGTCGCCATCCCACGGGGGGACGCAATTTTAAACCGTAACATGTTGGGTATCTATTTACTCGGCGTGACATCATCTTTCACAATATACAAAAAAAATGGGCTAACTTTACTGTTTAGTATTTTTAAAATGCAGTGAAATGTGATTTTTCAAATTTTTTCCAAAAAAATGGCGTTTTAAAGACCGCTGCGCAAATACCGCGTGACAAAAAATTTTGCAATGACCGACATTTTATTCTCCAGAGTCTTTGCTAAAAAAATATATATAATGTTTGGGGGTTTTAAGTAGTTTTCTAGCAAAAAATACTGATTTAAACTTGTAAACAAAAAGTGTCAAAAATAGGCTTAGTGGTAAAGTGGTTAATTTTTACCTACAGGTAAGCCTATAATAAGGCCTATAATAAGGCTTACCTGTAGGTAAAATTAATATATTAATGTTCACCCTGCATGCAGCCGCTGACCCCAGCGGCGCATGCGCTCTGAAGGTCCGGCGTATCTTGCCGGACCTCCAGAGCTCCTTGCTGGAAAGTGAACTCCCGCGCGCATATGCGGGAGTGACGTCATCGTGCACTCACAGCACCGGAGCTGCCGAACCTGGAATAGACACCAAGGGAACATGTAAGCTCCCTCAGTGGTGTCCAGGCGACAGTATAGGGGCTTCGTTCGAAGGTAAGAATTTCATAATGTGCTAGTATGCCATTGTCTTGCAGGTTTTTTTTTTTGGGGGGGGATACAACCGCTTTAAGTAGCATTTTTGATTTGTGGTGCTCAGATGCCGTGCAGTTCTGCTTTAAGTCCATGGAAGGAATGGCTTTGTTTTTGGTAAAATAAAAAAGAAACTTTTGATGACCTTTCTCTAAAGTTAGACATTCCAGCAGTGAGTAAGTCATTCTGTTTGAAAATGGATCTACATTTGCCACATGCTGTAATTAAATGTATGCAGGACAAGAACCCAGGACAGAATATGCTGGCAGGCTCACTAAAATAAACACATGAGATAAAAGACTACATGACAGGACATAAAACTGTGCGTTCTGCACTCTTCCAGATTGCCACTTCTGTTTCCTTTAAGCTTCAATTTGGGTTACTTTTATTGATTTAAAATAGCTGCTGCCTTGACGCGCCAAAATTGTCAAGGGACTTCCCAGCAATAATATAAAATATATGAATTAGAGAGGCTGGAAATGCAGTGATGCAAATGTGTGCTCAGAAAGGGCTAGAAATGCATAATTGAGCAGTTACACGGTCGCTTTATCTGTGAAAAGGAAAAGAGCGGCCTGTGGTTAATATCTGGGTTTCATAAAGAGATAAATAGGAAAATGGCAGCGGCTTAAAGGGGAAGTTTCAATATATGTGTAGCACTGCCCCCTAGAGGACTGCGGAGAATTGCACTTTCTGGATTCCCCTGGGTTACCCGTATCACTTTAAATGCTTGGCTCAGACAATGAACAGTCCAGGGGATTTGTTTTTTTGTGTTTTATTTAGAACTTGGATGGGAGAAGGGATGAGTGGGATACTCCAACTATGAACTATGCACAATTCTGAGGACAACCAGCTGTAGTGTGTGCAGCAAGGCCGCTGCTTCACCTTGCCACTGAAACGAAGATAGAAAATATGATCCTGTTTAAGTTACTCTTCAGGGTCTAACTTGGCAACCCCTTTCTCACTTGCTGTGTCCACTGACACTCCACTGGAGCGGTCCCCCTTCCTGGACAGACCCCTGGCAAGCTTCCCGGTACTCACGAACACTGTTTTTCCCAAGGTTGCTTTGCCTCCAACTGCACTTGTTAGCTTTCCTGGACCTCCTGGCTCAGCTCCACACTCCTGGTCCACTAGGCCGACCGCCTGTGACCACCTTCCACAGCAAACAGGAGGAGAGACAGCCATCACCCTCCTCCTGGGACCTGGCTTCCCACCCAAAGACACCCTGTCCCATGTGCCATGGCTTTTATAACATATCCCAGGATGCACCACTGTTTGTACCAACCCACTGGGATAGTTACAAAGCCTGTGTCACTGGCTGGGTTTCCTCCACTGTCCAACAGGCTCCCCTATTGGATACAGTGGGGACACTCCCTTAGCCCAGATGAATCACACATGGACACATGCGACAGGCATAACTATTGATCAGGCTCCCCTGTTAAGCAGATGGAGCAGGCTATGTTTTACTTGCTACTCCCCTGTTAAGCAGGCAGAGCAAACTACTCTCTCTTCCTAGCACCTATCTAGGAGGGTGCTACATATGTAAAGACAATGTTGAATTTAGTCAGACTATACAGGCCAGAAAGGAGTACTCATATACAATGTATAAAAAACAACATTTATTTCACATATATTAAAAAGTAGATGTCAGCATGCCTGAGGAAGGAGCACGCATGCTCTGAATGCGAGCCCCCCCTGCCACTATTGGATGTAAGCCTGGATACTGAACGCTGTCAGAAACACAAGAAGTGTTGGACTCCACCGGCACAGCCAGGACCACGGCCGCCACAGTGTACTTCCCTACAGTGTTGCAGATGAACCATCACCATTTGCTGATCAACTATTTCCTCTGTGTGAGTTACTACATTGTTTTTATGTAATCAATAACCTTTTATTCTACACTGAGGTGGCTCTGCTTTTCTTCTCCTACCCCTTTTTATCTTCTTATATATTGCACATGTTCTCACAAATATAAGTCGTGGCTATAAAGTAGGTACTGTAAATTGGTTCCTCAGAGGCCAACGTGTTTCGCTGCAATTTTTGCTTCCTCAGGGCTTGGGGAACCGAAAAAAGTACTTTCTCAAAGCTAATCACACACACACCTATACAGGTTGAACTGGATGGACTGATGTCTTTATTCAACCTCATAGACTATGATGTCTTTATTCAACCTTATCTACTATGTAACTATGTAACTATGTCATCAGCATCAGTGCTGGCTACCCACAAGGGGCACTGGGGTGTACAGGAAGAGGCTGACCGGAGAGATCTTGTTTGAGTCAGCTCCGCTTTCACAATGTATATTCAGAGAAGCCAGAAGGTAGGTATCATATATTTAGCATTGGTACTTTAGGGGCATGAATTCCCTTAATCTGCTTCCAAGTATGTTTGCCCCCTAAATTAGGTCAAACGGGGGGGGGGGGGGGTTGGGGGTGGGCAAACTAAAAAAAACGGTAGTCCCTCCAGTTTAACCTGCTGCCTTGATAGTAGTTGTCCCCTTAATGTAAGAGTGTCTATCTTATAATTCCTCCATCCAGAATCCGGGTGGGGAGGCTGTGTCTCTGCTTTGGTGTGATCTCTCCGGTTGATATTTGTGGCAATATATGAGAAGATGTATGCTGCCATCTACTTTTTAGTATATGTATTTTTTTATATATTGTTTGTGAGTACTCCTTTCTGGCCTGTATAGTCCGACCAAACTCTACGTTGTCTTTACATATATAAAAATACAGATGATGGCCTAGTGACTGTCTCAGACTTTGAGATATATTGGGGGAAGTTTCAACTGTGCCTCTGCTTTGTTCATTTTAAAGTGTTACTAAACCCACAACAGTAAAATCAGTCTATATATGCAGTAAATCATGCTTGTTATACTCACTGTGGAACCTAAGGGAACAAATCTCAGCATTGTGTATAAAGGCTGTTTGATCCTCCCTTTTCTACTCCTCCCCTTCTTCCACAGTCCCTAATCCATCTCCGGATAGTACAGAGCCTTTGAAGTCACTCTGCACTTGATCAATTTGGTGTGTGTTGCTAGAGAGTTTTTTTTTTTTTTTTTGAGAGGGTGCAATGATCAGCACAGGGACAATATGCACTGTCCAGACAGAGGGTCAGGGGTCTTACAGTCTCATAGGACAGTCTGAGGAGAATGAAAACTCCTGCAAGCTTTAACCAGACACTGACAGAAGTACAAGACTGCTATGCATTGCTGAACAGAAAAGGTATTTAGCAGTTTATATTTACTATAATATTTGCATTTCCATGTTCTGTGTACTTTGGGAGACCAGATATAGTGAATGCAGGGTACTGGGTTTAGTAACACTTTAAAGCTGTTAAAAATATATTTCCCAGCAGTGTAAAAACTGAAAAAAAATTATCTTCATAGTACCCTAGTAAGAGGAGAGTCAATGTCCAATGGCAGAAACATGTCAGCGATGAGGATGAGAGCGAGTGCCACTGACCGCTTCAGAATACTTCTGTCGTTTAGGAGACTCCTTGCGAGGGCTCCTTGGGACTAGGGGGCGCGGGACCGACGATGGCTTGGAGGCCAAGGGGCCAAGTCCATCCTTATGGAGAGAGCGTACAAAAGACTCCGCTTCCGATGGATCCTGGAAAGACAGCTGTTCGCCGGACGGTGACCGCAGTCGAAGGGTTGCTGGGTATGCCAATGTGAATTTGATCTGAGCTTGGTGTAGCTGGGAGCATACAGTCTGGAAAGCTTTTCTCTTTTAAGCCACTTTGACTGAGTAGTCGGCAAAGATCAGAATTTTTGTTCCGTCGATCTGGAAGGATTTAGCTTGTCTGAATCTTTGAAGAATTGACGATTTATCAGCGTAGTTCAGATATTTTGCTATGATCGGGCGCAGGGTAGACCACTCGGATGAATGAATCCCCATACGGTGGGCCCGTTCAACCACACAGATGCCTTGGAGGCCCAGGGCCTCAGGATTTTTTTTAGCACACAGATCGGGAATGGCGGATGGCGGCATGGATTCCGGTATCCCTATGAATCGAAAATTACTCCTGCGAGCTCTTTTTTTAAGGTCCTCCAATTTTTGCAATATAAATTGATTGGTCTTGTCCTGCGTCTGTTCGAAGCTGTGAGATTGATATATCTTCTCTTCCACACTGGCTACCCGAGTTTCTACCTCTTGCAGCCTGTGGGAATGGTCTGCAAGCTGTTTTTTAATGTCCTGCATGCCTGCTGCAACAGCAGTCTGCACTGCTGCAGTTATAGTGGGGGATAGGAGTGCCACAACTGCATGTGCAATGCGGTCCGATTGCGGGTCCCCTAAGGAAGGCACTGCGGTGGCCGGAGGAGCGGCAGTGTCCATATGAGAGGCGTCTGCTTCTCCAGAGGTGAGGGCCGAGACCGTGGCCTCGTTTAGTGGCGGACCCGGCGGAGCGCGCGGGCTGCTTTTCTCCAGAAATTTGTCCATAGACAGAGAGGCTACCTGGAGGTGCCGGTGAATGCTGCTGGTCCGGGGAGGCGATCGGAGGGCTTTGTAAGCAGATTTTGTCATCCTGCCTCGGGAACCGAGGAGAGATGCGCCTACAGCATTCAGCGTCGGAACCGGAAGTTGAAAAAAAATTATCTATAGCCACAATACCTCTTCTCCTGTTCTCCAAAGATTTACCACTCTCGGATCCCACACCACAGCTCTTCGTGGCTGATTGACACACAGCATCTTCCAGCCCATGTTCTGTAGACCCAGGCCATCGTAGACACACAACTTGAGCCTGAGCTTACAGTACTCCTGGTCAGCACTGTGTTCATGTATTAAAGTGTGAGGAGGAAGGACCACCCAACACTGTCGCTGAGAAAGAACAGGAAGGTACCCATGACAT
This sequence comes from Pelophylax lessonae, assembly GCF_965119305.1. Taxonomy (NCBI): domain Eukaryota; kingdom Metazoa; phylum Chordata; class Amphibia; order Anura; family Ranidae; genus Pelophylax; species Pelophylax lessonae. Next base: position 200,743,953 of record NC_138777.1, on the reverse strand, counting down.
CACTAGACCAGCCTAAAGACTGCAGGAAAAAAGGTTTTATAAGTATGGTAGTGGAGGGGGCTTCAGGGAGAGAAGAGGAAGGGTAAGGGTTGGGTCTGTACAAAGTGCTGGAGTTGGCTTTAATGTACATAGTCCAATGGAAAAGCCAACACAACGGTATAGATCAACAAGGTGTATATTTATTCATTAGGCATTGATGGGCATACGTTTGGCCATCATACTTACCAGTAGGAATATGCAGATTCACATAAATAAAATATATATGCAGTACATTGTGCTATTGATATGATTGATTTGTTGTACATTTTTACTAATATTGTATTGTTTTATTTAGCTTGCTCCTCTTCTGTCTGGGTCTTGAAGAAGCCCAAAAAATTGGCAAAATTTGTTGACCTCATAGACAGCAGGCTAAAGCACATGTTATTTGTATTTGATTGAATTTACCCTTGGGTAAATATATGTGATTGTGTGTATTTCCAATGAGCCACATATACTGTAGCTGATTGGTAGATATTATTCTCCCCATAAGTTTGGGACATAATATCCTAATTCTATCTATTTTTAACTTTGTATAATAAAGATTATCTTTTATTTTGGTAAGAAATTGTCTCCACTGTTTTGCCGCTATTGTCAGCTACTGTAGGTTTCAGGAGGTTTTTACTCTGGTATATACCTAGTTTTTCCTTTTTGTTGTGTGCAGAGGAATACAGCCAGTAAGTGTCAACATGTTTTGCCCTTTAGAGCCTTAATCGTGAGTTTGTGATTAAGGCCGTAGTGTCCGAAAAGCGTTGACGCTTACTGGCTGTTTTCCTCTGCGCACAAGAAAAAAGAGGATATCTTGCTGATCTATACCGTTGTGCCAGATTTTCTAATGGACTATGTACTTTTGAGGCTTCAGATACCTACCCGGTTCCAGAATTACACCAACACTGTGGGAGGTTGCAGCATGGCACTTGTTTTCATTGGGCTTTAATGTGGCACTACCCAGCCAGATGCACTTTCCTTCCTTTTACGCCCCAGCCACTCTATTTAGTTCCTATGAGCTAATGGAAAGCCTTGTGTGAGCTACAAGTCTCTGAAGTCGTAGCTTACATAGGGCTATGGAATCCTCATTTGTAGCACCCTCCTAGGAGTATAGTTTTCGGGTCTTTCTGCTAACCAGGAAGATTGCCAGGTAAATTTAGAGTGCTCTCTGCCTACCAGAGAGCAGGATCCATTAGTAGGGTCTGCTCATGGTGCTCAGGTGCAGCTCAGCTTGTCTAAATGTTTCACACTGATCCAATAGGGGAGGCATATTGGACAGTGGGAGGAAACCTGACAAGTGAGGGCACAGGCATTGTTACAGCCCTGGCTATTGGCAGAGGAAAGTGCCTCATTGCATGCTGGGTGACTGTATAAATGCGAGGTACACATGTGCTCGGGGTCTTCGGCTGGAGAGCGGGGCGGCTGCCTCTCCTCTGTAGAAGCTGCCATGCAGCCTTGGGTAGTCAACCTGAGGACCGGAAGGTCAGAGAGAAGCTGAACCCAGAGCACCTGCAGAGCTGACTGGAAGGGAGACACCAGGAAGGATCTGAATCTGCCTACAGTGAGTACAGATCTGTGTCATGTTACCTGTCTTATGAGGGCCATCCCTTCAATTAGAAGAGTCAGTGGATAGGTGTCAGTCAAAAGGAATGCTAGAGAGTGTCGCGAAGATATAGTAGTTGCATCAAGTCTGCTGCTAGAGAAAGCAAGAAGAATTAATTCTTCCATACAAGTGGCAGTATGGTAAAAGCAGTGTGTTTGCATCCACAAATAATCAGGTGAGGCCAAGTAAGAGTTGTCCTTATCTGCTGTGAGTAGTTCAGTTGGAGTATCCCACTATTCCCTTCTCCCTTCCAAGTGCCACAATAAATACGAAACCAAATACCCTGGACTGTTTATTGAGTAACGAGCAAACAGGAGTAAGGATGGATGAATGAAAACCCCCTAGTGACTGTCTGCAGGTAACCAGAAGGAGACCCAAGAAGTCATTATACAGCAAGCCCTACGGGGACAGTGCTACACATGTAACAGTGCTAATTGGCCTAGTGCTGTCACATGGACTACTCCAGAAGTACTGGATAATTACTTCAGCTACAGGTGCTAAATAGAAGCCAATGCTGCCTGGGTGGGGAGAAGTGGTGGCACATACAGTTCCCAGCATGAAAATGCCCAATTTGCGCAGCCCCCCCCCCCAACCTGGCTGGTGGAATTGGGGGTGAGTTTAGGTCAGTAGGGAAACATGCAGCACATTGCACCAAAATATTTGTAACATATGAGTTTGCATTTTATACCTCAGTAAAATATAATTTTTTCCCATCATATAGGGGACAAATTGCATTACAGGTATGCTAGCCGGGGAAAGGGATAGGGTGACCTGAAAGTGACATCATAGAAGTCACTTTCTGGGTCACTAACAAGAAGGGGGGAAAGTGGACGTGTGTCCACTGTTCTCCCTCCCTTCCACCAGCCGGCACCCACCATGTCCAGGATACATGTCCGGGTGTGGGGGGGTTTGCTGGTACTGGGGGGGATTGTGTGTGAAGCCCCTCGCTGTCAGGTCTGTACGACGTATGGACCTGGCAGAGAAAGGGTTAGAAAAAAACCCTCATATTGATGGGTACTCTCTGGGAAGAGCGTCTGTAGGCATGTGCCTAATGTGCCAAATGGAAAATCCCTGCACTGGCCCCGACCTTGGTTGTCATTCAGGCAGCTGGAGAATGGCTCTCAGTGCCCTCTTTACCCCTTCTGTCCCCTCCCCCTGTCCTTGGCCCTGGTGGGGAGGGGTGGGAAAATTCTACTGGGGTGGGGGATTAAATACAATTTATAAAGAATCCAATAAAAGAAATTCCAAAAATTCAGATATATGGAAAGTAAAAGGCTGGCTGCTTGCACCTGCATTTTTTAGATACAAAGATTATCCTAAAGCCTAGAAGTACTGGGAGGTCAGTCAACAAGCAAACCAAACCAACCAAAATGCTGCTGAGCCCTGTAGTGATGGAAGAAGGAACCAAGGTGCACAGCAGCAATCAAAGACATCAGACACTACGAGAAATGTTGAATGCCGTAGGGTTACGGAGACCACATCACTGGGACAGAGTACGTTTTGGAACATGGGCCACTAAGAAGAATGAATATTTCGTCCTCAAAGTTTACTGCAGAAAAAAAATTCAGTTTCATTACAGAAGTACAGTTAATTCTGCTTTCCCTGCCAACACTGATTTGGCAGCCTACCAACCTTCTAGAGTGAGTACACAGGGGGGAGAGAAATATGAGGAGACCTAAATTGAACATGACCAATGTAGAATAGATGTCACCCCCAAACTCTTAAGCTGCTTAAAGCCAAAGGCTCCACCCCCATGCCATAAACCTTTCCCTTTACCTAAATAATTGAGACCACACCGTGCTTGGAGTTAATTGGCCACAGCAGCCATTTTATTAACCCTTTTACCTTAAAATTAACATAAGGAGAAAAAACATTCCTTACAAACATAAAACAATCAGTCATTAGGCCTGTTGGTCTTTGAGGCTCCTCCAAATAATTCCAAATCCTGCACTGCGGGACCTGTGCCCTGATAGGCCTCCAGCCGCGTCACCGGCTCGGAGACAAACCACTCCCCGCAGTGCCACCATTTTGAATTCCATTTAAACTGACATTAAATGGAATGCACCATAGGGACCCATACCAACGATGAGTCCCAACCATACCCTTATCCTAAACTGTTCACCTCCCCCGCCAGCAAAGACCAACAAAACGCCCAGCTGCCATGACAATATAAAATTCCCCCAGAAAGGACAGAAAGCACAAAAGACATGAATCAAAATCAACCATAACAGTCCCAGAAATTAGGGAGGGTGGGTGGGAAGCTTCTTCTTCCTTCGTCCGTTGAACTTCCACTGACCTCCAATCTGAGGGGCCACCCCTCCTAACTGTACCTCAACCCCTCCCAAACCTGATACACCAATCCCTGAAAACCCCCCAACTCAAAACAATTTAATTTAACTCACACCTGCCCTGTCTCCCCTCTTCACATGGTCATGTCTGCCCTGCGCTATTTTTTTTTTTTTTTTTTTCTTCGCTTCGGGCCTTGCTTGACCAATGTAGAATAGATGTCACCCCCAAACTCTTAAGCTGCTTAAAGCCAAAGGCTCCACCCCCATGCCATAAACCTTTCCCTTTACCTAAATAATTGAGACCACACCGTGCTTGGAGTTAATTGGCCACAGCAGCCATTTTATTAACCCTTTTACCTTAAAATTAACATAAGGAGAAAAAACATTCCTTACAAACATAAAACAATCAGTCATTAGGCCTGTTGGTCTTTGAGGCTCCTCCAAATAATTCCAAATCCTGCACTGCGGGACCTGTGCCCTGATAGGCCTCCAGCCGCGTCACCGGCTCGGAGACAAACCACTCCCCGCAGTGCCACCATTTTGAATTCCATTTAAACTGACATTAAATGGAATGCACCATAGGGACCCATACCAACGATGAGTCCCAACCATACCCTTATCCTAAACTGTTCACCTCCCCCGCCAGCAAAGACCAACAAAACGCCACCAGCACCCAAGGGTGACACCTTACCCTTGCGTGCCCCTCCAAACCCTCAAGGCTCGCTGGATCCCATCCTGTAATCCCAGGGCCCATAAATCTATACCCACCGCATTGAGGTGGACTCCATCATCCCGCAGATACCGCCATGTGTCCACTTCCAACTCCAGGTGGCGAACCACCAACCCCCCATTCCGACACACAAAGCGCCCCACTTCCTTGTTCAACTTAATCCGAGCCTTATTAAGGCGCGCGACCGACCTGGCCATGCGCCAGGACGTGCGGGCCACCATATCCGACCAAACTACAAGCAGCGCCGGAAAAGCCGTGCGCAGCCGAAGGAAATCCAACTTTATGTCCCTGATCAAGGCCCGCGCGGACCTGGCCCCCAAATCGTTGCCCCCGGCATGCAGCACCAAAACATCTGGCTGCCTGTCCAACCGGGCGAAACGATGCACTTCGGGAAGGACCCTGCCCCAAGTAAGCCCCGGCACCCCCAGCCACCTGACACAAGCCTCGTGCCGAGAAAAACCAAGTTGTCTACCATTAGGACGCACATCAGCTCTCCGGGCCCCCCAGAAAACATACGAGTGTCCCACGATCCAAACAAGGCAGGGTTCCAAACCTACAAGAAAAGGGGACAAAAGGAAAAGAAAACCAACCAATAATCAGATAACCAGCCGGGCCCACACCCCCCCAGCGACAAAACCACCCCCCGTACACACCCTACACCAACAGCTGTGGACGAACGTACAACAAGAACCTCCTAGACTCCCAGCGCCCAATGCGTTTGACCGCATCGTCGTTCAATCCCCAGCGTGCAGCCTCAGTGGCCGCCCCGATCCGAAAGGAATGAGATGCAAACCTACTGGCATCCAAACCCAAAGAGCCCACACACCTTCTGAACACCGATACAAATTGAAAACGAGATAACGACGACCCGTCCGCATGCATTAAAAATGAACCGGGCCGCGAAGGGCGGATTGCCCAGTAATCCCGAACCGCCCCTACCGGGCACAGCGGTGAAGACGGCACCGCGAACAACCGGACACGGATCCCCTTGCCACTCTGGTCCGTTTTGGACCGTCGAAGGAGGATAGTAACCCCCTCCCGACCGACAGAGACATCCTGACCCAATAGGCCCCCCGGCACCGTCCGGGAGGAGCTGACCAATTCCCCAATCCGGAAAGCCCCGAAAAAAGCGAGAGAAAAGGCCGCCTTAAACAACACCACCTCGTAACTCGAGGCGCAGTGCTCCCCCAATTGCCGGCAGACGTCCTGCAAAAGAGCGAAGGACACCGGGCGCCTAGTGTCCCTCCTCCGATAAGCCCTGGAATAGCCCCGTAACGCTTGTCTCACCACGAAGTCCTTCGTGTAATCCTGACAACCCAGAAATTTAAACAGAAAGGCCAAGCCGGACAACTTGCGCGCCACAGCGGAAGCCGACGCGCCCCTCTCAAAATGATCAGAGACAAAAGAAAGTAACACCCACCTGACCTCCGGACCCAGAGGATCCACCGATGCCACCCGCAACACCTCCAGCCACTCCAACCATACCTTGCAATAAGCCGACCACGTGGACTCGCTCACCGACTTCCTGATCCATCCAGCGAGGACCCCAAGGCAATCCCCCATAGCCACTCCGGACACGTGACTCCGCGTTGCTCCGCTGCCGGTGCCAACTCCCGGAACCTGTCCCACTGAAAACGAGACAGCGCGTCAGCAATATCATTCTTAACCCCCGGAATGTGCACAGCGTACAGGAAAACATTCAACCGTAGACACCGCAAAACTAAATACCTGAGGAGGCGCACCACCGGCTGAGACGAAGCCGACGCACGGTTGATCACCTGAACCACCCCGAGATTGTCGCAATGGAGGCGAACCTTCAGGTTCCTGAACTCCGCCCCCCAAATCTCCAGGGCCACCACCACCGGGAACAGTTCCAGCAACACCAAGTTGCTGACCAGCCCCGCTACCTGCCATGCCCCCGGCCAAGGGGCGGCGCTCCACGCCCCCCGGTGAAAAGCCCCGTACCCCGCCGAACCAGCAGCATCGGTAAACAGTTCCAAATCAAAGTTGCTGATCGGCCCGGCCATCCACAAGGATCTACCATTGTATGTGGCCAAAAAACCGTGCCACAGACGCAAGTCATCCCTGTGTTCCCTGTTGAGCCTGACGAAGTGAGTGGGCAACTTCACCCCCGAAGTCGCCGCCGACAGCCGTCGGCAGAAAACCCGGCCCATGGGCATAATGCGGCAGGCAAAATTCAATTTACCCAGCAACGACTGCAAGCTGCGCAACTGAATCTTGCGCAAACCCAGCACCCCTTCAATTTCAGCTCTCAAAGCCCCCAATTTATCCTCCGGTAGGCGACACTCCATGGCCTCCGAATCCACGACAATGCCCAGGAAGCTGAGCACCGTGGTCGGGCCTTCCGTCTTGTCGGGGGCCAACGGAATGCCGAAGCTCCCGGCCACATGCTGCAACGTGGCAAGCAGGATCGCGCACCCGTTGGAAGAGGGCGGGCCCACACACAGAAAGTCGTCCAAATAGTGGATCACCGAATTCACACCGGAAACCTCCCGAACCACCCACTCCACAAAGGAACTGAAGGTCTCAAACAGCGCGCACGATATGGAGCAGCCCATAGGAAGGCAGCGATCCACATAATACGCCCCTTGCCACCGGCAGCCCAGCAATCGAAAACTGTCCGGGTGAACCGGGAGCAACCTGAACGCCGCCTCAATGTCCGATTTGGCCATCAAGGCCCCCCGCCCATAATGTCGCACCCAGGCCACCGCGGCGTCAAAGGAAATGTAAGACACCGTACAGGCATCCGGGTCGATGGCGTCATTCACAGACCCACCCTTTGGGAAGGAGAGGTGGTGAATGAGGCGAAACTTGTTGGGTTCCTTCTTGGGAACCACCCCCAACGGCGAAACCACCAAGTCACGCACCGGCACCTCCGAGAACGGGCCCGCCATGCGACCGAGAGCCACTTCCTTGTGCAACTTATCCGACACCACCAAAGGGTGGCGCAATGCCGAACGCAAATTCCTCGCCACCGGCGGTACCAAGGCCAAAGAGCAAGGGATACGAAAACCCACCGCAAAACCCTCCCCCAGAAGTCGGGCAGCCGCCCTATCGGGGTACCTACCTAGAAAAGGCCGCAGCCTTTCCACCCTCACCGGCGTCGTCCCCTTTGTGCGAAGGCTCTCCGGACCGCCCTTTTCCGGACTTAAAACACCGAGCCAAGGAATGGGAACCTCCGCAACCGGAGCATTCATGTTTGAAGCGACATGTGCCACCGAACTTACAGGAACCCTCATTAAATTGCCAGCAGAAACCCCTCCTCTTTGCGGCCGGCTGTCCCGGGGTCGCAGAACCACCGGCCCCCCCTGGAAAAAACTGATTCGGAGCCTTCGCAGACGACATGAGCCGCATCCACAGGCTGATGTCCTTGTGGTCCCACCGCAAGGACGGCCTAACCGCCTTCCGCTGCCGGAACTGTTCGTCGTACCGCAGCCAGGCCGACCCCCCGTAAACCCGATAGGCTTCCCCTACAGCGTCCATGTAGCAGAACAGGGCCGAGCAGTTTTCCGGCGCCTTTTCCCCTATGACGCCCGCCAGAATGGCAAAGGCCTGCAGCCAATTGGCGAAGGTCCGAGGGATAAGCCGATAGCGTCGCGCCTCCTCGTCCTCCTTCTTGCGCTCCTCCGGTTTAACCCTGTCCAGGTGAAACTTCTCGAGGGGCAACAGCGTGAAGATTTCCACGTACTCACCCTTCCAGATCTTCTCCCGGACTTCCTGCTTCAAATGTGCCCCCAATGGGCCCTCAAAACAAACATATACCTCACCTTTCGCCGAATCGTCCAGGCGAACAGCGTCCGCCTTCCCCTCCTTCGCCGTCCCGGTCTTGTCCCCCGCCGCCCCGGCCGTCACTGCCACCACTGCCGGCGCACCAACAACCTGGGGAGGGGCCCCAGCCCCCCCCGCAACTAGCCCCGTGGAAGACGGCCCCGCCAGCCCCGGGGCCCCCCCCGGCTCCGTGCCCGAGCCCCCCGCCGGAGGCACCCAAGCCGCCGCTGGAGACAAGCGGCCCCCGTCCCCCGGGGGCAAACGCCCCAATAGGTCCCGTAGACCCAGGAGGAAGCCCCTCAAACCCCCATCATCACCCCCTTCCGGGGTCCCCGCCCCCACTGGCCGGGACACCCCCACCCCCCGAGCCCCTCCAGCACTCCCACCCCCCACATCAAACAAGCCCCGCAAATCAGACAAAGCCAGAGAAGGAATTGTGACCTCACCTGTCTGCCCAGGGGGGGCGCCCCCAGCCGCCGATCCAGCCTCCCTCGTCGCCGACCGACCACCGACATCCTCTTCCACATCCGATCCGGACACCTCGCCTTCCGAACGATCGTCCCCGGGCACCGCCGACATCCGTCCACCAGGTGTCGCACTCCCGCCATCTGCAGAGCCGAGCGACAGGCGTCCACGCCCCCGTACTCCAGCTCCGCCCGACGGAGACCCCTGTGAACCAGCCGAACTTCCGATGACCCGGCCACGTGACTTGCCCCGCCGCGTCATCTCTCTGCGCCCAGCCGAGGCCGACTCCGAGTCCCGCCGATCACTGCTGCCACCGGCCGCCATGAAGCCGCTCCCACGCCGAGGCACCCCTCCGACCGGAGCATCGCCAGTAGGGGAGCCCGCCAGTCCAGTAGCACCCCGGCGAGAGGGACGGGGAGAGACCGAAGGCCGCCTCCCCCCACTACCCCCAGAGCTCCGTCCATGCAGAGGATTCCTCCCAGAGGCGCGCCCGGCCGCAGCAGGAGTACGCTTAGCCGGCGGCCCTGAAGGGTCCCTGTCGGGGCTCCTAGGATGACGCTGAGCTCGAGGGGAAGGGTCCGGTGAAAAACGCTCCGGCGGCCGTGACCGCCGAGCCCGCGGGACCGCAAGCCCCTCCGAATCCTGTGCAGAGTCCTGAACCCCCATCAACGTGGAGACCTGGGACCGGAGCCACTCAGTCCCCTTCACCGCGGCAGCGGCCTTAATTTGCTCCAGCAAAACGTCCAAATCCGCCATCACAGACCAGGGAAGCTGAGGTGAGATGCTCTGCAGTGAAAAAGGTGGGTGACCAAGCTTCTTCTTCCTTCGTCCGTTGAACTTCCACTGACCTCCAATCTGAGGGGCCACCCCTCCTAACTGTACCTCAACCCCTCCCAAACCTGATACACCAATCCCTGAAAACCCCCCAACTCAAAACAATTTAATTTAACTCACACCTGCCCTGTCTCCCCTCTTCACATGGTCATGTCTGCCCTGCGCTATTTTTTTTTTTTTTTTTTTCTTCGCTTCGGGCCTTGCTACTTCATTGCTTCTGTTGTCAATTTAAGTTAAATTGCTGTCTCCAGAATAAATGAAGGCCCCTCAACCTTAAAGAAAGGCAGCCTTGGCTTCTGGAAACATCTAGATAATGGGAAGGCTTAAGGAGTTTGTTACCCTTCTTTTAATTGTCCTAAAGGAGCAAGACAAAAGATCAAGATTGGACAAGGTCAAAAAAGGGTGGGGAAGTTTTAGAGATCCTAAAAGGGGCAAAGAGTGGGTCACTGACCTCTTTGGCGACAGGTCAATTTCCGGTTTTATTGGAGGTTTCTTAACTCACGAGAAGAAAATCGCTCTGGTCGTAAGCCCTACAAGTTCATTGCTTTGTTGGACACCTGTCTGGAACTTATGGTTCTTCAATAAGTCTTATTGGTCAGCTCCATAAGGGAACAAATGAAAACTGATGCCTTAGAGCAGCGTTTCTCAAACTTTTTTCAGTCAAGGCACCCTTTAAAACTATTCACAATCTCAAGGCACCCTCCAAAATTATGGACAGCCTCGAGGCAACCCCATTCTAAAATGTAAAAAGGCATTCCAATAGTTTCACATAATGCATCAACATCCACACATGTAGGACACCCAACAATAGAGGTGATTTATTCTTACTAATCAAATACAATTTTGTGCACTGGTACTGACTAGTATTCCAATGTTTCTCTTCTTCCTCAGTTTTTCTCCATCACTCAGCTAATGTGACCCCAGGGCTGATGGAGAGGGGCAGGGGAGAACTAAAAAAGAATGCTGTGCAGACAACCGACATCCTCCTTATCAACTGATGATGTCATGGGTTGTTAGGATGGGCGGCTAGAAGGTCGCAATGGGGCTCAATGAAAACCTGTGGCTTTGTGTAACTAAAAGGCAGGCTTGTTCTACCTGCAAGCTTGTATACGAATTTGGGGCAATTTTTAGGCATTTTGCCAAGGCACTCCTGAAGAAACCTCAAGGCACCCTGGTAGAAAAAGCTGGTTTAGACAATGTTATAACATTAAGATTCCGTTCACACTGGGGCGACCTGTCAGGCGACCTGGTCGCCTGACAGGTCCGCCGTAGGTCGCCTGCCATAGAGTAGCTGTGGACCCGTTCTAATAGGAGCGACACAAGTCGCTCCGACTTAGAAAAAGGGTCCGGAGCTTCTTTGGGGCGACCTGGAGCGACCTGCATTGACTTCAATGATATCAAGTCTGTGCCGGCTGCTCCGAGGTCGCGGTGCCCCGGCAAGTAGCGTCGCCCCAGTGTGAACGGGGTCTAAGGGAATATAATGTTATACCTGTGACTGCTACTAAGTTAAAGCGGAACTTCACTCTCTCAATCAACATTGACTACCACTTGAGCTCCGGAAGATTTTACCCCCTTCATGACTAGGTTATTTTTCGCTATTCGACACTGCGCTGTTTTAAAGTGAATGTAAAGGCGCCTTTTTTTTTTTTTTTTGTTTTAAAATAACAAATATGTTATACTTACCTGCTCTGTTGCAGTGGATTTGCACAGAGCAGCCCAGATCCTCCTCTTCTCGGGTCCCACTTTGCAGCTCCTTGCTCCTCCTTTCAGTCGAGTACCCCCACAGCCAGCAGCTTGCTATGGGGCACCCGAGCGGAGCTGCAGCTCCCGTCTGTCCATTCAGACATGGAGCTGCCATACAGCCCCGGCCCCTCTCTCTTCTGATTGGCTGACTGACTTTGATTGACAGCCATGGGAGCCAGTGGCGCCGCTACTGTGTCTCAGCCAATCAGGAGGGAGAGTCCCGGACGCAGAGGGACTTGTGGACATTGCTGGACAGAGATGGGGCTCAGGTACGTTTTAGGGGGTGCTGGGGAGGATTCTACACAAAGAAGGTTTTTTGTCTTAATGCATAAAATGCATTAAGATAAAAAACCATCTGACTTTACTACTGGTAATTGCTGGTAACATGCAGCGCTTTACCCAAATTAAGTTAATATCATTTTTTTCACACAAACAGAGCTTTCTTTTGGTGGTAGTTGATCCTACCAGGGCTGAAGTGATTAAAGATGCAGTTTATGGTTCTATAAAGCTGTGGACTTTCTGCTCCAACAAAGTTTGTCTTACCTGTCTGTCACAAGTCCACAAATCGGCAACAAGCACTGACTATTTTGGTGTCTACAACACCCTTTATGAATTCCCCAAATAGTGAACTGCAAACCTATGAGTGGTCATTGGAGATCTTATATTGTTTCTGATTCTTTTTTTTTAGTACAGTAGACTTCTGATTTATCATATTTTGTCATTTCCAAAATAGATACGTACTAAAAGGTTACATCACGCAACCATAAACCTTTATAAACAGGCCACAAACTTCCCATTAATGAAATAGATAGATGTCAGCGGGGAAAGAGCAAGCAGCAATCTACATTTAGAGGCCTGAAATGGCACTTGCCAATATATGTGTAAATAGAGATTTTGCTATTAAGTGACTGCAGACCACAGCACTCCAATAATAAAGAAATACATAGTAAAGGTCATTTTTCAATATTCATTAGTAGCAGGAAATGCATCAGCTGGAAAATATCAAGATGAATGTAGCAATAAATTGTAAGTTACTCTGCAAGAATAATATGTTTCCAACATCCCTGTACAAAAGAGACAGGAGAAATTAACTCCAATAGTGTCATCTTTTATATCTGTTAATTAAAACAGATCCTGTTATAGGATTTATGACGATCACTGAAAGGTGAGAGTATTTTTAGATAAGGTTAGGTGTTAATTAAAGTCATGCTAAAACTAGTCAAAACTAAAGTGTATGTAAACCCCAACGATGAACGTCTCTTAGGGCCTCATGCACACAAGGCTTGAAAAAATGATGCTTTTACTGGCTTTTGGCGAGGTTTATTTTCAGTCTGTAAAAGCATCTCTATTGCCTCGTTTCCACTGAGTTGAGCGGATTGGTTCGGGTCGGTTCGGTACGGTACGCTATTTTGAGTGTTTCCATTATGAAAGTGGCTATAGGCGTGTGCAGGGGGTGTGCCAGGTGTGCCTGGGCACACCCTAATCACCCCAATACAATAGCACTATCGCTCTGTGTGCCTGCAGGGAGAAACACCCCCCCTCCGACCAATTCTACCATTAATGAATTTCTACTGTACTTACCTTTCACTGTACTGGCTCTGTCATAAGAGTGTGTGTGTCTGTGTGTGTGTGTGTATATATATATATATAATATACAGTATATACACACACACACACACACGCACGTGTGTTTGAGCTTTGGGGTGCACACCCTAATGCAATAGGCTGCGCGCACCAATGAAAGTGGCCCATACAACCAAACCAAACCGCACCATTCCTGGTCCTCCTTCAGATGTAGGGCCATAGGAAATGGTACAGTACGGTTAGGGCAGAGCTACTGGCGTCACACGATACATTCCACTGATTGGCGGACAGGGAAACGCCAATGCTCACGTCAAACGAAAAGCTCAGTCCAGATAACAGTCCAGACTTGCAGTGGAAACGCTCACCTGAATAGGCCAGACCATTATAACCCTTCCAAACTGTACCAACCGGAACCATTCCGCTCAGTGGAAACGAGGCATATGTTAGCCTATACAGAGCCGTCTTTAATATTGGTTGGACCCTGTGCAAATATTTTCTTGGGCCCTCCCAAATCCACTTATCAACCTTTTTGCAGGCAGTGCGGGCTCTCGGGGCAGATGCTTTGGGCCCCACAACAATGAGTGGGCCCAGGGCAGCTTCCCCTTTTGCCCTGTGTTAAAACCCTGAGCCTATGTATCCATGCACAAATAAGCATTTACAGGCATATTAGAAGAGTTTACAGGCTAAAAAAAATATCACCAGCGAGTTCAGGATAGGAGCCTTTGAAAAAACAGTTGATGCACCTAATCCTGTGTAAACGCACCTAAACGCTAGATGCATTTGAGCGTTAATGCATTTCAATGGCCAGCATAAAGTTATATTCTAAAACTATGTTTGGTTGGTTCCTCAAGCCAAAAGAAGATGGGATTGTGTAGGCAAAAACGTAGCTTAAAAAATTATATTTATTTTACAATTGACATACAAGGTGAAAACAATACAGTAAAGACAACAGTAGCGGTGCCACCGCTAGTTTTACTTATACTTTTGTCTATTGAGGTGTGTTCCGTTGTTTAAACTGTGTTGACATCCGGAGTGGATGTGAGTCAAACAGACGGTTTTCCGACGGGTTTCGGCTGTAGAAATATAGCCTTTGTCAAGGTATCACCACAAATTATTCTAAAAAAGTGAACAATTATAACATTAGTGATATAGAAAAAGGTACATAGAAAACAAAATATGAAATAACATGTTACATTGTTATATGATATTCATGTGTTACATTGCTGCTTCTGAGGAAGTATGAAAACCTAGGTGTACCTTGCGAGACTTGGGTGAACGGATGAGGTCTGCATATCCACATGGACTTCCCTAAAGTGCAGCGAGATCCTGGTTCTGATACGTGCCTGGATGAGGGGAATTGTATGGGGTAAGTGTTTTGTGCGTTGATAATTATAAATCAACTAGGATAAGACTTTATTTAGTCTTACGTTTTCAAGTAAAGTTGCAGGGCCTGCTAGTGATGGTTTATCAAAGTTGTCTTTCAAAAGGAAAGTTCCAGGTAGTTTATAGCCGTCTAGTACTGACCTCTGCAGGTAAGAAAATTGGGATAAGCTAGGTGGTGTAGGTGATTAGATTTGGCTGAATTGATAAGTGATATAACTTACTTAACCACTTTACCACCGGAGGATTTTGCTGTCTTACGTCCAGGCCACTTTTTGCGATTCGGCGCTGTGCAACTTTAACTGACAATTGTGCGGTCGTGCGACGCCGTATCCAAACGAAATTTACGTCCTTTTTTTCCCACAAACAGAGCTTTCTTTTGGTGGTATTTGATCACCTGTGCGATTTTTACTTTTTGCGCTATAAACAAAAAAAAGCGTTTATTTTGAAAAAATAACAATATTTTTAACATTTTTTTATATGAAATTCCCCCCAAAAAAGATGTAAAAACCTATTTTTTTTTAAATTTTTGGCCAATTTGTTTTCTGCTACCCATGTTTGGTAAAAAAAATCACAATAAGCGTATTTTGATTGCTTTGCGCAAAAGTTATTGCGTTTACTAACAAAGGGAAAGATTTCTGTCATTTTTGGTGTTTTTTTTTAACGCGTAATGGCGGCGATCTGCGATTTTTTTTGCGGTACTGCGACATTGCGGCGGACAGATCGGACCCTTGACTGACATTTTTGACACTTTTGGGGGTACCAGTGACATTACTGCAGTAATCAGTGCTATAAATATGCACTGTTACTGTAAAAATGACACTGGCAGGGAAGGGGTTAAATTTATTGGAGAGGGAGGGGTTAATGTATGCCTGGTGCTTACTGACGTGTGGGGGGGGGGGAGGTGACTGAGTGAGCCAAGGACAGATCGGATGTCCAGCTATGCTGAACACTCTGATCTGTCACTCCCTGTCACTTGGGAGATCCGCCCGCTTGTGTTTACACAGGCGGGCGGATCTCCACACTAGATCCCCGACGATCGGGGAAGAGCGGCAGCGATCGCCGCTGCTCCTCCCCTGGCCCGACTCCCGCTGTGACCGAAAACAGCGGGAGCAAGCCTCCGGCGGCGCGCAAGCGCCGCCCAGAAGGGGGAGTGTCTGACGACGTAGTACTACGTCGTCAGACGATAATGAGCCACTCTGCCACAGTAATATTACTGTGGGCGGTGGTAAAGTGGTTAAAGGACACTGTAATATTTCTTGTAGACGTGAGGTTGGGCGTTCCAATGTTCCCAATTCAGGTTTCCCCTGGGGTGGAGTCTATAAAGTATACATTTATAATTATGTACATGGATCCTGGTGGGGATCAGTGAAGGTATATAGGGCAATTATAAGGGTACCTACTCACTACCTGGAACTTTCCTTTTGAAAGACAGCTTTGATAAACCATCACTAGCAGGCCCTGCAACTTTACTTGAAAACGTAAGACTAAATAAAGTCTTATCCTAGTTGATTTATAATTATCAACGCACAAAACACTTACCCCATACAATTCCCCTCATCCAGGCACGTATCATATCCAGGATCTCGCTGCACTTTAGGGAAGTTCATGTGGATATGCAGACCTCATCCGTTCACCCAAGTCTCGCAAGGTACACCTAGGTTTTCATACTTCCTCAGAAGCAGCAATGTAACACATGAATATCATATAACAATGTAACATGTTATTCCATATTTTGTTTTCTATGTACCTTTTTCTATATCACTAATGTTATAATTGTTCACTTTTTTAGAATAATTTGTGGTGATACCTTGACAAAGGCTATATTTCTACAGCCGAAACGCGTCGGAAAACTGTCTGTTTGACTCACATCCACTCGGATGTCAACACAGTTTAAACAACGGAACACACCTCAATAGACAAAAGTATAAGTAAAACTAGCGGTGGCACCGCTACTGTTGTCTTTACTGTTTTCACAATACTGTTTTCACCTTGTATGTAAATTGTAAAATAAATATAATTTTTTAAGCTACGTTTTTGCCTACACAATCCCATCTTCTTTTGGCTTGAGGAACCAACCAAACATATTTCTACTATCTAGGGATGATGGCAACCACCCATACCTTTAGTATTTCCATAGATACCCTGCAAGTATAAAGTTATATTCTGGTCGATGGAATCTATAACCGCCTAAATGCTTGGCAGTCCTAAACGTGCCTAAACGCCCATACAATATGCAGCCTTTGGCACATTTTTTTTTTTGCAGCTTTTTTCTTGCCAGGAGTTTTGGAGTTTGGAGGAAAAAAAAAGCAAACACCCTGTGTGTATTAGGTCTATTTGTTCTCTTTTGATCTGTTAAATATATGCTAAAAACATTTGGTTATAACTGGTTGAGAAGTGCAAAAAATAATTATTGATCCTGCCAGAAATCTTGTGACCTGATAAAGTCACATTTTACTGATAACTCAAATCAACTACATCCTTTCCAGCTACAATCACTTCTCAATGGCGTAACGCATACATGCTGCAGCAGGAAAAGTGATCCTTAAAATTTTAGAAGAGGAGGTTCACACATAGCTATTATGTGTAGTCCTCTTCTTCTGAAAAGACCCTTTCCTCCTGTAGGGGGAGCTGGGGGTCTCAAGGCTGCTCTTCTTAGCTAGCCATGTGCTAAGGAGATACCTGTGCATGCTCCCTCCCTAAACCAAGCTGTGTGCATCCAAAGACACCCACAGCACCTGCGAGCTACATCTCCTGCTCCCCCCTCCCAGCAGTTTGACTAATGGTAGTAGGAGCCTATCACTCCATGGCCCCCAGAGTCTGCTGAGGATACAGGAAGTTCATGGAGTAGCGCTGATGGATCCTGGATCCAGTAGCAGTGACAAGGATAGTAAATAAGTGCTTGGGCACCAGGGGGGAGGTGGCTAGTTAAATTACTGGGATCTTCTTTACCTCCCAACTGCTGAACATATGCATCCATGGCGGTCTGAGAATGTGTGCTGAGAGCGTTCTCACTGTGTGCTCCCAGTACATTGACCAAGTTGTCTCCAGCAGCCCTGGTTCATGGTTTCTTTTTAAAAGCCAGCGGGACAGTCTCCCAATCACATGACTGCTATGGGAGCCAATCACAACAGTCACGTAATCGGGAAGTCGTTCTGCCTCTGGGTATTAACCACTTGAGCCCCGGAAGGTTTACACCCCTTCATGACCAGGCCATTTTTTTTGCAATACGGCACTGCATTATTTACCTGACAATTGCGCGGTTGTGCGACGCTTTACCCAAATAAATTGATTTGTTTTTTTCCCACAAATACAGATTTCTTTTGATGGGATTTGATCACCCCTGCGTTTTTTATTTTTTGCACTATAAACAAAAAAAGGCCAACCATATTTTTTACTTTTTGCTATAAAACACATCCAATAAAAAAATGTAAACAATCAAATTTCTTCATGAATTTAGGCCAATATGTATTCTGCTACTGCTTCTGTTTTTGGTAAAAAATCCTTGTTAGTGTATATTAATTGGTTTGCGCAAACGTTATTGCGTCTACAAACTATGGGATAAATTTACGGAACTTTTATTTTTTTAATTTTTTTTTTACTTGTAATGGCGGCGATCAGTGATTTTTAGTGGGACTGCGACATTGCGGCGGACAAATCTGACACTAAGTGACACTTTTTGGGTACCAGTGATACAGCGATTGGTGCTAAAAAAAATGCACTATCACTGTACTAATGACACTGGCAGGGAAGGGGTTAACATCAGGGGTGATCAAAGGGCTAAATGTGTTCCCTAGGAGTGCTTGCTAAGTGTGAGGGATATGCTTTGACTGACGGAAGACAGAGATCCGTGTTCCTGCTTAGCAGGAACAAAAGATCTTCATCTTCCCCTCTCACAGAACAGCGGTCTGCCTTGTTTACATCGGTAGACCGCTGTTCTACCTCTCTCATGAATGATTGCGGGGTGCTGGCAAACAATGGGTCAGCGGGACCCACTGATTAGCTCCCACCGATTGGCTCCTGCTGTGTCCAATCACAGCGGGAACAGGTCGCTGGCTGCGCGCACACACGCTCCAGACCCAGTGCATGAAATGATGTACAGTTACGTAGTTTCACGCAGGAGCGCCGCTCTGCCTCAGTATATCTGCGTGGTGCGGTCTAGAACTGGTTACAGCCCACTTAAAGGGCCACCAGGAGCCACCATGAAGTGGTTAAGGACTACAGAACATTTTACCCACATGTTATGGAGAAGAGGAGAGGGGGAAATGTTCTGTTTCCTGTTTTAGGGTTACAATGTTCTTGTAGCTCCTCCATACATACAGTGCAGTGAATGTGCGTTGTCTTGTCAACCTAGGAAGTGTGTTACTGGCAGGATCACCAAGTGAAAATAAAGGAATAAACAGCCTGAAATAAGAAAGTGATTGCAGTTATCTCATTAAGTAAAAAATGATCAGTATATCCAGAGATATAATGTCAGGAAAGGCGCATCCTTGTGCACAGAAGGTCTGTGGCCAATTCAGAGGTGCGCATGCATGTGCACGAGCATGCGTGGGCACGTGAACAGGTGCACAAATGGGCTAAAAGGCCAGGCGGGCTGCTATTTTAGCTGCACTATGATTATTTGGGTCCTTATTGTTTGGTCTCTTACGTTTCCTGAATACCCGCTACCTACCTTCCTGTGTTGACTTCCTGTTACCGACTTGATCTGCTCCTGAATTTCTCTGAATGCTGCCTGTACCAACCCCTGGCTTGTCTTTGGATATCATCTCTGCCTGCTCCTTCTGCTTATCCACCAATCTGTCTAACCCTGGCCTGACTTTGATTACTCTTCTGCCTGCTGCATGTACTTGATCTGCCTTTCTGTTGCCGACCCAGACTGCCTGACCCTGTCTACCTGCATCTGAACCTGCTGACCTGTGCATATCTCTTGTTGCGGTTTCCCTGCCAGTACAGCCTGCTCTTTAGCAATGCATGCACTGCCCTTCAGCAAGACACTGCTCTTTAGCAATGCACAGCTCAGTGCCATCTTAAGAGCATAAAAGGGCCCCGGGCAATGCAGTGCACTGGGGCCCTGCCTAGACAATCACCCATGAGAATAAAAATGCATATTATCGATAAGACTATATTTATTGGTAAAGCAGTTCAAGCGAGCTTCCAAGTTCGGTGGCTGGGTCCAGTGAACACACACACGGACGGGAGTCAGACTCGACTGTCCTGTGTGTGCCTGTTCCCATGAAGGCGGACAGGCATTCCTGCAGTTGTGGGCTCCCCCTCCACGCCCCTAGTGGCCTGACAGCAGCACAGGGCTGACTGGAGCTTGCCACCTGCTAAGTTAGATGGAGGCATGCACAGAGGAATTGGGACTAATGCTTGGCTGGGGCTGGGGCTGGGACTAGTGGGGGGGGGGGGGGGGTAAGATGGCCCTGGCACAGCTTGCTCTTCAACAGCGCACTGCTCTTTAGGAATGCACAGCCTGCTCTTCAGCAACTCACTGCTCTTCAGCAACTCACTGCTCTTCAGCAACACACTGCTCTTCAGCCATACACAGCCTGCTCTTCAGCAACTCACTGATCTTCAGCAACACACTGCTCTTCAGCCATACACAACCTGCTCTTCAGCAACTCACTGCTCTTCAGAAACTCACTGCTCTTCAGTGTCCTGCAACAATCAGGCACTCATGCCCTCTCTGTGATCATGGGCTGTCACGTTACCTGGGTTCCTGAGCCAAAGGTGTAAGAGAAGTGTACCTCCACACATCAGGCTCCACCACCAGGTACATTACATATAAGCAGCTTGACCTAAAAAGCCTACCTATTGACCCATTGAACCTATCCATCACTTGGAGTACCAATAGGAAGCTTGGGATTTTCAGGAGTTGAGATCAAACTCAACTTTCAAATCACGGCTGTAACTCTGTGTGATGGAGACCCAAAGTAAAACCATTTAGGGCCTCCCAAACTCTTTCATCTTGATGTTAAAGCAGAATTCCATATGGCTAACTATGCTTAAACCTGCTTCCACTCCTCTTCTAAATCTTATTCTAACTATCCTGTAGAAGGTAGTGATAAAGACACCGCATTTGAGGAAAGATCAGCAGGTATTTTGGTACTTTTTGAAATAAATTCTTTGCCTGAAAAGATGGTTTAGATATTCTCAAACTTTACCTTCAATGCCAAAAAAGTAGCGTAAAAGTGCCAACATTTCTCTAAACTCTTCAAATTTTTGCTGAAATTTTAGGGAAAATCTCTCAATTTCGCTCAACCCTAGTTCAGCATAAGCCAATGTGTATGTAACAGACCCATTATAAGCTATATTTTACCAGGGGGTACTTGCAGTATTGATGCTTTGACTGGTGCTAAAGTATTGTCGACCACATTTCTTTTAGCACTTTTCTTTCCCAGGATGGCCTGAGAGTGATTTAGAGATCGATGAATATTTTCATGTTTTATAGAAGCCATAATGTCCCCTTTATTTCCCCTGAGCCCATAGAAGGTTTGTGTCTTGACAATAGATATATATATGTTGGCTAAATAATGGATTATTTGGTAAATAATATATAGCTTTAGCGCTCTGGAAACAAACACGGACAGTCCTCAGTGGAATCATGGATGTACCATATGTTTAAAAGGCATCAGCGGTTCTCAGCAGCCATATGTAACAAGATGGCAGATTTACTGATGATACCGGCTCTGGGGTCTAGGCTGTGATGGGTGTTGATTTTGCAAGAGAAGAAGATATAATAGTGACGCAGACTCAGCTATCTTTTTTAATCAGTTGTAGAAAGCAAAGAACAAATCAAATATCATTTTACAATAACAACGTCTTAACCACTTAAAAACCGGGCACTTTCACCTCCTTCCTGCCTCGGACAATTTTCAGCTGTCGCAATTTAAATGACAATTGCGCCGTCATGTAACACTGTATTGTACCTATATTCTTTTTTATTATTTTTTTTAGACAGATAGAGCTTTTTTTTGGTGGTTTTAATCACCACTGGGTTTTTTTTGCTAAATAAAAAAGGCCAAAATTTCAGAAAAAAAACCAAACCTTTTTCTTTGTTTCTGTTATACTATTTTGCAAATAAGTAATTGTTCTTCACTGATGTGCACTGGTGAGGCTGCACTGATGGGCTCTGAGAGGCTGCACTGATGGGCACTGAGAGGCTGCACTGATGAGCTCTGAGAGGCTGCACTGATGGGCTCTGAGGGGCTGCACTGATGGGCTCTGAGAGGCTGCACTGATGAGCTCTGAGAGGCTGCACTTGATGGGCACTGAGAGGCTGCACTGATGGGCACTGAGAGGCTGCACTGATGGGCACTGATAAGCTGCACTGATGGATACTGTTAGGCTGCATTGATAGGCACTGATGAGGCTGCATGGATGGGCACTGATAAGCTGCACTAATAGGCTGCAGTGATGGACACTGATAAGGTGGCACTGATGGGCACTGATAGGGGCACTGACAGGCACTGATAGGACGGCACTAATATTTTGCATTCATGGGCACTGATGGGGCTAAACTGATAATCAGGGCATTATCAGTGTAAATGTCCACTGTAACTGGAAAGCCGGTTCTGGGCTATCCTTTCCTCCTCAGACACTGACAGCGCTGAGGAAAGGAAATGCTAAAAACCGGCATTTGTTTACATGTAATCAGCTGTGATTGGACACAGCTGATCACATGGTAAAGAGCCTACGTCATCGGCTCTTTACTCTGATCGGTTATGCGCTGTGTCCGAGGGACAAAGCTCACCACCGTTCGCGGCCCTGTGTGCCCCGATGTGAAAGACGTCATATGGCATCCAGTCAGAACGGTAAAGCATCCGTCGAACCGTCAATCTGCTTAAGGCCAGACAGGAAGGTATTAAGGAGGGTCTGTCGTCATATATAGTGTACACAGTATACGGCTCTGCTTGTGCTGTGTAATGACTGCACGGGCAGAGAGAGGATGTGAAATAAAAACAAAATAACCGCGCTTGGTCACACTATAAATAATCACTGAGGAGGCAGCCAGTACTAAAGGTATGATCAGACCACAGATAAATATAACAATAAGCAGTACAGCGCCATATATAATAAATGAACCCAAAATGTCAATAATGAGTAAGAAAGGAAAAAACATGCATCTGTGCTAATAGAAAGCCTAGAGGTCAGCCAATCAGTCCCACAGGGTAATGATGCAAACACAATTTCCCTTCAATTAAGCCGATAGATGTAGGGGAATTAAGGAGAGTCCCGCACCAAGGAATAGTTCCCAATCCCAAAGCGAAGCATCACCACCTGCTCAGAAAAAAGTGTCTGCTGACCAGAGCGTTTTGACCCTCGGTTAAGAGTGGTCAAAAAAGCATATGATGAGATGACAAACCCAAACGATTGGCAGCAAACAACCAAGTTCCGGTTAGCGATCCAGTATCATATGTACACTGATAGACGCGGCACCTCCAGAGACTCCCAATCCTAATCATCTTAATGGGTCAGATAGTACCTCCGAAAAAAAGAGGGACTCCAATGGCATAGTATGTATTGTTTATTAAACATAAGACATAAACAGCAAATAAGCAACTCACATGTCAGCAGAGGATACAAAACATGGGTGTACAAGATGGCCATGGCGTGGGCGTGTTTACGTGCGGGCGTGTCTGACGCGTTTCATCATCAGGGAAACGTTGTCAAAGGCACGTAAACACGCCCACGCGGCGGCCATCTTGTACACCCATGTTTTGTATCCTCTGCTGACATGTAAGTTGCCTATTTGCTGTTCACTTTAAGCACACTTTAGCCCTCATTCACATTGAACGCGATTTTGTTCTCGTGCGAGTTCAGCTAAACTCACACGATTTCAAACCCGCATTTCAGTGTGAGGTCGGGGGGCGATTTAAAAGACACCTGTAAAAAGTTCATGCACAGATGTCTATTGAAATCGCCCCCCCCCCCCCCCCCCGAAGTTGCCAAAAGTAGTGCAGGAACTACTTTTGGAAACCAGTGCGGCGCTGCAAAGTCGGCGTTGCACCGATTGGGACAGTGCCGTTTCCGGCAATAGGCTGCAATTTAGCATGCGATCTGATGTGTCAAATCGCATGTCAATTCACACTGATGTGAAAATCGCATGTCAAATCGCACTGATGTGAATGGGGGCATAAAATGCCTTTAAATGCGTGCTTGCAGTTTGGAGAATCTGGGCCATTACATTGTCTTTGAGAGATTAACCTTCACTTCCTCTTTAAATGATTACCTGTCACCAGGACAGGAAGTAAGAGGAATCTCCCCAGTAGGGGGAGATGTAAAAACCTCCCTAACCTTTCTAATGCAAATAGAGCCCCTTTAACTGCATATTAAGCAACCTGCCTGTAGTTTTCCTTTAAAGCGGTAGTATACCGATTTTTGTGACTACCTACAGATAAGCCTATAATAAGGCTTACCTGTAGGTACAATTAATATCTCCTAAACTTGCACGGTTTAGGAGATATTTGCACTGCATGCAGCCGCTGACACTAGGGGCGCATGCGCTCTGAAGGTCCGGCGGACCTTCAGAGTTCCTTGTCGGGAAGTTGCTCCCATGCGCAGGAGTGACGTCTCGCAGCTCCGGCCACTCACAGCGCCGGAGCCGCCGAACCCGGAAGAGACGCCGAGGGATCATGTCCGCTCCCACAGCGGTGTCCGGGGGTCCGTGTCGGGGCTTCGCTTTAAGGTAAGTTTTTCATAATGAGCTAGTATGCGATGCATACTAGCTCATTATGCCTTTGTCTTGCAGGGTTTTTTTTTTTTTTTTTTTTGGAGTATACTACCGCTTTAATGTCAAAGAGTGGAGTGCGAAACATTACCTAATAGACAAAGCTTTCAGTTAGCAAGGCACATAAAGCATCTGTTTTAAAAACTAATTGAATATTTCTTTGTCTGATTATTTGAGAACAGATGTGCTGGGGACAATTCAATTACAGATAATCCCCACCGCCCAGTAGGTGTGATGTTCTCTTAGGTAATGTGAGTTCTCATGCACGGGGTCTTCCCAGAGAGTTTAATTTACCATCTTATGAGTAAACTGTGTTGGGAAACTGAATTCATTTTATGATTTCCCTAAGCTAGCGCCACATAGAAAATATATAGCAATCACATCAATGGTACTGTATGGCAGGTAAAATGCACACACTTAGATTCATTTAGATACACTCTCAAAATGAAGTCAAATGACAAGTGATGTGTATAATCTATGCTCTGTGTTTGTACATCTTACAGCTGACAGATCAAATGGGTACTCATGAAAATTATATTTTTGATATCAGCATCTGCAACACTTATGTTTGTATAGCCAAAATATTTATTTTAGTCTTGGATAGAGGGTAAAGGCTTAGAACCCCTTGTCAGATTTTTATTGCCACGAAGAATGAAGCACTACACTTAAAAATATTCCATTTTATTCTATCAACCGCTTCCGGACTGCCCGCCGTAGATATACTGGGGCAGGCAGCCCCTCCTGCGCGATCCGACGTCACGCGCCTGCAGCTAGGGATGGGGCGCGGGCCGGTGGCAGCACGCTCCCACCCCCACTCGGCAGGGGGGGGCTCCGATGCACGGATGAGGCGGCTCCGATTGCTGCCTGCCACCCGCGATCGCTTCCCGCTGAGAGAGAAGAACGGTCAGCTATTGTAAACACAGCTGACCGTTCTACTCTCTGGAATGATCACAGAGTGCCTGTGATCCTGCTATATAGGATCACAGGTCTCTGTGATCATTTCACAAGCCACG
Organism: Pelophylax lessonae; assembly: GCF_965119305.1. NCBI lineage: Eukaryota > Metazoa > Chordata > Amphibia > Anura > Ranidae > Pelophylax > Pelophylax lessonae. The sequence continues at coordinate 200,718,770 of NC_138777.1, read as the reverse complement.
CCCCCATACAGTTAGAAACACTCCCCTAGGTACACATTTAACCCCTTGATCACCCACAGTGTTAACCCCTTCCTTGCCAGTGTCATTATTACAGTAACAGTGCATATTTTTAGCACTGATTACTGTAGTAATGTCACTGGTCCCCCCAAAAGTGCCAAAAATGTCAGTTAGGGGTCCGATCTGTCTGCCACAATGTCGCAGTCCCGCTAAAAATCGCAGATCGCCCCCATTACTAGTTAAAAAAAAAAAACAATAAAAATGACATAAATAAATCTTTCCCGTAGTTAGTAGACGCGATAACTTTTGCGCAAACCAATCAAAATACGCTTATTGCGATTTTTTTTTAACCAAAAATATGTAGCAGAAAACAAATTGGCCTAAAATGTTAAAAAAATTTGAGTTTAATTTTTTTTTTGGGAATGTTATATAGCAGAAAATGAAATTGCCGCTCTTTTTTTGTTTATAGCGCATAAAATAAAAAATGCAGAGGTGATTAAATACCACCAAAAGAAAGCTCTATTTGTGGGGAAAAAAAAAGGACATCGGTTTTATTTTGGTACGACCGCGCAATTGTCCATTAAAGTAACGCAGTACCGAATCGCAAAAAATGGCCTGGTCATTAAGGGGGAAAATCTTCCAGTTCAGAAGTGGTTAAACAGTTCTGCATATGTAACCAATGCAGTTTGGGGAGTGCCCCCTTCCTCAGGGCTTGCAAGAGATGATGATTGTGTAGGTTAGGCTCAGTAATGCATGGTAAAGGAATGAGTGCAGGTATGCTCCACAGCAGCTGGTTTTGGAAACTTAATTTTGGTTTAGGATTTTAAAACCATCCACTGTGGAGCATGCATGCACATATATATTACCTCTACCATGTTTTACTGAGTCTAACCTACACAATAATCATTTACTACAAACCCTGATGTAGGTGGCACTTCCTGACCCTGTAAACACATTGGGATTGATTTACTAAAACTGGAGAGTGCAAAATCTGGTGCAGCTCTGCATAGAAGCCATGATTATGGTAAGACAAATGCAAACCCCACATTAACACTACTGCTCCGCTTACTTACAACCCACAAGATAATAAATAAATCAAAGACACACTTTTTGAGTAAAATTGGCAATACCGGCCATTTATTAACAAATAACTATAAAACACATTTGTTTAACATAACATAATAATCGCAGATAAATACAAAACCAGATTGCCGATCTTTGAAGGCACTGAAAAACCCCCAAATCGTTTTTGCATCTGCGTGACCCCACACGGTCCCCAGCCGCAACACACCAACTTGGGGACAATCACAACTATTCCACCTTTTGCGCAGATACCCATATGCCCAATGCCCAGTTAAACCTCAGTTAACTGGCATCTTACAGAGGACCCCATATCATAGATGGTTCCCCACTATGCCATATCGCTGTTATTTTAGAAGGCCTCCAAAGATCCCAACTGCCAAGCCACTACAACAGCCGCTGCGCAACATCTATTCCAAAGGGCGGGAGGGTGGGAAGTTTCTTCACTACTTTCTCCGCTGACCTACAATTGACCCAAAAACTCCTGTCCAATCTTTATTAAGCAAAAAACCCCTCCTATTCTGTCCCACCCACCCCTCCTGTAATCTAATCCAAAACATAACTGTTTTAGCCCTCTGTGTCTTATTGCCCTGCTACCTAGTCATGCCAGCCCTACGCCTATTTTTTTATTTTTTTTGCTTCAGGCTTATCTATCAGCTTCCAGTATTTGTTTTTTGTCAAAGCTTAAAGCGGAGTTCCACCCTGGGAATACTTTTTTTTTAATAAAAATACCCCCTGGACAGTCAGAGCTAGTGCATTCCACAATGGCTAGCCTCTGATCTGTCCCGGGTTGCACTTACCTTTTAGAAGAAATACTTACCTTGAAAAAGTATTGTCCAGCGCTGCCATCTCAAGTTTGGGCAGCTTGAAGCCAGCGCGATCCTCTTCTGCGTCCTCTTCTGTCTTCTTCGGTCCCACAATGCACTGCACCGGCCCCGCCGTCACTTCCGGTGCCGCAGCGTCATCCCTGCACAGCTATGCCCAGAAGCTGTTTAGCAAGGTATGACGGCGCCTGCACCAGAACTGACGTCGGGGCCGGTGCAGGCGCATTGATTCCTGGGAGCGATGATGTTCAGCTCCTAGGAATCATTGCAAGCCAGGAAGTGACGAATCGCCGTGGCCGCTGAGGGGAGGAAGAGGAAGTAAGGTAAGTATATTTTCTTCTAAACTAGGTAAGTAAAAAAAAAAAAAAATTGTGATTATCCATTTGTTTTTCAGGTGACCCCGGGCATGAAGATGGAGGTAAGTTTAATTTTAGGGTGGAACTCCCTAACACTAAAAGGCCACCCTCACACTAAAATCCCTGCATCTACAGACATCCATGATCTAACACTAACCTATCTAGCCCTGTAAAGAAGAAATCAGTATAAATACCTTTTTTGAAGCCGATCTGATCCTACGCTGAGCTATCAGTTGCGGCTTTGCTACAAAGGCGGGTGCAGAGGACACAACAGGCAACGGAAGCCCCATAGTAAGTCTATAGTTGACGTTCCTTCCCATTCAATTCACAGCCATTGTCGGCTGAGTCCTCTGCAGAGCTTCTGCCACTGGAGACAGGATCGGATCGGCTTTAAAAAAGGTATGTATACCGATTTCTCCTTTACACGGTTGGATAGGGTAGTGCTAGATTGTGAATGTCTGTAGATGCAGGGTTTTTAGTGTTAGGGTAGACTTACACTTTAACTGAACAAAAACTAAAGTTAGCAGCTGGTTGGCTACCATGCAGAGCTGCACCAGTCTTTACACTCTCCAGTTTTAGTAAATCAACCCCATTGGCCAGATATGCAGATCCTTTTTTAATGGACAAAGATTTAAACCTGGACACAGTTTAGTTGTGGTGCTCCATTCTTTGTTTCATTGGTTTCAGTCTGCAGCGTCCTTACAGAACCTTCAGCTGCCCAAGTGTGGGCAGTCTGGTGCAGCGGCAATAAGACACTCAATCCGGGTGCAGATTTTGAAACTTGTACTGAAGTAAAGGAAAAACAGTTCACAACAAGCCTGGTGGAAGGAGGGCCAACCAAGAACACCAAGAGATGTCAACAACATGTAGCGGAGCAGCTTTCAGCCAATTTGACTGCGTCTGTCTGGAGGGGCATAATGCAGGCTGGCCAGTACAGGTCCAAACAGTAAGGTGTCCAAGGAGAGTTGGGGAGCCCTTAGTTTTCCCTACTCGCCTGGAACCTTTCCTTACCACTAATACTCTCCCTGATATACGGGTGACCTGTCCCTACACTATCTACATGCTGAATGCACGTCAAGCCCAGGTGCTAGGGTCTTAAATGGGCTCTGCCACACCTAAGATGGCCATGAGAGTTACATGGGAAGCCAGCATCCAACCAGATAACTGTCCCAGTGACTCATGAAACCATAACCATAGAGGACCCATGTTCCTCTTGACTTCTTCTTCCTCTGCAATGCCGCTGTGGATGAGTGCCATCTGTAGTGGAGAAAACAGACTGTACTTGGCTACATGGTATCAGGACAATACCCCCCCGGACAATATCCCCCCGGACATTATCCCCCGGGCAATATCCCCCCCGGAAAACATCCCCCTGGACATAGGGCTAGGGTTAAGGTTAGAGGGTTAGGGTTAGAGGGGGGATATTGTCTAGGGGGATAATGTCCAGGGAGGATATTGTCCGGGGGGATGTTGTCCAGGGGGGATTATGTCCAGGGGGGATTATGTCCAGGGGGGATGTTTCCCGGGGGATATTGTCCGGGGGGATATTGTCCGGGGGGATGTTGTCCAGGGGGGATTATGTCCAGGGGGGATTATGTCCAGGGGGGATGTTTCCCGGGGGATATTGTCCGGGGGGATATTGTCCAGGGGATATTGTCCGGGGGGATATTGTCTGGGGGGATATTGTCCTAGAATCGGCTACACATGTAATGCCAAAATGAATGTTTACACTGTGGAGCAAGATTTCTACAGGATCCAGCACCATTGTCTCCTCTTTCACAGATTTTTATTGCTGTCTGTGTCCCCATTGGAGAGATTCACCCTCTCTTTGTCCTGATCATCATTCTCCTTGGGAAAAAAAGTGAGGGAAAATCTAAAATTTTAAGTTGTTACCAGAACAAAGAATCCTATTATGGGGACAACAGCTCCAGTAACAATTGTCTGCAAATGGACTTCCTCCTTTTGGAGATATTACCTTTCATCTTATAAAGAGTCTCCAGGAAAGGAAGTAAAGGGAAATCTCTCCAAAGAGACACAGACAACAAAAAAAACAATTTGTAAACTTTAAAGGAACATTGCCATGAGGTCGATATTTAGGCTGTCATTGTTATCCTTTCATTCTTGGGTAAGGTCAAGATCCTCTTGGGGAGATCCTGGGAATGTTGAGAATACCAAATCTAGCATAAAGACCCTGCTGTATTTTACTGAGATTTGGGAAAATTGAACAGTCTATCTCCTCTCTCTGCCTAGGTAAGTTATCTTGGGAGAAGTGGCAGGTGATCAGAAGTGGAATTGGGTTGATTGGAACCATTGAAAGATCTTAAAAAAAAAAAAGATTGAGTTGGGACCACCATGAGATGATGAGATGGTGTTTCCCCATTGTTCCTGCATTGTACTTAAAATTCGGAAATTTGAACAGCCTAACCCCTCTTTCTGACTGGGCAAGTTAATACAGGAGAAGGGGCATGTTATCAGAAAGGGAGTTGGGTTGATTGGAACCATTGCAAGACCTTTTCATGTGTAGTGAAAAAGAGATTGAGTTGGGAGGACCATGTGATGATTAGATGGTGTTTCCCCATCCTGGAGGAATACAGCTAAGTTAGATTATGTGGGACCTGTTACTGGAGAATAGTAGGTCATCCAGAACTCGAGAAGTCGTAATGATTTGTAGCTATATTTTGTGTAATAACGAAAGAGCACGTGGCTTCAGTATGTACAACATTAAGTTCCTTGTACATATACCAACTCCAAGAACATATGTTGTAGAACATCCATGGTGTGTGTCTTTATTGTTAACACACCTTTATTAGTCAGTGACACAGAAAGTATTAGTGTAAGAGCAGGGCTGGGACAAGGGGTGGGCAGAAGAGATGGCTGGCCTGGCGCAACATGTATTGTAGGGATGGAGGCACCACAAGTTCCTTCCACTATAAGGCTGACAGCAGTAGTAAACGCAGCATCGGAGAGGAACAGAGAGCTGGGAGGAAATGCAGGCTATGCTCTTTCGCCCCCTCCTCCTCATAAGCTCGCCCATAATGAGGGGGGGGCCCAATTTGGCAACTGTGCCCTGGCCACAGGATGATCTTGTCTCTACAATGTGTAGGAGCATGACAGTCAAGCAACTAGCAATGGCAGCTCACGTGGTTCACTAATTTGCTTTAGGCTTGCCCTTACTTTGTGTTGGAGTGCTATGAAAGTGGAACCCTGTAAGACTACATGTCTTGCCTTTTTATTGTTAGACAGCGCTACAGATTAGAATAACCTTTGCCCTTGAATGTTTTTCTTTTCATAGCAGGACTTATAACCATACTACAGATGTTCCTCTCTTCCAACCTACGATCTTTGATTATATAAAAATAAAGCTGAACTCGCTGCACGCAAAGGGATGTGATTTAAAGAGTAATTCACCACCTTTCTCCTCGCTTCACAGGTCAGTTTCTTCTTTCTGTTGGCACAGATTAGAATTGCATAATCAGAATTGCTGGGTAGTAATCTTATAACTGAAGATAGAATAAACTCCCAATATTGCAAAAAGACAAGTCAAGCAGTGGAGATACTCAGAAGTAGACTTTTCATTTATTTCTAAGAGGAATGCAAAATTAGACAGGTGAAGGAACTCCCTTAGCTTACAGTGCATCTAAACTGAAATAAAAGGTAATATATCTTACCTTATAGGTTACCAGAGCTTAGATGTGGTAGTTGCAAATGGTTTCTATTTATAGGCTTTTTCCCTTTATAGTTACTTGGTGATCCCACCAGGAACACAATTCTTGTTCTAGGGCCTGTAGGCACCCCCTAGTGAATAGATATAGATGTGTCAGTACTTTAGGCTACGGGCTTACATGAAGAAAGTAATTATTTCCATTTTACTTACAAAACTCGAGCCAGTCTATAACACTGGTCTCTGGCTCCCCGATACACTCACAAGGTCCATATTACACTTTGCTCTCATGCAAGGATGGGAGCCATATACCTGATATGTCTATCCACAAGGCCTTGCTACTATCGTGGTCACAGTCCTGGTCCCTGGGTGTAACTCTGCCCCACAACCAATGACAAGTTTCAGTAACCTAGTTGCCAGAGAATGGACCATTCCAACCACCATTTTATCAGAAACCACCATTGGCCAGCCACCAGTCCTGAGCTGGCTGTGTTACTATTCCAACCCCCTTCAGTACTTGTAGGCCTTGCTATGGTCTAATGACATCCATTCTTATTTCTCTGTGTGAAATAGAAAGGAGAGGATGGAAGAAATAGCTTTAAGATAGCATATGGAAGATAACAGTAGACTAACCTCAGGCTACTATGGCCTAATTCTCCCAGTGAACAAGAAGGGAGTGATGTCGTGCTATTTGGTTTTATTATGAGTGAGACCCTCCAACACATTTGGTTTATGATGCCAAAAGGAGTCCATAATGATGGAATCTTGCAGACATGGGAGTAAGTCACACATGTGCAAGTCACAAGCAAGTCTCAAGTCTTAACCTTCAACTCTCAAGCAAGTCCCAAGTTACTGTGGCAAAAAGCAAGCAAGTCAAGTCGAGTCCCTGCTGGAAGTCAAGCAAGTCAAGTCAAGTCATTTATTTTGGTCAAGTCACAAACCAAGTCAAAATACTGATCTACCCCAATTTTCACCTTTAAATCTGTTAAAAGTCAGTGGTCAGGAAAGATTTTGTTTTATTTTCAACATTAACAAAACTGCTTAGTGCTTTTTTCTTGGCATATTAAAGAAACACTTTGAATGCCTAAACAGCTCAAAATCCTTCGTCCGGTCATGTTTCAACACCACAGTCACTAAAAACATGTTAAGTATTTCCATTGTTAAACAGCCAGTGTCCTAAAAATCAGAACACACTGAGGTGTTTTAAGTGACTGTGGTGTCAGAAACATAACAGGCACATTCATTTTGCTTTAACACATTTTGAGACAATGCAAATATTTAATAACTTAAAGATGTAAAGTAATTTCGAGTCATATGTCTCAAGTCAAAGTCAAGTCTTAAGTCATGAATACCAAGTCAAAGTCAAGTCAAGTCATTTATTAATTTTAGTCAAGCAAGTCTCAAGTCCTCAAACTGGTGACTTAAGTCTAACTTAAGTCAAGTCATGTGACTCGAGTGCCCCACCTCTGGAATCTTGAACCTGAGAAGGGAAGGCACACAAAGGGAAAAATATCTTACATGCTCTCCTCACAAGGTTGCCTTCTACCCATGCCTCTGTCCCCCTTCCAAGCCGTATCCCATGTTAATATATCCCTTAGCAAAAAAAGGCAGAGGAGACTATACCAACAAGGAAGAAAGGATCAGCCCATAGAACTGTAACAAAACAAATGTTCAATTAACTAACATAGAGGAGCTACATTGTCTTAATAGGTTGAACTCCCCATCCCCATTTCGTAGATGGGGGTTAGGGCACAATCACTGTTATTCCAATATAAAGCAGGCTTTAGGGGTCCCCACTAAATTTAATACGAATGCACATGCAGGATTGTCCTAAAAAAGATTCCTCTATGTTAATGACTGCGTATCTGTGTCTGGTACCTTCTCATCAACACTGCTATTAGCCAACTGACAATCCTTCTATCTATTTAGGTGAACATTCTAAGTAGCTGAAATTTGCTTGCAGTATAACACTCTAAAAAGTATCTATTTCTAGTAAGTTCTATTTGCTAAGATCATGTAACATGTCAGTTATCTGCTTTTTCTTCTCTTTTCCAGTCTTGGCAGATGAGAACAGATCTGATTTCTGGCTTAGCTGCTCCACAATGTCATAACATTCAGCACGGCTGCAGCTGTACACTGGCTCACAGAGCTGTAATTACAGAGAGGGGAAAATAAATCTTGAAATTAAAGAATATTGCACTTGTAATAGGAGTGTTTATAAGAACCACAGACAAACTGCTTATTAGGTTAATGTGGGACTAAACAGTAAACAGAGTCTGTTGCGTGTGTGCCCAGACAATCTCAGCTGCGGTTACAAGAGCGCCAATTTTGTGAAGGCAGTTGGCTTTTGATAGAGATAGAGTCTTACCAACATGGTCCTGTATACTACAAGACCCCATTCACATGGTCCTGTCAGGCAGCAAAACCAGGTGGTTGAGGTGCGTTTTTAGCTCACCTCATTTATCTGTCAAAACCAGTGTAGCACCCTCCTAGATAGGTGCTAAGATTAGGTAAATTTAGTTATGGATCACTGTATCCAGTTGTGCTGCAGTTTGTTGTTAGGGAAACTTAGTTGTGCTTACTTTAATCAGTGGAGCTGTGTTGATCAGTTTGGTTTTTTCACTGTTTCACCTGCAACAGGTTTGATTGCTCTCTCTGCTTTCTGGAGAACGATGAATTGTAATGAAACATAGGTGCGAAACAAAGCAAATGGGCAGCCTATACAGCCCTGGTCAATCCCTGGGAGGGTGGCCCAGATGGCTGCTGGGAGTCTGTATAAATATTCTGAGCCACAGCTTCCAGGTGTTTTTCCTTTAGAGCGGATTACTGCCTAACAGGGGCTGCATGCCCCTTTACACCATCTTGCCATGTGCCTGCAGGGTGTGAGGCCTCAGGTGGGCAACCTGGAGGACTGCTTTACTAGAAGCTGTGGAAAGCTGACTGAGGGACTGTCGTCTGAGGATCTAGTCTGGTATCAGATGGAGAAAGTGTCACAAATATCCCATCCAATTCTCTAACCCTTTTCAAGTTACCCTCAGAAAAAACACAAAACTGTTCATTGAGCTGAAGAGTGACTGTGACCATGTTCCTAGCTGTGGGGAAAGCATTGGGAAAAGGAACACTGGGTATCTTTCTAGCAGCTCCTACAGGGGTAGTGCTACACCAGTAACTGGCTGCCAGTCAAAGTCAACCCCATTACCATTGCTATGTGACGCTTGAAAAAATAGTACAACACTAACTGCTATTACACACCATAGAAGTGAATGGGGCCGTGCAGCAACCGTGATGCAACCACATCCCTCTTCAAACAGGAGGTGGCATATTCCCTCCTGATTGCCTGCTAACTGGCAGCTACTGACGCTACTAACAGCGCAATCCACTGCGGATCACAGGTCTGCAGCTAGGCCCATGTGAAAGCATGTGTCTTAAGTAGTTATAAACAAGGATCTAGCATTGCAGACAGGAGGATGCAGTAATCAATGTACAAAGAACATGCATTGCATAAAATGTATTTAGGTTTATAGGTGAATTAAATCTTTAATAATTCTATACTTAAAGTGTATGTATTGTCAGAACTATTGGGGCTAAAAGGAATCATGTAAGGCCATTGCATATTATTTTATACATATTGTTATTTGGGCATCCTGGCAGCCATTTTGTCATGAGGTGAATGTAAGTTCATTATCCTTGAGTGTATATTGTTACATAGAATTTAAGAGTCTTAGCAAAGACCTTCTCAGGCCAATAAATTAAAGGGGCCCAGACAACACGCCAAGATAAGGACTAGCCGTGGTGCCAGGCCGGGTTATAATGAGAGTGATGTCATTCTTGTCTCAATTTCAACAATGAACAAGAGATCAGAATGTTTCATTTTTTTAAGGGCTCATTTAAAAATCTGCTTGAGGAAACATTATTATTATTATTTGGAGTAATTGTATTAGCAACAAAATTATTACGCTGTTGTATTATATGAAGCATATACATAGGCCTACTTAATTGAATAAGTTCTAGGAACGTTTTATATATACAGTATTAACTTTTATAATATTCCACCAATATTCATTATATATTGGGAGAGGTACTCCTTGAATTATATATTGATATAGTAGGTATAAGCTTTAAATGCAAAGAAGTAAGTGGTATATGGATTCCATATTATTTTAGGTTGCTTCACTTACAAGGAATGTTAATTCCAGTGGTTTCAAACCCTTTCCAGGCAATATATATTTAAAGGTAGACAGTATTCTTGACAGGAAGTTGGCATAATAGATAACATACTAGGATTTAGGTTTTTTTCTAAGGCTTAGGTCAGAAGGTTATCTTTGAGAAAATAGTTGAATTAAATTCAATTTCTCAAACTTTTATACAGACAAACAGTGCCCCTGTTGATAATGGCGAGGTAGAGCCACATAGTGAATGAGGCTCTAGCTGATGTATTTTCGTGTGGAAAACAAAATCCACGCCCACATTCCCATAGGATAAATGTTTAATGTAAGTCAGAGATGGAGGAGAGACTGGAAAAGGTCAGGAAGGAAGTAGGATACTCGGATGAGTTTCTGAGACACTGATGGGAGACATTTGAAGCTGAGGCAGGCTATTCAAACGTGACATCCCAGGCAACAGACATAGAAGTTTTTTGGTAAAGTATACATTTCTATATTTTCTATAGGCAATTTGCTTGCCATATAAGTCTGACTGAACCATTATTATCCTTATAGCATCAAGATTCAAATTTAGATCATTCTAACTGCAGTATGACTGGTCTATTTTTTTAATCTTGGGAATTTATACATGTATGTATTATATCCCCCTGAGGCTGATTTCAGTCCATAGTAAATGGTGCAGTTGTGATGTATTATTAAAATAAATTATTAGAAGTTTATTTTACCAAAAACTATCTTGACTTCTAGCAAGTGCATGGTGTCACAATTTTTGTCCATGCATTTTTTTGAACATTGAGTTGTGAACATCTGTGGGCTGAGGGAGATCACGTGTCAAATCTGTCAAATTTTGTTTCCATATTTTGTGAGCTCATGAGAAGCTATTAATCACCTTCCAAAAGTTATGGGTTTTGGTTCCTTTGATATTCTGTAATATAACTTCTTTGATTGCATTTCTCACATTACCTGTGTGATACATATTATTGAATTTTGTTCTACATTTTGTGTTTATTACCAGTTATATTTTTGACATTATTCTGCATTGATATTTTTTAATAAATATATACATTTTTGCACAAAATTGTATTCCTCTTATCTTCAGGTTAGCGCTAATAAACGATCTTGAGTTTTTGATTTATGGAAATAAGTTGAGAATCGCCTTAATTATAGATCCTTGCTTATTTGCATAAATAAACACTGTTTATCAGAGCAGTATAAACATTCTGACAGTATAACCCAAATTATATATTTTTTCAATTGTTCTCATTGCCTGTTTCTGTGACTCAGTGGTGTTGCTATGGGTGAGCGGAATGGTGATAACATGGGCATAGAGTCAGGGGTCGCAATGGTGACCCCATTGATTCTCCAGGGGGCCCATGCACCTCATTGTCACTCAGGTTTCCATCTACTTAGCAAGGGTCGCCAGACATCAACAAAGCTGGCCGGGGGTTGCTGCTGCCTACACAGAAGTGTCCGGCCCACCTCACTCGGCCAGGGTGTTGAGAATAGCTGGATCTAGGTGGTGGTGCACCTTCCCCCCTATGGATGCTGTGCCCGTGTTGCTAAGCTCCTTCCCCCATCTTTGGATTGCACTCGGCCTCACACTAGATATGCAGCAGAGCTGCTCATACCCACACTGCGCACAGCTGAGATTGGATTCTTGTATCAACAATCTGCAAAGTATATAGCTGGCTGTTGCAGGTATGGCCCATGAAATCCTCAAATCAGGAAGGCAGTAGAGCTACAACAGCCAGCTACACACTGGGCAGATCAAGGCTGTGTCTGTAAAAGAATCCAACCTCAACTGTGTGCCGTGTGGGGAAGTGCAGCTCTCCTGAAAGTCCTGCCAGCAGTGACCCCATCCTCTGCCCGTCTGACTGCTGTCCCATGCCCTGCTAACCCATCCTATACCCTGCTGACCCAGTCTTCTACCCTGCTGACCCTGTCCTATGCCTTGTGAACACCTGCCCTATGCCCCACTGATCCATCCTATGCCCTGCTGATGCCATCCTATGCCCACTGACCTATGTCCTATGCCCGCTGACCCCTGTCCTCTGCCCTGATGACCCCTATTCTATGCCCTGCTGCTGATGCCATCCTATGCCCCACTGAGCCCTGTCCTCTTCCCTGTTGACCTCATCCAATGCCCTGCTGATGCCCCGCTGACCTCCTATACTTTTCCTTACTGGCCCTGTCCTATGCCCTGCTGATGCCGTCCTATGCCCGATGACCCCTGTCCTATGCCCTGCTGATATCGTCTTATGCCTGACTGACCCCTGTACTCTTTCCTACCAACCACATCCTATGACCTGCTGATGCCATCCTATGCCCACTGACCCATGTCCTATGCCCTCTGACCCCTGTCCTCTGCCCTGATGACCCCTGTCCTATGCCCCCCTTACCCTTGTACACTGCTCTGCTGACTCCATCCTCTGCGCTGTGAGCCCCTGTACACTGCCCTGCTCACACCCTGTCATCTGCCTAGCTTGCCGCACTTTACCACCCTGCTGAACCCTGTTCTCCACCCTACTGACCCCTGTCCTCTGCTTTGCTAATCCTTGTATACTCCATGCTGACCTCCCATTCTCTGCCTTGCTGGCGTCTATAAACTACCCTCCAAACTGCTGACCTTATTGTCTGCCCTACTGACTTTCCATCCTTTGCCCCCTGACATTTTTTACTGCACCCCCACATCAGACAGGCTAGATTTAGTTCTGGTGTTGAGTCGGACTCCTCCAGCTTCCTGCTCTTATTTTGGAATGATAATTACCCAGCAACTACTAATTTACAGGTGCTGGAATTAGGACTGTTATGAGGTGTGAAGGTGCAGGAATTGGGGTAATCTGAGGTGTGAATGTGTTAGGAATTGGAGTGATCTGGATGTTTTTTAAAACAGAAAGTAAAAACTGTTGTTTTTTTTGTTTTTTTTATATTGTCGGCCTTTTTTTGTTTAAAGGGCAAAAAATAAAAAATGTAGAGGTAATCAAATACCACCAAAAAAGCTCTATTTGCGGGGAAAAAGGATATAAATTTTATTTGGTTAGAGTGGGGCAATTGTCAGTTAAAGTAACGCAATGCCGAAATCACAAAAAAATGTCTGGGTCATTAAGAGGGGTAAACCTTCCGGGGGTGAAGTGGTTAGGAAAAGCAGCTGCTTTGCTTTGTATGTGGAAAGCACAGGTTCTCTTTAAATCTGGTGCACTTGAAGTTAAAGTTGCACATTTCAGAGCCTCGATGCAGTGTTATGAACAATGGCTAGATTATAAGGCTGCATTCAATTCAAATAGAAAATGAAAATATATGTGCCGGAGATTATTTTCCTGTATAGAAACTCATAATTCTAATGCAAATACGGCATATTCCCTCAAGCCTGGAAATGCCATCTTTGCCTAAATCAGTTCTTTTTTTTTTCCACTTTGCTCTTTGGCTCATTATAAAACACATTTAGAGAAGCTTTTAGCTTTAATTGGACATTTCCAAGGCACATTGATTAACAGGCTTCACAAATGCTGTAAATGAAAAGAAGCTGTTCATTTAGAGTCACTACACTTTTGAGTTGTTAGCAAATTGTATTGTGATTACAGTAAATCTTGTGTATAGTGTGTGTCAACTTTAATAAAGAACCCTCTTGCTGTGGAACTTGATATTTATGTTTATTAAAGAAATGAAAGTGCCGAAACAGATTGCTAATTATTTCTGAAGCAGGATCTCTGTCCACTGTCTCTGTTTCTTAGGAAAGTCAGCGAATGCTCGGAACTATTCCCTCTGTGGAATGGTGCTCAAAGACACAGCAGAGGTTCATGGGGGCAGGCCACTGTAATTTTCATACTGCTGGATCATAGGAGTTCAACCTTTTATAATAAAGGAAACCTGTAAAGCCCAACTACAACCCTTCTCCCTGAAGCCCCCACCCCAATATGTATTTTTTTTTTAATTCCCCGAAAAAATACACTATATTATCAAAAGGACGCTTGCCTTTAGACACACACATAAACTTTAATGGCATCCTAGTCTTAAGCCGTAGGGTTCAATATTGAGTTGGCCCACTCGTTGCAATCTAAAACAGCTTTAACCGGTTGCCGACCGCCGCACGACTATATACTGCGGCGGTCAGCCCCGGCCAGGCAGAGTGACGTATCGGTACGTCACTCGCCTGTCACTGACTTGCGAGCCAATTGCGGGCGGGCGCGCGCCCGCCGCGGCTCGTTCACAGACAAGTCAGTGCGTGTGACCGGCGGACTCGATGTCCGCCAGTCACACTGCGATCGCTCCCGTGAAGGGAGAAAGACAGAGCGGCTTATGTAAACAAGCCGCCTGTCAGTTCTCCCTGTGTAAAAGTGAAGATCTGACCGTTCTACTGTGTAGAACCGTGGATCTTTGCTTTTACACCAATAGCAATGTCCCTGCACAGTTAGAAACACGCCCCTAGGACACACTTAACCCCTCCCTGTCCAATAAAGTTAACCCCTTCCCTGCCAGTGTCATTTTTGCAGTAACAGTGCATATATATAGCACTGATTACTGCAGTAATGTCACTGGTAACCCCAAAAGTGTCAAAAATGTCAGTCAAGGGTCCGATCTGTCCGCCGCAATGTTGCAGTACCGAAAAAAAAATCGCAGATCGCCACCATTACACGTTAAAAAAAAAAACACCAAAAATGACAAAAATCTTTCCCTTTGTTAGTAAACGCGATAACTTTTGCGCAAACCAATCAAAATACGCTTTTTGCGATTTTTTTTACCAAACATATGTAGCATAAAACAAATTGGCCGAAAATGTTAAAAAATTTTGATTTTTACATTTTTTTTTGGGGAATTTCATATAAAAAAATGTGAAAAATATTGTTATTTTTGCAAAATTTACACTCTTTTTTTGTTTATAGCACATGATCAAAAAATCGCACAGGTGATCAAATACCACCAAAAGAAAGCTCTGTTTGTGGGAAAAAAAGGACGTCAAATTTGTTTAGGTACAGCGTCGCACGACCGCGCAATTGTCCGTTAAAGTCACGCAGTAAAAAATCGCAAAAAAACCCCTGGTCTTTTAGCAGCCAAATCCTTCGGGGCTTAAGTGGTTAACTGTTCTGGGAAGGTTGTCCACAATGTTTAGGAGAGTGTCTATGGGAATGTTTGATCATTTTTCCAGAAGGGTATTTGTGAGGTCAGGTACTGATGTGGACAAAAAGGCCTGGCTCACAGCTCTCTAGTAAGTTCATCTCACAGGTTTTCTGTTGGGTTGAGGTGTAGTCAAGTTCCTCCACCCCAAACTCGCTCATCCATGTCTTTATAGACCTTGTTTGTTTACTGGTGTGCAGTCTTGTTGGAACAGCAAGGGGCCATCCCCAAACTGTTCCCAAAAAGTTGGGAGCATGAAATTGTCCAAAATGTCTTGGTATGCTGACGCCTTAAGAGTTCCCTTCACTGGAATCAAGTGGCCCAGTCCAACCCCTGAAAAACAACCCCACACTGTAATCCCCCTCCACCAAATTATTTTCAATATTGAGTTGGCCTACCCTTTGCAGCTATAACAAATGTAATGTGATCGACATCCAGTGCCGTGAGCTCAGGCTGGATAACACACCACCACTGGGTGTGGCCATGAGGGCCACAGGAGAAAGACACAGGAGGTGAGCTAAATGTCATTTACCGAGAAGAGGAATGCCATCTACTGGAGGACAGGGCATTTTGCAGGGGAGTGGACTATATTAAAGTCGAGTGTTGCAGTGAAAGTTTCTTCTTTTTTTTTTATTTCTCTAAAGTGCTGCAAGAGTAATTAAAAAAATATATATTGGCTGGAATTCTGCATTTAGCAGACAAAGATACTTGTTCACTTTGATATTTGGCCTCCCAAACTGCTCATATCTTTCTGCTCCCTTGCCAATCTAGAAGAGGCTTACACAGGGCCAAGGACTCGTCCCTATGTAGCAACGATGGGCAAATCACCAAACACCAGTTCTTCCCATGCCCCTCAATACCTAGCAGTACCGAGTATTTTCTACGATCCTGGTGGCTGAATGGAGTAGCAAAGAGGTAACGAAATGTTAGTATGCACTGCTGGGAAAGGCATCATTATAGTGCATCTTTTACTTTTCCCTGTATGGGCAAACCACAGGTTAGCTTTAAGAAGTATAGCAGATGACAATACTTTTTATGACCTGAAGCAAGCAAATTAGAAAATCCAAATGAAGTTCTGAACAAAAGCCTGTGTAAACAGGACCTTAAGCGAGCTGAAAGTTTTACATTTGTAGCCACCCCCCTAATGGGAAAGAACCCCCCCCCCCTATGCCAGAGTGGGGTGCCATTACTCTGGGGTTGATCCATAGCTGTAGTGGAGGATTGAAATACAGTTGGAACAAATCAACCGTGGAGGTTAGCCCATGCCCCAATATAAGTGTGACAACAAAATCCAAAGGAAAAAGTAGGGGTTTCAAGGCCAGTTGGGAGAAGAAAGACCAGGAAACAAACACGTTAAAATTCATCCATTTATTAGTGTATGTAAAATAGTTTTGTGTATAGATGAAGGATACACAAAAAGAAAAAAGACATCCCTCATATATTCACCGATATATTAAAAACAGCAGCACAGAAATATATCCCTAATAAGGGAACAATACATGCTTCAAGCTGATGTTGGTGCAAGAAGTCTTTGATGATATTCGGTTTGAGGATCCCAATGAGCCCTCATCTATACACAAAACTCTTTTAGATACACTAATAAATGGATGAATTTTAACGTGTTTGTTTCCTGGTCTTCCTTCTCCCAACTGGCCTTTAAACCCCTACTTTTTTCTTTGGATTTTGTTGTCACATTGAAATACAGTTGAGTGCCAGTCACTTTTTGTCTTTTCCAGATGTTTATTCACTCCAGGTCACGGAAATAGAGGGTTAGAGCTTCAGATACCGGACATCAGAAAGTATTTAGCTAAATTAAAATGAAAATTCAGTTGGACTTTAACATTCACAAATTGTCAAGATTATAGTTGGGTATAGTTTAGCGTTAAATTCCAACTCCTGACAAAAAAAAATAATCATTATGTCTAAGGGTGCCTGAATAAGTTGTAATGCTCACCTTATTCTTTGTCCCAGCAGGGTTCCTGCAGCTGGTCCGCTATAACCTCCTTTCTAAGGCATCCTGGCCTCAGTGCCACTTGCCCCTTACACATTCAATCAGATGTCAGGACTCGGGATCCGAACCTGCAACCTCTGCTGTGTCTGGCAGTATCTCTTCCTGCTGAGATGATGGAGAGCTCCCTGCCTGATTCCTTAGACAACCTTGCCTTGTGTCTTGTTTCTCTCGAGCCTTGAACCCTCTGCTCCTCCCATGAACTTCCTATTTAAGTCATGCCTTTCCATTTTCTGTTTGCAAGATCATTATGCTCTTTCTAGCCGGTATCTTGCTCTTGTCATTCCTGCTGCCATCCGCTACCACTTGTTGCCGAACGTTGGCTTGTTTCTCAATTACATTTCTGCTTGACCCCAACCTGTAACCACTTGTTACCAACCTTTGGCTTGTTTACTTACTACCTGCTATATCTGCTTCTTGACCCTGGCTTGCTCACCTCTTGGTGGGGCGATCCTGGTACTAACATGTAGCAAAATCCATCTCCACCATCTGGAGCTCTAGAGAATTCCAGTTAGTGCTTAGACCTCGCAATTTTGGTGAGCCTGGGTCATCTGCCGGGGTGACCTGCTTGTATGCCTATCCTGTTGGTTGGTGGGAGCCTCTCTACTGCTATACCTTCTGGTCTCCAAGCCTGACCCCTGAGCATGATAGCAGGGTTCATAGCCCTGCATTGTACATGATGATAGCGCCAGAGCCTACTGAAGTTGAGGTTTGGGTAAGTAACACTAACTGTTCCTCTACCCCCTAGACATAATATATTTTTAACCTTTGCAGTGTGGGGGATCCACTTTAAAGGAAGATTTTTATCTCATTTCAGGATCTGGACTTTAACCACTTCAGCTCCAGAAGGTTTATCCCCCTTCATGACCAGGCCATTTTTTGCGATACGGCACTGCGTTACTTTAACTGACAATTGCGATGCTGTAAACAAATAAAATGTATGTCCTTTTTTCCCCATAAATAGAGCTTTCTTTTGCTGGTATTTGATCACCTCTGCGGTTTTTATTTTTTGCGCTATATGGAAAAAAAGACCGACAATTTTGAAAAAAAAAAAAACAATATTTTTTACTTTCTGCTATTGAACATACCCCAAAAAAATAAATAAATATATAAAAAAATCAAATTTCTTCATCATATTAGGCCAATATGTATTCTGCTACATATCTTTGATTTAAAAAAAAATACCAATACATGTATAATGATTGGTTTGCGCAAAAGTTATAATGTCTACAAACGATGGTTTTATTTTGTACTAGTAATGGCAGCGATCAGCAATTTATGGCGGGACTGTGATATTGCGGTGCACAAATCGAACACCAAACGGACACTTTTGGCACTGTGGGGACCAAAGCCACTAATACAGTAATCAGTGCTTAAAAATATGCACTATTACTGTACTAATGACACTGGCAGGGAAGGGTTTAACATCAGGGGCGATCAAAGAGTTAAATGTGTTCCCTGGGAGTAATTACTAACTGTGGGGTATGTGCTTTGACTTGGGGAATGTAAA
Organism: Pelophylax lessonae; assembly: GCF_965119305.1. Taxonomy (NCBI): domain Eukaryota; kingdom Metazoa; phylum Chordata; class Amphibia; order Anura; family Ranidae; genus Pelophylax; species Pelophylax lessonae. The sequence continues at coordinate 200,700,059 of NC_138777.1, read as the reverse complement.
GATCTGTGTTCTTGCTTAGCAGGAACACAGGATCAGCAGATTCCCCTCTTACAGACTGCCGTTCTGCCTTTCTCCGGAATAATCTGGGTCTTGGTGGACATCGCCCCTGCTGGACCCACTGATTGGCTCCTGCTGTGTCCATTCACAGCGGGTTCCTGCTGTGCCCAATCACAGGAGGAGCGGGTTGGTGGCGGCACCCAGTGGTGTCAGATCATGTACTAGGTACGTGATCTGGCGCAGAGCCGCTGCCCGTCAATCTATGGTGGGCAGTCGCTAAGCGGTTAAAGCTGAACTCTGGGCAATTTTTTATACCCATCAAGTGAGGCTGTGCCTGCACTGCAAGGGTTAACTGCTTGTTTTTGTCTAGGGGATTGGAGAACAGAGATATACTTAGCTAATCCTCCGATCCTCCCAGCACAAGACCGGTCCCTGAAGCTCCTGGTTTTGCACAGAGCAGCCCTGATCCAATACAAGTCGGAAAATGCATTTTGCCTGGCTGTGCAGGAATAGGGTAGGGGGACCCAAAAATCCAGTGTCCCTCTAGGGCAGTGATGGCGAACCTTGGCACCCCAGATGTTTTGGAACTACATTTCCCATGATGCTCATGAACCTTGCAGTGTGGTTGAGCATCATGGGAAATATAGTTCCAAAACATCTGGGGTGCCAAGGTTTCGCCATCACTGCTCTAGGGGGTAGCACTACAATAACATTACTTGCATAATGCCCAAGACCAGGTATGCTTTTGCGGACGACTATAATCAGTGTAAAAAAAAAAATGAACATTTTTCACAAATCCTGACAATCATAGCTCTATCTCAAATACTCCCCTTCTGAGATGCTGCTACACCTTTAGAAGAATGCAAATATTATTCATTGCTCTTTTAAAAAAGGCAGCTTGTGTTGAAAGTTTACATTCTTTTTAGCATATGTGCAGATTTGGAAACCTATGTATTAAGGTGCTTGCAGTCAGCAATGTCAAACCCTTTTTCCAAGTTTACCGAGAATAATTTTTGTTTAGTGACAGTGGCCAGAGGGAATGAATGCGCCTTGCCACTTCACAGCAACCAAAAATTGAGCAAGTTCCTATCTCACCTGTAGTGTTTGCAATTAAAATTGGTGTCAGACTGCGTTTCACATTATCCAAACAAGTTGTGAGAAAAGAAAAAAAAAAAGCTTGTATAAGTCTCTTAATTAGCACCTGGTGTAGTGGCTGATGCCACCCTAGGAGAGCTGCCAAAGGCTTAAAACCTGTGTACAAAACAAAAGAAATAAAAAGGTATGCGACAGACAAAAATCTTGTGTTCAAATATATTTGAGGGAACAGTCTACTTTGCCAAAGAAACTCTCCCTTTACATCATTGGAGAATTAAAAGGAGAATATGATTGGTTGTTGTAGAACTTACAATTCTGTTTGAGGTAATTCTTTAGTCACAAACAGAAGGGGATTTCCAGCTACTGTTTGCAACAGAACTTAAGTAAAAAAATAAAACAAAAATTGCTTATTTAAGGATAAAATAAAAAGATCCATCGATCTAGAGCTGCCCCTGCAGTACTTAATTTCCACCACAAGATGTCCTTAGTCATTGGGGTTGAATGACTGTCATTCAACACAATTTCTCTGAGCAAAGTCAGTGGGAGTTGAGTGGAATCTCTTTCTAAGAACTTTTTATCGTAGAAGTTTAAAAGGATAAGAACACCTTTTATAAAAATAATAAACGCACATCATTTTGCATGTAAAAAAAAAAAGGGCGAATTATTATTTTTTGCACTACAGCCTGTAAAGCATTGCACCATGATTAGCAGATCAGATTGCAGGTGCGGTGTCAGGCTCCTGCAGACTCTCAGTCAGCTGTTTGCCTGTACCTCCCATACAAGCAGACAGTTATGGCTCGTTTCCACTGAGCGGTACGGTACGGTTCAGTACGGTACGGTACGCTATTTTTGCAGTTTCCATTGTGAATGGTACCCTAATTCCGAACCGTACCGTACCACTTTTTTGGGACCCTTTCGTTGGGGTACCAAGCACATTAGTACCGTACCAACAGGGTGGAGCTACACTCTGCAGAACTTTGATTGGTTGACAGAGAATCGTCTATCACAGCTTTCCTGCTACACCTCGCCTATCATGAAAGGGTACTATTGGCAGTGGAAACGCAAGGTGTACCGTTCCGAACCGTACCGTACTGAACCGAACCGTACCGTACCACTCAGTGGAAACGAGGCATAACTTAACTGCAGGAAGAATCAATGAACTACGAGATCGCCCACCATAGTTCATTTAGAACTACAAGCCATTGGCGGCTGATGTTACTTATAGTTTATTAATTCACAGAATGTGAATGAATAAGGCGGCCCCTGCACTGTTTTTCAAATTGTGACGGTGAGTGTGGTGAAAAGATCCCCCTACTGGGGTGTCAAGGCATTACTCCCCAAGAGGAAATCATAACAGCCCCTTTATTCTGGTATGGTACTGGGCTCACCCAAGGTGCAGAATCTAGGAACCAGATGGCCTTCACCTGATCTCATGGCTGGCGGAGACCAGAAATCCTAGAGGTCCTCTCTTCATGTCAGGCAAGAGTAGTCAGGTCCAGGCATGTGTCAGACAAGAGTAGTCAGCTCCAGGCAGGTGTAAGGCAAGAGAGAAGTTAGGTCAATCTGGGTTGGCAACAAACAGACAACTGGTAGGCAGTGCTTTAAGTGGCCCTAAAGAGGTGCCGGTACTCTATTATAGCCTATAAATTTTGTCGCGCCCCCTCCCCACATCAGTGTCCCCACAGAGCACCCCCCAGCCTGGGCTGGGACTCCGGAGCAGGGGGACTCACTGGTGGTGACTGGTCTAGCTCTGGAGTGGGAAATATTATTGGGGGGGCATTTGAGAGTGCAGATGTCCAAAATGAGCGTACTGGTAAGCTAAGGCACACGGAGAGGTGGCGGTATGCTCAAGAGCCATATTTGGAAGTGGCGGTACTGAGTACCAGTGCATACCGGCCCACTTAAAGCACTGCTGGTAGGTAAGTAAGTATTACAGCTTTTTCACAGATACAGTAGCTAGCGATAAGACATAGCACCAGCCATCCCAAAGGCTGGAGCTGAAATACCCCTCTGGTTGGAGGACATGCCCAGCATCGTTATGGGAACTCTGGAAGTCCTGGAGGTAGCAGAGATAGGCACTGACGTCATCGTGTATGCACCACTCTCTGCTTTGTAGAGGAGGACCACTCAGCTCAGAGAAGCAATGATGAAGGCAATCCTGCTGTTTCATGTAAGAAGGAAATGGTCGCACACCACCGTGGAATCCAATGAAGAAAAGTTCCTTTATTCACATAAGTCATACAGGTACAAGGTACGGCAGGGTAGAGTAGGACAGTAGACACATTTCACATGACTGCTATGTGCTTGTTCACTACTTGTGTGTGAAACGCGTCTACTGTCCTACCTTGCTGTACCTTGTACCTGTACGACTTATGTGAATAAAGGAACTTTTCTTCATTGGATTCCATGGTGGTGTGCGACCATTTCCTTCTTATATGCTTCTCCCGGTGGCAAGCCAAATCTTCAGCACCCACCTTGGATTGTGGACTTTGATTTTCCTGAGCGGTGTCATCTCTCTATATTGTTCTGCTGTGTCATGTAACTCAGTGGTCCTCAACTCCGGTCCTCAGGGCCCACTAACAGGCCAGATTTTAAGTATTACCTTGGGGAGATGCAGACTAGAGTACTGCAATCACAGAGCAGCAAATGATATCACCTGGGATGTATTTCAGTTATCTTGCAAATCTGGCCTGTTAGTGGGCCCTGTAGGCCAGGGTTGAGGATCACTGATGTAACTGGTCTTAAGACTTTGAAAATAGGTAAGTATTAAAACATCAAAAGCATAAAATACAGCCAGCTGGGTCACAGAGGGGGTAGGGATGATCTATGGGAGAGCACAGAGCTTAGAGTTGGCTTTAAATGTATTCTATTTTGTAGTTTATAGGTACTGGATTGGTTATCAGGGTATTGATACACATCAAGTACATCCTTTACAAATGTGTTATGTTATAACACAAGACATAAAAAAATCTCTAAATTATACTGCTCTATATTTTAATCATGAGATTAATTTCTAATTCTAAAACTTTCCATGGGAAGAAGCTTTAGACTCCAGACTATTCCATACCACCTACATCATAGCAGATGGCAAAGTCACATTTTTAAATAGCTGCTGATTCACAATAATGTGAGGTGGAAAACAATTTTATTAAATATCTGCTCTCCTGTGAAGGTGGGAATGTGCTATAAGGAGAAAAATAAACTACCCACAGCTGTCAGACGTCATTTGCTAAGTGCGCGCTTACTGAGCTATATATCCCGGCTGGGCTCTGACAAAATGGAGTCCCTGTACAAAACAGAGATCACATGACACATATAGCACAAAGCCTGCTGATGGAGTTAGAACAAAGGAAGCATAATTAGTATTGTCTTCAATGCAGAACTCTTGTCTCTCATTGTGTGGGCTTTAATGGCATTTTCCCATGAATACTACAGCATTGTTATATACATCATGAAGGCTATAATTTCTGTAATCAATTGGAGCATTTGTCATGTGCATACTCATTTGGGATGTTCTATTTCTTATTGATCACAGAGAATTCTTAAAGTGGTTCTAAAGCCTCAAAGATTGCATTAAAGTAAAAAAACCTTTTGTGCTGCAGGAGCCTCCCAGTCCCCTCTTATTCTTACCTGAGCCCAATCTGATCCAGCAACGTACATGAGAGCAGTGGCTCTCACTGCTGTCTCCCTCCTCATTGGACTGATTGAGCATACACGCAGTGAGCACGCACGGGTGCCCTAAGGGAAAGTGGCTTTTACCTAAGGGCATTCGCTGAAAACGAGGGGCCTGGAGCGCCGGCGGAGGACCATAGAAAACGAGGATCGGGGCTGCTCTGTGCAAAACCATTGCACAGAGCAGGTAAGTATAACATGTTTTTTTTAAGTTGGTTTAAAAAAATTTGAAGGTTTATAATCACTTTAAATTATATTATTATTTCTATTATATTACTTACCTGGATTGAAGTATGTCCAACAAAGTACAGACTGCTGGATCCTGTAAAAATCTTCACTGCAGGGCCACCCTATCTTCTCCCTGCTACTGAACATCTGGCGCTGTGGGTGCAACATCTTCAATTCTCCAGGTCAGCAGTACTAAAGATGATCCGAAAGGTACACACCCCTGCCCTCTCCTCCATTGAGAAAAGTTCTTTCACTGATTGTACCTTGTAACTTTATCTGTGAATGGCAGAGAGAATCCTGTGACCGATCACACTCTCCACATTTATAGATACCCTTTGCTGCCATATTGATGGGTTCCATGGCAACTATGCTGATCTACAGTAAGAGTAGCATTATGGGTTTTTGATTAGGCAAAGCTATGGGCGCCTTGCTGCACTTTGGGTTCTAGAGGCTATGGACGGGCTCTATCCTCTTTCTCAGCTTACATCCTCCATCCTTACTGTTATTCTCTGTGTGACGGAATCCGGACACCGCGACTGGGTATCTCCACCAGTAACTTGCTTCCTAAGGTTACCCCACGAACTAGACAGTACAAGTTTTGGAGTCAATGGACTCCAGGGAGAAGGACCAGTCCACACTTCTCCCCAGCAGGGGTTATGTTCTACAAGAGAGGCAGAGGCAGAGGTTGGCTGGGTGAGTAATGATCTGTTCTGGACAATTTGTTTGGGGTACTGTGTGGGTGCAGACATTGGGGACTGGAACTACAGACTAACTTCAAAGTCAACCCGTTTGGGGTCCTTCTGTGTTAGTTTCCTGCCAAAAGGGGAGATATGTGAGGTAAGTCACTTTGGTTGGGGGCTTGTGGAACCCAAATTGCTTTGGGGAGGTTGGAAGACTACTTGTCCAGTTTCCCCAGTCCTTCCTATGTGTAAGTCACCCTGTGTCTATTAGGGGCACAGGGTGACCAAGAACCCCAGTCATGGTCTGCTCTGCACTTATCAGACTCTTGCTAGTGGGGTGGGGGTTTGTTGTTGTTGAATACCTGCATTCCATTGTTCTATTGTTCCTGTCTGCCTTGAGTAAGCTTATCGTGGGATGTGTATGTGTGAATTGGCTAAGGGGGAGGGGTTGTCAGATTGTATATCTCTGTGTGCATGTGTTTTGAATTACCAGTTCATTCTGGTTTCACTCCAAAACTTGTACTGTCGAGTTCTTGGGGTAACTATAGCCAGATTCACGGATCCTGTGTTCCAGAGCTTAGGAAGCAGGTTACTGGTGGAGATACCCAGTCGCGGTGTCCGGATTCTGTCACAATCTACTATTGGGATTCTCCCTTCTATTCTGTTATCACTTACAATTGATCAATAAATAGGGCATTGACCTTAGCACTTAGGTTTTGTTTTCTTGTTTCTTCATACCATGCTCCTGCAAATGTCAAAGTTTTGTTCTGTTCATTTTGGTTTAGTTCTTTTGTTTTTCTTTTTGATGCATGCATATGCCTATATCCCTACTTGGCTGACTGGGTGACTTCAGTGGTAGTGGAGGTAGTGGCATGGTCCCTTTTGGACTGGTCCTGTTTGCACATTTTCTGCCTGGATTCATCACCGGGTTCGCCCTCTGGGAAACAGCAGCACCTGGGTGCATTTATACAGGTGCATCTCCAAAAAATTTTAGTATCATAAAAAAATGTATTTATTTCAGCAATTCAGTTCAAAGAGTGAAAATTATATTATAAAGGATTTTTAATACAGAAATGTTGGCTTACTGAAAAGTGTGTCCATGTACAGTATAGTATGTGTAGCACCCTCCTAGGTAGGTGCTAGAACAGAGAGTATCGTTTTTGGGTTTTTCTTCTTACCAGAGAGATTGCCAGGTACATTTATATTGCTCTTTGCCTACCAGAGAGCAGGATCTGCTAGTGAGGTTTGCTCATGGTGCTCAGGTGCAGCTCAGCTTGTCTGAAGTGTTTTACACTGGTCCAATAGTGAGGCATATTGGACAGTAGGAGTAAACCTGACAAATGGTGATTGGCAGAGGAAAGTCCCTCAGTGCATGCTGGGATACTGTATAAATGCCAGGGGCACATGTGCTTGGGGCCTTTCAGCTAGAGAGCAGGGTCCCGGAAAGAGGGGGCGGCTGCCCCTCCTCTGTAGATGCTGCCATGCGGCCTCAGGTGGTCAGGCCTGAGGGCCTGAGAGTCAGAGAGGACCTAGACCCAGGGGCCCTGCAGAACTGACTGGAAGAGAGACACTGGAAAGGATCTGGTTCAACCTACAGTGAGTACAAATCTGTGTCGTGAGGCCTGTCCTGGGAAAGCCACCCCTTCTGCTAGAAGAGTCAGTGGATGGGTGCCATTCAAGGGGATGCTAGAGTGTGTCCTGAAGATAATATAGTTGGATAAAGTCTGCTTCTAGAGAGAGCAAGAGAATTTAATTCCTCCATACAAGTGGCAGTATAGTTAAAGCAGTGTGTCTGCTTCCGCAAATAACCCGGTGAGTCCAAGTGAGAGTTGTCTATATCTACTGTGAATAGTTTAAGTTAAAGTATCCCACTAGTCCCTTCTCCCATCCAAGTTCCACAATAAATAATTCGATAAAATTGCTGCGCTATAGGCATAAACATAAACCTAAATTAAAGGTTTAAAAACCTAAGTGAAAAGAAGCTGACACAAAAAGACATGAAAACAATATCTTCTGGTAGCAATGTGGAAGATGGTGTCGCGCTAATCACAGCATAAATGTATCACTGACAGCATGAGTCCCATGTGCAACAAAAGCCCAAATCAATCCAAAGAGGTGCAGAGAGAGGAGGATCCACCACCAAACAGAGTCACTAAATACTCTTACCAGCTACTCAGACCCACCAGGGTCACACAAAGCCCAAAGTACTGATGTAGATCTCAATAGGTAGGAACCGATAGCCCCAAACACCTCCTGCTGCTGCGGACTGGAATTAACTCCAACGGACCTCTGCTGCACTTAGAAGACAGAAACAAATTTTTGTGAATTGATGTAGCTCCCAAAATGCCCTGGAAGTTTCATCAGTTGTTAGAACCTGAGCATGTCGGGTCCCTCATGAATCCTGCCCGGGATCCTCATACACAGAGATCTATTTGAACTGTCTCTGCGTGCTGCAGACTGCAGGTGACATCATCCCCCTCTGGTGTGATAGGATAAGGCCTTATCAGCTGCCCCTGCGCACAGACAGACAGCTCCAGCGGTGTCCTATCACACCGGAGGGACCCGGCATGCTCAGGTTCTAACAACTGATGAAACTTCCAGGGCATTTTGGGAGCTACATCAATTCACAAAAATTTGTTTCTGTCTTCTAAGTGCAGCAGAGGTCCGTTGGAGTTAATTCCAGTCCGCAGCAGCAGGAGGTGTTTGGGGCTATCGGTTCCTACCTATTGAGATCTACATCAGTACTTTGGGCTTTGTGTGACCCTGGTGAGTCTGAGTAGCTGGTAAGAGTATTTAGTGACTCTGTTTGGTGGTGGATCCTCCTCTCTCTGCACCTCTTTGGATTGTTTTGGACTCTTGTTGCACATGGGACTCATGCTGTCAGTGATACATTTATGCTGTGATTAGCGCGACACCATCTTCCACAAGTTCCACAATAAACACCATAAACCAAATCCCCTGGACTGTTTATTTAGTAACGAGCAACTGGGAGTAAGGATGGACGAGTGAACTGTTCCCTAGTGACTGTCTGCAAGTAATCAGAGGAGACCCAAGAAGTCATCACTAGTGATGTACCGAACTGTTCGCCGGCGGACAGTTCCCGGCGAACTTAGCATGTTTGCGTTCGCCGCTGTGGGCGAACATATGCGCATAGTTGCCAACATTTAAAAAAAAATTTCCAGGGACACTTTGCAGCACAGCTATCAATTACCACACCCACTTCCCTGAAGCTCCGCCCACTATGCATAATTAATCTCACCTATTTATCAGATTTTAGAGTCTACTCAATATAGAGAGAATTACAGGAAATTAAAAAGGGAATTTCAAACTTAAGGCCAAAGTAGCAGAGTTGGAATAATTCTCCCATTCATCTGCACTACTTCTGCGTAACATTTATGGGCAGCCCTGTTAACAGACGGTTCCAGGGACAATGTAAATGACCTGGGACAGGCTCCTATTTGCAGGGACTGTCCCAGGAAAAAAGGGACAGTTGGCAAGTATGATGCGATGTTCGGTCCGCCTCCTATACATCATCATTGAGGCAAACTTTGACCCTGAACCTCACAGTCAGCAGACACATTCCAGGCCAATCAGCATACCTCCCTCCCACACCCTCCCACCTCCTATAAATAAGCAAGGGCAGCACCCATCTTAGATCATTTCTGAAGCAGTGTGTTACTGAGAGCAGGGAAAGTGCTGCTGCTGCTGCTGTTATAGCTAGGGACAGTTGTTAGTCAGTGTTCCCGGTCTTGTTAGCCAGTGTTCTTGGTACACTCCTGCTGTAAGGACAGCACCCCAAAAAGCCCTTCCTAGGGCTGGTATTTGAGGTTTTTTTTGGATATATATATATATATATATATATATATATATATATATATATATATATCTATTATCCCCAAAAAGCCCTGTTTAGGGCTGGTATTTGTGTAATTTTTTTGTTCTGTGATATATATATATATATATATATATTGTCCCCAAAAGCCCTTTTGAGGGCTGGTATTTGAGTATTTTTATATATATATATATATATATATATATATATATATATATATTGTGCACTGCAGTTACCTGCCCGCTGTGTGTGAGAGGCCACAGACCCACCACAGACTGTACTGTGTGCACACCACACTCATTTCGGGTGGCACAGGCACAGTACCTTGCATTTTAAAAAATATTTTTTTTTCCTCTGTCATAATTGCAGTGAGTGCTGTGTCAGGTCCACAGAGTGTACTGTACCCACTGCAGTGCACTGCCCACCACTGATATATATACGGTGGCACAGCATCTTGTTGCAAATTGAAAAGAAATATATTTTTTATTATTGCAGTTGCCTGGGCTGCCAGTGACTGTCAGGTCTACAGAGTGTACTGTGCCCACTGCAGTGCCACTGCGTGCCCACCCACCACTGATATATATACGGTGGCACAGCAGCTTGCAAATTAAAAATATATATATTTTTTTATAATTGCAGTTGCCTGGGTGCCAGTGACTGTCAGGTCCACAGAGTGTACCGTGCCCACTGCAGTGCCACTGCCCACCAACCACTGATATATACGGTGGCAGCCATGACTAAAAGGGGTTCCCACCATCCCTGCTCTACTGAAAAATGATCTTTTTTCTGGGTCTGGACATGCTACAGAGCTGAAACTTCACAGGTACACTTTTTAGACCCCCACGGACACTAAATCACACACAAAAAAAAAAAAAGTTCTTAAAAATTGTCATTTTTGATAGAGAGCCAATTATTGAAAAAATTAAAAAAAAAAAAAAATTCTTTGTATTTATTGTCTGGGGGGTCTAAAAAGTGGACCTGTGAAGTTTCAGCTCTGTAGCATGTCCAGAACCAGAAAAAAAATTAGAATTAAGGTTAGGGCTAGGGTTAGGGTTAGGGTTAGGGTCAGGGCTAAGGTTAGGGTAATTTTTAGTGCTTAGGGTTAGAGGGTTAGGGTTAGAGGGGTAGGGTTACTAACTCTAACCCTAAGTATCTCACCGTAACCCTAACCCTATCGACCTAACACTAAACCTAACCCTAACCCTCTAACCATAACCCTAACCCTCTAACCATAACCCCAACCCTCTAACCCTAACCCTCTAAGCCTAGCCATAAAAATAACCCTAACCCTAAACCTAACCCTAGCCCTAATCCTAACCCTAGCCCTAACCCTAGCCCTAACCCTAGCCCTAACCCTAACCCTAGCCCTAACCCTAGCCCTAACCCTAATTCGTAATTTGTTTGTTTTGTCCCCCCAGACGCTAAATCCAAAGAAATGTTTTATTTTTATTTTTTTTTTAATTTTTCCAATAATTGGCTCTCTATCAAAAAGAACAATTTTTAAGAACTTTTTTTTGTGTGATTTATTGTCTGGGGGGTCTAAAAAGTGTACCTGTGAATTTTCAGCTCTGTAGCATGTCCAGAACCAGAAAAAAAATTAAAATTAGGGTTAGGGCTAGGGTTAGGGTCAGTGCTAAGGTTAGGGTTATTTTTAGTGCTTAGGGTTAGAGGGGTAGGGGTAGGGCTACTAACTCTAACCCTAAGTATCTCACCGTAACCCTAACCCTAGCCCCTAACACTAAACCTAACCCTAACCCTCTAACCATAACCCTAACCCTCTAACCTTAACCCTAACCCTCTAAGCCTAGCCATAAAAATAACCCTAACCCTAGCCCTAACCCTAACCCTAGCCCTAACCCTAACCCTAGCCCTAACCCTAATTGGTAATTTTTTTCTGGTTCCGGACATGCTACAGAGCTGAAACTTCACAGGTACACCTTTTAGACCCCCCAGACGCTAAATCCAAAGAAATTTTTTATTTTTTTCTATTTTTATTTTTTTTTTAAATGTTTCCAATAATTGGCTCTCTATCAAAAAATGACAATTTTTAAGAACTTTTTTTTGTGTGATTCAGTGTCTGGGGGTCTAAAAAGTGTATCTGTGAAGTTTCAGCTCTGTAGCATGTCCAGAACCAGAAAAAAAATTAGAATTAGGGTTAGGGTTAGGGTTAGGGCTAGGGTTAGGGTTATTTTTAGTGCTTAGGGTTAGACGGTTAGGGTTAGAGGCGTAGGGGTAGGGTTACTAACTCTAACCCTAAGTATCTCACCGTAACCCTAACCCTAGCCCCTAACACTAAACCTAACCCTTAAAGCCCAGTTCCTGTCCCATTTTGGTCGGTTCTGGTCTGTTTGCAGTTGTTTGCGGTGCGTTAAACGGGGAGTTTGGTCTGTCACTGTGAAGCGGGCGTAACCCTTACACTACCTGATCGATACAACATCATACCTGATCGTATACACACACTGGATGTTTTAAAGCACGTTATTCCAAACAATTTAGGAATGTTAGGTGATTTATGCCCTTTATGGAATAAAACCCGACTCTGCGTCAACTACGTAATTTTCCATGGGAGTTTTGCCATGGATCCCCCTCCGGCATGCCACAGTCCAGGTGTTAGTCCCCTTGAAACAACTTTTCCATCACTATTGTGGCCAGAAAGAGTCCCTGTGGGTTTTAAAATTCGCCTGCCTATTGAAGTCTATGGCTGTTCGCCCGGTTCGCCGGTTCGCGAACATTTGCCGATGTTCACGTTCGCCGTTCGCGAACGGCAAATTTTAGGTTCGCGACATCACTAGTCATCACACAGCAAGCCCTATGGGGTTGGTGCTACACATGCACTCAATACTTGGTCAGGCTCCTTTTGCATGAATTAGTGCATCAATGTGGCCTGGCATGGAGGCAATCAGTCTGTGGCCCTGCTAAGGTGTTATGGAAGCCCAGGTTGCTTTGATAGTGGTCTCCAGCTCATCTGCATTGTTGGGTCTGCTGTTTCTCATCTTCCTCCTAACAATACCCAACAGATTCTCTATGGGGTTTTGGTCAGATGAGTTTGCTGGCCAATGAAGCACAGTGATACCATGATCATTAAACCAGGTATTGGTACTTTTGGCAGTGTGGGCAGGTGCCAAGTCCTGCTGGAAAGGGAAATCAGCATCTGCATAAAGCTGGTCAGCAGAGGGAAGCATGAAGTGCTCTATAACTTCCTGGTAGAGGGCTGTGCTGACTTTGGACTTGATAAAACACAGTGGACCAACACCAGCAGATGACATGGCTCCCCAAATCATCACTGACTGTGAAAACTTCACACTGGACCTCATGCAACTTGGATGCTGTGCCTCTCCACTCTTCCTCCAGGCTCTGGGACCCTGATTTTCAAATGAAATGTCAAACGTACTTTCATCCACAAAGATGACTTTGGACCACTGAGAAACGGTCCAGTCCTTTTTATCCTTAGCAGAGGTAAGATATTTCTGACATTGTCTCTTGTCCAGGAGTGGCTTGACACACGGAATGTGACAGTTGTAGCCCATGGCCTGGATGTGTCTGTGTGTGTGGTGGATCTTGAAGCACTGACACCAGCCGTAGTCCACTCCTTGTGAATCTACCCCAAATTCTTGAATGGCCTTTGCTTCACAATCCTCTCAGGGCTGCGGTTATCTCTGTTGCTTGTGCACCTTTTTCTACCACACTTTTTCCTTCCACTCAACTTTCCATTAATATGCTTGGAAACAGCACTCTGTGAACAGTCAGCTTCTTTAGCAATGACCTTTTGTGACTAAAGGCCCGTACACGCGTAGCGATTGTTGGCTGTAAATATTCAGCCGATTGTCGGCTTGTTAGTATGATGCTTCCGACAACCGACTGCGACTTTTCGGCCGAACAGAATCGGGTGTGCAGCCTTTAAAATGTTTGTTGGCCATCACCAGAACGGCCGATTGTTCGCCAGTCAGTACAGAATTCGGCCGACAAACAACAGATGAGCAAGACCGGGCATGCTCAGAGAAGAAAAAACAAACGGAAAGTTAACCATCACATGGCATCACTTCTGCAGTCGGCTGTTGTTGGCCGACAAAATTAGTGTGCAGTCTATATCACTTTTCAACCGACAGGACAGCACCGGACAAAAGACGGCCGATCGTTCGGCCAACATTCGGTACGTGTGTACGGGGCTTTACCCTCCTTGTGGAGGATGTCAATGACTGTCTTCTGGACAACTATCAGGTCAGCAGTCTTCCCCATCATTGTGTAATCTACTGAACCAGACTGAGAGACCATTTAAAGGCTCAGGAAACCTTTACAGGTGTTTTGAATTAATTAGCTGATTAGAGTGTGACAGCATGGGGTTTATTTACTAAAGCTAAAGCCTAATTAAACAAGCTGAGGTTAGAAGCTGATTGGTTTCTCTGTAGAACTTGCCTAATTTTGCCCCCTTTAGCTTTAGTAATTAAACCCCCATGAGTCTACAATATTGAACTTTTTCATAATATTCTAATTTTCTGAGATACTACATTTTTGGTTTTCACTAGCTAAAAGCCATAATCATTAAAATTAAAAGAAAGAAATGCTTGAAATATATCACTCTGTGTGTAATGAATTTATATAATATACACGTTTCAGATTTTGAATTTAATTACTGAAATAAATTACACTTTTTGATGATATTCTAATTTTTTGAGATGCACCTGTATTTGTTTCACTTAAAGGTCTCTAGTTGTGCATTTGTTTTGCTGTGCTCTATTATTTCACCGTACTATATAGTAGGGATTGACCGATATCGTTTTTTCGTTGCCGATACCGATATTTTGGCCATAGCATAATTCTGTTTACAAATGTTATTGAATATGCCACTCACATATATACAAATTAAAGATATAAGCAATTCCACATTAGCAGATCTGCTGGCAGATCGGTATCTCTCACCCACTTGCCGTAAGTGATACCCGGGTTATACTGCTCCGTTCGGCATCCACTCAATACTGCTCTGTCTCTCACTCGCTCCATCTCCCACCCACCCGATACCGATCCGTCTCTCACCCACTTGCGGTAAGTGACACCCGGGTGATACCGCCCTGTTCGACATATGATCTCAGAGGTCACACGCGTGGTAACGCACGGTGTGACCACGTGACTTCCGAGATCGTAATCGTATGCCGGACGGAGCGGTATCACCCGGGTGTCACTTACAGCAAGTGGGGGAGAGACGGATCGGTATCGGGTTGGTGGGTGGTAGATGGAGCGGGAGAGACACAGCAATATTGAGTGGATGCCGAACGGAGTGGTATCACCCGGGTATCACTTAGGGCAAGTGGGTGAGAGATACCGATCTGCCAGCAGATCTGCTAATGTGGAATTGCTTATATCTTTAATTTGTACATATGTGAGTGGCATATTCAATAACATTTGTAAACGGAATTATGCTATGTGACATCATTTTACCCTTACATGAGTAATATTTGGAATATCGGCCAGTTCCGGGGCCGATACAGATATATCGGCAAAACTCAATATCGGCCCTCGATATATCGGCCTTGCCGATAATCATTCGATCCCTACTATATAATTTGCACCTCCTGTATATGCTTTTTTTTGTACACATTTCTTTCTAATGTGCAAAAAAATAGTTTTTTCCTTGTGTACTATTTTTATTATGTTACAGAAATAAAAGATTATACGAAAAAAAAAAGCTCTGGTTAATAATTTTAAATTTTAGACTGAACCCTTAGATAAGGCGATGAGTCACTGTGATGAGTTCCTGTTACTTTTTGACATGTATTGGCAAATGTCAGTGTGAGTTATTGAGGTCTGTACACAACAAGCTTCACATTAAACAAGCAATATGTGAAAAATAAAAATAAATTTGTAATATATGTTCTTAGTCCTGAACATAATAGATAAACTAAGTAGAAAAAGAGTATATGTTCCCTTTAAGCAACTGGAGGCATTTTGGAACAGCTATCTTTGTGATCTAGCTAGAGCTGGCTGCAGTTAAAGACAGATAAAGCCAGCATAACACATGGGTGCAGTCCTTGTCTTTGGCACCCAGGGTACGGTAAATTATGCTGTCAGTCTCTCCCTGTGTGTACACTGCTTTGTCAGCTACAGATGGAGTATCTCTACAAATGCATTACACTTGCCAGCTCCCACCGATGCTCTGGGTAAAAAACAATCACTTGCTTAATCTTTCTTATAGCTGCTGACTGCACCCGCTGATCACCTCACCTTAATTAATTAAGGAATTTATCTAGCTCTTGCTATGGGAGCAGTTTGTTTTTTTTTTTTTTTAAATTCCTGTAAATTAAACCTGCTTGCCTTTTCCCTTTGCCCCATCGCTCACCCTAATCTTCTTTCGTCAACAAAATTAAGTTAATGCTCATTTGCTATCGAGACGTTGGTATGGGAAAAAGCCAGAACTGAAGAGCAGAACTGTATTCATTCAAAATAAATTTAGAAAAGCTAATAGGACTTGATGTTTCAATTCCCAATGTAAGGCAGCACTTTCGATGCTTTTACTGATGTGGTGACAAGCGATAGGGTAATTGTGGTCGGGGGGGGTCATCAATCTATGGCATTTTGTTGATAAGCCCACAGGACCAGTCTAACACTGCTGGTCACTGGTCAGGGTTAGGGACTTAGATTTTTAAGGTTTCAGATTAAGTCTTGTGGCATGTTAGCCAGCTATAGCTAAAAGTTTTAAAGCATGTTCAATACGCTTTATTGGCTAAAGCTGACCACTCAGTGAGCAGATTTTGGCCAATTCTTGATGAACCAGCTTACATTTTCTCAGCAGGTGCTCTTGTTGGCTCTTCTACATTTGACTGCATTTTTCCAAAGGAATCCACTAGACGTTTTTGGGTAAAAAGCCGCTGCATCCAATCAGATGCAGCCGCTGTTCTGGTATTCCAACAGCCACAGGCAGCAGCTGTCACAATACAATAGGATTCACCCATCTGTTCGCTGTTTAGTGTGGATTGGGGAATCTGTTATTTTTCCTTTGTTTATACCGCAGGCAGTGTATAGCTTTACTTAAAGCGTAACTCCACTTTTGTTGAGAAAAAAACATTCCCCTCTGGGTGATCTCTGTACATTGCATGGATTTTAACAAACTTTGTTGCAGATTCCTTCCTTTTGTTATTCTGAAGAAATCCCTGTGTGTTCCTCTGTGCCTCTGTGCTGAATAGGTCTAACGGGAGTGGTTTCATAATTATGTGTCAGCTGTGGCAGCTGCAGGGCTCTAATGAGGAAAGCTGCTGGGCCTGCATCCCTTTAGACGTACGAGTATTGGAAGTATCCCACCAAAAAGGACATTTTTGTTGCAGGGAATGCCAGAAATCGGACTTGTATCAGCTGACTTTATGTGTCAGCTGTGGCAGCTGCAGGGCTCTAATGAGGAAAGCTGCTGGGCCTGCATCCCTACGTGTTCCTATTGGGAGTATCTCACCAAAAATGACATTTTTGTTGCAGGGGATGCCAGAAATCTGACTTGTATCTTAGGCAGACTTATGGGAAAATTGGTGAGCCAATCACACAAGCAGGAAATGATGTTTCTGGGGGTGTGGTCAGTATACATTCTGTGTACAGAACAGCTCCAGGCGGCCATATTGCATTGCATTTTCAGAAAATTACAACAGCTGCAGATTGAAAAGGAAAGGTCATTTTTAATAACATTCAATTACAATATGATTTGTGTCACAATTGTATACGCTATATTGTTTTTTCTTTATTTGCTGATTTTATTCCCCATGAAAGTGGAGTTACCCTTTAAAGTGGTTGCAAACCCTTACATATAAACAGTAAAGTGACTAGCCTCTGGAGATACACAGAGATTAACATTTCAGCCCCGGAAGGCTTTACCCCCTTAATGACCACTTGACCAGGCTATTTTTTGCAATACGGCACTGCGTTACTTTAGCTGACAATTGCGCACTCGTGCGACACTGTACCCAAATACAATTGATGTCCTATTCTTTCCACAAATAGAGCTTCCTTTTGGTGGTATTTGATCACCTCTGTGGTTTTTATTTTCTGCGCTATATACAAATAAATACCGAATAGTTTGAAAAAAAACAAAACAATATTTTTTATAAAAATATTCTAATATTCTATAAAACATATCCAATAAAAAAAGTAAAAAATCTAATTTCTTAACCAATTTAGGCCAATATGTATTCTGCTACATGTTATTGGTAAAATAATCCCAATAAGTGTATATTGATTGGTTTGCACAAAGGTTACAGCGTCTACAAACTATGGGATAGTTTTATGGAATTTTTATTTTTTATACTAGTAATGGCGGTGATCAGTAATTTTTAGCAGGACTGCGACATTGCGGCGGACAAATCTGAAACAACGTGACACTTTTTGGGGACCAGACACCAATACAGTGATCAGTGCTAAAAAAAATGCACTGTCACCGTACTAATACACTGAGAGGGAAGGGTTTAAATGTGCTCCTAGGGAGTGCTTTCTAACTGTGTGTGTGCGTGGAAGGGGGGGGGTTGACTGTGGGAAGACAGAGACCTGTGTTCCTGCTTAGCAGAAGCACAGGGTCTCCATCTTCCCCTCTCACAGAATGGCGATTTGCCTTGTTTGCGTAGGCTGACCGCCGTTCTGCCCCTCTCGGGAATGATTGCGGGGTGCCGGTGAACATCGGGTCAATTGGACCCGCTGATTGGCTCCCGCTGTGTCTAAGACCCGGAACTAGAAATTCCGTACAAGTTCGTGATTTTGTGCAGGAGGGCTACCCTGCCGCAGTATATAAATACGTTGGGCGGTCCTGAAGAGGTTAAACACATTCTACCACATAGACTGTACCTGTTTATCTGCAGCTCTTTCTTCAATACAGTCTTCCAAAACACACAGATCAAAAGCTTTTTCTCAGCAGTAGAAGGCAGGGGGTGAGGATCTGATGTCACACACACTGCACAGCATAGAGAAGAAAGCTAAGTGTAATCTGAGACCTGAGCGGAGGGAAGGGACACCCCCCCCACCCCTACACAGAATCATAGGACAATTACACAATTGAAGCTATCAGTTAACTGCTGTGTGCTGGAAGGGGGATGCTGTGGAATCAGCATTAACTATTATGACTCATGCAGATAGCAGAGGGAAGAGACAGCAGGGAGAAATTATACTTGGTGCTTTGGATTGAGACAAGTATAGAGGGATAGGTTTTGTTCATTTTTCATGTTAGAGGTTTACAACCATTTTAAAGCGGGCCTTGCACTAAAAAGCCAAGTCTTATTATTTCATAGCCCCCATACCCAAAAGCCTGTGATAGTTGTAAAAAAAAAAGTTGATAAAGTAAAGCTAGAAAATATATTTATCTGTCAAGCAGCTTCCGCTTGTGGCGCCTAGGCTGGGATGACTTTACAATACTTTTGGCAGTATACTGGAAACAACAACAGGGCTCCTTTTTTCATTTTGGTTGACCTGACCAGGTAACTTCAGGGGTCAGAAGTTCCATAGTTAGTATCTGGCAATGGTTGTTTAATTAGCCAGAGTTGCTTTCCCTTGAAACGCGTCAGCCATACTAGACCAACATTTTTTTTCCCTTCCAAGAGAGTTTCGGCATTGGATCTCATGTCTCTTGATTTGCAATTTTGGATTTGTTGATGAGCTTACACACACTTGTGTTTGCAAGTATAATAATAATAAAAAAAAAACCTTTAAAAATCAGCTTTAATTATGTTGCAATAAAAAAATACTCCCTGATACTGATAATTCAAGTTGTAATTGTTGTGATTTACTTTTATTGTATTTCACTGTCACCCACAGCATTACAGAATATTATACATTAGTACCCAAACACTGTAAACAGTTGGCAGGAAGAAGTTTTGGGTTTTCTATTTCCTTGGATAAATTCATGTCCTCTTACTTACTGTATCTACAAAGAATCCAGAAAAAAACCCCTAGGGAGTGGGACTACGTGGGCGACCAAACATCCAAATGATACCCAAATATATAGTTATAGATAAAAGCAATTTTTATTTAAACAATTTAAACAAATTAAAAAATCGAGAGACTGTGCGTCTCCATGTGACATGAAAAAGCTAAAAAGTTATATTCACGGCTTACAACAATAGGTCATACAAGTAACTGGTGACTAGCAGAATGGCGAGTGTTCCAAGGAGACCCAACGCGTTTCAGATATAAACACCCTTCTTCAGGAGTCTGTTTGATAGAAACTTATTAATTCCGCAAATGTCACTTGTATCAACCAAGAAGCTGTGTATTTAAGAACAATATTACAGACCAAGAAGATTAGAAATGCTGGAATAAGAAGGTGGGAAAACTTCATAGATATGGCTTAATATTATATATTTTATTATGCAGTGGAGCACTGTCACATGGTGTTAGGGAATGCCTCTGAAAGGTTCCTGCTGGGTTTGAAATGGTGTCTCTTTAAGGAGAAAATCCTCAGGGTATACCTTTTGTATTTGCCTCAGAAAGATCAAACTTCAAAGGGACTCCCGTGATTTTGAGGAAAGTTCCTTGTAGTGGGGGTCTATCCTCCTTATTTAAGGGTATCTCTGAGCAAACAAGACAACGAGTTGTACTGGGATAATATGCCAAAAAAGGTTTCCGTTCAAAAGGGATTCTATGCCAGAGACGTAGGCTCCATGAACGCCGGCATCGTCTGCCTATCTACAAAGAATGTTTTTTGTTCTTTTCTGACTTTTTAAATCAACTCAAAGTTGGCAATCCTTGTGGCAACCCAAGCAAATTATTCTCATTTTCAATAATATTCTCGACACTGCCTTTCATCGTTTGAATAAGGGTTCCATAGGCCATATTATACTGGTATGTACCAACAATTCCTAGCCGTAAAAGAGGGACAAAGTTGATATTGAGGAAAGTTCCTTGTAGTGGGGGCCTATCCTCTTTATTTAAGGGTATCTTGGAGCAAGCAAGAAAATGAGTTGTACTGGGATAATATGCCAAAAAAGGTTTCTCTTCAAAAGGGATTCTAAGCCAGAGACGTAGGCTCCATGAACGCCGGCATCGTCTGCCTATCTACAAAGAATGTTTTTTGTACTTTTCTGACTTTTTAAATCAACTCAAAAGTTGGCAATCCTTGTGGAAACCCAAGGAAATTATTCTCGTTTTCAATAATATTCTCGGCACTGCCTTTCATCTTTTGAATTAGGGTTCCATAGGCAATATCATACTGGTATGCACCAACAATTCCTAGCAGTATAAGAGGGACAAAGTTGATTTTGAGGAAAGTTCCTTGTAGTGGGGGCCTATCCTCTTTATTTAAGGGTATCTTGGAGCAAGCAAGACAATGAGTTGTATTGGGATAATATGCCAAAAAAGGTTCCTGTTCAAAAGGGAATCTATGCCTGAGATGTAGGCTCCATGAACGCCAGCATAATCTGCCTATCTACAAAGAATGCTTTTTGTTCTTTTCTGACATTTTAAATCAACTCAAAAGTTGGCAATCCTTGTGGCAACCCAAGCAAATTATTCTCATTTTCAATAATATTCTCGGCACTGCCTTTCATCTTTTGAATTAGGGTTCCATAGGCAATATCATACTGGTATGCACCAACCATTCCTAGCCCTATAAGGGGGTCAAAGCTTATTTCTTTCCTTTGTCGGCCCCTGATGTCAATCCAAGTACTACCAATCTTTAAAAAGTCCCATAATACTTAATAAATTCCCTGATTCCAGGCAATCTGCATGGCCATCTGCTTCTCCCGCATCTGATTCTGCATCAGGATCTGTCTCTCCAACTGAAGCTGTGAGTTCCTCAGCCAAAATTCTTGCTGTTTCTTTAGGTTTTCATCCATACTTTTGGAGAAAAAGGATTCCATAGTTCAGCTCAGAGACATCCTTCCTAGGCATGACTGAAAGTATAATAATTATCTATTTTTTATTAATGGTTTGCAATGGTAATGTACTAGGCTGGTGCGCCCTCTCTTTGTTTTCTGAACAATGCATTATTGTAGGAGGTCCTATGCTGCCCTATACCCAGACCCATCATTTTATTGCAAGAGCTTCAGCAGAGCAATGGAACGGCAGGGAACTTGGCAAATGTGAGTGTATGTGAGAGTGGCGGACACGGCTTTCATGAGACTCCCTAATGGGCGAGGCGACCAGTCTCTTTAACGTACTGAAACCTGCAAGTGACAGGTCCACTTTGAATCTAAAAAAGAAAAAAAGCAATTAAATGATTACTGCAGTCAATACACACAGTAACCCTCATATGCCAAGTCTCAAGAACAAAGTGGTATGGCTGACAGACTGACAGCTTCTATATATGTAATATCCCAGTCCATTTTCACACGATAGACCGTGTCCACCCACACCGACAGGATTGCTTCAGGCTTGTGCCACTTTATTAAAATTGAAAAGCAAAAGACTTGGAATACTCAGAAAACCGGAGACAAATTACAATTTAAATTAAGGTGTCAAAATAAAGTTGCGGGTTCATATCAGACCTGGTTCCTTCACACGTCGACGGCGGCCCACGGATTCAAGGAAAGGGCGCCGCGGCTCTCCTGCCGCACGCCGACCAAATAACAACACCCTTGTAAACAGCTCTCTGCCATGATTGGTCTTGACATTTTAATTTGCTGCTTGTTAAGTGCCCATTTTCAATGAACTGAGCACACTAGATTGGAATGAATTCCTGCATGTTATTGCTGCGGGTTGGCGAAAATTGCTTATCATGTTCCTCAAACTTTTTATATATATTTTTTTTACTTTTTTTTTTTTTTTTTTAACGTCAAATCTGCTCATTTATTTCTTTAAAAGCAGCAGTGCCAGGCGCTTTGCAAATTTGCATCAATTTAGATTCCTGTGCATGTTCCTCTAGAGGGGAGAATGATTTTTTGCAGTACATTGTTGCCTAGGAAATCGATGCCAACGATGTGATAAGATTTTAGGATCTCCTTCCTAGCTGTGAGACTTGTAAACACTGAATGGCTAAACACCTGTCAGAGCAGGATAATGTAAGATAAAACTTACAAGAGAGATATTTTCTATTGGCTTAACCCCCTTGGCACAGCAAGGCATGCATGTAATATCTTTGCTCAGTAGACAGTATATGCTCTCGGTTATTGATTACTGTCAATGACCATAATCAGCTGAAAAATTACAGCCAATTAATGCTTTACCTAAAAAAAAAAAAAAAAAAAATTGCCTTGCAGTGTTAACAAGTAGAGCTGTACACTAAGGTTAACCACTTGCCGACCGCCGCACGACTATTTACATCGGCGGTCAGGCCCTCACAGGCAGAGTGACGTAGATCTACGTCGCTAGCCTGTGAGGGTCTAGGGAGCGAGCGTGCGCCGCCGGAGGCGCGCTCCCGCATGGTCACAGACCCCCCCTGCGCGTGTGACCGGCGGACCCGATGTCTGCCGGTCACTCGGCGATCGTCGGTGCAGAGGGAGAAAGGCTGGCGGCTGATGTAAACAAGCTGCCTGTCATTCTCCCCCTGTGTAGAAACAGTAATCATACGGTTCTACTATGTAGGACTGTTGATCACTGTTCCTACACCTCAAGCCACAGCCAATCACAGTTAGAATCATGCCCCTAGGGATACACATAACCCCTCCCTCTCAAAAGTTAACCCCTTCACTGCCAGTGTAATTTTACAGTAACAGTGCATGTGTATAGCACTGATTACTGTAGAAATGTCACTGGTAACCCCAAAAGTGTCAAAAATGTCAGTCAAGGGTCCGATCTGTCCGCCACAATGTCGCAGTCCCGCAAAAAAAATTGCAGATCGCCGCCATTAAGCGTTAAAAAAAAAACAACAAAAATGACAAAAATCTTTCCCTTTGTTAGTAAACGCAATAACTTTTGCGCAAACCAATCAAAATACGCTTTTTGCAATTTCTTTTTAACCAAACGTATGGTAAAAAAAAAATTTGCCCAAAATGTTAAAAAATTTAGATTTTTACTTTTTTTGGGGGGGAAATTTCATATAAAAAAATGTGAAAAATATTGTTATTTTTGCAAAATTGACGCTGTTTTTTTGTTTATAGCGCAAAAAGTAAAAATTGCACAGGTGATTAAATACCACCAAAAGAAAGCTCTGTTTGTTGGAAAAAAAGGACATCAAATTAGTTTATGGAAAAGCGTCGCACGACCGCGCAATTGTCCGTTAAATTCACGCAGTGCCGAATCGCAAAATAGGCTCTGGTCAGGAAGGGGGTAAAATCTTCCAGGACTTAAGTGGTTAAATGGAATGTACACCAATCAGCCTGGACATCAACCATAACCCATGGAGGCATGAACTTCCCTAGACCTCAGAAGGTATGTTGTGGTATCTGGCACCAAGCAATCAGTAGCAGACCCTTTAAGTCCTGTAAGTTAGGAGGTGGGGCCTCCATGGATCGGACCTGTTTTTCCAGCACATCCTGCAGATGGTCGATTGGAGAATTTGTAGGTCAAGTCAACATCTTAAACTCATTGTGTTCCTCAAACCATTCTTGAATTAGTTAGACCAAGCCACCTTCTTCCATTGCTCTGTGGTCCAGTTCTGATGCTCATGTGCCCATTGTAAGGACTTTTGGCTGTGGACACAGGTAAGCATGGTCACCCTAACCGGCCCTATGCCCAAACTAAGATGCATTGTGTGTTCCAGCACCTTTCTGTCAGAGCCAGCATTAATGTTTTCAGCAATTTGAGCTACAGTAGCTCTTCTTTTGGATTAGATATTGGCCAGTCTTCGCTCCCCACGTGCATCAACAAGCCTTGGTTACCCATAACTCACTGGTTTGATAGAGTTTGGTAGGTCCAGACCACTGCAGATCGGGACCATCCTACAAGAGCTGCAGTTTTGGAGTTGCTTTGACCCAGTCTTTTACCCTTACAATTTGGCCCTGGTCAAAGTCGCTCAAATCCATTTTTTCTGCTTTCAACACATCAGCTATAGGAAAAACATGTTTACTTGCTGCCTAATATACCCCACTCCCTTTCAGGTGCCATTGTAATGAGATAATCCAATGTTACTGACTCGTTTGTCATAACGGTATAGCTGATCGTGTAGTCGTATAAAGAATGTTTAGAATAACCTCTACAGGTGCAAAATTAGAATCTCATCAAAAGTTAATTTATTTAATTAATCAATTCAAAAAGTCAAACTCATAAATTTTATATAGATGTGTTATACACAGAGTGATATATTTCAAGCATTTTTTTTCTTTTAATTTTGATGATTATGGCTTACAGCTAGTGAAAACCCAAAATTCAGTATCTCAGAAAATTAGAATATTACATAAAACCTGTAGCATCCTCCAATGTAGGTTCTAGGTAAAGTATAGTGGGCCTTGTCTTCCTATCAGCAGGGCCATGTTTTCAGCTAGGCTGGCATGTGTTCCCAGGTGTGCCTGTTGTGTTGGGTAGTCTCTCCACTGTGTCCCAATGAGGGCTCTCGTGGGGCAGTGGCGGAAACCTGACCAATAGCACACCAGGGCTTGTATCCATCCTAGAAGGGCAGATTCTGCCGCACAGCATTCTGGGAGGGGGTATAAGTCCGTGGGGCGTGAATTTCAGATTGTCTTTGACAGGAAGAAGAATCCCAGGAGGGAGGTGATGGCTGTCTCTCCTCCTGTCAGGAAGAATCGGGTGTCCAAGGCGGCTGGCCTGAGTGGACACGGGGCTGAGCTGAGCTGCAGTAAGGATCCAGGTGTGCTGAGGACCAGTGGAGCATTGGGGTCGAGTTTCAGGAAAGCATTCTAAGTCGTGAGTACTGCAAACTGCCCCTGGGGGACTGCCTAACAGAGAGGACCACTTTGGGGAAGGTCAGAGGGATCCAGAGCTAGCTAGGCGGTGCAGAAATATAAGTAAAGGCAGTGCCACTGATAATCCTGAAGAGTAAAGGGGGTGCCAGCGGTTGGGCCCTGAAGTGTAAAGTGTTAAGTGTTGCAGCAGCATTGCAAGTAGCTACCTCAGTCAGTGAAGACTACAGGGAGCAGTGTAAAGGACTTTTGAGTAGTGAGGAAGTAGCAAAAGTCAAGTTTCAGTTCACAGACCGCAAGTCAGATTCACAAGCGCCAGTAAGCGTTGGTCGGCCTTCAGCCGACACCAAGACAGCGCTAGGCGGCATTTTTTTCAAGTGTCCCAAATTTGTACCTAGTTGAGCCAGAGGAGTATCCCACTCATTCCCTTCTCCCATCCAAGTTCCTGCAATAAAACTAAAAACCAAAGATGCCGGACTGTTCATTGTCTCAGATCTCACACTTGGGCAACAAGCTTAAATGTGCTGTTGGTGTTAATGGTAACCATGGCAGACCCACATCAAGCCCAATGCCTGGAAATACTGCTACAGACCAATAAAAAAATAATACCGAAATGTTGGCTTACTGAAAAGTATGTCCATGTACAGTATAGTATGCACTCAATACTTGGTTGGGGCTTTTTTGCATGAATTACTGCATTCAGTGTGTTTTTCTCGGAGAATAGGTGCAGGAGAGCGGTGATCTGACAGCTCCGTCTCTGCAAAGTAAGTGGAGATGGAGCTGTCATCCACTTGCTCAGCGGGAATCCCCGCTGAGCAAAAGGGAGTCCGCCGGGCGAAAAAGCCACGTGAAATGACCCTTAGGCCTAGCCATGTGCTTAAGTCTCTCCCAGGGAGAGCCTGTTTGTTGACTGGAGGCATGAGGAAAGGGATGGAGTTCTGAGATGAAGTACCAGAGGTTACTCTTCCATGAGCTGGGGACTGTGGGGAGACTGGGAAATCGTCAAGAGGGACTCATCCAGGGAATCCCTGCACAGTGCTGTGAGATTTTGTTTGCTAAAGAAGACAGCTGTTGCTATGTAGATACAGAACGTGAGGTGCAGGTCTAAGGCCCTGGTTCTGTATTGCTCTCCACCTGGTTGTTTTTGGAGTCTATGGGTCTGTCAGCCTAGCCCTAGTGCCTACTTTCCTAGGGTGTCCTAGGCCCTAACCCTCTCTCTTTCTCATTGATGTTGCGCCCATTTTATGTAACTTTTCACACCCGCCATGCCTAGGAACCAGCACCCTGAGGTGAAATGTTAACCCCTCTCTGATTCCGGGGGTCAGGGGGGTGCTAAATAAAGGTAATAAGTAAGTAAACCCAATTAGTAAAATCGAATTTAACCACTTCTGGATTGGAAGATTTCCCCCTTAATGACCAGGCCATTTTTTGTGATTCGGCACTGCGTTATTTTAAGTGACAATTGCGCGGTCGTGCGACGCTGTACCCAAGTACAATTGATGTCCTATTTTTCCCACAAATAGAGCTTTCTTTTGGTGGTATTCACCTGTGCGATTTTTATTTTTTGGGCTATAAACAAAAAAGAGCAACAATCCTGAAAAAAAAAAACATTCCCAATAAAAAAAAATAAAAAAATCATATTTTTTTCATCATTTTAGGCCAATATGTATTCTTATACATATTTTTGGTAAAAATAAAATCCCCAATAAGAGTATATTGATTGGTTTGCTCAAAAGTTATCGCGTCTACAATTTAGGGAACATTTTTTTTTTTACTAGTAATGGCGGCGATCGGCAATTTTTAGCGGGACTGTGACATTGCGGTGGACAGATTGGACACCTAAATGACATTTTTGACACTTTTGGGGTGACCAGTGACATTACTGCAGTAATCAGTGCTAAAAATATGCACTGTTATTGTACTAATGACACTGGCAGGGAAGGGGTTAACACCATGGGCAATCAAAGGGTTAAATGTGTCCCTAGAGCAGTGATGGTGAACCTTGGTACCCCAGATGCTTTGGAACAACATTTCCCATCATGCTCAACTACACTGCAGAGTGCAAGGACATCATGCTAAATGAGGTTCCAAAACATCTGGGGTGCCAAGGTTCGCCATCACTGCCCCAGGGGGTGCTTTCTAACTGTGTGGGGGATGTACCTATGGAATGAACACAGGGACCTGTGTTCCTTCTATTTAAGAGCCCTGTGTTCATTGCTGACAGAACAGTGGTCTGCCATGTTTACAATGGCAGGCCGCCGTTCTGTCTCCACGGGGGAACGATCGCGGGTGCCCTGGCGGCAATCGTGGCTGCCGGACCGGCAGATCAGCTTCCCTTGTGGCAAATGGTCCCACGAAGTGACATACAGTTAAGTAATTTCATGGGACAGACCTGACCTGCCGCAGTATATGTACTGCTGGCAGTTGGCAAGTGGTTAAGTTGTCATCTTGAGAAACTCCCCCTGAGAAATGCTATGCAGACATTGCTGAAGTGATGTCATCAGTGATGGACAGGAAGTGGGACTAAAATTCAAAAGATAAAAAAAACTGAGAAAATAACAAATTTTTGTAAAAAACTAAATGGCGTAGGTTTTTGGTACACAGTGCTTTAGCAAACTATAGTTTATTTGGTTAGGGCTCGCATCCACTGTAAAGACAAATTCGGCCTTTAGTTCTTTTCTTTCCAATTCATTCTTCCTTGGACCTCAATACTTAGTAGTGAAAGCACCCTTAAAATGTAACTCCAGTTTTGTGGGGGGGGGGGGGGGGGAATAGCAAATAAAGAAAAAATAATATAGCGTATACAACTGTGACACAAATCATATTGTAATTGAATGTTATTAAAAATGACCTTTCCTTTTCAATCTGCAGCTGTTGTAATTTTCTGAAAATGCAATGCAATATGGCCGTCTGGAGGTGTTCTGTACATAGAATGTGTACTGACCACACCCCAGAAACATCATTTCCTGCGTGTGTGATTGGCTCACCAATTTTCCCAGAAGTCTGCACTAAGATACAAGTCAGATTTCTGGCATCCCCTGCAACAAAAATGTCATTTCTGGTGAGATAATCCCAATAGGAACACGTCTAAAGGGATGCAAGCTCCCTCATTAGAGCCCTGCAGCTGCCACAGCTGATAGATAATTATGAAACCACTCCCATTAGACCCACTCAGCACAGAGGAAAAAGCAATGATTTCTTCAGAATAACAAAAGGTAGAAATCTGCAGCAACATTTTTTAAAATCCTTGTAATGTACAGAGATCACCCAGAGGGGAAAGTTTTTTGCTCAACAAAAGCGGAGTTACATTTTAAGTTTACTATTTAAATGACTGTAGATATATTCATTCTTGACATATTATAACGTATATCTTATCCATTCAATCTCTGGTACATTGGGGGAAGACTGAATGAATATTTTCTTTATCAGCATAACTGATTCTTCACACATAAAGAGCTATGGCAGAAAGTCATACATAATGTATGTCACAGCTCCCATATACTGTTGGGTGAGACCATGGTAACACAATAGGATGTTTCCATGTTCAGTCACAAGCTAATTTCTGCTGAATATTATCACTGCAGATTTCCATTTGGTGGAATTTCACTGAAACAGATAAATGTTAGGGTCCTTTCACACGAGCGATGGAATCCGATCCGCCTGTCAGTTTTTCAGGTGGATCGGATCGGATGCTCCATGCATCCCTATGGGGCAGCGGATGTCAGCGGAGACATCTCCACTGACACCCGCTGCTATCCGATTCCGATCCTGTCCGTGAAATCTGGACAGATGGAAACCCTATTTTTCATCCGTCTGGAGGATCGGATTGGATGGGATCAGATAAGAAAGGACAGGCAGTTCGTTCTCATCCGATCTCCCCATAGATCACATTTGTGATTTGAACACCGTTTCCATTTGTGGGCGCGATTCACGTATGCGCTTTCTTTGGTGTGCGAGCACGCTGGGACGGGGGCGCTTTTAAAAAATGTTTTAAAAAATCTGATTACTTTTGTTGCTGTCACAAGGAATGTAAACATCCCTTGTGACAGTAATAGGCAGTGACAGGTACTCTTTATGGAGGGATCTGGGGTCTAAAGACTCAAAATCCCTCCTTTTCACTTAAAAGTATTCAAAACGCCAAAATCTGCATTTTTGAATACTGTCATTTTTTTTTTAAATCAGCGCCATTGGCAGCCGAGTAAACCGGAAGTAACGTAATTTCGGCTGATTGCGCGGGTCTCCCGGTGGGACAGGAGACCCGGGCGGAGTGCCAGAAGGTGGCAGGAGGAGGGTGACTTGATAACGGCTGAGTGGCTGCTGAGCCGCATTAGTTGTTATCACCAGAAATCTGACCGCCGGCTCTAAAAAACGGCAACGGGGTGACGACTCTAGCTGCAGGCATCACCCCGGTACAACCACTTCTTCAAGCCGATGTACAGGTATGTCAGTTTGTGGGAAGGGGTTAAAAAGGCAGAGAGCTGAAATTACACATTGCAGAGCTTAGTGAGAAGAGCTCTGAGAGCTGATTGGAGGATAAGGGACCCACCCCTTTTCACACAGTTCACAGAAAGAGAGCTAAGGCTGTCAATCCCAGGCTGTGTGCTGGAGCTCCCTCCCCTGTCACCTTTTTTCTCTTGGTGTCAGAAAAACTTGTCAGAAGTGACTCAGCAGACAGAATTTATACTTAGTGCTCTTAATTGAGACAAGTACACACTTTAGAGGGATATGCTTTGTTCATATTTCATGTCTGAGGTTTACTAACATTTCAAATTGAAGCTATTACAAAGGCAATGTAGCACCCTCTTAATATAGGATGCTAGGTAAATTTAAGCTCCTTCTGTAGTCAAGGGAACAATGATTATTTGTTCTGGTCTGTTCAGGGTTTTACAAGCTGGGAGTTTGATTGCTTCCCCCTGCCCCTTGAAGAATCTTCCAGAGCACAGAGAGGGAGAATCAAATGAACAACCTGAATATTTATCATTGCCTAGCCAATCCCTGGAGAAGGGTGTCCAGAAAGTGGCTGGGAAGGTGATAAATAGCCTAAAGCCCTCTGGGGGTACTTTCCCCTAAGACAGCTTGTTGTGAGCTGTAGCCTCTGATTGGCTACCACAGTGATCAGTCACTGTAAAGCCCGCCCCCATGTTTCTCTCTCTCTGTGAATTGAGGGGAAAGTTTCATTGCATCTTTCTCTTTCCTTGCAGAGAGACAAAAAAAATGTGTGTGAAATAAATAAATAATAAAAAAAAATAAAATAAAAAATAAAGAGAAAATACCTAGATCAAGGTGTGATCTAGGTCAGTGCCAGGGTTAGTGTTTGGCTCAAGGTCAGGGTCAAAGGTCAAGGCCAGGGTCAAAGGTCAGGGTCAGTATATTTTGGGTAAGGTTGTTATTTTTTTTAAATTAGCATCAATGTCAGTTGTGTCAGTGTGTTTTAAGCAGGACAAAAAAAAAAGAAGCAAAATGTGCAGTATTGTTTCTGGGCTGTACTACGGGTACAAACAACAAACAACATAAACAAATGTGGTTTTGCTGCGATCGTCAGGAGCAGGAGAATTTATTTTGGGTTGTTCTTAGCTGGTAGGTTATGGTAGTAACAAGAAATATACAGCTACATTAAAAAAAAAAATAGTTTTACTATTTTGTGCCAGTTTTCCTTTGATTAAAAAAAAATTAAAATCAGGAGATATCCATACCATGTACTACCAAAAGAAATCCCAATTTGTCCTGGGAAAAAAAAACAAGGTATAATCCACCTGAATGCACAAAGTAGTTGTGATGATATGTACGGTTTGACTAGCACATGTCAAAGTTGCAAAATTGTGCTTAGGCATTAACCGGTTGCCGACTGCGCACAGTATATTTACTGCGGCAGTCAGCCCCGGCCAGGCAGAGTGACATAGATCTACGTCGCTCGCCTGTCACTCCTTTTAGAGCCAATAGGTGAGGAGTGCGGGCGTGTGACCGGCGGACCCGATGTCCGCCGGTCACACTACGATCACCGGTACATCGGGAGAAAGACAGAGCGGCTTATGTAAACAAGCCGCCTGTCATTCTCCCCTGTGTAAAAATGAAGATCAGACGGTTCTACTATGTAGAACCGTTGATCTTTGTTTTTACACTAGGAGACCTGTCCCACTACAGTAAGAATCACGCCCCTAGGACACACTTAACCCCTCCCTGTCCAATGCAGTTAACCCCTTCCCTGCCAGTGTCATTTTTGCAGTAACAGTGCATATATATAGCACTGATTACTGCAGTAATGTCACTGGTACCCCCAAAAGTGTCAAAAATGTCAGTCAAGGGTCCGATCTGTCCGCCGCAATGTCGCAGTACCGCAAAAAAAATTGCAGCTCGCCGCCATTACTCGTTAAAAAAAAAAAAAACACCAAAAATGACAAAAATCTTTCCCTTTGTTAGTAAATGCGATAACTTTTGCGCAAACCAATCAAAATACGCTTTTTGCGATTTTTTTTACCAAAAATATGTAGCGTAAAACAATTTGGCCGAAAATGTTAAAAAATTTTGATTTTTACATTTTTTGGGGGGGAATTTCATATAAAAAAAAGTGAAAAATATTGTTATTTTTGCAAAAATTACGCTCTTTTTTTGTTTATAGCGCATGATCAAAAAATCGCACAGGTGATCAAATACCACCAAAAGAAAGCTCTGTTTGTGGGAAAAAAAGGACGTCAAATTCGTTTAGGTACAGCGTCGCACGACCACGCAATTGTCCGTTAAAGTCACGCAGTAAAAAATCTAAAAAAAAACCCTGGTCAGGAAGGGGGTAAAATCTGCCGGGGCTTAAGTGGTTAAGCTTTGTTTTACCCTTAGGCATGAAGTGGTTAAGAAGTAGACTACAACCATTACAACTGCTTGAAGAAAAATAACTACCATTTTTTATTTTTTGACTGGAGTTCCTCTTTAGATGACAATTGAAACTGCCATTGGAACAACGTGAACGTTCCTTTCTTTTAAAGATGTACCATAAAATTCATCTGGACTTAATGAGAAATCATTTAGTGGCTGATGCTGAAAAGGTAACAATGAGCTTTGATTAAAATTAGCGAGCTGTTTGGTAATTCTGAGTCAAAACAAAATCGTGAGCTTTATTTCTTGTTGTGATCATAGGAAGAGCGCGTCTGTTAATAGAGTCATATTCATAATGTACTAATTACATTTCGGCTCTGTAGCATTGTACTTTGTTCCCTCCTGCTGGAAAATCCAAGAGGATTATTAAGAACACCTTGAAAAGCACAGCAACAATAGACCAACGTATTACATTGCAACAAATACATCAAAAGGACACGGGGCTGCGGGCAGATGGAGGCTTTCGAAAACCCAAATTATCCACTAATCTGACAGATTTTCTTAATGTTCTTTGACTTGAAAAGGATCTGTCACATTTCCAAATATGTTATTCCTTAATCAGTTTAAGTAAGAATATTAATTTTTTTTGCAATATTTAAGGACTGCAAAGCTACCCTAGCAATGGATGGTGGAACACTATGTGATTGGGTGAAATAAGTGGGGGAAAGCTGTTGGGGGAGTTTTGGATCCATCAGCTTCTATCCACCATGGAACTTTTCCTACAGTCAAAACAAACAACCTTCTGCACTCAAGGTGCATGTTCCAGCAACGGAGGACCTTAGGTCTTCAACAACTTGAAGGCTAGGCAAGACTTTGCAGCCCCCTGAGGACTGGGGAAGCCCAAAGATCACACTGAAGAAAAAAATAACCTTCTGCACTCAAGGTGCATGTTTCAGCAATGGAGGACCTTAGGTCTTCGACAACTTGAAGGCTAGGCAAGACTTTGCAGCCCCCTGAGGACTGGGGAAGCCCAAAGAGAACACTGGGGAAAAAAAACAGACACCAGCCTTGTGCATTACCTTAAAAAATCTTTTTATTAAAGAAATATGTAGCAGGTTTTCCAGGCATTGAGCGTGATGTGGGTCTGCCATTGTCACCGGTTACCTCTCCTGCCCACGTGAGCTGCGGCCCTGGGTGTGTGAACTGAGACATTGACAACTCCGGCATCTTTGCTTTGTTGTTTTATTGTATTTAAGGGGATGGGAGAAGGGAATGAGTGGGATACTCCTTTAGGCTCAACTAAGTACAACTTGGGACTTTATCCAGAAAAATATCTGTCAGCGCTGCCTTGACGCCAGCCGACGCTAGTCAACGCTCACTGACGCTTAGACCACACTGTAACTTGAAAGAAGTGCTGAATCCTCGACTTTAAGTCCAGAAGACTCAGGACTGTGGAGTATTGAACTGCTGACACTGCTGCACTGCAACGTCACTGACTACTCCCTCCAGCCTTTCACTGGCTTGAGGTAGCTTGTTGTGAATTCCTTTATGGCTGCAACTCTCAACTGATACTCTGTACAATTCAGGGCCCAAACTGCAGGCACCCCCTTTACACTTTTAGCTCTTCAGGGTCCACTGACTATGTACCCCCTCTGTCACTTCAGGGTCCTCAACCTAGGTACCCCCTTTACAGCTAGCTGACATTGGTTCCCAGAACCTCTTCTGGAGCGGTCTCCTCTAACACTTCAGGCAGGGGCAATCCTCAGTACTCACGACCTGTGTAGGCTCTCCTGGGACTGGACCCCTCTCGCTCTCCGCTGGTTCTCGGCACACCGGATCCCCTCAGCTCAACTCAGCACTCTCTGGATTCTCAGGCGACACCCCGAGATATCCGCTTCCTCAAACAGGAGGAGAGACAGCCGTTCTCTCCCTCCTGGGACTCTGCTCCCGCCAAAGACGCTGAGTCATGCACCCCCTTCAGACTTATACCCCCTCCCAGAATTCTCTGCAGCAGAATCTGCCTTCTGGGGTAGATTCAAGTCTGAATGTATCTCTGATTGGGTTTCCTCCACTGCCCTATCAGAAGCCTCTGATAGAGCCAGTGGGGAGACTCCCCTCTCAGGAGACACACTTGGAAACCATGACAACCTATATATACCTGTAGGGTGCTACAAATAAAACAGATAAGTACTCACAAACAGCACATTATATTAAGCTCATCAATATTCAGTGACTAGCACACTCTGGTCCACTGCGCCAACTCCAGAGTGTGGAAGACACTTTCAATGGCTGATGCGTTTTGGGGTTAGGTACCCTCTTCTTCAGAAGTTCTTCTACAGTATAAAACCCTGGTGCCCAACCACACATGTGTGGTTCGTTTCGTTCAGAATAAATATTCGGACTAATTTTTCAGTATTCGGAGATTCAGATAAGTCCAAATACCTGAATTAAAGTATAAATGAAGTTTACCGAATGCTTCGAATAATGATACGAAATTTTGCCTTAATTTACGAATTTTAAATTGAAATTCAAATTTAAGTTTGCATCAAATTTGATTCAAATTCAAACTGTAAACATATTTCTTAAATCAAAGACTGTGTGTGTTATTAGAGTAAAATTTCAAAATAATGCTGTTTTTGTTAAGCCAAATATGATTTAAAGAGTCATTGTAATCGTTTGATGAAGATTTTTTCTTTGTTTGTTCACTTTGCCACATTTAAATTGAAAAAAATCTAAAGTTTTAGATTCAACCATTTCTAAATTTATCGATTCGAATGTTTTGAATCTAAAAACATCAGTAGATTCAAAGAAAATTCGAAATAGACAAATTCCGAATATGAATTTCAAATACGAATCCCAAAAATGAATCAAAAAAGTTAACCGAATTTAACAAACTAAATAAATAACTTAACAAATCTAAATGAAACAAAACACATTTTTCCGGAATGCACATGTGTACGCCCAACCTAACGCATGAGGCCCTTTGACACTTTTTGTGCAGCCCTTGGGGCCTCTGCAGACACTAATCTGTATTTCCCTTATTGTCCTGTTAGAGCAATGATTTCTAGTGGTCTCATGTAATATGTCTCCAATCTCCAAGAACTTCTATAGCATGTTTAAAGTCTCTGAAAGTCTCCTGCAGCATGTTCACAGTCTCTGAGCATATCTTGTATCATGCCATTAGACTTTCACTATATCCTGTTATATGTTTACTGTCTCTGACTTTGAATATTCACTGAATTTTAAGTGCGGCCCTTTGCTGATGTCAGGGACCACACTTAAGGCCCCTTAATATCAAAAAAGTTGACCACCACTGGTATAGAGGGCTTCACATTTATTGCTAAACCTATAATAATGTAAAATGAATGCAAAGAAAATAACTGGAAAATTAAAAATGTAAAATTTTCAGTATGGCTCAGTACAAAATTTAGAAGAATGTTCGGGTTTGGCTGACTATTGCCTCATGGCTTACAGAGGGCCGGAATTGTAGAAGATGTGCCCAAAAAAAAAAAAAAAAAAGCAGAGATAAAGCAGGAGTAGTCACCACCATTGCCTATGGTCTTCCTGCTGCTAATCTTTTCCCCAAAATTGACTTACTAGGAATTGTTCTGCATTTTGTCTTTGTGTGGAGGTGGCCATCTTGGTCAAGCAGGACTTCGCTTCCTCATATCAGAGTTGATGACTGGTGATCTGGTGACTGGTGGAGGAATAATTAAGCAGCAGCAGAAGTGTAAAAAACACAGCTTTACTAAAATGGATGAAACAAAAGCAGGGAGATCTTGGCACTACAGCAGCACTACCCAGCTTCCTCTCCATCAGGGAGAACAGAGAGCAGTGTAGTAGTGATTTTACCATATTTCACTTCATATCCCCTAAGAGGAAGCAGTGCCTTGGATCTCACACTGCAGATATACATTATATTCTCAAAAGTATTGGGACACCTGCCTTTACACACACATGAACTTTAATGGAATTCCAGTCTTAGTCCATAGGGTTCATTATTGAGTTGGCCCACCCTTTGCAGCTATAACAGCTTCAGCTGTATTGAGAAGGCTGTCCACAAGGTTTAGGAGTGTGTTTGGATATGGGAATAATATGGGAATAATATGGGAATATTTGACCATTCTTCCAAAAGGGCATTTGTGAGGTCAGGCACTAATTTGGACAAGAAGGCCTGGCTCGCAGTTTCTTCTTCAATTCATCCCAATGATGTTCTATCGGGTTGAGGTCAGACCATTCAAGTTCCTCCACCCCAAACTCGCTCATCCATGTCTTTATGGACCTTGCTTTGTGCACTGGTCCAAATCATTTGGTGGAGGGGGGAATATAGTGTGGGGTTGTTTTTCGGGGGTTTGGCCCCTGAGTTCCAGTGAAGGGAACTCTTAAGGCATCAGCATTCCAAGATATTTTGAACAATTTCATGCTCCCAACTTTGTGGGAACAGTTTTGGGGATGGCCCCTTCCTGTTCCAACATGACTGAACACCAATCCACAAAGCAAGGTCCATGAAGACATGGATGAGCGAGTTTGCGGTTGAGGATTTTGACTGGCCTACACAGAGTCCTGACCTCAACCCGACAGAACACCTTAGGGATGAATTAGAGCAGAAACTGCAAACCAGGCCTTCTCGTCCAAACCAATGCCTGACCACACAAATGCGCTACTGAAAGAATGGTCAAATAATCTAATAGACACACTCTTAAACATTGTGGACAGCCTTCCCAGAAGAGTTGAAGCTGTTATAGCTGCAAAGGGTGGGCCAACTCAAAATTGAACCCTATGGCCTAAGACCGGGATGCTGTTTAAGTTTATGTGCGTGTAAAAGAAGGTGTCCCAATACTTTTGACAATATAGTGTAAAGCTATGAGGGTCAAGGCTCATAAAGCGCATTGATATTTTCCACTGCAGGACAAAGGGAGCCTTTGGCGCTTTTAACATTTTTAGATGTTTCCTTTTATAAAGCAAATTTTAACTTTGTGTTCAGGTCCATTTTAATGAAAAAGATATTCCACTTGAGAAGCATTAGCATAATGACATGTAATTAACCACAACCTCATTGAATGTACTTTCTCTTTGAATGCACCCTTTTCCTACAAAAAACACTAACAATTGTACAGGTTAGAAGGGCAAGGCCACAGCTTTATTGATTCTACAGCCCGGACTTATTCGGAACATAATGGCAAACATTAAAGATACATACAGGTCATAGCATGACATAGGTTAGAGGTCTGTCTAATCATAAATTCAGGACAAACATGTATATACCTACAGCCCAATAAGGGCATCAATCAACCCAACCAATAAAGTAATTAT
This sequence comes from Pelophylax lessonae, assembly GCF_965119305.1. Classification (NCBI taxonomy): domain Eukaryota; kingdom Metazoa; phylum Chordata; class Amphibia; order Anura; family Ranidae; genus Pelophylax; species Pelophylax lessonae. Next base: position 200,662,746 of record NC_138777.1, on the reverse strand, counting down.
AACTTTCTAACAGTTTTACTTTAATGCATTCACCACATTTATGTACAAAACACCCCACTAACTGACCTCCCTCCCCAAGCACTTACCTGTTCTAGTACCAACCTAGCCCGTCCCTTTCCTACTCCTGTTCTCATAGGAGACAAGGCAGCAGAGGGAGCCATAGTCTCCTGCTGCTGTCAGTTAAACTCCTGTGAGGAGTGAGAAGGGGCGGGGATTACCATCGCTGTGTGTGTCTATGGGTGCACACAGCCTGAACCAGGAGGGTGCGGCTTGCTGAGGGGACACCCACACGAAAGGAGGAGTGAACATCTTTGATGGAGGACTCAGGAAGCGGAGGTAAGGGACTGTTCTGTGCAAAATAATTGGACAGAGCAGGTAAGTTTAAAGTGTTACTAAACCCACAACAGTAAAATCAGTCTGTATATGCAGTAAATCATGCTTGTTATACTCACTGTGGAACATAAGGGGTTAATGTTGTGCATTGTGTAAAAAGGCTGTTCGAACCTGTATGCACAGATCCTCCCCTTCTTGCATTGTCTCCAAAACATGTCCGGACAAGACAAAATAAATGGAGTCAGGCTGCACGTGCTCAGTTTGGTGTGTATTGCTAGAGAGTTTTTTTTTTCCTTGGCAGAGTAAATGTGATCAGCACAGGGCCGATCAGTACTGTCCAGACATAGGGTCAGGTGTCCCGCATCCTGATAAGACAGCCAGTGAGATTTGAAAGCTCCTCCTACAAGCTTTAACCAGATGCTGATAAAAGTCACAAGGCTGCTATATACTGCTGATGAGAAAAGGTATTTAGCAGTTTATATTTACCTAAATAATTGCATTTCCATGTTCTTTGTACTGTGGGGGGACCAGATATAGTGAATGCAGGCTCCTGGGTTTAGTAACACTTTAATATCTTTTATATTTTAGTTTAAAAAAATAGCTTTTACAATCAATTTAAGCAATAACAAAACAAGTAGGGTTTGCTACAGGAATCATAAGGTCAGAGTGAATACTCCTTAAACCAGGGATCCTCAAGCTGTTGCAGAACTACACATCCCATGATGCATTGTAAAACTCTGACATGCACAGACATGGCTAGGCATGATGGGAATTGTAGTTCCTGAACAACTGGAGGGCCATAGTTTGAAGACCCCTGCCTTAAACCAATTAAATAACCCCTTCCCTTGTCAACATTTATTTATTTTTTCTGTAATATTAGTAGTATTAAAATATTATGATCTAGTAGGTGCCTCCTAACTTTGTGCTATGCTTCCCCTAGTCTAAGTTACCTTCACCATATCTCTAATGCCAATTCAGTAGGATTCCCGTCTATGATTCATAACCAAGGCTCTCATTATGTGTGGATTGCTTGGTAGGAGCTTGCAAGTCTGATTGATAGGAAAAGTTCCTCTGAACAAGCAAGGGTTGGTCAGTATCAGGACACTCTGGACCACCCAGAGTGTTCACATGCTTGTGAACAAGCATGTAGCAGTCGTGTGAAACGCGTCTACTGTCCTACCCTGCTGTACCTTGTACCATTTATAATAAAGGAAATTTTCTTCATTGGCTTCCGTGGTGGTGTGCGACCATTTTCTTCTTTCATGCTTCTCCTGGTGGCGAGCCGAGGTTCAGCGCCCACCTTGAATCATGGACTTTGTGGTGTTATCTCTCTTCATTATTCATGAGCCCTTCCTGCCCACAGGTTGGGGGTGAATGAAAATTCTTCTATCTGCCAGATTACTGTACAGCACCAAGATCCATTTATGCCCTCATTTTATTGAGAGACAAGTGAAAGCTTAATAGACACCCACAGAGAAAATGTTATACACATATCAATAGGTAGGGCTTTTCTTGCGATATCAATTACTGGTGGGCTTATTTTATCAATGACCCCCACCCCATTATTGACCATAAACAGCCCGGGCAATTTAGCAGCCTCCGCTTCCATCGATCAGACAGAAGCAGCTTTCTGCGGCCCGACATGTCCTCTGAATTCTTTTGTGCAATACATGTGCTTCTACAGGATATTAAAAATCTTATGATCCACAAGTGAGTCATAACCAGCAAACCAATTACATCTCTCCCCTCTCTTTATTCCAGGCACATAGAAAAGAGTACCATCCAGACCGAGATGATATTTCCAGACTGCATCTGATGTTCCTTTTACACGCTGTGCTCTTTGGACTTTTTCAAATATTTGTATCCCGGCAGCAGGTTTTTCTTTCCTTCGGATGTGATTACTATGATTATTGCATGCCTTATTGGAGCGAGCTATTGTGGCAATTATTTTGCCTCTTGTTTACCGTGTTGCTTAAATATTGCATTTTGTTTTGTAGCATTGGTTAACGGTAAAGATACGCAGTATTATTTTGCTGGTGGATTTTCGGAGCTTAGTATAAACTTTCTTTTTATATACAGTTGCTGTGTTTTTATGTGACACAGATGATGATTTACTACACAGCAGGCAGTAAAGCAAAGCTGAAAACTAGATAGTGTTTACCCCTTGATAAAAAATAGTTGACGTATATAATAGATTTAAAAAAGTCTAAAGGAGAAATTCTCCTGAAATGTTTTAAAAATGCGTGCATTTATTTTGCATGGGTTTTGATGCAGTTTTGCACGCAGTATTTTTGGGTCAATGGAGGGTGTTCTATGGGGAAAAAGGAAATGTTTTGCAAAACCACAACCCACAAATAATTGAGAATGGAAATTGTACCATGTAAAATAACAGTACAGCACTTACCTTGCAGTTTCTGCATAACTGCCAACTGTCCCTGATTTCGAGGGACTGTCCCTGATTTCGAGGGACTGTCCCTGATTTCGAGGGAACTGTCCCTGATTTTGAGGGACTACCCCTGATTTGGAACAATGTCTCTCTGTCCCTCTTTCCTCCTCATTTGTCCCTCATTTTAGATTGATCTATATAGCTGTATATAAAATGCACTTTTTATCTTCCAAAAAGTCTTTCCCAGTACTAAACCTTTCATCCAATTTCTACATTGCTGCATTTGTAAATGTCAAAACCCAGTATAAAGGAATAGTGTGGTTTTAAAAAAAAAAAAAAAGGACTTGTGTGTTTAACAAATCATTTTTTTTGTATAATTTTCCTTTAAGGGGCGTGGCAGGGGGTGTGTCCTATGCCTACATACTTTTGCTGATAGGTGTCCCTCGTTCCCATCTCAAAAAGTTGGGAGGTATGGTTTCTGTGTGGTTTGAGCAGAAGAAGAATGCCCCTTTGGCTAGTACTAATATTGTAACTGGCCAATACCAATAAAATACAGTATATTGGGCTGGTTCCCAGAATGGAGATTATTACCCAATCAGATATTCATCAAAGGGTGACACATGCATGTTGGCTGGACTAACTGAGTGGAAGGGATTTAACAATTACTGACCGCCCTATAGCAGTTTTACTGCTACAGGGCGGCCACTGTGCTCAGGATCATGTATGTATACATGATCCTGCATTTCCAGGTAGGGGGCGTAAATGCAAATGTGATTATACACAGCAGGAGCCAATGAGTGGGTACCACAGACTCAATGTCCGCCGGCCCCTGCCAATCATCAGCCACAGAGACAGAACTGCAATCTGCCTATGTTTACAAGGCAAATTGCCATTCTGGCAGGAGGGAAGGCATGGATCCTGTGTTTCTGCAAAGCAGGGACTAGGATCCATGTCTTCCCCTAGTAAAAGCACCTCCTACACTTTAGTAAAACACAGGCTAGGCACATAGTTAAGCCTTTGATCGCCCCTGATGTTAACCCCTTCCCAGCCAGTGTCATAAGTACAGTAACAGTGCATATTTTTAGCATATTTTTAGCACTGATCACTGTATTAGTGTCACTGGTTCCTAAAAAGTGTCAAAAGTGTCAGTGAGTGTCAGAATGTCCACCCCAATATCACAGTCCTGCTAATAGTCACTGATCGCCGCCATTACTAGTAAAAAAAAAATATATATAAATAAAAATAAAAAAATATTCCATAGTTTGTAGACTCTATAACTTTTGCACAAAATAATCAATATACACTTATTGGGATTTTTTTTTATCTATGAGACAATGTCTTCAAGGAATTTACTTTCTTATATAATGAATAATAAAACACACAACAGTGCAGTAGTAATACCAAAGTATCTGTATGGGCAATAAGGCACTTTTACAGTTCTATAGCAAGATAGTGCAAGTAGGCAGACTAAAGCTTCATGCACACAGGCCGAATATCAGCCAAAATCAGCCAAATACAGTAGAAACCTCAGCCAGTGTGTACAGCTGCTTGTCTGACAGAAGCTGATCTCATGACCAGCTTCTGTCGAACGAGCATGCTGGAAAACCAGCAGCCGATCAGCATCCGATCAGTCAATAGTCAGTACAGGCAGAGATATTGTCAGCACAGCCAGAGCATTGGTCCAGGTAGCAGGCAGAGATGTGGTAAGCAGTGAAAGGATTGTTCATGCAGCAGGCAGGAATACTGTCCATATTTAGTATAGGCAGAGATATGGTTAGTACAGCCCAAGTATTGGTCCAGGCAACAGGCAAGGGTGTAGGAACCCACACAAATCTGGGGGGGACAGCATTTTTACTCGCCAGGTATATGCTTTTTCAGTAAACTGCGAGAGAGAGAGTGTGTGTGTGTGCAATACAATTAATTCATCGAATTTGTTCATTATATCCCACATAACCCACATAGTATTAATAAAAATTAACCCACATAGCATTAATAAAAATGAACCCACCTGGCATTAATAAAAATTAACCCCCAAATTAATCCCATGGCATTAATAAAAATTAGTGCTGGTGCTGCTGCTTGACTTGCTGGCTGGGCTGGCATATGCTTGCTGCCAGTGCCTTGCACTGCCGCCGGAACCTCCTCACTGTCCGGTCCTGGTCCCCGACACACAGTGGACAGACTGCTAGGTAGTCAGTCAGTACTGTCCATGTGACGCCACTCCCGAATGCGCTTTAGGTCTGGCCGCCTAGGCTGGGTGCTTGGTGCGCGCCGCGCACTCTCCCTATGCTGGTGAGACGTCTTGCATGATGCCACTCCGCTGTGCACGCCCCCCTCCACCCGCCTGCCAGCCTGTGTTTGTAGGACAGAACAGGACCCCCCAGGGCAAGACAGGACCCCCCAAAGACAGGAAAGGACCCCTCAGGATAAGACAGGACCCCCCAAAGGAACAGGACCCCCAAGGACAGGATAGGACCCCCCAAGGAACAGGAAAGGACCCCCTAAGGAACAGGAAAGGACCCCCCAAGGAACAGGAAAGGACCCCCAATAATTGCAGAGTGCCAGCCACAGCATTGCCCCTAATGATTGCAGAGTGCCAGCCACAGCATTGCCCCCAATGATTGCAGAGTGCCAGCCACACATTGCCCCCAATGATTGCAGAGTGCCAGCCACACATTGCCCCCAATGATTGCAGAGTGCCAGCCACACATTGCCCCCAATTGCAGAGTGCCAGCCACACATTGCCCCCAATGATTGCAGAGTGCCAGCCACACATTGCCCCCAATGATTGCAGAGTGCCAGCCACACATTGCCCCCAATGATTGCAGAGTGCCAGCCACACATTGCCCCCAATGATTGCAGAGTGCCAGAACACAGCATTGCCCCCAATGATTGCAGAGTGCCAGCCACACATTGCCCCCAATTGCAGAGTGCCAGCCACACATTGCCCCCAATGATTGCAGAGTGCCAGCCACACATTGCCCCCAATTGCAGAGTGCCAGCCATACATTGCCCCCAATGATTGCAGAGTTCCAGCCACACATTGCCCCCAATGATTGCAGAGTGCCAGCCACACATTGCCCCCAATGATTGCAGAGTGCCAGCCACACATTGCCCCCAATGATTGCAGAGTTCCAGCCACACATTGCCCCCAATGATTGCAGAGTGCCAGCCACAGCATTGCCCCCAATGATTGCAGAGTGCCAGCCACAGCATTGCCCCCAATGATTGCAGAGTTCCAGCCACACATTGCCCCCAATGATTGCAGAGTGCCAGCCACACATTGCCCCCAATGATTGCAGAGTGCCAGAACACAGCATTGCCCCCAATGATTGCAGAGTGCCAGAACACAGCATTGCCCCCAATGATTGCAGAGTGCCAGCCACACATTGCCCCCAATGATTGCAGAGTGCCAGCCACACATTGCCCCCAATGATTGCAGAGTGCCAGCCACACATTGCCCCCAATGATTGCAGAGTGCCAGCCACACATTGCCCCCAATGATTGCAGAGTGCCAGAACACAGCATTGCCCCCAATGATTGCAGAGTGCCAGCCACACATTGCCCCCAATTGCAGAGTGCCAGCCACACATTGCCCCCAATGATTGCAGAGTGCCAGCCACAGCATTGCCCCCAATGATTGCAGAGTTCCAGCCACACATTGCCCCCAATGATTGCAGAGTGCCAGTCACACATTGCCCCCAATGATTGCAGAGTTCCAGCCACACATTGCCCCCAATGATTGCAGAGTGCCAGCCACACATTGCCCCCAATGATTGCAGAGTGCCAGCCACACATTGCCCCCAATGATTGCAGAGTGCCAGAACACAGCATTGCCCCCAATGATTGCAGAGTGCCAGAACACAGCATTGCCCCCAATGATTGCAGAGTGCCAGCCACACATTGCCCCCAATGATTGCAGAGTGCCAGCCACACATTGCCCCCAATGATTGCAGAGTGCCAGCCACACATTGCCCCCAATTGCAGAGTGCCAGCCACACATTGCCCCCAATGATTGCAGAGTGCCAGCCACACATTGCCCCCAATTGCAGAGTGCCAGCCACACATTGCCCCCAATGATTGCAGAGTGCCAGCCACACATTGCCCCCAATTGCAGAGTGCCAGCCACACATTGCCCCCAATGATTGCAGAGTGCCAGCCACACATTGCCCCCAATTGCAGAGTGCCAGCGATCCCCCCGCACTTACCTCTCTCGCAGGTTCTCTTCAGTCCCCGGCTCCATGCGTCTCCGAGTCTTCAGTCCTCCCGCGGCGCCTCCTCCTCGTCCAATGGCACGGTGTTTGCCTTTCGGCCAATCAGGAAGCGGGAGGACCCGCTCCCTGATTGGCCGGGAGGAGGATCCGTGTGACAATAGCGAATTCTCATTCGCTGTTGTCACAGAATGGGCGGGTCGGGCGCACTGCTGCTCCCTGGCCGCCACGTCTGCGGCTGCGCGGTCCGAACGCGCGGTACATTCAATTGTACTGCGCTCAGAAAGCGCCACGGCTAAACTGGGGGGGATTTCAGCATACCCGTCCCCCCCGCATTATTTCCTGGGGGGGATGTGTCCCCCCCGGTTCCTACGCCCATGGCAACAGGCAGATGTTCCATAAAAAGTCCCGGATCAGTGCAGGCGGAAATATTGTCATCACAGCCAAAGTATTGGTCCTGGCAGCAGGCAGGACCATCAAGCTTAGGGCCTCGGTCAGGAAAGAGTGTGGAGAGGGATAGAGGCTTCTCCCACCCAAATCACTTAGAAGCCTCCGGGCTCCAGACCCTATTCTGGGAATTACAAAACCCAGAGAAAACCCAAAACAGTTTTTCTCAACTCAGAACACTATTCTGAAGCCCCTCACATATGTGAGACCCCTGTGTTATTTTGAATCCCACTTCTACAGTAGCAGGGCAAAAGACCAGTCCAAGTGGCCGGCAAAAAATATGGTTGTAACAGGCTGAGGTCAGTGCAGGTAAAAGGCAGAAATAGACAACAGGCAAAGGCATAGTCGATAAACAGTCCAGGGTCAGTTCATGTGCAAGTCAGAAACATGGCGGATAAACAATGCAGACGGCAGGCAGAGGCATATTCGATAAAAAGGCCAGGGTCGGTTCACATGGAAGGCAGTGATATGGCTCGTTGAGGAAGCAGGGAAATATTCAGCACAGAAATTGAAAACGGGGAAATGGTTCTCCGGTGCATAGGCCAGGTTGGGAGGGACATTGGGGACAATGAAAAACTGGTATCTTTCCTAATTCCTCTTTTGCTACACACCCAACATTTTTTTGGTGTCTTCTTCCGGTTTCTGATGGTGGGATATTGTCAGGGAAATGGCGCTCATGCCGTCTGCTGACACGATTAGAGCGAATGCTTTCTGTGGGGGATCCTTGCTGGTAGATCAGAACAGTGACAGTATCCTTGATAAATTTGAGGAAGGTGTTTGGTGTTTCCGTAGGTATTTGATAGGTGACGTATGCGTTATAAATGGCCAAATGGAAAAAGTAAATTGCGACTTTTTTTATACCACTTTTGTGTTGATAGATAGGGCTGCAGCCAGCATTTGGTCGTTTGAATCCGCCCCCTCCCCCTATGAACTTATTGTACTCGTGGATACACCCAGGCTTTTGAATGGACCACGTCTTCTATGAAGTTCCACTGAGGTGTCATCGTGGATGGTGAACATGATGTACAAATCTTTCCTGTCCCTCCAACACTTCCTCGTTCCTCAGGCTTGCAGATTCCCCCCTTCGTAGTTTTGCGGTGACTAGACACTGTGGGAAGCCCTTCCTGTTTTTTCTTGCTGTACCACAGGCCAAAGTTTTCTTAGGGTACAGGTGGCGGAAAAGGGGCAAACTTGTATAATAATTGTCCATATAAATGTGATAACCCTTTTGCAACAGTGGTAATGCTAGATCCCAGACAATCTTTCAGTTTATTCCCATGTACGCTGGGCACTCAGGGGGCTGGAGCTGGAAGTATCTGCCTTTGTACACGCGAAAGGCGTACACAGATCCAGTGGTGCTTTCACAGAGCTTGTTGAGCTGTAATCCGTACCTGGCCCTCTTACTGGGAATGTACTGCTTAAATCCCAGCCGGCCTGTGAAATGGACCAGGGATCCGTCCACAGAGATGTTTTGATCAGGGACATAAAGTTCGGGAAACCTCTTAGAAAAAAATCAGTTAGGGAATTTTATATACAGTAGTTTGTCAAAATTGGGATGATCTTGGGGGGGAAGGGGGCACTGCGTCTTATTGCTGAAATTCAAGAAGCGCAGTATCATATCATAGCGGGAGCTGGACATGACAGCTGAAAAAATCGTCATGTGGTGGATGAGACTGGTAGACCAATAAGAATGCAAATCTTTTTTTTTTTTTTTTTGTAACCCCTATATTGATTGTAAGACCCAAAAACAATCTAAGCTCCTCCACTGTTAGGCATCTCCATTCGAAAGGATGGGCATAGAATGAGTTGGGGTTGTTCTCTATGTACTGTTTGTTTGATTTCTATGATTTGTTTGGTCCCCGATGCTTTGAAGTAACTCGTCAGGGAAAAGTGAATTTAAAAAATCAATCACAGAAGAATTTACTGTGAAAAGGGGGATTGTAGCTGACCCAGAGCTAGAAGGCAGTCACAATGGGTTTGCTAAGGCATCCAGAAGATGAGTTTGGGCTCTAATTCTTTGGGTCTGTCGGGAAATTCCAGTGCTTGTACTGGGCCTTACCTCCTGGGGTTTAGCGCCGTTGGCGTTTGCCAATTGGCCATTGGGATGTATGGTGCTGCTGGTGGCTGCTTGGATTTCAGAGCATCTTCTTTTAGAACAGACTGCTTCCTCCTCTGATTCGGTCGCCGATGTTCTGCCTTCAAAGAGCTCGAATTGTAAACCGGATTCCGAACTGAAATCAGACAGTGAGAGCTCCCTTCTGCTCTCATCTATCAGGCTTAGAAATTGATATGCCTCTTCAGTATAACCCCAGTCCATATAGCCCTGAAGAAGCTTGTGGCGAGACCCATTGGCTTTGAAGACCTATACTACATATCTGGATTCTGTGCATTTTCTAATATTCCAACCAGGAATATTTTTTAGCTTGTATTGTCTTGTCTCATGTATATGATCTATTATCTCTTTTTGGATTTACTAAATTCATATTTTTTTTATACTATTGTAAGCATCCCTCCTTTTGAGGCCTTCAAAATCCAATTTTTTCTTTTTTTCTTTTTCCAGTTACCATCTCCTCTAAAGCTGAAGGAATTAAATTGAGTTATTCATCCACTTTTTGAACTTTTTATTGTGTCTTGGGGATACTCCTTTTATGCTAATGAACTGAACGTATATATTCCTTTACATATAGGCAGTGATGAACGACATCCCCCTGCTCCACTGGGCTTTGTTTTTCATCTTAATCCCTTACACGGGTCCTGATCCTCTAAACCACCCCCCCCCCCACTACTCCTGAGGGTTCTCCATGGGGGACTCTCTGTGCTGAACCACTGAGCCAATTTATATGTCATGGGATAAGTGGGCCAGACCCAGAGAAGAACCCGCAAAAAATACCAAAGAACTAGAAAATCATTACCTCTCCTGGCCGGGAAAGCACCTAACTAACTGTTTTGATGTGCCCACAAATGGGCTCTTTGCTTAGAAAGACATTTAGTTGTTGGGATATGAAAGGTCAGGACTCTTATCTTATTGGAAGAGCAGACAAGGTGATGGGGAGGGGCAGGAGAGAGAGTAGTTGGAGAGGAGGAGTGAATGTTCCTCCCGCCCGCCCTGGTAATGCCGTTTTCTATCATTCTGCTAAGGAGGTTGGACATTGGCGGTTAGGGTCCTTGACGAGGGTCCAAAACATGGTGTTGAACGATAAAATGGTGGGACCCATCTCAGGTATAATATCCTATGATTGGTCTGGTTCAGTCTAGACCGCCTGGGTAGTGTAAGGTGGTAGGGGTCTGTTAGGCTAGTCCTCGAGGAGGTGTTTTGGCGGCTGGAGACAGAATCTAACTTAATGGTACCACAGACTCCAAAGTTGTGGGAGATGGTATCGTCAAAGATCTGCAACCATTCTTTGATCTGGATTGGTTTGACTGTTTTTTTTTTCTGTTATTTATGGTTTTGTTTAATAAAAGGCCGAACTGGCCATTTAATCCCAATGCTGAGTTAGTGTTGTCATTTAAAGGTAAATGGAGGTGGTGTTGGGTACTGATCCAGGTAATATGGTTAAACAGGTGGGATCTGAACTACCCTAATCAAGTTTGGAAACCCCTGCTCTAGCTTGTGCCAATGCATCTACTTAACTAGGGAGATCACTTACATGCTTTAACATTGGTGCTCTCTCATTGGTGAAAAATACTGCAGAATTTTCCTAGGATGCAATGACTCAGCAAGTGAGAGAGGGTTGCTTTAAGAGCAATGGGGAGTAAGTGAGTTCTCACTAACAGTGCAGTCCTATTGCTGATAGGAGTGACATGACCGCTAAAAAGGATTGATCATTATAATTTTTATTTTATGGTTCTGTCCCCTATGGTAAAAAGTACATGTAGTACTTTCTCCATGTTTCTAAGTGCTTTCTAAGACTGGCAACATCTATGAAGGAGACAGTTGCTTCATAGCTGCAGCTTGTCTTAACTGTGAGCACATTTTACAGACCAGCAACGGCATGAAGATTACAGAGGCTGGCACGTCACTCCTCTCCTGCTGTAGCTTACCCTTGCTTGATTTGGGAACATTTTTACAGCCAAGGCATGCTACAGCTATGAATCAGCCATCTCCTTCCAAGCTGTTGTCTGATTAACCATGGCAGAAAGGGAAGGAATCAAGTTGGTAATGATAATTAGGGTTACAAAACACTTGGGTAACATGGGACTTTGTGGACTTTATTTGATAGGGAACAGAACTTTAAACTTTAAAGTAAAAATTATAATGATATCTCTTTAAAGGGATTGACCTTTCACATGGAAAGCAAGTGACTTGGCTATTTGCAGAGGTACAGTGTGCATGGCCTAAGGAGAACTTTAAACTGAACTCTGGAAGCTGTACCCAGAAAAGGAAGGCAGGGGGCAAAGAAGTAGTCACAAGTATTGCTTGAGGTCTCTCTGCAGCTAATTTTTCCCCCATTACTGACCTACCATTCCTTGTCCTGCACTGTATGACTGTGTGAATGCGGCCACCTTAGTAGAGGTAGGGCTTTCCTTCCTCATGTCAAACCCTCCAGCAAGGAGAACAGTAACTAGCACAGTAGAGACATCACCAAATCTTATAAGACTGGCAGTCAGAGGTAGAAGTGCTTTAGAGCTCACTCTGCAGATATACCATAGAGCTATAAGGCTGTAGACACGGGTCTAGGCACACTCACATACCAGGAAGTGCAATGCTATTTTTCATGATAATTTAAGGTAATTTTTTCTTTTCATGGTACAGCTTAGGCAAAATTAACTTTTTTTTAAATAATCCCCATAACAAAACTTAATTTTTTAGTTCAGTTCCACCCGGTCAGTGGCGAGGGGACCAGGATTGGCATTACTCTTGACTTTTGCCAGAAATTCAATATCTACATAATATATCCAGCTGTGGTTTCCATGGCTATAGTTTTCAGAGACAACAATGATAAATTCACAAATTCTGCTAAGTAAGAAGTTACTTTTCTCTATGCAATGGAGGAATGTTAAAGCAGACCTTCAAGAGGAGCTCCAGGTACCTATCAAAAAATAAAAACAATAAGTGTAGCTGCTGACTTTTTAAAAAACAGCCATTCACCGGTCTCACGGGTTAAGCGGTGAGCTCACCCTAGCTGTGTTCATTCTCTGTCCTCCCTTGGCAGCGCTGGCTTCTTCACTATGGGCATCCAACTGTGACAGCTTGCGGCTTCACAGCCGTGTGCCCACTGCGCATGCATGAGTCGCGCTGCTGATCGGTGGATGCAGTCTTCTGGGACCCGTCAGTGTCCCAGAAGACTGCAGGGGGGAGGGAGAGAGGTGAACTTCCGTTGTCGAGCGCGGAAGTGGGAGCAAGTACCTGTCAAAATTGGACCTGCTTCCCCTCCCCCACTCCTCAAAAGTGCCAATTGTGCAAGAGGAGCGGGGGACGTGTCCCAATAGAGGAACTTCCTCTTTTGGGCGGAGTTCCGCTTTCAGTCATTTTTTCATCTTTCCATCTATTAAATCTTCTGCCCTTGTTTTACCTTTGGATTGTAAAACATCTTTTTTCCTGCCAGTAAATACCTTATACATCCCACTTCCTCTTTCTTGTCTGGTAATTAGCCTAGGCCAATGACATCATGCACAGCTCTCTCTCTCACTCTTGTGTGAGTTTGCAAGGAAGGGAGGAGTGATGAGTCACAGGAGAGCCAAGGAGAGCTGCAGAGCTGGAGGGGGCTGAATGAGGGTGGAGATAACAGGAGAGATCCATGAGTATTCAAGTGAGGAGAAATGTGCAGGCAAGCAGTGGTGTGAGTGTGTCTGTCTGTCTGTATATATGTGTATGTGTGTGTGTCTGTAAATCCAGGAAGTGAACAGGCAGCAGCTTCAGCTGCCCACACCTAAAAAGGCTGCAGCCTGACTTACAGTAGTGGAGAGAGATTTCTGCAGTATATTTGACAAGTAGAGAATCACAGTACGTTAAAACCTTGGTTTACGAGTAACGTGGTTTACAAGCGTTTTGAAATAAGAGCAACGTTTTTATTTAAATATTGCCTTGATTTGCGATCACTGTCTTGATATATGAGCAATATACAAGTAGTAGTTTTAATGTTAAAAAAAAAGAATTACACTCACAATGTTAAGGAATCTGGTGCAATTTCAAAGCCTCTGGTGTACAGTATACAGTTCTGTATGTGGCCAACGCTCAGAGATGTATAGTAACGAAGTAGAACTACTTAAGTACTGTACTTAAGTACCGAAATGCGGTATCTGTACTTTCCTAGAGTAGAATTTTTTTCTCCTACTTCTACTTTTACTTCACTACATTTTTTCGATGATTTCAATACTTCTACTCAAGTATTTTTTTTTTGTGCTGCATAGTTACCGTATATACTCGAGTATAAGCCGAGTTTTTCAGCACATTTTTTTGTGCTGAAAACGTCCCCCTCGGCTTATACTCGAGTCAAGGAAAAAAAAAAAAAAATTCTGTCCGCTCCGACGGGTTTAAGGTTTAAAAATGGCGCCGCCCGTCGCATACATGTCACCGCGCACGCGCCGCCGCCGCTCGTGTAATTTCGGCTATTCCCGGCGCCGCTCGGGAGAGGCCGGGAATAGCCGAAAGTATACGAGCGGCGGCGGCGCGTGCGCAATGACGTGTCGGCGCCGGGCGGCGCCATTTTTAAAATGAAGGCGCCTCTGAAACAGGTAAGTGAAACAGCTTCACTACCTGTCATGGGCTGCGGGCACACTACGAGGGATGCAGTGCTGCGGGCATGGTCCACATGTACCATGCCCACAGCACTGCATCTCCTGTAGTATGCCCACAACCCCAGATCCTCTTGTACCATGCCAGTACCCTGCAATCTCCTGCACCATGCCAGTACCCTGCAATCTCCTGCACCATGCCAGTGCCCTGCATTCTCCTGCACCATGCCAGTACCCTGCAATCTCCTGCACCATGCCAGTACCCTGCAATCTCCTGCACCATGCCAGTACCCTGCAATCTCCTGCACCATGCCAGTCACCCTGCATTCTCCTGCACCATGCCAGTCACCCTGCATTCTCCTGCACCATGCCAGTACCCTGCATTCTCCTGCACCATGCCAGTCACCCTGCATTCTCCTGCACCATGCCAGTCACCCTGCATTCTCCTGCACCATGCCAGTCACCCTGCATTCTCCTGCACCATGCCAGTACCCTGCATTCTCCTGTACCATGCCCGCCGCCCTGCATTCTCACCCTAGGCTTATACTCGAGTCAATGATTTTTCCCATCTTTTTGTGGTAAAAGTAGGGGTCTCGGCTTATACTCGGGTCGGCTTATACTCGAGTATATACGGTACTCGTTACTTTTAAAAAAATTACCACTGCCAGAACAGTAGATGGCAGGTTGCATGAAGCTCAAAAAAATGTGTATAATGTCATTTGTAAATCAGCGCATACGAAAATAAAGGCTGTGTATAATAAAAGCTGCTATACCAAATCTTTCCAATAAAAAGAAAATATGAAACAAACAAATAAATGGTGCTGCAGCGCTTAAAGTGCATCAAGAAACTACTAACAAACACAGGTTAATCATTTGAATAAATCATTTGAAATAATAAAAACAATATGATGTTCAAACTTTTGACTTCTTTCTTTAATAACTACATAACACAGTACTTCTACTTCTACTTTCAGTACTTGAGTAGAATTTTTTTTTCAAAACTACTGGTACTTTTTACTTTTAGTACTTAAGTAGCAAATTTTTTGAAAAAACTACTTGCAATACTTAAGTAAAAAAAATGTTGAATACTTTAGTACTTCTACTTAAGTAACTTTTTCTGCGAGCACTTCCACTTCTACTTAAGTAATTTTTTGATCGAGCACTTGTACTTTTACTCAAGTAGAAATTTAGAGTACTTTATACAAGTCTGCCAACGCTTCCTGCAGAACTCAGAGACACTCCCAGCTGGGTGGGCAGACGTAATGTGCGTTCAGAGCACCTGAAAGTGAAGTTCCTGAGTGTCTCCAAGTTCTGCAGGATTCACTGGGAGCCACCAGCGCCCCCAGACCTCTGGCCATATATGGCACTGTATACTGTACACCAGCGGCTTTACTGCACAGTACAGTACATATGCACTAGCGGCTTTGGAATTGCACCATACTCCTTAACATTGTGAGTGTACCGTTTTTTTTTTTTTTTTTTATACAAAAGGAACTGTGGATTGGGAGCCTGGTCATAATGGTTTATAGAGGGGTGCCGCAAAGTGCAGGTTAGTTTGTTTTGTTTGTATAGTATACTTTATACCAGGGCTCAAAATTTTAAATCCTGAGCTACTAGCCAGGCCTTAAGTGTTACTCGCCACCAGTTGCCCACCCAACTCCTACCCTGCCCCTAATTCCGGCCCTAAACACACCTTGATAAATTATCTCATAGAATGATACTGTTAAATGTTTTTGCATTAATGTAGAAGTTATAAAAATAAATATTAATAACAACATTATCAGTGCCCATCAATGCAGCCTACCAGTGCCCATCAGTGCAGCAGCATCAATGAAGCTTATCAGTGCAGCCTGATCAGTGCCCATCAGTGCAACCAGATCAGTGCCCATCAATGCAGCCTCACAAGCGCCCATCAATGCTGCCTACCCTATGCCCATCAATGCAGCCTCCCCTGTGCCCATCAATGCAGCCTCCCCTGTGCCCATCTATGCAGGCTCCCCTGTGCCAATCAATGCAGCCCCCCCGTGCCAATCAATGCAGCCTCCCCTGTGCCCATCAATGCAGCATCACCTGTGCCCTTCAATGCAGCATCACCTGTGCCCTTCAATGCAGCATCACCTGTGCCCTTCAATGCAGCATCACCTGTGCCATCAATGCAGCTTTACATGGGCCCCGTAATGCAGCTTCACCTGTGCCCTTCAATGCAGCTTCACCTGTGCCATCAATGCAGCTTTACATGGGCCATCAATGCAGCTTTACCTGTGCCATCAATGCAGCTTTACCTGTGCCATCAATGCAGCTTGACCTGTGCCATCAATGCAGCTTCACCTGTGCCATCAATGCAGCTTTACATGGGCCATCAATGCAGCTTTACATGGGCCATCAATGCAGCTTCACCTGTGCCATCAATGCAGCTTTACATGAGCCATCAATGCAGCTTCACCTGTGCCATCAATGCAGCTTTACATGGGCCATCAATGCAGCTTTACATGGGCCATCAATGCACTGACCAGTGCAGAAAAGAGAGAGGAGAGGAAGAGGATATCTGGCCGCATAATCACAAAGCGGGATCGTCCTGCTGTAACAGCTTTAATTTGAATGGCCGGGCACTGCTCCGGGTGTCGCTCAGGGGAAGAGAGTGGAAGAGGAAAGCCGATGGACGGGATTACCATAGAGCGGGGATCGTTCCGCTGTAACAGCATTCATTGTAATTGCCGGGCACTCGCCGACACACACAGTTCCGTCTCCTAGCCCGACTCCTTTGATAGACGTCACACTTCCCGGTTGGCCAGGTGTTCTGTCTATCAAAGGAGTCGGGCTAGGAGGCGGGACTGTGTGTGTCGGTGAGTGCCCAGCAATTACAATGAATGCTGTTACAGCGGAACGATCCCCGCTCTATGGTAATCCCGTCCATCGGCTTTCCTCTTCCACTCTCTTCCTGGAGCAGCCCCATGCTCGCCCTAAGTACTTTTCCACTCGCAAAATGCGAGTAGGCGAGTTGAAAATTTGAGGGCTGCTTTATACTGTATATTGTATTGCCGTAATCATTTTTATATGAATAAATGGCTGTGGAACGAATCATCTGAGTTTCTATTATTTCCTTTGGGGAAATCCGCTTTGATACACGAGTACTTTGGATTACAAGCGTGCTTCCGGAACGAATTATGCTCGCAAACCAAGGTATTACTGTATTTATAAAATAATGTGCATAGTGGTTGGATGGAAGCTTAAGAATGGCAAATAGGTTTTTTACAACAAATAATGTAAAGTAGTGATGTCATTCAGGCCTAGCATGCTTTTGTTAAAAAAAAAAAAAAGACTAGGCTTCTTGTTCCTACTCTCTTTTAGCCCTGCTTTTATCTCTTGGCTATTACAGCGCCTATTTATGAATCAAGTAACATCATTACTACCAACAGATCCTGCTTACTCAGCAGATGAAAACCATGCTTGGCGTAAGCAAACTGAACTGTGATTCCCTAATAATGTTTGTTCTCCTCTAAGAATAATAAGTGACAGATGCGAAAGTTGCCTTTTAAAAAAGAAAAAAGAAAAAAAAAAAAAAATGTCAGTCTTCCCCTGCATGTTTTATTTTGTACTGCATTCCAGGCCATACGAGCAATAACAGAAAATGGATGCTTATTTTCTTAATAAGGTTGAAATGTCACAAAGCTGTAAAATATGCCGCATATAAATAGGCACACTTGGGGGCGAATGCTTATCTTTATTTGTATCAAATGTGTTATTATCATAAAATAACACATAGGCCTAGCAACCGGAGAACTAAATTGAGCTCTTATTAAGCGTGGTCTAAGTAGATTGGTTTTACGCAAAACAAATCAAATGTAGACTGAGAATACAAACACGATTCCCATATGGGGCAGACAGACCAACCAATTGTAATGTCCGCTACGGTATATAGCTAAAGTCTAATGCCTCGTTTCCACTGAGTGGTACAGTACGGTTCTGTTAAGTACGGTTCGGTTCGGAACAGTACACCTTGCGTTTCCACTGCCAATAGTACCCTTTCATGATAGGCGTGGTGTAGCAGGAAAGCTGTGATAGACGATTCTCTGTCAACCAATCAATGTTCTGCAGAGTGTAGCTCCACCCTGTTGGTACGGTACAAATGTGCTTGGTACCCCAACGAAAGGGTCCCAAAAAAGTGGTACGGTACGGTTCGGAATTAGGGTACCATTCACAATGGAAACAGCAAAAATTGCGTACCGTACCGAACCGAACCGTACCGTACCGCTCAGTGGAAATGAGCCATAAGTGCCCAAGTATTACAAAGCTTTACTGAAAAATTATAGTCTTCACTGCCTCTCCTCTCCACTCCACATAATCCAATCTGAAAATGCTTTGCATTAATTCAGAAAATGAAAACCATTCTCTGAATGGTGCCTATATGCTGAGGGGAAACCTCCTGTGCAAAGAATGCATCAGGTTGGCCTCTCTGCATGGGACATGGAGGCAAGAGGAGATCACAGGAATAATGGTATTTACTTCAGTGATTTCCAGCTTCCAGGGGCATTGACCAGGTATGGAATATATGTAGATAGTTACATTGGTTCAATCTGGACCAATGTAACTATGTATAACATGCTGGTGCCTGGAATACTTTAATGGAGAAGTACAGCCACTTCTCCTGTGAATTACAGGAGTGCAGTTTGTTCTGCACACATGTGACCCATTTTCAGCAGACAGGGAGCTGAAGCCCGCTGTCGGCTCATATCGCAGAGCCAGTCCAGGCTCAGGCTGATGGCGACAATGAAGTCGGGATCTGCCACAGGCCTGGACCAGCACCTGGTTCAGCCTTTCAGCGAGATGCTGAGAGCCTGAGCTGGCTGCTCGAGCCCCCTCCGTAGCCGAGCGAGCAAGGGAGCGAGGGCGGAGGGCAGAGCAGACAGTGGTGACTGACCAACACCAGCTCTCTGCTCTGAGAACCGATCGGCGGTGCTTGATCGTTCAGTTCTCTTAGAGCCAGTGGGGGACAGATGCAACATCGATGCTGCATCCATCTACGTAAGTATTATTCTTCAAAATAAAAACTCCATACTTTTTTATTTTTGAGTTCTGTTTTAAAGCATATCTCAACCCTCCCAAAAAAGGAATGTATTGGATCTTGACCTTTCTTAGATGTGAAGACTTTTTATAAGCATTTTATCCTTTTATTGCAAAACACACACGTCCTGTCCCTGGGTGACTTTGTTCACATCCCCAATGTATCTATGAAGGCAACCCTGTCTGGAGTTCAAACATGTCTGTCTTTGTTTGTCTTCATTACATAGAGGATGATGGGATTAGTATTTTACAGAACAAAGATTGGATTATTCCCCTTCCTCATCTCCATCATCATAATCCATTCTTGTCTCTATAACCCCTCCTCGTCACTACAACCCCTCCTCATGTCCTTAACACCTCATCATCTTCATAAACCCCTCCTTGTCTCCATAACCCCTCCTCGTCTTCATAACTTTTCCTCCTTGTATCCATAACCCATCCTTGTCTCTATAACCCCTCCTCACCTCTAAAACCCCTCCTTGTCTCCATAACATCTCCTTATCTCCATAACCCACCCTTGTCTCTATAACCCCTGCTCATCTTTACAACCCATCATCATCTCCATTATCCCTCCTCATCTCCATTACCCCCCCCATCTCCCTAACTTCTCCTAGTCTCCATAACCTTTCCTCATCTCTATAACCTCTCCTCATCTCCATAACTTCTTCTCATCTCCATTACCCCTTCCTTGTCCTTATAACTCCTCCACATCTCTAAAACCTCTCCTCATTTTCATAACCCATCCTCATTTCTATAACCCCTCCTCATCTCTAAAACCTCTCCTTGTCTAAATAACTTCTTGTTGTCTCCATAACCCCTCCTTGTCTCATAACTTCTCCATAACCCATCCTCATCTCTATAAATCCATTTCGTTGCCCATAACTTCTCCTCATCTCCATAACCCCTCTTCGTCTCTATAATTCCTCCACTTCTCTATAACCCTTCCACGTCTCTATAACCCATCATCATCTCCATGACTTCTCCTCGTCTTTATAACCCATCCTCGCCTCTCTAGCCTCTCTCATTTCCATAATCCTGCCTCATCTCCATAAGGTCCCTTTCACACATACGGACCGTTCATTTCATCAGTTCAGTCATGTCAAAATGGATCAGTTTTTCATCAATTTTTCATCCTTTTCTCATCCATTTTTCGTCCGTTTTTCATCCGTTTTTTTTTTACATCCACTATCAATGCAAAAACTTATGAAAAATGGACTGATACGTTTTTTTTAAATGGAAGAAAAATAGGGCTTTCATCCATTCAAAAAAAACGAATATTGACAGAAGCGGATGAAAAGGGATGTAAACGGATGACTATCCGTTGTCATCCGTTTTCCCATAGGAATGCATTGATGTCCGTTTTTCATCTGTCAACGGATGGATGAAAAACCGGACAAACGGTCCATATGTGTGAAAGGGGCCTAACTTGTCCTCATTTGTATAACTCCTCCTTGTGCACCAGTACAGAATGCAGGAAGTTATCAGCTCTTAAGTTTTTTGACAGAACCCACAGGTATTTTTTGCAGTTAGTGAACAGATATAACAAAAATGTTTTAATAGTTTATTCAACAGACCAAAAGAAAGCAATAAAGAGAAGTTCATTTTTAGAGTTTACATACACTTTAAAGCGGAGTTCCACCCAGTGCACATTTTCTTTAAATAAAAATACCCCCGGGACAGTCAGGGCTAGTGCATTCCACAATGGATAGCCTCTGATCTGTCCCGGGTTGCACTTACCTTTTAGAAGAAATACTTACCTTGAAACAGTATTGTCCAGTGCTGCCATCTCAGGTGTGGGCAGCTTGAAGCCAGCGCGATCCTCTTCTGCGTCCTCTTCCGTCTTCTTCGGTCCCACGATGCACTGCATCGGCCCCGCCGTCACTTCCGGTGCAGCAGCGTCATCCCTGCACAGCTTCTGGGCATGCCCAGAAGCTGTTTAGCAAGGTATGACGGCGCCTGCACCGGAACTGACGTCGGGGCCGGTGCAGGCGCATTGATTCCTGGGAGCGATGACTTTCAGCCAGGAAGTGATGAATCGCCGTGGCCGCCGAGGGGAGGAAGAGGAAGTAAGGTGAGTATATTTTCTTCTAAACAAGGTAAGTAAAAAAAAAAAAAAAAATTGCGATTATCCATTTGTTTTTCAGGTAACCCCGGGCATGAAGATGGAGGTAAGTTTAATTTTAGGGTGGAACTCTGCTTTAAGGCAGCCTTGATGTGAGATTATGTTCCAGGGGCACAAAATACCTAAAAGAACAATACATTGTGTACTGTAACATGTTTAGATGTCCATAAAAAAGATTCTAAGATCTATAGATTTGTTTTAAAACTAACCTGTTATTATTATAGAGGGACTTTTATTTTGTACCACAGATATTTTATACATTTTCTGAATTGGGATAGTCAGAAAATGTATGCCTTGATTTTTAATTCGACCAGCACTTCTGTTTTTTTATATGTTTAATTGATTACTATGCGTTCTTCAGATCAGAGAGGGAGCATATGGTAGGGAAGGTGCGATGGGGTGGTTATGTTTTTCGAAATATAGTACGACTTCAAAGCCCTGACACCTGCTTTGTATCCAGCAGAGAGAAGCCACATGCAAAATTACACTAATGCATGTGAGACATAGTCTGCTACAGGGGAAGAACAGTGGTACTATCCCCCAGTACGGCTGCCTGTCATACCATTTACTCAAGGCTGTCGGTGCTTAAGCGGAGATCACTGGAGGCAATGCATTAAGATCTGAAAGGAACAGTATATTTTGCAATTAGTAGAGCATATGCAAACAGCAGTGCACCTCTCTGACAGTAATTACAAATCAGTTATAATGCAGCTACAAGACATAATGATAACTGCACTCTAAATATTCAGATTTTAACATGCGGGAGCCACACTGGGCTACCCAATTACCTGACTTATTAAGTACTCTGAATAGCAATGATGCTGTGAAAAGTGCAGTAACCCATAGCGACCAAATAGAAGTAATTTTTCATCCTCTAGAGCAGTGAAAGATTATATTTTTCTCGTTTTTCATGGGTTGCTGTAGTATGCATGTTGCTTTTTTCTTTATTTAAAAAGCCAAGAACACCTTTATAAAAAGTGAATCCATCAGCCATTTTGAACATTTAAAACAAATTGATTGCCTAAGGGCACAACAGGGTGCTGTTAATATTTTTTCCACTGGAAAACAAATCCCCCTTGGATGTTGGTTTAAATTTATTACTAGAAAGGCTTGGTTTCCCAGACATCTGACCTAAGATAACCTGCCTGCACCCTATTTAGTAAGAGGAATTTTGATGGTCACTGAGATACTCAAATTGGATAAAGGAGTTGTAGGAATATTTGGAAGTTGCCAAGCCTTTATTAACAAAGCCAAAGCAGCAATATTGTGTTGCATTAAAGTTTAATGGGCCATACACACTATAAGTTTTTCTGAAGACTTTTTCCTTTAGACTTACCAAAACCATATAATATGAGGTCAAACCTAAACACTTTCAATTTGTATGCAATCTGGCAGGCCCTTGCACTAGAAAAGGTAAATCTGAAGGAAATCTAACCACAAAAGTTGGATAGTGTGTATCCAGCTTTATCCTATCCATGGTTCATGGCACTTTTTTTTAGAGAATACTAAAGCAAACTTACAGCCAGGAAATGAGTGGCTGTTAGCCTTAACAAATATCCTTTCCCTGCCCTCCGGGTGGTATCTGCTGTCTATGATGATCATAAAGACTTTAAAACAATTAGTTTGTACAGAGTTACACAGATCTCGACTGTAATGTTCATCTTAGAGCCTACACCATCTGCTGGTCATTACTTAGTACTGCAGCTGAGGTCTCTGCTGTGCACACCTGACCTTTGTTAACTATGTATAAACAGAACTCAGAACTTGCATCCAGTACCTCACCATTCATCTGTTTGTGCCCTGGATAAAGGTCTGGGCCTCTGACTTCTGTATGACTGTCTGTGCCTTGAATTACCCTGTATACTGTTTAAACTGTGTCTATACTCAGATTGTCTGTGTGATGGAGTGTGACTATAGCTACCCCAAAAAACTAGACAACACCAGGCTTTGGAGTAAACAAGAAGTTAGCTTTATTAGAGAAACACACTAAATTTATATAGAACCCACATAGGAATACAGTATACATAGGAAGCCATATGTTACAATGATAGTTCTTTTGGGGTGACCCAGAGGAAGTGGCAGCAATCCTGGGATAGCATTTGATATCCTTGTCCCCCCCAGATGATATGATCACGTTCTGTGGATATAGCCGGAATGACAAGCTGGTTACCCGAGTGCAATTTATAAAGTAACTGGGCAACAGTTACATAGCTGTAGTTACCAAACCCTGGTGAGATATAACTCTGAATTTCCAAGGTTCCCCAACAAAAGTTCCCTCTCAGTAACCACCCCGCCCAATGTTCCACCAAAAGGAGAACAATGTTCCAAAAGAGCGATGTGGCAGAACAATGGGCCTTCGAAGCAACTCCTAGTAGTAAGTTAATGGATATTCCTACTAGCCCTATCCACTATTAAGTTCAATGCAAATGTGGCTAGGACCCAGTGAAGGACTAATGGTGTGCCCAGGATAGATGGAAGTCTGGATGGGCATTAAAGTCAACTGGTGACCAGCTCCTTCTGAATAACTTGAACACACAGTAAAACACAGAGTTCTCTCGCTAATGGTTCTCCTGCAGCCCCAAGTCTG
This sequence comes from Pelophylax lessonae, assembly GCF_965119305.1. Classification (NCBI taxonomy): domain Eukaryota; kingdom Metazoa; phylum Chordata; class Amphibia; order Anura; family Ranidae; genus Pelophylax; species Pelophylax lessonae. Next base: position 200,638,924 of record NC_138777.1, on the reverse strand, counting down.
TGACAGTCTGCACTTATTTTGATAACTGGCCAGTTACCCCTGCTATTGACAGACCTTCCTGAAACCTAAATTCTGCTTGTCTGCGCTTAACCTGACCATCAATCAGCTGGCTCTGCTACTGTCTGCTCTTGACTTGACTATCTGTCTATTGAAGTACACCACTCTATCATCTGTCTTCCCTGTTGTTGGCTGTTGCTTCTGGTAACACAGAGAGTCTATTAACTTTTCTTTAAAACGATTTAACCGCTTGCCGACTGCTCACAGTATATTTACTGCGGCAGTCAGCCCCTCACAGGCAGAGCGACGTAGGTCTACGTCGCTAGCCTGTGAGGCTCTGGGGAGCGAGAGCGCGCCCACGGAGGCGCGCTCCCGCTCCCGCGCGGTCACGGACTCCCCCGCGCTCGTGACCGGCGGACCCGATGTTCGCCGGTCACTCGGCGATCGTCGGGGGAGAGGGAGAAAGTCAGGCAGCTTGTGTAAACAAGCCACCTGTCATTCTCCCCGGTGTAGAAACACTGATCACACGGTTCTACAATGTAGGACCGTTGATCAGTGTTCCTACAGCTCAAGCCACAGCCAATCACAGTAAGAATCACGCCCCTAGGGACACACACAGCCCCTCCCTCTCAAATAAAGTTAACCCCTTCACTACCAGTGTATTTTTTTACAGTAACAGTGCATATGTATAGCACTGATTACTGTAGAAATGTGACTGGTAACCCCAAAAGTGTCAAAAATGTCAGTCAAGGGTCCGATCTGTCCACCGCAATGTCGCAGTACCGCAAAAAAAATCGCAGATCGCCGCCATTATGCGTAAAAATAAAAAATAACAAAAATGACAAAAATCTTTCCCTTTGTTAGTAAACGCGATAACTTTTGCGCAAACCAATAAAAATACGCTTTTTGCGATTTTTTTTTTTTTACCAAACATATGCAGCATAAAACAAATTGGCCGAAAATGTTAAAAAATTTTGATTTTTACATTTTTTTGGGGGGAATTTCATATAAAAAATTTGAAAAATATTGTTATTTTTGCAAAATTGATGATCTTTTTTTGTTTATAGCGCATGATCAAAAAATCGCACAGGTGATCAAATACCACCAAAAGAAAGCTCTGTTTGTGGGAAAAAAAGGACGTCAAATTCGTTTAGGTACAGCATCGCACGACCGCGCAATTGTCCATTAAAGTCACGCAGTGCCGAATCGCAAAATACCCCCTGTTCGTTTAGCAGCCAAATCCTCCGGGGCTTAAGTGGTTAAAGGACTCTACAAACCCAAACTATTGAAAATCTCTCAACCAAAAAAAAAAGGAAGAAAGAAAGAAAGAAGAAACTGTCTGCCATTTCTCCATTATTTATTTACATTATTATACGTTATAAACATAGTAAAACCTTAAGGCTGGGTTTCCACTAGTGCGACTTCAAAGTCGCGCGTCTTCAATAGCGACTTTGTACTTTGATAAACGCGCGACTTGTGTACGAATTTACAACGACTTGTTGCGGCTACGACTTGTTGCGACTTTGATGTATGCGACTTGCACATAAAAGATTCCTTTTCCTGCTAGTGATGTAATTCCTTTTCCTGCAAGTGATGTAATTTCCTGTTTTGGAATAGTAGTGTATGTTGCAGGAAACATGTTGGCTATGCAGTATGTTGGAGCAGCAGTAATTATGGCTGCTGTAGCAGCTGTTATTGATGAGGAAGAAGAGGACCGGAGAAGGAGAAGGCATCGCTTCTGGATCCATCCTGTCATCTCCCAAAGGGAAGAGAGAGGCCAGTTCAGGATCCTTTATCATGACCTCCGTGCTCATGAAGACAAATTCTTTAATTACACACGGATGTCAATTAAAAGGTCAGAACATATGTTCATGTCAACTCTTTAACAAATATGTCTCTATGTATGTTATTTTTTACATGGATAATGTTGATAAATGCCATATATGTTTTTTTTTTACAGTTTTGATGAATTGTATGCTCTGCTCTCCACACATCTAGAGAGACAAAACACTAGATTCAGAAGGAGTATTCCGCCCATAGAAAGACTGATTATCACATTGAGGTAAATTTTCCAACCTACTTACCTCCTGAGGCATTTGGAGAGACACATTATCATGTAACATATATGTAGTAGTGGTTGTGATTATGTTTGCCATGTTTTTTTCAACAGTGTCTTTCTCCTGCCTATCTTCTTCCTTCATTTCCTCAGGTACCTTCGTCCAAGCCAGTTTATGCATCATTCTAACATTATTTTTTTATTTTTAGGTACCTGGCAACTGGACATACCTTTACAAGTTTACATTATGAGTTCTTGGTTGGCAAAACTACTGCCAGCTATATTATCCATGATACCTGCAGAGCCATCTGGAATGTTCTTAAGGATTTGGTCCTGAAGAAACCCACTACAGAAGACTGGTGCAAGATAGCAGAATATTTCTGGGACCACTGCAATTTTCCAAATTGTGTTGGTGCAATTGACGGAAAACACATTAGAATATTGAAGCCCATTGGCAGTGGAAGTAAATTCTTCAACTACAAAAAATACTTTTCTTTTGTCTTACTAGCAGTGGCTGATGCCAAATACTGTTTTAGCTATGTAGACATAGGTTCGTATGGAAGCAGCTCAGACTCGAGCATATTTGCGAGATCCACATTCGGAAGAATGTTGAGGGAAGATGGACTTCAGCTGCCACCGGACTGTCCACTACCAGGGACAAACGGACCACCACAGCCATTTGTTTTTGTTGGAGATGAGGCTTTCGCTCTCAGTCATCATCTCTTAAGGCCCTATTCAAATCGGTCTCTGACTGTGGAAAAAAGAGTTTTCAACTACCGCTTAACCAGGGCAAGACGAGTTGTTGAATGCGCCTTTGGAATTTTAGCTAACAAGTGGAGGTTCCTGCACACATCTATCAATTTAAAAATGGATAATGCAATATGTGCAGTCAAAGCAGCATGTGTTCTTCACAACTATGTTGCACTTCGTGATGGGTACAATCATGAAGATTGTGGCATGAATGACATAGAGGGTGCAAGTTTGAGTGCCAGTAGGGGCACAAGCAATGGTGCTACTGTGCGTGAGGGATTCACATCCTTTTTCATGTCTGCTGCTGGTTCTGTCCCCTGGCAGCTGGACGCTATTTCATAATGTATCACACGTTCCAACACAGTCCAATTTTGAATAAAATTCTGTTATGTTTTCCTTATATTTCTGTGCAATTATAACCAAAGTCTGCATATTGTTCCAGTTCTAGCTATAATAAAAATACATTGCTTAACCTTCTGTTTTGCTGTTTTCTACTGTAGATATAATTATATAGCATACACACATTATTGACAGTACTATAGAAGCAAAAATAATCCAAACAAAAACCACACAGAGTAGAGTAACAAGGTATTTTTTTTTTTTTTTTTTTTTTTTCAAAATTTAGAAAAAAATAAACTTTTTATAACAACATCACCAATGTTTTGGAGATACCAGCACCAAAACAATGAAAAAATAAATTAACAGGTAAAATGTTAACAACACCAAAAACAAAAAAAATTACAAATCCTGGTATATAATTGGAGATTCAGTGGACCCAGAATGAGAAATATTTGATGGGCCAGATGGGCTTGGGTAATCACTTGCAGATCCCTGACGGTATTGCCTTTCCGGGAAAGGCGTAACCTGCATGGGAGCAGGTTGGTAAGGTCTTGGTGTGCCAAGGGTGGAGGCAATAGGGGGCGGTATTGGGTGCAACATGCGGGGCCTGGAGATATTCGGCATGTTGCCATACTCATCGTAGTATGGGCGATTAACTTGGTGCCCATACTGTGAACTTGGTGGTGGTGGTGGTGGTGGGTACTGGTAATTGGGGGGATATGTGTGGAGCTTGCCTCCCCAACCACAAAAGATTGGGCGGTTGACATGAGAGCCATCCTTAGTGCATACTTTTTCTCAGGGGGGACCTGCTTGCACATACCCAACAGCACGGTCATGAAAGCAGTGTCATCACACATGCTTTCCTTCATGTGTGCGTTCATTTCCTTCACCACCTTCAGAACCTCCTCCATGGGTTTACCACCCCTAGGATTCGCCCTTGATGAAGACCTTGAGGAAGATCTTCGTGAAGGCCTTTGTTCTGTACTAGGCCCTGGTTCAGCCTCCACCGCAGCAGGAGAATCAATAATGGACAATGGTCTTGATATTACTCCCTCTGATTCCTCACCATCAGGGTCAGGGTCACCAGGGTCTTGGCATCCCTCCTCCTCCTCCTCCTCCTCCGCTGCCGCCTCCTGTGACCCCTCCTGCTGTTCAGAACCAAGTGAGGAGTCTTGCCAGCTTGCTTGGGTTCTGAAATATAATGAATACATTTCAAATTTTAGGAATATTAATATATTTTATATGTCAACTACAGTATCTAAAAAAATGCTGACAACTTACTCTCGCATCTCCAACACCGGCCTTAAAAATTCCAGCTCCTGGGCATGCGCATAAGGGACAATTCTGGAGGACCCAGAACCACTCCTTGCTTCTCGTAATTTTCTGAGATAGCGGTTATAGCAGTCCTTTATGCTTCTCCATCTGGTTTGTAAGGAGTGCACTGAAAAAAAGAAAATAACGGTACTGTACTGTACATATGGGGGCAAGCAGCAATGTGATAAATTGCATATATGAAACACTTACATTTTTCAGTCCGTTCTGTACTTGTAAGACAGTCCCAATTTTCAAAATAGATCCTTGCAATCTCCAGCCATGCTCTCTCCTTCCTCACATGGTCCTTATATAAGGGGTCTCGGGTGTCGTATATTGAGGGGCGAGCTCTGACCAGACGAATGATCTCCTCATTATCATGAGAAGTTCTTTTATTCTTCCTGGATCTTGGCATGCTTGCTGTATATACACTCTCCTCTCCTCTGCTAACTATGGGAAGTGATGTTCTTGGGAGGTGCAGAGATCATGTGATTTGGGGCGGAACATAACAATAAAAAAAATTTACTGTAAACTTCCGTGCAAATCGCAACGAAGTTGAGACGAAGTCGCGTTCAAAACCGTGTACTGCGACTTCGTTGCGACTTACATTACCTTCTATGAGGGACATATCGCACTAAAGTCGTCCCAAAGTAGTGCAAGAAGCAATTTTGAAGACGCTGCGTCTTGAGTCGCAGCAGTGGAAACGGTCCATATTGAAAACAATGGGTTTTGACTTGTCATGCGACTTGACATGTGTCAAGTCGCACCGCAAGTCGCACTAGTGGAAACCGAGCCTAAATAACTTAGAAAACATGGTAATTTAACACACCATACTCTGAAAATACCCCTTACCATTGTATTCTGACATCCAGTATGCTTCCTATATCCAGTGAAAAACTGGGAGGAAAAGTCACCTTCTTCCATAACTTAGCACAGTGGCTAAGTGGTTAGCACTTTCTCCTAGCAGCACTATGGTTGTTGGTTTGAATCCCAACCATTGCACTACCTGCCTGAAGTTTGCATGTTCTCCCTGTGCCTACACGGGTTTCCTCCTACACTGCAAAGACATGCTGGTAGGTTAACTGGCTCCTGTTTAAATTGGCCCTAGTATTTGTATATATGAATATGAGTTAGGGACCTTCGACTGGAGGGCAGGGACTGATGTGATTGTATAGTATATATTTAAAGTGATGTGTAAATTGACAGTGCTTTACTATTAGTACCTGTAATAAATAAATAATACACGCAATCCAAGACAAATTAGTGAGCTTTGAGTACATATGTGCAGATGCTACCATATCTGTTGCTTTGATGGACCTTTGGATAATTGGATGTAGGTCTGTATGTATCTAGAGTATACTACACAATATATATCATCAACACAGCTGCATATACTATGATTTGGCTTGGCACACATTCAATTTCCGATTATTAAGGTGACCAACGATTTATATGGCATATAGTAGGGGTTTTTTGAGAATGGTGTTTTAGATTACCATAGTTTTTATTTTTTAAGATATAATTTTGTCCTTTAAACAGTTATAAAACAAGTACATATTAATTGAATACTGGTGACTCCAAACGACAGCTTGAATATAAGGTTGTAGTGGTGTAACACAGAAGGTCTACCAACCTAACAGACACGTGCTTTTGTATTGTAACATCATAAAGAAATATCAATGAAGGTTTCCTTTTATCCAGGTCATGAAATATCTACTGGTAGTTAATCACATTCAACTGGACTTGTTCTGTAATGCTAAAGACATTTCAAATAAACCCTCATGTAAGTGACTTTGAACTGAGGATGCTACTTGGATGAGTGGTGAGACATCTTTAACTTTGCAGAACGAGTCCAATTAAATGAGACAAGCTACTACTAGCCATAATAAAGGAAAGATAGCTGCAATGCACTGCACAAAACTGTTGGCATTGTATAAATTGCCTATAATCATAATAATATTAACCAATGATCATAATAATATTAACCAATGACATTCATCATTTGAGACTGATGCACTTTCCTCCCTATTTCAATTTCATAAGATGTAACATCCCTAAAGTAATCAGACGGACAGAACATCATCCCTTCCTATATCAACATAGATGTTAAAATGAATGTGATCTATTTTTTGTATGAAGTTGGGGAATAGTCGCTCATGGTTGATAAGACAGTCAAGGTTGATAATTTTTTGAATAGATTTTTGACAATAGCATCTTTTCTCCCTATACAGCTGTGCCTTTTATTAAAATAGTATCAATATTTTCATATGACCATGTGTTTAAAGTCTGATAATCGATATGTTATTGCACAGCATGAAATCCCAATTTGATAGACATCAAATATGATATGGATTTGATGTTGACTCTCTTTTGAAGAAGGAACGTTCTAATCTGCCTTTTGCACATCATAATCTAGAGGTAGTTGATTTTAAAATGATGGTAATTCTATTAATAAATACATAATTTAGTTTCAGTGGGTGCTTGCTTTTAGCATACTTTTACCATATCCGGACTTATGAATTGTGTGCAGGTTTTTTTTGTCCTGACACTTGTAGCACTGTCCCCATAGGGTTTCTTGTATGATGACTTCTTGGGCCTCCTCTGATTACCTTCAGACAGTCACGTAGGGACAGTTCACACATACATCCTTACTCCCAATAGCTCGTTACTCAATAAACAGTCAAGGGGTTTTGGTTTTTGGTATTTATTGTGGAACTTGTATGGTAGAAGGGAATAGTGGGATACTCCAGCTTGAACTATTTACAGTTGATAAGAACAAGTCTCACTTGGCCTTACCAGGTTACTTGTGGGAGCAGTCACGCTGCTTTACCATACTGTCAGTTGTAGGGAAGGGGTTAAAGAGGAAGTAAAGCTTCCTCTGTAACTTGTACCTAAAGGGAAGCCTATGATAAGGCTTACCTATAAGTACTGTAAATATCTCCTAAACATGCACTGTTTAGGAGATATTTACTTTGCATGCAGTCAGTGACATCACTGGTGCATGTGCTGTGAAAGAATGTCTGCTTGTGCCACTCCTTTTGAGCCCTGTTCCGTGAACGGTGGCTCCCGCATGCATGCCAATCAGATAGCCGGATGACGCGAACCCAGAAGAAAGACGGGTGAACATGTCGGCCATGTCAGCCCTGTGGGCGCTGCTGCGGGGGCTTCATTCTAAGGTAAGTATTTAATTATATGGTAGTATGCAATGCTCATTACGCCTTTGTCTTTCTGGTTTTTATTTTTTTAATTTTTCTTTTTTTGGAGGTTTACAACCTCTTTATGTCTTCTTGCTCTCTCTCCAGCAACAGGCTTGATGCACTACATTATCTTCAAGATACTCTCTAGCATCCCCTTTACTGACACCCGTCCACTGACTCTTCTAGCTTTAGGGATGGCCCTCTCAGGACAGGCCCCATGACACAGATCTGTACTCACTGTATGCAGAATCAGATCCTTTCCAGGGTCTCCCTTCCAGTCAGCTCTGCAGGACCTCCAGGTTCAGTGCCTCTCTCTAACTCTCAGGCCCTCAGTTCAACCACTTGAGGCTGCATGGCAACTTCTACAGAGGAGGGGCAGCCCCCTCCTTCCGGGATCCCGCTCTCTAGCTGAAAGACCCCGAGCGCATGTTCCCTTGGCATTTATACAGTATGCCAGCATGCACTGAGGCACTTTCCTCTGCCAGTCACCAGGGCTGTACTAAATGCCTGTGAACTCATTTGTCAGGGTTCCTCCCACTGTCCAATATGCCTACCTATTAGACCAGTGTGAAACACTTCAGACAAACTGAGATGAACCTGAGCACCCTGAGCAGACCTCATTAGCCGATCCTGCTCCCTGATAGGCAGAGAACGATATAGATTTACCTGGCATACCAGAACGTTTCTGGTAAGCAGAAAAGACCCAAAACTATACTCTCCCTCTAGCACCTACCTAGGATGATGCTACATATTTAAAAAAGGCAGAAATATGGCTTGTTTTCACTTCTATGCTGAAATGTTTACATATGCCATAAAGCCTCTTCTAAGGAAAGTTTACAATGCTATTAGTAGGCTGTTGGCCTGCAAGATATTTTGTCAATGATTTTAACCACTTGCCTACTGGGCACTTATACCCCCTTCCTATCCAGGCCAATTTTCAGCTTTCAGTGCTCTCACGCTTTGAATGACAATTCCGCGGTCATGCTACACTGTACCCATATGAAATTTTTATCATTTTTTTCACACAAATAGAGCTTTCTTTTGGTGGTATTTAATCACCTCTGGCTTTTTTATTTCTTACAAAAAAAAAAGAAAAAAGACAGACAATTTTGAAAAAAAAAAAGTTTTTCTTATTTTCTGTGAGTAAATTTTGAAAATAAATACATTTTTCTCCTTCACTGATGTGCGCTGATGAGGCGGCACTGATAGGCTGCACTGATGGGCACTGATAAGGTGGCACTTATGGGCACTGATGAGGTGGCACTGATGCGCACTGATAGGCGGCACTGATGAGCACTGATAGGTGGCACTGCTGGGCACTGAGAGGTGGCACTGCTGGGCACTGAGAGGTGGCACTGCTGGGCACTGAGAGGTGGCACTGATGGGCGGCACTGATGGGCACTGAGAGACGGCACTGATGGGCACTGAGAGGCGGCACTGATGGGCACTGATGGGTGACACTGATGGGTGGCACTGATGGATACTGACGGGTGGCACTGATCAGCACTGATGGGCAGCACCATCAGTGCCCACACTCAGTGCCCATAGTGCTGCTAGTCAGTGCCTAGATGAGCAGGGACTGATGGGCACTGACTGGCAGCACTATGGACACTGACTGTGGGCACTGATGGGGGGCACTGATTGCGGGCACTGTGGGCAGTTGTGGCATTATTTCCCCTCTTCAGTAATCAGGGCACTGGTGATCAGTGCCCTGATTACATTGCTGTGTGTTCCCTTACCGGTGATCAGGCTCTGCGGGAGCGCGCGGGGAGCCTGTTTCAGGGAGGCTGTATAAAGACGGCCTCCCGAAAATTAGAGTCCGAGCTGCAGCCGTACTTCGGTTATAGCGCGGACCGGAAGTGGTTAAACACCTGGCCCTGAGTCGTGTCAGAGATGCTGTGTGTAATGGAAGATTTTAATGACTAGTTTTACAAAAGGCTCATTAAAGTTCTGGTTTTCAGTTTCTGCTAATGCTGTTTATTATAACCATTTAGCTTTTCATGATGGTCTCAATAGCAGCCTTGTAGATTCATCAAGATTTACTGTATATAACCCCCTGCTCTGTTATGGAATGTATGATACTTGGCTTGTGTCTAGGTGAGACTTTACATTGAGCTGTTAAATCTCATAATTTGGTTGTAGAATTACGAATTTTGAGTATGACACCCTATACCAGTGATGGCGAACTTGGCACCCCAGATGTTTTGGGATTGCATTTCCCATTATGCTCCACTACACTGCAGAGTGCATGAGTCTCATGGGAAATGGGGTTTCAAAACTTCTGGGGTGCCAAGGTTCGCCATCACTGCTCTACTGGGTCCTGCTGCAGACTCCAGTCTTGCTATAATATGACCATGCTGCAGTTTGATTATTTGGAGAGAGGAAATTGAGAAAACGATTACTCCTGTCTGCAGCAGACTGATAGATTGTCAGCGCACAGACAAAGCAACTTGACTGGAGCTTACAGCAGAAATTCAGTCTGCAAACTGACTTACAGTATTTCTTATTTTTTTTTGTTTTTTCAGTGGTCCTGCTTCTCCCGCCATTCTCACCTAGGCAAATTACGTGAATTGCTCCCACATCCTTGTGGGATATCCCCGTCACAAATTCTAGGAGGCTGCTTGAGCCCATTCATAGAGCATCCGGAGGTCGGAGCTGGAATGTGTCGTCACAGCCCGTCTCCTGGCTGAGGATAACTAGATAGTAGCATGGAACACAGCGACAGACAGCTGAACAACAGATCACTGCAGGGCAATGCCAGCTCCACTGGACAGGTGGGTATATCGTTTTAGCAGCCCAACAGGTAATAACAGCATAACAGGGAGATAGGGTGGCAAAGCTGGGGGAGAGTGAAGTTTGCCTTTAAGGACTGTTCTGCTTCTCTTCCATGTAATTTTTCTGTGCTTTATTGAACTGTATTAGGCTACCATTTTTCTGTATTATAATGTGGTGGTTTTGGGCCACAACGATCTGTTTACTAATGCAATGTTGGTATCTTCCTATGTATTCCTCTTCTGTTTAGTATTAGTTAGTGTAGTCCTAGATAGATCCTCCCCACTTCTTCCTTTTCCCTCAGTCATTGTAAGTTATTCACAGAGACAGGGCTCAGGAAAATCAATACCTTCTTACACTTCAAAAGACTGGAAACATCTATTTTTTGTACTGCAACTAGCTGACGTAAAATTGCCGTAGATTCAACTTTTGCATCTTTTGGAAGAGTTAAGCTGCCTGTAGATGGTGCCAAGTCAGCAGGTAACCATACTCTCTGGACAGACTGGGTCTAAGGAGGTATGTCATTGCATAAAGTGGCATTTGAAACAAAACAAGTACTGCTCTTTAATAATAAAAAAATTGGCTTTTTCCTGCCAAATTACAATGTTGATGCTTGTTAAGAATTGGCAGGAATTTATTCATGCAAACTTTTGAAGTTACTAAATGTCCACTTTAAGGACCCCTTCCTGCCCTGGGTATCATGGAGTGCTAATGTGGCAAAAGAAAAGCATACAGCCCATTCAATTTTGATGCTTGTGTAACCAGGTGCTTGGCTAAGAATGAAGAGTGAGAGAAACACTGGCTGCAGCTGCTCTGTGTAGCTTCTGCCCTGCTGAGCTAAACTGGTAACAGCTATATCAGCAAGAGGAGGGAGCTGCTGAGCAGGAAGAGCTCAGTAGACTGGGGTAGCACTGCAATATGGTAACTTTGGTCCTAAGGATAGAATCTATTGTGTAATCGAGAGCTTTTGAACTACATTCCCCCCGAGAGAGATTGTCAGGAGGAGGGGAAAGAGCTGCATTTCCACAGGCTGTACAGGACACAGCTTTATCTTGCCATGAGGGAAACCAGAGAATGCACATCGCTGTAAAGTGTGCACCCCCCACTACTGCATATTGGTGGCCTAACCTTGATCTGGAGTTTGGGAGTGCTGTCAGTCAGAGTCCCCTGGGTGCAGAGCAGAGAGTGGACTAATCCAGTGTTTCTCAACTCCAGTCCTCAGGGCACACTAACAGGCCAGGTTTGCAAGAAAACTGAAATACATCATAGGTGATATAATTTGCTGCTCAGTGATTGCAGTATTCTAGTCTGCATCTCCCCAAGGTAATACTTAAAATCTGGCCTGTTAGTGTGCCCTGAGGACAGGAGTTGAGAAACACTGGACTAATCGCTGTGTGTGACTGGATGGTGATTTTCAATATCATTGGAACTTGTGAGCTGCTGCTGTGTGGATTTACTAAGCACTGCAAGAGATATTGAGCACTTTAGGCACTGACCATACAGTCATCTAGTAGCCTTACTGCTGCATGCATGCTTGACTGGGACTGTACTCAGGTGCACCAACGGTCCAACTGGGGCCCAACACTAGCCCGCTTAAGAGTTAGGATTAAAGACTTCCCCTTTACAGCTGCTACACAGAGACCTTTACCTACTGCTTATGCTTATGCAGGTACCTCTCGGAGAGCTTTGCACCATATTATAGCCATTACCCTTAAAGTGCACTCTAGACTAGTTTTAGTATTATTATTCACATTGCAGTTAATGCTTATATACACTTTTTATTGCTGACTTTGCTGATTTATGTGTTTATTCTAGTCTAGGGGTAAAGAGCTCTATTCCAAGTTACTTTGGCATAATGATTATACTGTCTATCAGACTTTGTCTGAGCCTACATTCTGTATGCTCATTTATGCTCAAACAACCATTTATTCTACCCAGTACCTATGCAGTACATTGAGTTAATTTACTACTAAACTGTCTTGTGTCTATTTCATGGTGCTAACTTACAGCCAAGTTAAAGCTACTATACCTTCCAACTTTGTGGAATGAGAATGAGGGACACCTTTTAGCAATAGGAACTGTATTAGGCTACCATTTTTCTGTATTATAATGTGGTGGTATGTAGCCATAGGACACACACCCCCCCCCCCCCCCTTAAAGGAGAATTATACAAAACATGAGTGGTTAAACCCACAAGTGTTTTTTTTTACCACTACTATTCCTTTTTATTGGTTTTTCAATTTACAGATGCAGCAGTCTAGAAATGTAGGGTTAACATTGTAAAACGCTTAGTCCATAGTCCATTTTGTTTACAGCTATATAAATAAGACCAAAAATGAGGACCAAATGAGGAGGAAAGAGGGACAGAGGAACAGTGCCTTGAAATGAGGGACAGTTGGGAGCTATGTCTATACTTGTGTTCTTTTAAGTACTTGCAGTAGCTTTAATTTAACCAAGTGTGTCAGAGGGGCCGAAGTTGTTCTTGGAGTCGAGGCGAAGAACAAAGAAGCCATTTCTACCCATTTGGCTGGTCTGGCAGCACATGTAGTGTCAACTTTTTATGGTTGCATGGGGGCTGACCTATAGATCTCAGCCATCACCTTCTCCCCTCCTTTTACCCAGGCTATTGGGTCTAAACTGGGCTACCCTTTCTTGTTAGGAGGACCACTACCATTCTTGATACTACCACCATTTGCTGGGCAGTCTTTTCATCAGCTTCCCTTGTTATATCTTATTTCAAAAAGCTGTGAATACGGAGTGGATCCTGAAGAAGCCTGCTTCGGGCGAAACACGTTGATCCCACCACTCTTCGTTACCTCCCAGTGCTTTGTTGCTTGTATGACAAGCCTGGTAGCATTTACAATATAATTTTAGAATGTATTTTTAGATTTTAATCATGTATAATAAATATGATTGCTTTTAGCTATATTTGTTTTGTGACTACATTGTCAGGCATGCAAAACAATCCCCTATTTCCCTGTATTTCTCTGACTGGGATATTCAGGGGCATTCTTTTTCTAATAATAAAGAGCCCAAATTACCAAGCAACTCCTTCGAGGGTAGTGTTACACTTGCATTTCCAAACCTCTAAAAAGAAACAGTATACATACTTGAAACCTGTTGCAGATAGGGTTAATTTCCTTTTCAGTAGCTCAAGGGGGAAGGGAAGTGCTGTTTAGTAAAGCTGTATGACATCAAGGTGGTACAATAGAAGATGACTAAAATCAGGATATCACGCTGACGCGTTTTACAGCCGTGCGGGGAAAGGCTTGATTATGCCATGCTAAGAAATCCTTATCTCTCGCTCACTTCTGTGTCTCTATTGTGTGTGGCACAGAAAGAAATCTAAACTATTCATATTACTAATGTTGTCACTTTACACAGAGAGCCTTGGCTGTCTCCGGGAAGAGTTATAGACATGCCTTGCCCCTCTTTCAGAGCTGAAATCCGTACAATGTAAGCAGCCACAAAAGAAGCTGACATTTAAAGTGTCCCGTGGTGAATTTGCAAGCGTTTCATTTCATTATCTCTTTGTGGCATCCCCCATCAAATGTGACAGCTGCCTGCCACCAAGGAATAGGGATGACGACGGATGTACATGTTGTTCGTCAGGCTTGCTCAGCCTGGCAGAGAGAGATTTCATTCCAGTAAATACACTTGTCTCATTCTGTGAATGTCAACGGCAACCCCAATATCTGCAGGTTGCTGATCACATCCTAAGGGGAAAATCCCAATTTAAGTTTCTTATCTCTGCACACAAAGCAAAGATACTCTCTGCAAAGAAAGAGATTGATTTATTTGAGCTAGTTCTTTCCCATGAAGAGAAAATCTTCAAACAAACTATCACTGACCTAGTGAGCTGACAATCTAATATTTTTTAATGGCAATTACATTTAAAGCTGCAAGAAACCCCAAAGCAAAAATGTAATATATTAGAGATTACCGATCCCTAAAGGGTAACTCCACTTTCGTGGGGGAAAAAAAAAAAAAACAAATAAAGAAAAATAATATAGCGTATACAATTGCGACACAAGTCATATTGTTATTAAATGTTATTAAAAATTACCTTTCCTTTTTAATCTGTAGCTGCTGTCATTTTCTGAAAATGCAATGCTATATGGCTCCCCGGAGGTGTTCTGTACACAGAATAAGTACTGACCACAACCCAAAAACATAATTTCCTGCTTGTGTAAGAGTTCCCTTCACTGGAACTAAGGGGCAAAGCCCAACCTCTGAAAAACAACCCACACCATAATACCCCCTCCACCAAATGATTTGGGAAAATTATCAAACATTCCCATAGACACACTCCCAAACCTTGAGGAAAGCCTTCCTTGAACAGTTGAAGCTGTTATAGCTGCAAACGGTGGGCCAACGTAATATTGGAACCTACGGACTAAGACTGGGATGCCCCTAAAGTTCATGTGGGTGTAAAGGCAGGCGTCCCAATACTTCTGGTAATATAGTGTATGCAGGGCTTTTTTTCTCAGAAAATAGGTGAAGGAACTCAACCAAGAGCCCCCAAAACCCCCCCTCAACCCCAACACACACCTTCCAATTCGTATCAAATACTGGGTGTTGTCAAATTTCACTAAGAGTGGGAGGGTCTTAAAGGGGCATTAAATACCAGGAGTGCATTACATACAGAATGCAGAGTTCAGGGGTGCGCTGTATACAGAGTGCACAGTTAAGCCTTCTTCCACAGCTGCTTACTGCTGCATCCCCCATCCACATCTCACCTTCACCTTTCTTCAGCTTTGATCTTTGCATACAACCCCTTCTTCACTGCCTCCATCCTCTCCTCCCCACCTCAAAAGCTCCACCATCTTCCACATGTCTTACTATTGTTACTGTATTAAGCTGAAGCCACCAGCCAGCTCTAGCACCTACCTGCACATTGTAGGTGGCTTGTAGGGAGATCATCCAGTGGGGGTGTCGGCATCCGCACTGCACACTGGGCACCTAAATCTCCCTTGTCCCCATCCGGCACTCAGTGGGAGCCGCTCAGGAGATCAGATCAGTGGGAGCCATTGGGAGACAAGCTGTCACTTATAAACACAAAAGGTGGACTTCTGTGTTTACAAGTGATAGTGCTGAGCAGAAAGCAGAGGACCTGAACCAGAGGTGGTGGAACTGAGTTCCACCAAGTTCAAGCTGAAAAAAAGCCCTGACTGTATGTGTCGAGCAACTACACACAAGGCATATTGTTATTTGTTCCTTTCCAAATATGCAACACATCAAGCCCTCTGAGCAACTGTATAATCTTTATGTAAGCGCAGGTAGGCAGATCTCTAAACTGGCTAAAGTCTTTAACGCCTTTAAGTCTCTTTCACAACGGCAGCAAGTGGGCAGTAAAGAAGACGATTAATCCATATTTTTATGCCCCCCAACTGGCCACCTAATACCTAACATGACAGCTAGAGGACGTATGCAAAAAGTAAAGTCAACTGCTGGGAGTGCAGGCAGGGACGGAGCTCATCCAAAAGCTGCACATCGCAACAAACCCCCTGTGAGAGAAAAGTGAAAACAGCCTCAACCCAGGTTCCGTCCAGACAACACTCCCAATGCATTTATTTCTGCCCACAGGGCTTAATCAGGGGGATCCCCCTGATTAAGCTCAGTGGGTGTGGTGAAAAGCAATAGGGGTGTGGCCTGGACAGAGCCCGGGCTGAGACTATTTGCCCTTTTCACACACAGATTTTGTTGGGACTTTCCTTCTTTGTATTGAGGACAACTAGAGAGGTACGTACACATGCCATGGCTGTGATGCTTTGGAGCCTACCATATTGACACTAAAGTCAATGGGACTATGCAGGAACTGCAAGCAAAGCCCTTGACTTGCAGTTGCAATGCAGTATTTCATTGCAAAATCTCTATTCAGCTGGCAAAAAACGCAGACAAAACAATAGACATTCAGGTAGTGGCAGTACAGCCTCCTTCAAACTGCCTCTTAAAAGCCTTCCAGCATGGATTGCTTTCCCAAGAGGTGGCGGGGAATACTGCTCATGTGAAAGAGGTTCCCAATGAGTTCAGCCTGCCATGTTAAAACGTACCTTTCTACCTGATGATATTTACTGTGCTGTACTGCCTGGCACCACAAAGCCTTACTCCAAAGCCCATCTTAGCCAGGTTCTTTCCTTACTGTGCATACATTGTGACCTTATCCATTCCTATGGGTAAGCCATGTTCATAGCAGGATCTAGTTGTCCAATAGGGTATAGCTTATCCATAGGACCTAATGGGGTCATGTCGGCCATGCATATTTGAGAACCGGTAGGGGTGTTTCCTGAGTAAAGACTGTACAGTGGTGGGTTGGACTGCACAATGAATAATGCTTGAAGGGAGCGAGAAAGATTTGTTTTTGATATAGCAGGCACTCAGTGGGGTGTGGAGCGATTTATTAAATGTCAGTTGTACTAAAGTTACAGCTGTCCTTTATAGGGAACCTACACTGAGAATATGGAGTCTTTTTCTGAACCTCCTAGCTAACTTTCTTACTTGTGCAATGACTTCAGTACTTTCTGAGCCACTGATCACAAGCCGATAAGAAGACCAGGAGAAAGGATGAGC
Source organism: Pelophylax lessonae (assembly GCF_965119305.1). NCBI lineage: Eukaryota > Metazoa > Chordata > Amphibia > Anura > Ranidae > Pelophylax > Pelophylax lessonae. Next base: position 200,621,932 of record NC_138777.1, on the reverse strand, counting down.
TTAGGCATTTTAAGATCCTAGTCCGAACCCACCCACCAGGAGTCTGGACCAATCATAAATGGCCAGGGTATTCCCTCAAGACAATATAAACAAAAAGGTGCGCTGTCTATTTAAGACCTTTTAAACCCATGCAATAAATACTCAATTCATAAATGTAGTATTCATGTGCAATTATGGAACAATATAAACCTAATTCTTAAAGTGCTTGGTGCATAATATTACATAAAACAATGAATAAATCCATGCAAATTCATATGTGTATCAAACCTGTGCCAAAAAAAATGTAATAAATAATTAGATAAAAGTCAATCTAGTTAGTATAGCGTGAAGCAAGCAAACGCCGTGAGCTAAGTGTTATATCAGCACCTCCTTGTGTGTCTTCAACCACCACCAGTGGCAGTTGCTTACCTGAGGGTTAACCTCCAATTTATAATAGGTTAATAAAGCATTTAACCCCAATGATCCCCTCCCCAACAGTCAGCTCCTCCACTGGATTGCACTCGACACAACCTCCCGGCTTCAGAATATCATCTCGGAAGGAATACTTGCATCACTGAAAAGAAAATAAACCACAGACCATGGCCCACTATCATCCAGGCAAACAGGGCTTTATTAAAAAAAAAGGTACTCACAAACAATTCACAGTACAGAACATGTAAGAAGCATTGTGGCATGCGCAATGACGTCACAAATTGGCTCCGTCCTATGCGTTTAATGGCAACCCATGTCATCAGGGGACAGTGAATACCTTGGCTGAATATTATTGGCTCTGTAAGGTGACAGCTACCTGGCAGGCTCGTTTGGGTAGGTTCGGACTAGGATTCGAACACACTTGAGCTCATCCCTAATCAGGAGCATGCTTGCTTTGGGCCAATGACTCAAAAACCAAGACAGCCAAACAATTAGTATTTTAAAAGGAGATTATCAATGACAAGCCAGGTGTTTTTCTAGGGACAATTCTTGATAGTCTGTAGATGTCCTTTTTTGTGCATTTCACTGGCCAATTAGTAGAGAAAACTGACAAGATCTTCCCACATATCACTGGAAAGTAAACTCTTTAAGCATCCTAAGTGCAGTTTGTCTTTATGTCATGCATCTCCTGTCACATCCCTGATGTCTCTTTTATTTGCACAAACACAAACTGATACCTTTGTGGAGAGACTGCTGACAAACCGAGGTCTGGTATCAAACAAAGCCCGGTGCACATAGACATGGCCATGCTTTGATCATGTTCTGAGCTGCTTCTTCGTGTTGCCTTGCCAGATAGAAAGGGTCTTGTCAACTAGTGAAAGCAGCTTTACTCTGTCATGAAACTGGGTATTAGCACTGACCAAATGAGACCCAGCATAAATATATATATAAAAACTCATCAATTATCCTCAGTGTAGACATATTGCTGCTTTTGCTGCCATTTTAAAAACAGGCCCATTTTTTTTTTTTTTTTTTATATTTCACCTTTTAGAAATTCTTCTTAGTAAATAATCAGATATTTTAGTGATTTCTTAGTTTGAGTTGAAATAGAAACCAGGGTCAAACTTGTTATTTAATTTTTGGCTAGAGTGGGGAAAGGTCAAAAACATTAACTGTTGTTTTAGTATCTTTTGTCGTTGGGAGGTTGTTCTTCAGTGCAGAGGATTCCAGCACAGGATAAGTGAATATGCAAACAAAAGGAAGGGTTATATCACGATCAGGGGTCAGGCTCGGAGTCCAGTTGCTATAGCAGTAGCGGGACTACCATTGACCAGCAGGATAGGTACACAGGTAGTCACCCTGGCGGATGAAGCAGGCTCACCTGAGGTGTGGAGTCTAAGTACTAACCAGTGTTCACCAGAGCTCCTTATGGTGGACATGGATTTTGCTGTGTGTTAGTACCAGGTCATGGTCCTCAGGATCGCCCCACCAGGAGGTAAGGATCAAACAAAAGCATATTCAGTAAACAAGCCAAAGGTCAGTAACGAGTAGTTGCAGGTTGGGATCAGGCAGAAGCGTAGTCGAGGAACAAGCCAAGGGTCGATAACGTGTAATAGCAAAATTTGGATGGCTTAAATCAGGACGTTCATGGGAGAAGAAAATAATTCAAGATACAGCAGAAGTCAAGGCACAACACAGGGTTGTCCAATGGATCAGAGAGGGTGCTGTCCAGCATCTCAGGTAACTCAGCAAGAAGAGTCATTGCCAGACTCAGCAGAGGTCCTGGGTTCAAGACCGCACTGTAAAGCATGGAGGGAAGAATCAACTGGTTTTTCAGGTTAAGGTTAACTTTAATGTGAGGGTTACAGGTTGGGTTGGTGTACTAGTTTATATTAAGGTTATAGGGAGGGTTAATGTTAAGTGGAATATAAAGTTTGGGGTTTATAGGTTGAGTTTGTACTGGAAAGGTTTTGTGTGCATGTTTGTATTAGAGGGAGTGTTAATGCTACGTAAAGGATTAATGTTAGGGTTACTGGAAATTTAAGTTGCTACAACTGCTAGCAATAATAATTTTGTTATCCTGGCACCCACAGCCCCCCACCCCTCCACTTGCCGGGAGAACACAATAGCTCAGTGGGAGGGATTCCTCCATCAACACTGACAATGTTGACGGGGAACCCAGCATAGCATCATCTAGGGCCAGTTTTAGTGCTAAAGTTGCAGGCAGGTTGAGTGTGATAGTTGGGGTTACAGGCAGGAGTTAAGTCAAAGGTTCAGGAAAGTGGAGTGTGATGGTTGGGGTTACAGGGAGGGCTAGTGGGAGGGATGTAGAAAGGGTTAGTGTAATGATTGTGGTTAGATGGAGGGACAGTGTTAGGGTTATGAGAAAGTCAAGTTTAATACACAACATGGCATCTGCTTTTTGTTAGCCAGGAAAATGTATTTTGTGCCCCTCTCTTAAACAGTTCCACTTTGTTACTGGGTCCTGCCTTTTCAGAAGTATCCGGGACCACTGCAACTTCCCTTCAATTGTTCAGAGAGGCTCTTCAGTGACCAGTAAGAGCCCTCATATTGGAAAGGTGGATAACAGTTAGTGGATCAAAGTCAGGGAAAGTAAGGTCCCAGTAACAAACTGAAACGAAATAAGAGAAGAGCACAGGGGAGGCTTTTCTGACCAAAAAGGCATGTCTGCTCTCAGGCATGTCTTTTACTGTTAAAATTTCAAAGTACAGTACAAGTTTACTTCAAGCAAATACACTGGCAATCCCTAACTCAGTATCCACAGAATATAGGCTAGTAAGGAATTGCAATATGGTTTACTTATAATCTTATATATTTCATCTGACATGAGGGACATTGTTTTTTACCTCCACAATTTGGTGATATTTATTCTTACCGGAATTCTTTTTCTTTTTTTTTATTAGGATCTATCATCTTATATGCAATTGCATTTTTGTGTTATGCACAGGCCACTTCGATATCATCATAATTTAAAACAATTGCGCAATACACAAGTCCGATATCTTCTCCTGATTGAAGTGGATGAAAGGGTGTTTTGACAATGCTGTCCACACCAGAGACCAGCCGCACAATTGGAACAAACAGAATCCATCTTGCTTTGATGTTTGCTGCTATTTGACATCTTTTAGGGGTTGCTCTGACAACGTCATTAAAGTTTCATGGCGAGGAGCCTAAGTACAGGGACATCTTTGAAAGGTCCAGACCTACTAAGTCTGCTCGGATCAGCGGCTCTCAGTGATGTGCCTGGCCTACAGGGACAAAAAAGCAGAACGTATATAAATAAAAATCTCTATACTATGTTTAAGTCTCTCATGTCTGGATTTCTTTTATTCTTGTGTCACATAACGCTCACATATTTTCTCTGTCCTTAACAAGTAAGGTACACTATGGTGAGGTGCAATTAAGCTGTTTGTCCTTCTCAGCTTATTAAAGTAGACCTAATCCCAAAGGTTGACCTAAAGTGACTCTTTCTCCATAATCAATGTGACAGTAAAATAGTTCCTTTCAAAGAAAATTGTAAATACTTACACCCCTTACTGTGTACGCCACAAGTATGGCTTAGGATCCACCATGGACCAGAAATTCCATATTTCCTCTCTGTGTCCACCATTGATTTACTCACCTTGTCTTTGCTGAAAAGAAGGGTCAACCAATTTGAACTCTAGTTCTCTTTAACCAAAATTTCTCTGTCAAATAGTTCTGGTTTCGGAAAGAGAGTGGAGCGACTAGCAATAGTCTCTTGTGCCTGGATTTCTTTTATTTTTGTGTCACATAACCCTCACATATTTTCTCTGTCTTTAACAAGTAAGGTACACTATGCTGAGGCGCAATTAGGCAGTTTGTCCTTCTGAGCTTATTAAAGTAGACCTAATCTCAAAGGTTGACCTATAGTGACTCTTTCTCCATAATCAATGTGACAATAAAATAGTTGCTTGCAAAGAAAATTGTAAATACCAACATCCCCTACTGTGTACACCACACGTATGGCTTAGGATCCACCATGGACCAGAATTACCATATTAACTCTCTGTGCCCACCATTGATTTACTCACATTGTCTTTGCTGAAAAGAAGGGTCAACTAATTTGAACTCTAGTTCTCTTTAACCAAAATTTCTCCATCAAATAGTTCTGGTTTCGGAAAGAGAGTGGAGCGACTAGCAATAGTCTCTTGTGCCTGGATTTCTTTTATTCTTGTGTCACATAATGCTCACATATTTTCTCTGTCCTTAACAAGTAAGGTGAGGCTATACACTATGCTGAGGTGCAATTAGGCAGTTTGTCCTTCTGAGCTTATTAAAGTAGACCTAATCTCAAAAGTTGACCTATAGTGACTCTTTCTCCATAATCAATGTGACAATAAAATAGTTGCTTGCAAAGAAAATTGTAAATACCAACATCCCCTACTGTGTACACCACGCGTTATGGCTTAGGATCCACCATGGACCAGAATTTCCATATTTCCTCTCTGTGTCCACCATTGATTTACTCACATTGTCTTTGCTGAAAAGAAGGGTCAACCAATTTGAACTCTAGTTCTCTTTAACAAAAATTTCTCCGTCAAATAGTTCTGGTTTCAGAAAGAGAGTGAAACGACTAGCAAAAGTTTAATTTTGTTTTTATTCCTTTTTTATAAAGATGAGATTTTTGTATTCTAATACTAGTTTACAATTACAGATATAATTTTTAATTAAGCTCCTGATGATCGGAAGGAGAGCCATGAAACGTGTAGAGCTCACAGTTATGAAGACATACCTTTCGGAGACTGACCAAGCGTTGGTCATGATATAGAATTTTTATTTATAAATATTTATTTATTTTTACAATATGGAATGTACTTTTATATATGGAACTTATCTACGTTATGTCAAGTCTTCTAATTGTGTATGTTTATATTTTATTTGTGTTTTATACAACTGTCAATTATGAAATATCCAATAAATGATTAATTACTATTTTGGGATTTCACATATCGTGTAGTGTCTGACCTCATACAAAGTCCCATGACCTATGTTTTCCTCTTTTGTATGTTTAAATTTCTGCCCTTGTTTGGTAATAGAAAAGTTTAAAGATTACCCTTGGTGCTATGGTTGGTGAATCCCGTGAGATGCTTCAAAAAAACCACACTAGGCAGACCTTAGTTTTGATGTTGCCCTTTCTTGAGGTTGTTAGCCTAATTTGTTTTATTTAATTTTTCATGAACAGACAGCAATAGTCCATACAGCAGATATATGTAAATGGGCCTCAACCAGCGTTATTGCACTTTCAGATGCAGAAAAACATAATCTGCACTTCCAGCATTCAAAATGTAGGCAGCTTGCCCATAGCACCATATCCAAAATCATAACAATAACCCCAAGGCTTTCTCTCAGGGAAATTTTACTTTGCTCCTAGAGAAAAACAATGTTTTTTCCTTGAAAAGCTGCCACCACAAGATGTTGCTCTGTAGAGTACCATGCTCTGGTTTCTTTAAAATTTGCATAATTTTGAGAGACAATTTCAAGACAGTTGCCTATATCAAGAACAATAAAGTGGTTAAATAATTGCCCTTGATTACTTCACTTTCCTTTTAGACACAGCACCCTTTCTCAACCAAAATTATCCTTGTAAGGTAAGTGTCTTCAGCAGTCATTAGAGAGCATCATGGGGCAAATCTGGACACCTTCTATGATCATCCCAATGCTTCTCTCAAAACACTTTGAAAACCCTTGATTTCAAATGCCATTGTCTGCACAAAGCCTGGAGGGTGACATTTTGCTCTGTCATAAGCTGTAGCGTTTAGTGACATTGTCTTCCTGTTGTATATTAGAGCTCAACAACACGCACAAACAAGAAAACCCACATTGGATGTTGTCACTCGAAAGCTTTTTTTTCAGTGACAAACAGAGAAAAACAAAAGAAAGCTTAGGTGTGAAGCTTTGAGGAAGGTAAGTGATGTGTGAGTCGCATGTAAAAGGAATGTTTTAGTATGTATTTTCTTTTTTTGTATTATAATGGTCAAGAATAAAAAGTACAACTTTAATAAATATCTTTTTCTATATTTTTTTTAGTTTTGGTATGACATTTTCTGCGCTCCTTTTGTGTAACAAGCTATCCTTAGGGGTTTTGTTGAAAAAACAATTTTTTTGCAGAGCTCAATAGCTCAAGATAAAATTTACACAAACAATTGAATTCCTCTCCCTCACTTTGCCTGCTGTGTTCAGATTGGCCAATTGGGAAAAAATACATATCTTTCATCATATATATATATATATATATACATATATATATATATATATATATATATATATATATATATATATATATATATATATATAGACATTAGATGGTGGTTGGACGTATATCTGTGGCTTCTGGTGGGGTGCTAAACATGTGGGACCATTCCTGCCATGCCCTGTGAAGCAGATTGGAAGAAGGTGCACTGAAAACACCTGCAGGGATGGGTACCAGTGGAGCGATAGATAGCACTGGGACCAGGTTTTCTAGCACATCCAAATACTTCTCCTGTGGACAAACCTCAGTGTCTGCAGGTACTTCCTAGAAACAAGATTGTGACCTGATCTGCTTTTTTCCTGGAGGTACCCTATATATGAATTCTAGGTATGGATATTTTATACATAGTAACATTTGATCAGATTGGACCATTGTCACTATCTATATGCCTAACCTGGCCAATGCCCCTGCAAAGCATTCTCTAAACAGCGCCTGTGCTGAGCAACCGACCTCCTGTGTTCAGGATGCAACAAGCCAGCCATTCAGCATGGCACCTGGAAGCAAATGAAGAAGTGTCTACTTCAGTGACTTCCAGCTTCCAAGGGCATAGACCAGATATGGTATATATATATATATATATATATATATATATACACAGCAATAACATTGGTCGAAGCTGGACTATGTGACTATGTATAAAATATCCATACCTGGAATTCCTCTATAATACTGCATCTGCACTCTTTGACTCTTTATATATTTAGCTAAAGGGGCATTGGTTAAATGTCTGAAAGCTGAAATCATATTTTGTTAATCATATATTTTTTATCGTCTAAAAGAAATATACTATCATTCCTTTAGAAAAGTTATTTAATGATGGTAACAAAAATAATTTCCGACTTAGACTCTCCAGGAACATTGTTAAATATACATAAGGGAGCTGCATTAAAGTGGTTGTTAAGCCACTTGTATGACTTTTTATAATCCTCTTTGGTTTCTAATCCTGTGTGCCTCTGACTATGTGTTTTATAAAAAAAAAATGCTGTGAATACCTTATTTCAGTCTGCTGCTAGGCGATCATGTGACTGGCTGACTCTCTCTTCTCCCCGTCTGACAGCTGCAGGGTGCAGGGCCGAGATTCCCCTGCTGACGTCATTTGGGAGGAGAAGAGGCATGGGCGTCCGCAAAACTTTTTTCAGAGGGGGGCATCATTTTAAGGTCACCCATGCTCCACCCATTTTCAACAATGTCATGAAGGGGAGGGGTTTAGTTATTATACTTATTTTGAGTATTTATTTTTAAAGAGCAAACAGCAGCAAAATTTGATCCTTTTCCCTTAAAGCATGTTATACAGCACTTTGCTTTCCTGTGTAATTTGGCCCCTTCTATAACCTAAAATACCTGGCTGATCCTGCCTGGCTATGTCCTCCCCTCTGTAAACTGACTACGGTATACCATGGCTGTTGACCCCTGACACTGTGGTCAGTTTACGTGTCTCTGTCATCTGCAGCCCTCCTGTCCTCCTCTGTCCTCTCTCCCCACTCTCTCCCTGCCTGTTTGCTTCTGTGTAAGTGCCCCCCCCCCACCTCTTCTCCTGCTGCTGTAGTTTCATTTAAAGTTTCAAATCCTGTCTACAGTCTGCTTAATAACCCTGTGTGCCCCTGTGTCTGTGTTTTATAAAAATAAGCCATTCTTTACAAGTTTTCAGAGCGCAATTCTTCGCTCACGTGACCCGCCGCCTCTCTCCTCCTCTCCCCCTCCCGACTGACATCAGTGAGGAATCCTCGGCCTTTTCCGCTGCAGGCATCTGTCAGACAGAGGGAGGAGAGAGCCGACGGGTCACATGAGCGGTACTCGGACCTCTGAAAACTGGTAAAGAGCGGATTATTTTTTTTAAAACACATACGCAGACACACGGACACACAGGATTATTAGGCAGACAAGACAGGATGATATAAAGTGGCTTAACAACCACTTGAAAGGTGAAGTTGTGATTCCAGGGGGGGGGGGGCATTTGACCCCCCCCCCTTGTCCCTACCTGCGGACGCCCATGAGAAGAGAGGAGAGAGAGAGAGCCGGCCGGTCACATGATCGCAAAGTAGCATACTGAAATAAGGTATTCACAGCATTTTTTTTATAAAACACATAGACAGAGGCACACAGGCTTAGAAAACAAAGAAGATTACATAACATATTAACAGTTATTTCAGCTGCAGCAGGAGGGGGGGCTGACATGGAGCTGACAGGCAGAGAGGGGAGGGGGGAGGAGGACAGAGGAGGACACAGGAGAGCAGAGAGCAGGGCTGTGGCTGATGGAGAAACGTACACTGACCACGGTGTCAGGGCTCAGCAGCTACTATACACTGTTGTCAGTCTGCGGGGGGAGGGTAGAAACCGGCAAGATCAGCCAGGTTTTTTAGGTGATAGAAGGGGCCAAATTACACAGCACAAGCACTGTGCTGTTATTTATGCTTTAAGGGAACAGGATCCATTTTTTTTTTAGGGTAACAAATGCTTTAATGTTAAAAGATTTGTATTTTCCTATCCAGTCCTGAGCTGTACACAGCCCTGAGAGGCAGCATAGCCAGGTTGGTGACCTGACTTTTCTCTCCTGAACAATTTGACAGACATGCATGGGTGGATGTGTGAACGCATATCCTGAACACACACTGTCTGCATAGGCGTGCGCACAGGGTGTGCCGGTGTGCCAGGGCACACCCTAATCACTCCATGCGCATTAGCATTATAGCTCTGTGTGGTGGCAAGAAGGTGGGAAAGATCTCCATCTTACTCTGCCATAAGAGAAGTGTTTACACACTTATCTGTCACTGTGCCAGCGGGGAGATCAAAGTGTCAAGGTCACATATATTTAGACACACACACGTGTTTGAGCTTTAGGGTGCACACCCTAATCCAATAGGCTGTGCACACCTATGACTGTCTGCGTTTAGGGCCGCACACCTGCCCCTACGTGCCTGTCAAAATAGTATAGGGGACTGGGTTCTCACGGAGCATTAGTCTCCAAACTGTGGCCTGGGGGCCAGGTATGGCCTTTTACTTGCCTTTATCCGGCTCTTGGGGCACTATTTCTCCCACTGATTTCAATGATGGAGTACCATTCCCACCAATGACAATAACAATGGGGCACTATTCCTGCCGCTGACATCAACAATGGGCACTATTCCTCCAACTAATACCAACAATGGGGCACCATTCCTCCAACTGATACCAACAATGGGGCACTATGCCTCCAACTGATACCAACAATGTGGCACCATTATTTCAACTGATACCAACAATGGTGCACCATTTCCCCAACTGATACCAACAATGGGGCACCATTCCTCCAACTGATACCAACAATAGGGCGCTGTTCCTCCAACTGATACCAACAATACGGCGCTGTTCCTCCAACTGATACCAACAACAGGGTACTATTAATCCAACTAATACCAACAACGGGGCACCCTTCCTCCAACTGATACCAACAAGGAGGCACTATTCCTCCAACTGATACCAACAATAGGGGAACTATTCCTCCAACTGATACCAACGATGGGGCGCCATTCCTCCAACTGATACCAACAATGGGGTACTATTCCTCCAACTAATACCAACAATGGGGCACTATTCCTCCAACTGATACCAACACATGGGCACTTTTCCTCCAACTGATACCAACAATGGGGCACAATTCCCCCATTAAGATTACCCATTAAGACCAATGATGGGGCATTGCTTACTTCTACTGCATTTTCTACTCCCACCAGCCACAGTCCAGCCCCCCTAAAGTCTGAAAGACAGTAAACTGGCCCTTTGTTTAGAAAGTTTTGAGACTCCTGCTATAGAGTATTATATGGTCCAATATATAATATAATAGATCGTTATAATGGTCTATTCATGCTGTATGGACAATGGTGCCTAAAGCCAGGTCACCCTCTGTCTTCAACCTATCACTGGACAGTGAAACAGCAAACAAATAATAAACTCATTCCCTCTGCCTTCTCCTGTAGTTCCCTGCCAAAAATGGTGCATGCAGCATTGCCTAATTGGTTCCTAGTTTCTCCCCTTCCTTGCTCAGACTTAGTCTTGTTTTACAGAGGATTATTTTAGGATGACACCAAAACAGATTCAGGTACTTACACTAGCTGCCATTAAAAATACATTTAAGATAATTGGATTTTTAAATACAATACATGACTGCATTAATTGGCGTTTCCTAATATCTTCCTATAGTTCAGCTTTAATGTCCTTGTCTGGTACATACTGTATAATACAAAGTTCACGTGGGAAGGAGAGGCACAGTGTCAGTTCTGCTAGTCAGCAAGAAGCCATCCGCTTGACTGGCTGGATCGCACATATTCTTCTGTGCCCTCGCTCTTCCAGGCTTCTATTGATCATAGATGTTATTACAGCAATTTGTGTATCCTAGCAAGACACTGTGTGAGGTCTGAAAGCCTGGTGATTATACTAGGAAATAGACTGGGGAGGAAAAAAACTAGGTAAAGAATTGGCTACTGTATAATTTACCTTGAGGAAGGTCATTGAAGATCGACAGATAAGCGGCACATCACGTACCATGAAAGTACAGCACCTCACGGCTAGTCTTCAGACAGTCGGGGTCTAACAGAACAGAATCCATTTTATTCAATTTAGAGGAGCGACGTGACAGGTTGTATGATCAGAGGCCAGGAAAACACATCTGCGTCGTCTTCTTAGTGCGCTACGTGGCTTTTATGACTTGGGGACTGAATGCGCTTTTTATTCATGTGATATTAATGTTTTCACAAGTAAAACGCTAAAATAGCCTGGCTGTTTATAATAGCTAAACGCTTAAGAAGGCCTATTGGCTGGCACAGTGTGATTTATGTTCGCTGTCGCCGGTCTGATCTATGGCGTGTTGAAAGATAATACTACGCAGCAGTGAAAACTTACGGTGTTAATTAACATTGCAAAATAAGACTATTTACATACCTGAACGGCAGGAGATAAAGAAGCCTGCCAATCAATGATGACGTGGCAGGTACTGCAAGATGATGTCATTCAGGTGTTCATTATTAGTTCATTGCACATATGCACTAGACACTGGCACATTGTAAAGTCCAATGCCAGATTCCCCACCTCTCCTCCCATTTGACCCTATTTATACATACACTATACTATCAAAAGTATTGGGACTCAATATTGAGTTGGCCCATCCTTTGCAGCTATACCAGCTTCAACTCTTCTGGGAAGGCTGTCCACAAGGTTTAGGAGTGTGTCTATGGGAATGTTTGACCATTTTTTCAGAAGCGCATTTGTGAGGTCAGGCACTCATGTTGGACGAGAAGGCCTGGCTCACAGTCTCCCAGTCTAATTAATCTCAAAGGTGTTCTATATCGTTAAAGACTCTGTGCAGGCCAATTAATTTCCCCCAAACTCGCTCATCCATGTCTTTATGGACCTTGCTTTGTGTACTGGTGCGCAGGGATGTTGGAACAGGAAGGGCCAATCCCAAACTATTCCCACAAAGTTGGGAGCATAAAATTGTCTAAAATGCCTTGGTATGCTAATATCTTAAGAGTTCCCTTCACTGGAACTAAGGGGCCAAGCCTAACCCATGAAAAACAACCCCACACCATAATCCCCTCTCCACCAAATGATTTGGAAGAATGGTCAAACATTCCCATAGACACACTCCTAAACTTTGTGGACAGCCTTCCTAAAAGAGTTGAAGCTGTTGTAGCTGCAAATAGTGGGCCAAACTCAATACTGAACCATACGGACTAAGACTGGGATGCCATTAAAGTTCATGTTAGTGTAAAGGCAGGTATCCCAATACTTTTGGTAATATAGTGTGCCTGCGTAGAAAGGCCTTCACACCTGTAGGTGGCCTAGTGCCATTATTGCATGGGAAGGGAAGTCTCTTAAGGGAATTGGTCCCTTAGAGCCCTGGTCCTCAACCCTGGTCCTCAGGTCCCACTAACAGGCCAGGTTTGCAAGATAACTGAAATACATCACAGGTTATATCATTTGCTGCTCAGTGATTGCAGTATTCTAGTCTGCATCTCCCCAAGGTAATACTTAAAATCTGGCCTGTTAGTGGGCCCTGAGGACCGGAGTTGAGGACCACTGCCTTAGAGCAACGGTCCCCTTGGCACCAGGGATCGGCCTCACAGAAGACAACCTCTTCACGTACCAGGGTGGGAGTTGGGCAATTGGTTTGCAGCCTGTCACCTCACCTGCCATATTTATTTTTTAATCTTTATTTGTATCTGTGACTGACTACATGAGCTCAATGTATTATGTTTATTATGAGAAAATTATTATTATGAGAAAAATGATTATTATTAGAAAAAAATATTTTTAAAATCTTTATTTTTATCTGTTTGAATGATCACACGAGCTCTATTTAAAAAGGAACAGTTTGGAAAACTTTGATCCCCCCACTCTTTTCTTGCTGTCTGGGGCTGCAACAGGTAGATGGGCAGAACTTAAAGCCCCTTCCCTCTATGCGATTTTGACCTGCGATTTTCACGTGTTTCTGTGTGTCACATAGGGCAGCCTATGCGCATTTGTCGTCCGAAAGCCCCTGCTCCTTTTCAGACAAAAAGCTTAATGTGATTTGTGAATGCCACCTGACAATCGTGTCAGAATTGCATCACCTTTGGGGTGCCATTGAAGACTAGTGGCACCCAAAAACGTGCGATGCATTATGCTGCGTTTGCCAAACAATTTGGGATTGTAGGCAGAATCACAGTGGTTCTGCCCATGATCCCATACCATGAGATGTGAACAGGCCCTTTACATGAAACACTAGGTGCATAGTCTATATATTATTTCTCACCCAGAAGGTGGAGCTCTGGGCTTTTTCACATGTTTGCTAGACTACACTTAACTGCTTTGCTAAATAGAAATCCAGTTCCTTACAGAACCCAATAGCTAAAGCTGAAATGTTTATCTGCCAAAGGAGCTGCATCTATAACCATCCGGTTGGGAGATTGTCACAGCTCTGCCACATAGCATTAAGACAAGTACACACTATACGGAGATATGATTTTTTCTTATTTCATGTCTGAGGTTTACAACCACTTGGATATCTTTTACATTTGCCTGGAGAACAATTATTATTGTAGTTTGCTGGAAATGGTCAATGCCCCTTACTATCCCAATATACCTTTGTAGGTTAGAACATGGCAACGTTTAGATCTCAGACTTGATATTTAGTACATGGAACTCTCTAACTGTATAGAAGGCGGCTGGAAGGTGTCAGATTAGTTAGCTAATATCAAGACTTACTGCTGACCTGACTTAGGAGAGAAGACCATTGATCCTGGATAATCAAGATCTCATTAGCTGAACTCTGTTCATCACAAAGTACAAATAATGATTATTGAAAGGTGATAAATCTGCTGACAGCCAATCATTTAGCAGCTGAAGAGGAAATCAAGTTAAAAAAAAAAAAAACAATTATAAGAAGCATCAATTAGATGTAAAACCTTTTCTTTTTCTGTACAGAAAATCAATTCTTTCAGGGTTCTATCTTGTACAATGTTGATGTTTTACACTTAAAGCCCATTACCGTATTATTTTAAAACTATATTCTAGCTTAAAAAAAATTATAATAATAATATTAAACAAATATATAAATCTTTAGATACAGTATCTCACAAAAGTGAGTACACCCCTCACATTTTTGTAAGTATTTTATCATATCTTTTCATGTGACAACACTGAAGAAATTACACTTCGCTACAATGTAAAGTAGTGAGTGTACAGATTGTATAACAGTGTAAATTTGCTGTCCCCTCAAAAAAACTCAACACACAGCCATTCATTTCTAAACCACTGGTAACAAAAGTGAGTACACCCCTAAGTCAAAATGTCCAAATTAGCCATTTTCCCTCCCCGTTGTCATGTGACTCGTTAGTGTTACAAGGTCACAGGTGTCAATGGGGAGCAAGTTTGGTTAATGTGGTGTTATCGCTCTCACTCTTTCATACTGGTCACTGGAAGTTCAACATTGGACCTTATGGCAAAGAACTCTCTGAGGATCTGAAAAAAAGAATTGTTGCTCTACATAAAGATGGCCTAGGCTATAAGAAGATTGCCAAGACCCTAAAACTGAGCTGCAGCATGGTGGCCAAGACCATACAGTGGTTTAACAGGACAGGTTCCACTCAGAACAGGCCTTGCCATGGTCGACCAAATAGGTTGAGTACACTTGCTCAGCGTCATATCAAGAGGTTGTCTTTGGGAAATAAATATATGAGTGCTGCCAGCACTGCTGCAGAGGTTGAAGGGGTGGCGAATCAGCCTGTCAGTGCTCAGACCATACGCCGCACACTGCATCAAATTGGTATGCATGGTTGTCTTTCCAGAAGGAAGCCCCTTCCAAAAATTATGCACAAGAAAGCCCGCAAACAGTTTGCTGAACTAAGGACATGGATTACTGGGACCATGTCCTGTGGTCTGATGAGACCAGGATAAATGTATTTGGTTCCGATTGTGTCAAGCGTGTGTGCTGGAAACCAGGTGAAGAGTACAAGTGTGTCTTGCCTACAGTCAATCATGGTGGTGGGAGTGTCATGGTCTGGGGCTGCATGAGGGCTGCCGGCACTGGAGAGCTACAGTTCATTGAGGGAACCATGAATGTCAACATGTACTGTGACATACTGAAGCAGAGTATGATCGCCTCCCTTCAGAGACTGGGCCACAGGGCAGTATTCCAACATGATAACGACCCCAAAAACACCTTCAAGATGACCACTGCCTTATTAAGAAGCTGAGGGTAAAGGTAATGGACTGGCTAAGCATGTCTCCAGACCTAAACCTTATTGAGCATCTGTGGGGCATCCTCAAATGCAAGGTGGAGGACCGCAAGGTCTCATGGAGGAGTGGAAGAGGACTCCAGTGGCAACCTGTGAAGCTCTGGTGAACTCCATGCCCAAGAGGGTTAAGGCAGTGCTGGAAAATAATGGCGGCCACACAAAATCTTGACACTTTGGGCCCAATTTTGATATTTTTACTCACTTTTGTTGCCAGGGTTTAGACATTAATGGCTGTGTGTTGAGTTATTTTGAGGGGACAGCAAATTTACACTGTTATACAAGCTGTACACTCACTACTTTACATTGTAGCAAAGATACAGTATATACAGTATATATAAACACACACACACACAGTACTCAGCTTAAATGAGTACACCCCTTTTGAAAAGTAAGATTTTAATCAATATATATAAATGTACACTATATATATATATATATATATATATATATATATATATATATATATATACACATTAGCTTTGCGATACTCACTTTCTCTCTGGCAATGTCCCCTACTGATCTGTGATCCTCCTCAGGGCTGGTTTACACGCTGCAAGTTCCTCTGCGATTCAAATGCAATCTGGGTGCAGTGCGATTTCAGCCCATTCATTTGAATGGCCTTAAAACATGCCAGCGGCACCAAAAGGAGCGCATTCACTATTTTAAAAGACACACAGCAACCGGGTTGCATGGTACTTCTGTACCATGTGATCCGGTGCAAGCAAACACACTGCATTTGGGCTGTCGCTAAAGTGGTTGTTAACCCTTCCATATACCTAGTGAAGTGACTACTCTCAGAGATGAAAGAAATCCTCCTACATATGTCATATCTGTCTATCTGCAGTCTTCTCTTCTCTACATCCGTCCAGAATGTATCAACCTTTCTAAGCTGTCAGAAAAAGGGGGTGGAAAGCTGAAAGTACACTCTGCAGAGCTAAGTGAGTAGAGCTCTGATAGCTGATTGGCTGGAAGGGATATACCCCCTTTACACAGCACACAGGGAAAGAGCTGAGGCTGCCAGTCAGCTGTAGGTCCCTACCCTATCACCTTTTGTTTTTGTTTCAGTGAAACCTGTCAGAAGTGATTCATGCTGATAGCAGAGGGACCAAGCATCAGAAAGAGATGACACTTAGTACTCTGGATTGAGACAAGTACACACTATAGAGGGATATGCTTTGCTCATATTTCATGTCTGTGGTTTACAACCACTTTAAGGTAAAGTGGTTGAATAAGGTTAAGTTTTTTACTTTCATGCATTCTATGCATATAGGTAAATAAATCTTCAGTATGCAGTTCCCCATGGAGCCCCACCTAATACTTACCCAATCTTGATCCAGTGATGTGCATGAGAGCAGCTGCTCTCCCGGATCTCTGCCTCCTTTTTGGCTGAGAGACAGCAGCGGTAGCCATTGATATTTTTAGCTATCTATAAGGGGGGAATTCTTCCCAAAGACCACAAGTGTAAGGAGCATTCTTCCCACTGAACATCACGCTAATGTATAACGAGCTTTAGATATAGTCATTTTTTAGCAGGGGTTCCCGGAGACCCAAAAGTTATTTTAAGGGTTCTTTTGTGTTGTAAAGTTTGAAAAATGGCTGGGCTAGATGATGTTAGATGTCCTCCAGCCAGAAAAGAGGCTCTATCTGACTTGCTGCAGCTTTTAATGCACACTGAGTAGTTCACAGTGTGCGGTCAAATCCGGATAAGCTATTAGTACAATAGAGGAGCCTGAACAGCTGTGCAAGACTGAAGGGAAGGCTGAACATGCCTCAGCAAAGGGCTGCCTGAAACTGACAGCGAATGCTGAGACTTGTAGTTCCACAGAAGAATAACCATTCGTCAGAGCCTAGTGAGAGAGAAAAGTGTAAAAAAGGTAAAGCGTAATGGCTGGAGAGCCGGAGCATTCATTGCCCCTCTGATGAGGTGACTAATTCACATTACTATTAAGGAGTTTTGCCTTAGCGAGGCGGCATGCATGCTCCTCGGCTACGGTTTGTGATTTATCC
The DNA here is from genome assembly GCF_965119305.1 of Pelophylax lessonae. Classification (NCBI taxonomy): domain Eukaryota; kingdom Metazoa; phylum Chordata; class Amphibia; order Anura; family Ranidae; genus Pelophylax; species Pelophylax lessonae. Next base: position 200,604,472 of record NC_138777.1, on the reverse strand, counting down.
TTTTGTAAAATCCAATTACACTGCAAGGGAACACAATGCAATCTATCAGCCGGGGCTCGGTGGGATAAACAAGCCACAGTCAATAGTGTTAGCAGCCATTATTAGAACAGGGCACCACATGACATTTCTCTGTACCGAGGAGGAAAGCAGGAGTTATGGAATCGGCAATTTTCATATGAATATACATGGAAAATCATTATGATGGAACTATATCATCCTCCGACTAGCAGATGATACTATGGCGGGGAATGCCTTCTCCCTTTTGTATGTTTCCTCGAGCTAAAACACACTGAAGATCAAAGAGAATGAGTGAAAAAAACGACAGGCTGATATATAAAAAATCGACCTGTATTTGGAGCTTTTGCCTATAGCAAAAGCTCCAAATAGTGTTTTGCTCTTCATACTCTAGGAAAATGGGATTTTTGACTTACCGTAAAATCCATTTCTCTGATGTTTATTGACGGGCACAGCTCCTGATTCTTCTTACCCATTGGGTTAAACTGCCCCCTACAGGAGTAGGACACTAGGCAGGAAAAAGCTTGACTACGCCTATGGGCAGTCCCAGAGGGTATACACCTACTGTCAGCTATATGCACTCAGTTTTGTTACAAGCAGTCTCAGAAGAAAGCCAACTCCACAGAGGGGTGGGTGCTGTGTCCATCAATGAACATTAGAGAAATGGGTTTTATGGTAAGTCAACAATCCCATTTTCTCTTTCGTTCATTGGCAGAAACAGCTTCTGACTCTTCTTAGCCATTGGGACATCCCAAAGCACTGTTAAACATGAGGGGTGGGAAAACATCAGAAAAAAATTCCCAAGGCTAACCATAGCCAACCAGGTAACATAGAGCTCAACCATAAACAATTGGAGCTCACCTGAAAAACAATACACACTCAAAGAGGACCAGGTCCTCTAAACAGCAAAACCTTGGGGCCAAAAGAAGCATCGGCAGATGCCAACACAACCACTTTACAAAAGACTTTGTAAAAGTGTGCACCGACGGCCAGGTGGCCGCCTTGCAAAACCTGCATCACTGACGCTTGAGGATGGGAAGTCCAGGAGACACTAAGCACCCTAGTAGAGTGCTCCTAAAAAGGGAAAGGAGAAACCTGACCCCTGATGCAATAGGCCTGAACCACCATCTGTCTGATCCATCTGGAAATGGTCGCAGAAAAAATGGACAACCCTTTGTGAGGTCCGTCCGTGGGTGCAAATAGGGAGTCTGACCTCCTAACAGGCTCCTTAGCTGCCAGGTACACCCTAATTGCCAGGACCACATCCAAGACATGCAAGGCAATTTCCTTCAGATGTTTAGGCCTGGGGCACAGGGAAGGCAACACAATGTCTTCATTCAAATGACAGTCAGAAACCACCTTAGGAAGGAATGATGGACAGAGGCAAAGCACCACCTTAACCTTGTGAAGTACCATAAGGTGAACAATAGGATAACGCCATCAGTGCTGACACCCTGCATGCAGAGATGATAGCCACCAAAGAAGGCCACCTTCTGGGGCAACATAAGCAGCGAAACAACCTGAATATTTTCAAAGAGAAGCTTCAGTAGAGCTGAAAACACCACATTAACATTCCAGGGTGGCAACGAAGCACGCACTGAAGGAACCGAATGTCAGACACCCTGAAGAAAAGGTACGCACCAGGGAGTGTGTGGCCAAAGGTCATTGAAAAAAACCCGCCAAAACCCAATACCTGGCCCTTGATGGTACTCAAGGCCAATTTTTGTTCAACCCCTAATTAATAGAAGGTTAAGATCCGATCCACAGAGAAGGAGAGTGGATGAACCCCAAGAGACTCACACCACACAATGTACGTCTTCAACATACAATGGTAGATCTTCCTAGAGGCAGATTTCCAAGCTTTTAACAGCGTAGGAATCACAGATTTAAACAAACCTACACCCTTCAACACCTGACGTTCAAAAGCCAAGCTGTTAAAGCCAGCAACTGTAAGGCACGATGGAAGATTGGTCCTTGGGACAGCAGATCCTCACTGAGAGGAAGTCCCCAAGGAGCATTGGCAACCAGCTGTACCAGATTGGCATACCAAAACCGGCGAGACCAGTCTGAAGCCACTAGAATGACCGGAATCCCTTCTGCCTGAATCCTGCACAGGAGTTTTGGCAGAGGTTTGAGAGGGCTGGAACGAATCAGTCAGACCACCTTAGAATGCCGGCTACTTACCGAGCCGCCAGGACACTTCTTGTTCCCCCTTGGTGATTGACATAGACCACGGCTGAGGCATTGTCCGAATGAATTAGTACCAGACAGTCCTGAAGAAGATTGTCCAATGAGCTAGACAAAGTCGCTGGGAGTTTCAGTACACTAAATTGGTGGTCTGAGTTCAGACCCCCTGAGCACATCTGTGCTGGGGACGCCTCCCCACCTGGACAAGCTGGCATCCGTGGAGACAACTGTCCAGTACAGGAGGAGAAGGATTTTTCCCAGTCAAAGTGCCAGAGCGCGAAGCCCCCTCTCGAGACCATGGATCCTTGACCAATTTCACCAGAATCTCTTTTGCAGAGATCTTGTATGGAACTGTCCAAGCAGACCGCCTCGAGGGTGGACACCATCAGGCCCAGCACGTGCATGCAAGCCTGGAGAGATGACCATCTGCTGAACAACAGAAGCTGAATTGACTCCTGCATTGTCTGGAGTTTTTCCCGAGGAAGAAACACTCTGGCTGAGGCCGAGTCCAAAGTCAGACCCAGATAGGCCATTTTTTGTGGACAGAACCAAAGTAGACTCCTGAATGTTCAGGATCTCACCGAACTCCCTCAGAGTTCGCAGAGCAATCTTTAGTAGTCCGTCAGAGCAGTCAGAGACTCCACTTGCAGAAGATCGTTCAGGTACACCAGTCCTGCGATCTCCCGCTGACTCAAAAAATGCCAGCATCGGGGGCCAACACTCCTGTGAAGACCCGAGGTGCGGAGGTGAGACCAAAGGTCAGCCCCACAAACTGATAATGCTCCTCATCCACGGCAAAACGGAGGAAGCACTGGCAACCAGCACATATTAGAATGTGCAGGTAGGCGTCTTTGATGTCGAAGATGAAATCCCCCTGATGTAGGGATGCCACTACCATGTGAACTGGCTCCATGCGGAACTTCTGTATTCACACAAAGCAGCTCAATGCCTTGAGGTCCAGAATTGGACATACCTTGCCTTCCTTCCTGGGAACTGTAAAGAGGTTTGAGTAAAAAAAACCCTTGAAAATGTTCTGAAGTCAGAACAGGAACAATCACCCCTTGAAATAACAAGTCTTGCACTGCCCCAAAGAGACCCCGTAAGTGATCCGGGGAAAAGTGCAGTTACGAAGGGAAAAAACCTTTCCGGAGGACAAGACTGAACTCGATCTCATAGACTGACCGAATAACTTTGTGGACCCACTTGACATGTACCAGGGAGGTCCATGGATCAAGAAACCAGCGAAGACGTCCTCCCACCTCAGATACAGATGAGGGCGCCCCTTCATGTAGAGGCAGCCTTGTCAGCAGGTCTGGAAGAGCCCACTCCTGGCTTGCCAGACCAGGCCCTCTTGGAACCTGACTTTTGATTCCTAATCTTGAGATCCTAAGAGACGAAGAGGCCACTTAGGAGCCGAGGAGAATGGCCCACATCTACGATGGGGCTCCTTGGTCTTGGTAACCTACGGAAGAAGAGTACTCTTCCTCCCGTGAGACCCTTAACGATGTCATCCAAGGAAGCTCCAAACAGGCGACCCCCTACAAGAGGGAGATCAGATAAGGCCTTCTTAGAAGTCTAGTCCACAGGCCAGCATTTCAGCTAGAAAATATGTGGAAGGACCACTGCTGATACAGACAGGCTAGACTCAAAGGAGCCACATCCAAAGAGGCATCACAGACAAACTGTAGCCCCTGGACCAAACGGTCCACCAGCCCTGCAAAGACAGGAGGAAACTATTCTCCCTCCAGGTCCCGGCGTAAAAGCTTAGCCCACTCGGTCAGAGTTTATGACACCAGGGCAATAGTAATTACCCGGCCTAATTGCTGAACCAGTCACAGCGCACATATGGTGGGCCAGAGGATCCGCCCTCTTATTAGCTAGACCTGTAAAGGTCAGGGACTCCTCAACCAGGATGAAGGTAACTCAATTTGACCTGGAAACCGACGAGTCCACTGCAGGTGGGACTGTCCACCTTTTACGCAGTAAATCCTCATAAGAATACCGCAAGAAAAAAACGCCTAGCAACCACTGCGTTTTGGACATCCTCGTGGCTAGAGGAGCAGAGGAATCATTCTCACTATCTGAGCACTTAGGGTGCGTGATTGCAGACCCAGTAGTGTCGCTATATACTGAGCTCACACTGAAAACATAACAATCAGGGGAGGCCGCACACTGCGATCCTGCAAAGGGGACACCCGCCAAGGATCCAAAAATGGACCACCTATTGGACTCTGCAAAAAACAAGGGGGTCGCCCTTCAAGCCCTCCATAGAGGCCATAAAAGGACATAGCCCCCTTAAAAGGGGGCTGCCAAAGGCAAGTGCCCCACACAATAATGACGGTAGGACTGTCATTAAAAATGAAGCGCCCCAAAGCTCCACTTCGTCCAAGGGAGGTGCCTAGCTGACCATGCGGCCTAAATTTTTTTGGGGGTCCAGCTGCAATTGCATGGATCCTTAGCCTGACAGATGCCCAAAGGAAGAGTGGGGGCTTCGGCTACACACATTGGAGCCACCGCCCCAACAGCAGTGCCCAAATTAGCCACATGGACGCAGGAGCACCCGGCTGCCAGCCCTAGTGGAGCCGATCACCCAGAGGCAGCAGACGGGGATCCCCAAGTGGGAAGCAGGGGCCGCCTCACAAAGGTTCCGACGAGAAGGCCGCAAACCCGTGGATGGTAAAAACACTTGCTCCCCCAGCCCAACAATTTCTGCATGGCAGGCAACCCTGCTCAACCCCCCCATTGTGCACCAGGAAAACCTGGTCAGCGGCCCGGTCAGCAGCAACTCCAACCAGCCATCCTTAACCACTTAAGCCCCGGAAGATTTTACCCCCTTCCTGACCAGGGGGTATTTTGCGATTCGGCACTGCGTGACTTTAACGGACAATTGCGCAGTCGTGCGATGCTGTACCTAAACAAATTCAACGTCCTTTTTTCCCACAAACAGAGCTTTCTTTTGGTTGTATTTGATCACCTGTGCGATTTTTTGATCATGCGCTATAAACAAAAAAAGAGCGTCAATTTTGCAAAAACAACAATATTTTTCACATTTTTTTATATGAAATTCCCCCCCCAAAAAATTTAAAAATCAAAATTTTTTAACATTTTCGGCCAATTTGTTTTATGCTATATATGTTTGGTAAAAAAAAATCGCAAAAAGCGTATTTTGATTGGTTTGCGCAAAAGTTATCGCGTTTACTAACAAAGGTAAAGATTTTTGTCATTTTTGTTGTTTTTTTTTTAACGCGTAATGGCGGCGATCTGCGATTTTTTTTGCTGTACTGCGACATTGGGCGAACAGATCGGACCCTTGACTGACATTTTTTACACTTTTAGGGTTACCAGTGACATTTCTACAGTAATCAGTGCTATACATATGCACTGTTACTGTAAAAATACACTGGTAGTGAAGGGGTTAACTTTATTTGAGAGGAAGGGGCTGTGTGTGTCCCTAGGGGCGTGATTCTTACTGTGATTGGCTGTGGCTTGAAGTGTAGGAACAATGATCAACGGTCCTACATAGTAGAACCGTATGATCACTGTTTCTACACAGGGGAGAATGACAGGCGGCCTGTTTACACTAGCCGCCTGCCTTTCTCCCGCTGTCACGGACGATCGTTAGTGAGCGGCGGACATCGGGTCCGCCGGTCACACGCGCGGGGGGGGTCCGTGACCACGCGGGAGCGCGCCTCCGGCTGCGCACGCTCGCTCCCCAGAGCCTCACAGGCTAGTGACGCTAGTGACGCGCTCGCCCGCTATTGGCTCACAAGCCAGTGACAGGCTAGTGATGTACCGGTACGTCACTTTGCCTGTGAGGGGCTGACCGCCGCAGTATATGTACTTGCGGCGGTCGGCAAGTGGTTAAGAGCATGTTGCAAAGCAAGCTCATCATCATCACTTCACCCTGGGTCTGGGGTGCCCAAACTTTCGATCCCCACTGTATAGTATTATCACTGATCAATGTATTAATGTCACTGGTGATGTTAGTGGCAGTTCAATTCCCCCCAGCATCAATTAGTGTAAGACTGTTCACCACACTATCGCAGTCCCATTATAATTTGAAGATCACCACCATTACTAGTATAGTAAAAAAAAAAAAATCTAAATTCCAGTAAATATACCATAGTTTGTAGACGCTATAACTTTCACCCAAACCAATCAATATACATATATTGGGATTTTTTTTTTTTTTTAATCAAAGACATTTAGCAGAATACACGTGGCCAAAATTTATAAAGAAATTTGCATTTTTTGTGTTGGATATATTTTGTAGCAGAAAGTAAAAAATATATGTTTTTTTTTTCCTTTTATATCCCAAAAAAAAAAAAAAACCCAGTGGTGATCAAAAATCAACAAATGAAAGCTCTATTTGTGTGAAAAATTATACAAATTTTGTTTGAGTACAGCGTTGCATGACACAATTACCAGTTCAAGTGGCACAGTGCTAAACAGCAAAAAAAAAGGCCTGGTCATGAAGAGGGTAAAATCTTCTGGAGCTCAAGTGGTTAAGGGCCCATTTACGCCAGATGCAGTGGGATGCATTTTTGACTGCACTCCAAATGCATAGACAGTCTAAAATCTAGTGATCGACCAATATCGGATTTTCGTTGCCGATACCAATATTTTGCCCATTGAATATCGGTATCGGCCGACATTGGCCGATATTTTTGTACATTTAAAATGTTTTATTTTTTTTATTTTTACACTTGACAGGTACTGTTGTGGAGGGATCTGGGGGTCTAAAAGACCCCAAACCCTTCCTCTGCACTTAAAAGCATTCAAAACAGCCAAGTTTGGCTGTTTTGAATGCTGTCATTTTTTTTAATCTGGCGCCGAATACGCGGAAGTGATGCCAAAATTTTTACATGGAGACCCGATCAGAGCCAAATGGGGCTTTGATCGGGTCTTCTCTTCGGTGGCCGTGCAGGTAGGATGCCCGGGTCCCACCGGCAGACCCAGGCGAGTCGCAGAAGGCGGCGGGAGGGGGGGACGTCCCCTCCCGCGCCTTGTAATGACAGCAGAGCGGCTTCTCAGCCGCATCGGTTATCATTACAAGGCAGTCAACCGTCGGCTATGGACGCCGGTACCGGGGTGATGCCTCTAGCTGCAGGCATCACTCCAGTACAGCACTTTCCTGAAATATCGGTAATATCGGTAACCTCAGGGGCCGATTCCGATATATCGGGGAAAGTGCAAATCGGCCCTCATTATATCGGCTTTGCCGATAATCGGTCAATCCCTACTAAAATCCTTATGAAAAAGCACCTAAACTGCGAATGCATGTTAAAAATGTGCAAATGCTGTAGCTGTTGACTAAAAGGACACATACACGATCCAGCACCATCCTCACCCAAACCAGTTCTTCAACGGTCTTTAGGTGCCCCTGCAGCCAGTCCAGTGGTCTGGGAATTTTAAAACCCACGCTCTTCTTTGTGCAGAGCTTCCGGTACAGATCAGAGTGATTCATTGTGCAGGCAATAAACAATCATAATTGCTCTGGGCCGTCCTGGAAGCCCTGCATTGAGAAAAAGGAGAAGAGCGGGGATTTCAAATCTGCAGATCAACTATTGAGGTACTGACAGCTTAGGATCACCAGGGCCCGGAGACTGGAGAGAATGTATAATGTTAGTTAACCTTTTTGATTTTTCTGTAAAGGTGAACTAACAATGAAATGTAAGTGTGCACCTCGTCTTCAAAAAAAAAAAAAATGAGGCACTTTAAGAGGAGAGAGAAGGATAGCATAGCCTCAGGAAGCACACACCCACTGCACATGTGGAACTTCTCTGGAATCTGACTGCATCGGATCAAACCGGACCCATACTAAGGTAATGTAAGTAGAATTTCTGTCTTTAGCTGCAGTATTTAATAACTAGCATTAGCAGTTCATAGGTGGATTTTACTTGTTGCCAGTGATTGCACTTATTTTGCATTTATTTTTAACATCTTGTCTGCATGACACCTTTAATTTATTTATAGATTCTCCTTTTGTCATAAAAATATAACAAGCTCTGCCATTAATTGCAAGGACATAATCTCCTTTGATTTTGAGCTATACGTCTCACCGAGAGGACTTGTCAGCTGTGCGGAACAAATTTCCAGCTAAATCTCTGCAAGCGGAATAGTCATCAAAAAAAAGCAAATCTGTATTATCTAAGTGGTGACAAAACAAGGATGGAGCACAATTCTATTAAAGTTCCCTTAGAATTTGCTGACATCTGCTGAACGGAGGCCAATAACAATCCCCAGGCAGTGATTTATATATAGCATACTTTTCTATAAAAGACAGAAAAAAAAAAAAACATGGCACACACATTCTATTTTCTTATGACTCATATAGTATGACCATGAGAGTGCAAATTAAAGAGGAATTAAATAAAAAAAAAAGGGTGCTGTTTTTTGGTTGAATAGACTTTGTGAGTCCAGCAACAAATCTTTTTTGACTACGCTGCATGTGGTGTATACGCAGTACAGTGTACTTTCCAACCCATTCCCAGCACCTGTGAGATGGGGAGAATAGAGCCGGGTGTCATAGTCATATAACTCTAGCATCATCAGTACTGTATACAGTATACCCAAACCCATGGCTCTGCTCCAGACTTCCTCCTTTCATCCCACAACTGTGGTGCTGGCTACCACAGCCCATCTCCACTCTCAGTTAAAAGTAAAAAATGTAAGCCACTCTCCAAAGTTGAGGTCTTCGTAGTTTTTTTTTATACAAATTGTATTAATTTTCAATTCTGTTTACAATAATAAATAAAAAAAAGGAAAAAAAATTCTCTATAATTCAGGTAATTTCAATAATTCCCATACCCCCCACCTTCCCCTTTACCCCCACCCCTTCAACCATTATTAGTCATTATTCAATTTGATGCCACTTTCTGTCTTATCCTCTAGTTTAACCAGTATTCATATTTCTATATTGGATCTGATGTACTAATTTCAACATATTAACAGTATTTTTAAAAATATACCCATTTTCCCCATTTTGTTAGCAATTTCATTGTTCCTCTTCCCTACTACCAATATACTCCATGTTATAAACGTGGTCAATTCTTCCACCATTCCTTAAGAGCCCATTCACACTAGCGCGACTTATGAGGCGACTTGTGTCGCCCCAGGTCGCTTGACATAACAAAAGCAGTGTTAATGAATGAGAGCCGTCTTAATTGGCACTACTGAAGTCGCTCCGTCTTCAGAAAAGGGTCCTGTACTATTTTGAGGCGACTTGTGATCCGACTTGTCCCATATACTTCATTGGGAGTCGCCTCCTTATTTAATTGACGCGACTTGTGATCCGACTTGTGATCCGACTTTCCATAAAAATGGTCCAGAACCAGAAAAAAAAAAGCATTTTTCTTATGATTTTTATTAGAACAGGAATACGGCTCCTCTCCACCTGGCATTTTTTCTTGCAAGCATTTATCGGGCATTTTTGGAGGCAGGCATGACTTTTTTTGGATTCAGTGTCTGGGGGGTCTAAAAAGTGTCCCTGTGAAGTTTTATCACTGTAGCATGTCCAGAACCAGAAAAAAAAAACATTTTTCTTATCATTTTTATCAGAACAGGAATACGGCTCCTCTCCACCTGGCATTTTTTCTTGCAGGCATTTATCAGGCATTTTTGGAGGCAGGCATGACTTTTTTTGGATTCAGTGTCTGGGGGGGGGGGGGGGGGGTCTAAAAAGTGTCCCTGTGAAGTTTCATCACTGTAGCATGTCCAGAACCAGAAAAAAAGTATTTTTCTTATAATTCACAGGGACACTTTTTTCATATTCTGATTGGCCAAATACAAAGTCGTTCAAAGTCGTCTATCATACAAGTCGCGTAAAAAGATTCACAAGTCGCGCTGAAGTCGCGCTAAGTCACGCCGAAGGCGCGCTAATAGTCACGCTAGAAGTTTCCCCCTTTATGAGGCGACTTAGAGGTCGCGGTAGTGTGAATGGGCTCTAAGGGTTGGGCTCTCTACTTCAAACCATTTTTTTCGGTATTACTCCTTTTGCTGCGTTCAATAAAGTTGGAACCATTGTAGTTCTTGGTTTATTTAATTTGTAAAAAAAAAAAAAAAATGCATATATTGATGTCTCCACCCAGAACCAACCTTCCTTCATACATTTTACCACTCCTAAATGATGAAACGCATCAAGGTAGGTTGGTTCCGGGTGGAGACATCAATGTATGCAGTCTTTTTTTTGACAAATTAAACACTAAAAAAAAGAGCTAAACTTTGGAGAGTGGTGTATATTTTTTACGTATCATCAGCGGCCTTCTAGTGGAAGATGCCAGAACAAGAAGTGATGAAGAGGATTGGAGGCTGGCATAGAGTGGCGAGGGATAGTGCTGAACTATCATCACCGGGGGGAGGAAAGACACACAAGTAAAGGCCCGTACACACGTGCAGATTGTCGGCCGATTTTCGGCTTGTTAGTATGATGCTTCCGACAGCCGACAGCGCACTTTCGGCCGAACAGAATCTGTCGTGCAAGCATTAAAATTTTTGTATGCCGACATCAGAACGGCCGATTGTTCGCCAGTCAGTACAGAATTCGGCTGACAGACAGCAGATTTGCAAGACTGGGCATGCTCAGAGAAGAAAAGACACAGGGAAAGTTAACCATCACATGACATCACTTCTGCAGTCGGCGGACAAAATTCGTGTGCAGTCTTTTGCACTTTTCAGCAGACAGGACAGCCCGGGGACAAAAGACGGCCGATCGGTCTTAAGTTTGCCATAATCGCTAAGTATGCTGTGCTTTCTTCAAATCACAGCTGTACTAAATCTGTTATATAATAAAGCAGAGGTACTTGAAATTCTCACCTAGACACATAGAGAAAATCCTTATAATGGCACACAAATCTTCCATCACGAACCAATATCAGGGAGTGGGATACAAAATCCTTACAAGATGGTACAGACTGAGTACCCTTTATACTCCACAAGTTTGCCAACACAACCCGACAGGTGCTGAAGATGTAACTCAAAGGTGGGAACCATGATTCATACCTTCTGGTCCTGCCCCGCACTGGGAGCCTTTTGGGGGGAGGTGGCAGATACTAATAAATAACTGACGGCAGTAGATGTAGAGATAACCCAGCAGCATTTTTACTCCCTGACTGAGAGACCCCTGCAGTTACTCAATGCAGCTAGGGCATGCATACCCGCACTGTGGAGGAAAACCCATCCACCAACCCGTGTACTATGGTATTCCAAAATTAAGGAGATACACAGCATGGAAGAATTAACAGCCACGATCCATAACTCAGAAGAACATTTCAGAGACAAGTGGAGGCCATAGCAACACTTCACGTGTACCGATACCTATTTTCAGGTGGTAGCAGTATCCTAGACTTCCTGGCCCAAATATGACCTTTGCTTCAGGGTTCTATGCGAGATTCATGGCTACCCACCACCTCCACATTCTGTACCCCATTTCCCCACTACATCCTCCTTTCCTTCTTTTCCCCACCCATCTACCCTCTCAATAGATACCCAGGACGTATGATTCCCAGGAGCTAATGTTAATGTTTTATTGTGTGATTATAGTTTGTGAAAACATGTCTTCCTCTCTTCATTATCATTACATGGGGGTGGGGGGATTATTTGTTTATAGAAGAAAGATTTCTAGCAAGATCCACAGATTTTCTGTACTTGCTGAAAAGGTTTTTAGTCTGAAAAAAGAAAATGAATGCAAGCCAATCACCCCATCTAAGGACTATATTTAAAGCGGTTGTATCCCCTGTGTAAAAAACAAAAACCCCTGCAGGACAATGGCATAATGTGCTAGTATGCATCACATACTAACACATTATGAAATACTTGCCTTAGAACAAAGCCCCCACACGGTCGCCCGGACATCGCTGAGGGAGCTGACATGTTCCCTCGGCATCTCTTCCAGGTTCGGCGGCTCCGGCGCTGTAAGTGGCCAGAGCCGCGATGACGTCACTCTCGTGCAGGAGCTGGCAAGGAGCTCTGAAGGTCCGGCAAAATACAACGCCACTGGTGTCAGCGGCTGCATTCAGGGTGAATATCTCCTAAATTGTGCAGGTTTAGGAGATATTAATTTTACCTACAGGTAAGCTTTATTATAGGCTTACCTGTAGGTAAAAATTAAAAAGTGGAGTATACTACTGCTTTCATTTTTGTTCTTAGGTTTAGATATCGTATAACATATTTTTGCACAATAAAAAAGCAGGTAGTAGAAATAAAAAATAAAGTCATGGTATACTAATACCATTAGTATCACAAGTAGGGAACAGTTGGCAACACATGTATGTATGCAAAGAAAAGAGAAAAAAACCCCCACTACATTAAATAAACTAAACTACCCCAAAAACACACTCATAACAAAGAAAAATAAGAGACTAGGGGGGAAGTTTGTATTACTACTCTACGTGCTCTGACACAGAATTTGCAGACTATCATGAAGAGAACATCCGCAACTCCTTGCTTGCTCCTAAAAACCTTCAAAATGTATTAATTCCCCATAAAAGACAATAAAAGACACAATATCCAGACAGCCGATGCTAACAAGTTTCAGCCTTGGGGACCTTGCTCTGTTGTGAACAAGGCCCACAAGGCAGAAACATGTTAACATCTGCTGTCTGGACATTGTGTCTTTTATGGAGAATATATACAGTACATTTTGAATATTTTTCAGAGTAAGCAAGGAGTTGCAGTTTGAAGGACTTCATGATTGTTATTGCAGCTACTGTATGTGACTGCCTATCCACAGCCCGCAGCTCGGGAAGATCTCCTTATTCTATTGGGTTGTAGCACCTTAACTTCATTTTATTTTATGGGCAGACTGTCTTTTAATCTGTTTACTAGTGATAAGCTCTGGCGTGTTCAGACACTAGTCCAAACCCACCCAAGCTTTCCCACCGGAAAGCTGTCTAAGCCCGCAGCCAATCCAAGGAGGCCTTCCCCACATGTGTACACTTCTCTACCTATGACCCTAGTGTGTCCTTTGTCCATGTAATGTTTGCACTTTTAAGTGTAAAAGTAAAGCTGGCCATACATAGTAAAACTTTGTTTGACCTCTTATTCCTCCCAGGACATAGTACTTGGACTTGAGCAGCCAATCACCAGGCTCAAACATGCAAAAGAGAGAAGAAGGTCATAAACCTTATGTAAGCCACCCCCCCCCCCCCCAAAAAAAAAAGATCCCAGCCATGTCCCAGATAAAGCACTGGATATGGATACTCTACCAATAAAATAAAGTCCTTACAGGCCTTGGTTCAATGGTTCTCTATAAAGTGAGGACCCCTTAAAGTGATAATAAACACACACTGTTTAATTTACATTATCCCTTGTCTTTCTGTATGTGGATGATGGCACTGTAATTATTTTAATTAAAAAAATGTTTTCCTAATCGATATACATCTGTCACATGGCCCAGATCTTTCCCAGCCTGTCTGCAGGGAAACATGAGCAGGAGGAACTTCTAGTCCCCTGCTGCTGGTCACATGTTTAAAATAGGAAAACAGCCTAAATAATAATAATAATTAGGAGGGAGCTGATCTTTTCTCCCCTATTTAGGGTAACATGAAGGGAGTTGTGAAGGGGGAAAAGTAGGAAAGTTGGCTGATTGGAGGTCTGAATTTAAGAGGGGATTGATCTATTCATCTATATTTAGGGTAAGGTTAAGAGAGTTGTGGATGAAGGGGATCTAAATGTTAAGATGGGGGAGATCTGGCATCTGGATGTTAAGAAGGGGGCAGGCTGATCTGGCATCTAAATTTAAGAGGGGGCTTATCTTTCCTATATAGGGAAAAGTGAATGGAATTGTGCAGGGGGGGAGGAGGAAGGAGGCTGATCTGGGGGCCTGATAGTTAAAAGGGGGCTGATCTGGGGTCTGAATTTATAAGGGAGCTGATCTTTTCTCCCCTATTTAGGTTAAAGTGAAAGAGGAAAGGAGGATTGATCAGGGTTCTTATTGATAAGGGGGGGGGGGGGTGTTGATCTGGGGTCTAAATATCAATGGGCTGATCTAGGGTCTAAATGTCAAAAATGGCTGATCTAGTCTATGTTGTGTTTGTCTGTTTAATGATTTTATACTCTGACTTTACTGTACATGGAAGAATCTGTTTAGTAGTTTGTCTTAGAAACAGAATTCAGGTTACTTTTGAATGTTTGAGTGGACTTCTCAAAACAAATGCTGCAGGATGCAATGTTAACATGGATACCATTGTCGTATTTTAGTTGACAGTTGGGTCAGTCTATTGTCCTGTAACCATAGTCGAACAATAGCTTGACCTTCTGACATATATGACCTGTGGCATGTATAATACAAAAGTGCCATCTAGAGGGTGAATTGGAGAATGTTTCTCCCATTAAAACTCTTGCTAGTGGGGCCACACCCATGTGGGGATGTTTAACTTTCCAAATAAAATGGGCAATGGCATAGAGTGACAAGAGGACTCCATAATGACTTAACACCAAGGAAGGCCTGTACAGATGAAACTATACCCAAAGACACTTTCACCTGATACCCAGCAACTGCTTAAGCCTTGGTCCCTCATTGCCTAGGGAGATCATGAACCCACTCTAACCTGAGTTAAGTAACTTATCTGCATATTTCTACTGTTTACTGTTTTCACCGGATCCCCAGCAACTGCTTAAGCCTGGGTTCCTCATTGCCTAGGGAGATCATGAACCCACTCTAACCTGAGTTAAGCAACTTTTCAGCATATTTCTACTGTTTACAGACCATAGTTTCTGCTTGTTTGCTAGGAATTTTTCTTGTTATGCGTATATCTACCAGTCTTGTATTACTAAAAATTGTAAAAGTTTTGTATGTACGGCATTTTTTGTGTAGTAAAAACACGTTAATACATTGCAGAGATCTAAGCTTTCTTGCTTATAATGCAAAGTAACCTAAATAGATGAAAGTAAAATAATCCAGCCCCTGTTTAGGACACAGTAAAGGGAGTTGTTGAGGGCTGAGGAAGGAAAAGGGGTTAAAGTGAAGGGAGCTGTAAAGGAGGAAGGGGGCTGATCTGGGGTCTAAATGTTAGGTGGGAGCTGATCTGGTGTCTGAATGCTAAGGTGGGGGATGATCTGGGGTCCGAATCTCAAGGATGGCTAATCTGTTTGTCACTATTTTGGGGCAAAGTAACAGAGTATCTTACTAGACCAGTTCCTACCCACTACTGTGCTCTTATCTTCATCTTATCTAGCTGTCCTTTCTTCAACTTCCCGTTAGGTGATGATGCCCCCCACAAACCCCCAGATTATAGTAAACCACACAAATGTCTGCCTCTAGTGTGCAGATGGAAGTCCCTCTTTAATAAAAATATATGCAGTTCCCGAATCACATAATTTTTTAACGTTGAGGAATGCTAACATAGACATATCAGAACAATGCTTGTCCTTCACAAAGGATCAGCCTTCATATTAGTCTTGCGTTTGCATAACCAAAATATAAACGAGAAACCATGAACAGGTCACTTTTTGTTAGGCTTCCATCTATATGAAGTGCGACTGTGCTTTTCAGACAAGCTGAGAGGCAGCTGACATAGTTTACCCCTTAAGGGTGACATCCCCTAGTTTGTAAAATAGAATGTCATCTGAAAGCTGTGGAATTTGTTTCCCCTCCGATAATTCTCAGCAAGTTCCATTTTTGTGTACCGCTTCAATTTGCCGGCTGGCTGTAGAAGAAAGACGCTACCTGCTTTGATGCCTTTGCCAGTCGACATGCAGCAAACTGCAAAGGGGAAAATAAAGAATTAAAACTGCCTCTGGGCTCCTGAAGACTCCTGCTCAATGAAGCCTCACAGAAGCGACGGGAGTGTGAGCTTCTTGTTGTCTGGACCCAAGATGTTAATGATAAACCTATCCAAAGATTAAAATCACATAGTACCAGGAAATTGAAATGAAAAAAAAAATAATATATTTCACACTGTTCCTTAAATATGAACCAAATAATATTATGCAGCTGCAGCCAAAATACAATTTTTTTAAAGTTCTTTTAAAGTTTATGTAAACTCTAACAATAAACTTCACTTAGAACCAAAAGCATAAAGAGAGTATATAAGAATATATCTCAAAAGATCAAGGGACTTTTCAGAAGGTGTTAACGTCAATGAGTTGAGCACAATACACCCATAGTTAAAATATATAAATTTTATTTATATTCTAATTCATTAAAACATCATTGCTAAAACTAGATAATGGTTCAAATAAGATGGTGCAGTCCAATATATACATAATATGATGTTTAGCTGTGGTCCAACATGTTTCGCAGAAACTGCTTCTTCAGGGAGACTAATTTCTCATCTACAACTTTCACATTTCAAAGATAGAAAAAATATTTATTATAGAAAGTACATCCTATATTAAATGTCATACATCACGTAGATATATAGTTATGACTTTAATGCTCACCAAAGAGGTCATATCCTGTTTTAACTGTCTCCCAATTGCATGACATAGTTGATAGTGACCAACTGACAACCAGTGAACACCGTAGTCAGGTCTGAGGGGTATCGGACTGTATTTAGTTTCCCTGATATTGATCCGGACCACTGGAATAAATCAGTTGCAATCAATATGAAGATATGTGCTAGGTGTTGAACCTCTCTCCTATATCTCCAGTTTTAAAAACACAAACACTGTGCCTATCTCTATCCACACTTGTTCGTCGCCACCATTCCTAACAGCTACCCCAACCACATACTGTACATATCATGATATGTATGTTTATATTGGACTGCACTGTCTTATTTGAACCATTATCTAGTTTTAGCAATGATGTTTTAATGAATTAGAATATAAATACAATTTGAATATTTTAACTATGGGTGTATTGTGCTCACCTCATTGACGGTAACACCTCCTGAAAAGTCCCCTGATCTTTTGAGCTATATTCTTATATACTCTCTTTATGCTTTTTGGCTTAAATTCATAACTGGGACGTGGAAGTGCTAACCGTCTCTAGAACTGATATTGTACACTAAATATAAACTTCACCTAGAGTATTTTGTTTTAACCACTTCTGGACCGGAAGGATTTGCCCCCTTAATGACCAGGCCATTTTTTGCGATTCGGCACTATGTTAATTTAACGGACAATTGCGTGGTCGTGTGACGCTGCACCCAAAACAAATTGATGTTCTTTTTTTTTTCCACAAATAGAGCTTTCTTTTGGTGGTGTTTGATCACCTGTGCGATTTTTATTTTTTGCGCTATAAACAAAAAAAAGAGTGACAATTCTGAAAAAAAAAAACAATAATTTTAATTTTCAGCTATATAACATTCCCAAAAAAAATAATTTAAAAATCTAAATTTTTCAACATTTTTTGCCAATTTGTTTTCTGCTACATATTTTTGGTAAAAAAAAAATCGCAATAAGCGTACTTTGATTGGTTTGCGCAAAAATTATCTACTAACTACGGTAAAGATTTATGGCATTTGTATTGTTTTTTTTTTTTACTAGTAATAGTGGCGATCTGTGATTTTTTGTGGGACTGCAACATTGCAGCAGACAGATCAGACCCCTAACTGACATTTTTGACACTTTTGGGGGGACCAGTGATATTACTACAGTAATCAGTGCTAAAAATATGCACTGTTACTGTAATAATGACACTGGCAGGGATGGGGTTAACACAGTAAGTGATCAAGGAGTTAAATGTGTACCTAGGGGCGTGTTTCTAACTGTATGGGGCAGGGCTTGTGAAATGATCACAGAGACCTGTGATCCTATATAGAAGGATCACAGGGGCTCTGTGATCATTCCAGAGAGAAAAATGGTCAGCTGTGTTTACAACAGCTGCCCGTTCTTCTCTCTTAGTGGGGAGCGATCGCGGGTGGCAGGCGGCAATCGGAACCGCCTGCCCTGTGCATCAGAGTCCCCGCTGACGAGTGAGGCGTGCGCTCGCCCCCTAGCTGCAGGCGTGCGACTGACGTAGACCTAAGTCGGTTCGCGCAGGAGGGGCTGCATGCCGCAGTAAAACTGCGGCGGGCGGTCCAGAAGCGGTTAAAAGTCTGATAAGTGAAAAAGGAAAAAAAAAAATCCAGCCCGGTCCTGTCCACTCAGTAGTGTTATCTCAAGCAGTCTAACCAGTCCTGCCCAATTTTACTCTGTGAACTATAAAACACCTTCCCCGCTTGTTGTGGAGATTGGGGGAGATGGTGGTGTTCTGCTGTACTGACACTCCTCCTGTCTAAGACCTGGTTCACACCCATGCATTTTTTAATGCTTTTTGCAGCAACACACTACAGTCTATTTAACATGACTTCCTACGGGACATATTCAAATCTATACTTTTTTTCAGCCACAGCGGTTTTTGGAAAGGGTCAGGGACTTTTTTAAACACAAAACAATGTGTTTTTGGCTCAATAGACTTTAATGGAGAAGCTGCAGAAAAGCATGTAGTGCGTTTTTTACTGAAATAAAATTGTGACTTGTTTTGCCTTTTTAATCTGCCCATCAACAAGTTGGCAAAAAAAAAAAAGAGTATAAAAAATGCAAAATGCATTAAGAAATGCAGGAAAAAAACGCGTGTGCATGAACGCAAAATGCACTGCAGAAACAGATCAAAAGCAAATTGCATAAGTGTGAACCTTTGCAGTTTGTGAGTGTTGTGATCCTAGGACATAAACTATGTTAGGTTCCATTCACACCAATGCGTTTTTTCCTGTTTTTTGCAAAAATTCAGGACATTTTTTTAACATGGTTTCCTATGGAACACGTTCACATCTATGTATTTTTGTGCCTCTGCGTTTTTTGGAAAGGGTCGGGGACTTTTTTAAATGCAAAATTGTGCTTTTTTTTTTCTTTTTTGGCGTAATAGACTTCAATGGAGAAGCTGCAGAAAAGCATGTCGTGCATTTTTACCACACTTTTGCTGCGATTTGCATTTTTAAATCTGCCCGACAACAAATTTCCCCCCTCCAAAAAAAGCATAAAAAACGCTAAATGCACATCGCAGTAAAATCACGGTCGAAAAACGTGGAAAGCACAGCTAAAAGAACTACAGAGATGCTCAAAAGCAACATGCATAGGTGTTAATTGAGCCTTACTGGCTGGATCACAAGGCAGCAAAAAAGGGAAAAAAGAACACTAATGCAGCCATGGCATCTAAGAAATAGTAAGCTGCAATATATATTATTATATATCGGGTGGTTAAATAAATGGAGCTAATTTAGGATTTATTTGTGAACTTTATTAACTCCAACGCTATATATCTATAACGTTGGAGCACAGGGTTAAGGCCCAACTCCGGGCAAATAAAAAAAAAATTATACCTTGCAGTGTGGCTGTGCTTGTTTTTGGCCTGGGGAACAAAACACCATTCTGGGGTTCTGACTTCATCAAGACCAGAGCAGGGTCCATAGCCCTGGTCTGGACATGAGAATGGCGAGGGACAGTCTACCACCTATCAAGAGGGAGCAGAGGATCCTAACATTGAGAGGTAGAGAAAACAAGCAATTAACCCTTAGTGTAAAGATACAGCCCCACTGCAAGGAATGATAATCAATTTGCCTGGAGTAGAGCTTTAAAATAAGGGAGATATTAAAGCGGTTGGTAGTTGGGTGATCATATACTAGCAAGATCTACTAGGGGGAACAATGGATCAAGGATGTGCAAAAGATACAACTCATCACCTCTGGTGGATCGGTGCCCAATGTAGGACTAGACAGTGCAGCTACTTCACTATCCAGTACACGCACACTATCCCTGGCCGACGGGATCACCTGTGAAAAGGAGGGATGAGTCTGGATGAATAATAAGTAGTCGAAAGCCAGGACAAATAAGAGGAAATTCATACCAAGGATAGTGTGCTTGTACTGGATAGTGAAGTAGCTGCACTGTCTAGTCTTACATTGGGCACCGATTCACCAGAGGTGATGAGTTGTATCTATCGCACATCCTTGATCCATTGTTCCCCCTAGTAGATCTTACTAGTATAGGATCACCCAACTACCAACACGAATGGTCGTTTCCGTTTATATGGTCCCGGCGTCTGCCCCAGAGAGAACTTTCATGGCGCATATTGATGGTCAGACAAGTACTGTAAGGTCTGTTCAAAAGCCCAGAAGAAGCTTGTTGAGAAACGCGTCGGATTTCATGACCTACAATGCAAACAGGGACCTTTTGTATTTAAACATTCCTATAAGGAATATTTTTTACTATTGTCTTTTTCGTGATTCATGTACAGTATATGATCTTTTTAACTCTAAGGATGAATAAAACAATTTTTTTTTTATATAGTTGTGATCATCCCTCCTTTTGTTGCCTTTAAAATACAGCTTTTTTCTATCATGTTTTTGCTTTGTACTCATATATGGATGTTGGCCAATAGTTTACGTATTTTTTTTATATAACATAGAAAGCCATTTACAACTCTGCCCTGAGCTACATCACCAATCTTATCTCCAAATATCACCCAAACTGTCCTATCCACTCCTCCCAAGACCTCCTACTCTCAAGCTCCCTTGTCTCCTCCTCCCATGCTTGTGTACAGGACTCCTCCAGAGCCTCTCCCATCCTCTGGAACTCAACACCCCAATCTATCTGGTTATCTCCTACTCTGTCCACTTTTAGGCGATCCCTGAAAACTCATCTCTTCAGGGAGGCCTATCCTACCTTCAGCTAACAGCCAAATCTTCTACTTCCCTCATCACTTGATCCCTCACAGTTATTACCTTTTGTTTCACCAGCCCCTCCCTATTAGATTGTAAGCTCTCAGTAGAAGGACCCTCCTAACCCTCTTGTATTGAATTGTATTGTTGCTGTATTGTCTCCCTTTATATTGTAAAGTGCTGCACAAACTGCTATAATAAATCTTGTCTTATACTAATAATAATAATCAAAGAGGTAACCACAACTTTCAAGCAGCCAGACAAGTAGAAAGAGACACCTATTGTCAGGCACTGATTGAATTTCCTGAACTACATTTAAACATTCTTACACCTGCATCCAGAGTTGTACCTCTACAGGGAGTGCAGAATTATTAGGCAAATGAGCATTTTGACCACATCATCCTCTTTATGCATGTTGTCTTACTCCAAGCTGTATAGGCTCGAAAGCCTACTACCAATTAAGCATATTAGGTGATGTGCATCTCTGTAATGAGAAGGGGTGTGGTCTAATGACATCAACACCCTATATCAGCTGTGCATAATTATTAGGCAACTTCCTTTCCTTGGGCAAAATGGGTCAAAAGAAGGACTTGACAGGCTCAGAAAAGTCAAAAATAGTGAGATATCTTGCAGAGGGATGCAGCACTCTTAAAATTGCAAAGCTTCTGAAGCGTGATCATCGAACAATCAAGCATTTCATTCAAAATAGTCAACAGGGTTGCAAGAAGCGTGTGGAAAAACCAAGGCGCAAAATAACAGCCCATGAACTGAGAAAAGTCAAGCGTGCAGCTGCCAAGATGCCACTTGCCACCAGTTTGGCCATATTTCAGAGCTGCAACATCACTGGAGTGCCCAAAAGCACAAGGTGTGCAATACTCAGAGACATGGCCAAGGTAAGAAAGGCTGAAAGACGACCACCACTGAACAAGACACACAAGCTGAAACGTCAAGACTGGGCCAAGAAATATCTCAAGACTGATTTTTCAAAGGTTTTATGGACTGATGAAATGAGAGTGAGTCTTGATGGGCCAGATGGATGGGCCCATGGCTGGATTGGTAAAGGGCAGAGAGCTCCAGTCCGATTCAGACGCCAGCAAGGTGGAGGTGGAGTACTGGTTTGGGCTGGTATCATCAAAGATGAGCTTGTGGGGCCTTTTCGGGTTGAGGATGGAGTCAAGCTCAACTCCCAGTCCTACTGCCAGTTTCTGGAAGACACCTTCTTCAAGCAGTGGTACAGGAAGAAGTCTGCATCCTTCAAGAAAAACATGATTTTCATGCAGGACAATGCTCCATCACACGCGTCCAAGTACTCCACAGCGTGGCTGGCAAGAAAGGGTATAAAAGAAGAAAAGCTAATGACATGGCCTCCTTGTTCACCTGATCTGAACCCCATTGAGAACCTGTGGTCCATCATCAAATGTGAGATTTACAAGCAGGGAAAACAGTACACCTCTCTGAACAGTGTCTGGGAGGCTGTGGTTGCTGCAGCACGCAATGTTGATGGTGAACAGATCAAAACACTGACAGTGTCCTTGCAAAGAAAGGTGGCTATATTGGTCACTGATTTGTTTTTGTTTTGTTTTTGAATGTCAGAAATGTATATTTGTGAATGTTGAGATGTTATATTGGTTTCACTGGTAAAAATAAATAATTGAAATGGGTATACTGTATATTTGATTTTTGTTAAGTTGCCTAATAATTATGCACAGTAATAGTCACCTGCACACACAGATATCCCCCTAAAATAGCTAAAACTAAAAACAAACTAAAAACTACTTCTGAAAATAGTCAGCTTTGATATTAATGAGTTTTTTGGGTTCATTGAGAACATGGTTGTTGTTCAATAATAAAATGAATTAACAAAAATACTAATTTGCCTAATAATTCTGCACTCCCTGTATATGCATGCACATGTTTATACAAGTACTGGTGTATACTGGTATACCTGCATACACCCTTTGATTTCTATGGGCAGCTGTGTGCAGCAACTGGCTATCTGGGCGGGCAAATATCCCAAACTTAACATTTTATGGCCCCAGGTGGCCGCATGCATGAGGTTTTTACTTGAACTTTGTTAAACAAGTGCAGAGTAGGATTAGCAATGCAAACAGAATCAAAATGGCAAAAGGGTGGGCATGTACTGCAGAACAGAACAACGCTAAAGCGATTACGAAGCTGTAAAAACAGAAGCTCACAGGAGCAATGCCTCTGTGACTCAATAAGGACACTAGGTGGCAGTACAGCACAGTTGTAGGCAGGTTGCCTACAAGAGGGGGAATGTTTACTGTTAGCAAGTGAGACAGGCTGCCCACGCTGGGAAGGGGTTACACCTATTCCATCAGTTCCCAGTCTGTTTGAGCTCTGCCCTCCTCTTGTGCTGTAAATAAAAGGGGGAAGGGCTCTGCACAGGGAGCTGCTGGCTGCATGGTAAGAACAGAGAGGCCAAGTCACAGTATGTAATCTCCAGCTACTTCACAGCGCTCGCTGGCTTTCTGTCAACTCTTTGGGCAAGACATGCTGTGAATCGAGTGGAGGAGGCACTGGGTTTCCGGAAAACATCCAAGCATAGTTCAAGACACAAAGCCATCAGTCCTTAGGCGTGGTACCTGGTAAACGTGACAGATCCTCTGGTAGTGAGGCGATTGATGTGTAGGCTCCCTCCCTAGCAGTCAGTTTGCAGTAGCAATCAGTTTTACAGAGATCCATACCCTGGTCACTCGGTACTGATGTGAAAACCTTAATAAGTGCATGCATGACTTCTGCGCTTAGTGCACGGCAGGACCCCAATCTGTTACTGGGAGTGAGGTAACAGAGGTACGTTGGACTGGTGGAGAGGGCACGGGTTCAGCAGCATCCCTCCTAATGCAACATACATAAAATTACAGTGTATAGTGACAATACTTTTCAGATTAATTTTGCACTTATAATCCACACAGTGTGATGGTTCATCTCTAAGTCGGGGAACTGCCTTAATGTTAGAATTTTCACATGTCGACAGTCTCCGCCTGGTCCCGGGTATTGGTGAGCGCCAAAAGTACACCTACATGCAAGGTGAGTAGGCCCCACCCACACAGTGCAGAGTTCAGGAGGGCACTATGCACAGAGTGCAGAGTTACGGGGTACACTACACACAGCGTGCAGAGTTCAGGGGTGTGCTTCACACAGAGTGCAGAGTTCAGGAGTGTACTATGTACAGAGTGCAGAGTTCCGGGGTACACTACATACAGCGTGCAGAGTTCAGGGGTGCGCTTCACACAGAGTGCAGAGTTCAAGGGTGAGCTGTCCACAGAGTGCAGAGTTCAGGGGTGCGCTACACACTGAGTGCAGAGTTTAGGGATGCACTACACACTGAGTGAAAAGTTAATGGGTGACTACATACAGAGTGCGGAGTTCAGCCTTTTTCCACAGCCGCCTAACTCTGCATCCCCATCGACATCTCACTTTCACCCCTCTTCAGCTCTGACCTCTGCAAGGAACCCCCCACCTCCACTGCCCTCATCTTCTTCCCTACGCCTTAAAAGTTCCACCATCTTCAACGTATCTTACTTTTTTGCTGTATTAAGCTGAAGCACCAAGTCAGCGCTAGTACCTCCCACACTGTAGGCAGCTCCACCTCTCTCCCCTGCAGAGAGATTATCCAGTGGGGGCATCAGCATCCAGGCACCAGGAAAAAAATAGGAGATCACAAAAGATGCAGGCTATCATGCAACCCCTCGCTCATGACTGCGCTGCACCCCAGGCACCTGTACACCTGTTGTCTTGTCTTGCATTAAGTGGGATCTGCTCAGGTTATCCAATCTGTGGAAGCACCTTGGAGACAAGCTATCACTTGTAAACACAGAAGCTGTACTTTTGTGTTTACAAGTGGTAGTGGTGAGCAGGGGGCAGATGGCCTGAGCCAGAAGTGGCGAAACTAAGTTACACCAAGTTCCAGCTGAAAAAAAGGTCATGTCCACACTCCTTCACCAAACCCCGTCCAGTGTCCCACCTACCCGAACCTCATATCATTAGGTCATATTGTGCTTCCTGCTATATTTAATGGAAGTTAGCTTCCTGCTATATATGGTGGAAGTTATCTTCCTGCTATATATTGTGGAAGTGGATAGGATTGAATGATAGAAACCTGCTGTAAAGAAAATATAAAGTGCAGTGGATTGTAGGAAGCACGTAGCTCTTGATAAAGTCAATACAATGAAAAGCGCCCGACTAAACAAGTTAGACATTTTTCAATGGATGGGATTTATGCAACATTTTATTATGAAGTATGTTTTAATAAAAAAAAGAAAACTTTCTACATGAGGATATCTGTATCCATTTTCTCCTTCAACCAAGACTTCAATACAGAGAGAGGTCCACTGCACTGCCTGGTGTCAGCATTATCGTGAGAAGCCAACTATCATGACAGGGCAGAGATCCAGAGAACGCCACTGGTGATGGGACACAGAGAGACTTGGGATCTTGGAAGCACATTACGGCCTACTGATATGAGGTCATAATGTTTTGGTAAGGGGCGCACTAATTGGTGGAAGAGTGTGGATATTGATGGCTTTCTGTGGATACATGTTGTGGATATTGATGGAACAGCTACTTAATTAGAAACTCTGATGCTTTTGGATCAATTTTATTTTAAATTAACATTAAGGTGGTATTTTGGATCTTCTTTACTATTTACTCAAGTCTTTATTTTAAGTAAAAAATGTAATACCCCCTAACACAGTTTTTCTCAACCTTTTTTTCAGTAAAGGCACCCTTTAAATTAATGCACAATCTTGAGGCACCCCATTCTACAATGTAAAAAACAAAACTAGTATATACAGTAAAACCTTGGATTGTGAGCATAATTCGTTCCGGAAGCATGCTTGTAATCCAAAGCACTCTTATATCAAAGCGAATTTCCCCATAAGAAATAATGGAAACTCAGATGATTCATTCCACAACCATTTATTCATAAATCCTTCAATTTATAGTCCATATAAAAAGATTATAGCATTGCGATAGGTTGTGTAACCATAAAATGTCCATCCACAAATAGCCGCTTCCCAGGGGTGTAACTACAGGGGTTGCAGGGGTTGCGATTGCAACCGGGCCCAATGCTCCAGGGGGCCCAGCATTGGATAGGAGGGGAGGCGGGGGCAGCATGTAGAGAAATCACTGTCCTCCTTTTTCCTCCTGTAGCTGCAGAAAGAAAATGGAGGAGATTGGATCCTCTGTATGCTGCCCCCGCTACTCCTCCTATCCAGTTCACTTGTGTTCTGCTGTCTCTGGGCCCATGTGTGCTCCCCTGGTTTCCCCCCCCCCCACTGTGCTCCCTCCCCTTTCCTGCCGGCTGCTGCAGGGGATGTGTCACAATAGAGAACCAGGAAGGGGTCGGTAAATATGTAATTTACCAGCTCCTTGCTTCTCTAAATGGACAGAGTCATAGTCAGTGACATTGTAAAAAAATAAAATAAAATGATAAAAAATAATACAATTAAAATACCAAAAAATAAAAACTACTGACACCAGTGGGTGAACTTCCAGGATCGCAAAGGTCACACTTGCAACCGGCCCCTGGCATTCCACCACCGTGGGGAGGCCCCAAGATGGCAGGAAGGGGGCCCACTGCAGAACTTGTGAAAGGGACCCGCTGTGGGACCGCAATAAAGGGCCTCGCAAGTGGAGTAAAGGGCCCCAGGATCAGTGGGAAGACCCCCCGGGCTTGAAGGGTAGGGCCCCAGCCAGGGGTCCGGGGGGGCCCTTCATGGTTTCTTGCACCGGGGCCCTGAAGGTTCTAGTTACACCTCTGCCGCTTCCACAAGGGGATTGGAAGCAAAATCCAGCAGGAGCTACAGGGTATCAAAGAGAAGAGAGGCGCCTCTAAGTGTAGCAATATGGTTCCATTTAATGAAGGTACAACATTTAGCAACTCACAAACTCACATGATTGATGAATAAAACAGGCACATCTAAGTATGCAGGCATCCGGGGTAAAGCTGTCCACATAGACCATCTTCTGCACCGCCGGCTGCTAGTCTGTAATCCTGACCAGGAAGACCACCACACAAACGGGTCTTTCCTGATTGGCCAGGAGGAGGATCCGTATGACCATAGCGAATATTAATTTGCTATTGTCACACAACTGGGTGGGCTCAGGGAGCAGTGCTCTGCGCTCCGAGCCCACCCTTTTTTGAAGCCTATTAGAGCCTCTGGCTCTAATCAAGTGCTTAAAAAAAACCCCCATTGGAATCCATGCGTCAGACACCCTGCATGTAGATTAGGGGGCCGGACGCATGAATAGGGGGGGCAGCGCCCCCAATGGACGGGCTGCCACTGACACTGACACTTGTGGCCATTGGGAAGAATTCCCCCTTACAGATAGCTCAAAAGATCAACAGTGTCTGTGGGAACTTATCTGAGAGTCAGGAACTGCTCATTGCTCAAGGAACCTCTGGCAACCTTTGGAGGAACCCTAGGGTTTCTTCGAACCCTGGTTGAGAATCCCTGATATAGATGGTTATCCAAAAAAAAAAACATAAGGGGAAAAAAAATTCATCACTTTTTTTTTTTTTTTTTAAAGCAAACATAACTATATGAGCAAAACTTCAGCTTCTCTTCTTTTCACTAACAGCAAAATCAGTCATTTTGCCTCCAAATTAATTTCACGTCAATCTCTCCAATCACCCCCACTGACAAAGCTTTATCTATGTTTCTTTCAAGGGATCCTTCCACACCAAAACTCTCCTCCCGTATCTTGCCAGAAGAAGCAGTGCAAATAATGTCTTTGAATAAACCGAGCTAAATGAAATACAAAAGGCGGAGAGTTAATAAATACGCAAGGACCGTTCTTTTCTTAGCACCGCAAGGTCTTTGAAGATGAGAGTCAGCCAGGTGGAACTGCTCATTTCCGAGACGGCGGCCCCTTTAGCTATTATTTACCTGACGGTACACAAAGCATCGAGTTAATTACTGTAATGTAAGTATATTATGTATTGGTTCGCTCAGATTAAGAGGGTATGTCTAGGAGCCTTTGATTTATTCTTAATTGGAACATCTTGATGTCTACTTAAATGGATTGTATGGCTCTTGCTAGGCAGCATGTTGTACTTTTTATGCAATGAATTGACTCAAACAGCTGTCACCGGGTAACATAATGAGATAAGTGCAGTACACCACTATAAGGGGGTGGCAAGGTGGCTAAAAAATTTTATCCAATCAAAAATGTTCCATTTTTTAAAATTTGGGATAGAGTAAGGAAGCATTAGTACTTCTGTAAGGCTTTAAATATCAACCCAAATGAGATTTTTTTTTTGTCAAAATTACCCTTCGTTTGAACTTTCCTTCCCTCCTTTAAAATGTTAAAGCTTTTTAAAACTGGATGGAAATCAATCAACTGTTCAGATTACAGTTATACTTCCCTCCTCTGCGCAGTTGGTTTTGCACAGAGCAGTCTGGATCCTCCTCTTATTAGGTCCCTCTTTGCAGTTCCTAGCCCCTCCCTCCTGTTGAGTGCCCCCACAGCAAGCAGCTTGCTTTGGGGGCACCCAAGCCAAGTTGCAGTTCTGTGTGTCCATTTGGACATGGAGCTGCTGTTCAGTCCCGCCCCCTCTCTCTACTGATTGGCTAACTGACTTTGATTGACAGCTGCAGGTGCAAATGGCACCGCGCCTGTGTCTCAAACAATCAGGAGGGGACTGTCCCGGATGGCTGGGGAGACTCGTGGACATTGCTGGGTAGAGATGGGCTCAGGTAAGTATTAGGGAGTCTGAGGGGGCTGCTACACACAGGAGGTTTTAGAATGCGTTAAGATAAAAAACCTTCTGACTTTGCCACTCCTCTAAATACTAATTCTGCATGCACAAACCCTGATGAAGTCGGTCCCTTCAAACCTCTAAAACACGTTGGAACGTTGGATGATTTTATGCAGCGCCTTTTTAAATTTAAAGTGATATTAAAGGCAGATTAAAAAAAATAAACATGTCACCCTTACCTGCTCTGTGCAATGATATTGCACAGAGCAGACCCAGTCCTCCTCTTCTGGGGTCCCCCGCCGGTGCTCCTCCCCCCTCCTGCCGAGTGCAGTAGCTCTGCCAGACCTCCTTGTTGGCTCCTGCTACTGCCAATTACAGACAGTGAGCCAATGAGGAGAGAGTTGGAGTGGGGCCGAGCCACACACCGTGAGTGAATGAATACACAGAGCAGTGGCTCGACAGTGAGCCTGCTCAAGTGCCCCCATAGCAAGGAGACCATTTACAAACAGAGCTTAGCTCGGCCCTACTCCCGCTCTCTCCTCATTAGCTCACTGGCTGTGATTGACAGTAGTGAGAGCTGATGGCTTCCACTGCTGTCTCAGCCAATGAGGAGGAAGAGCTGCTGCTCTTGTGCACATCACTGGATCAAGGTGGAGCTCAGGTAAGTATTAGAGTGGAAGACTGCTCACACAGAAGGTTTTTTACCTTCATGCATACAATTTAATCATATTCCCCTGAAGCTTTTTTCACTGAAATCAATAGAAATGCATCAAAAATAACGTGCGTGTCTTTAACCTGTTAAGGACCGCCCCACGCAGATATACTGTGGCAGGGCGGCCCTCCTGCATGAAATCACATACTTGTATGTGATTTCATGCAAAGGGTCTGGGGTGCGCACGCGCCACCAACAACTCACTCCTGCTGTGATTGGACACAGCAGGAGTCAATCAGCAGGTTTGGCCAATCGCTCACAGGAGAGGCAGAAGGGTGGTCTGCCTATGTAAACAAGGCAGACCGCTGTTCTGTCAGAGTAAGATGGAGATCTTGTGTTTCTGCTGTGTTTCAGAGAAACACAGATCTCTGTCTTCTTCCAGTTAAGCCCCCCCCCCCCCCCACACACACACACAGAGTTAGAAAGCACTTCCTAAGGAGCACATTTAACCCTTCAATCGCCCCTGATGCTAACCCCTTCCCTGCCAGTGTCATTAGTACAGTGACAGTGCTTTTATTTTTTAGCACTGATCACTGTATTAGTGTCACTGGTCCCTAAAAAAGTGTCAGTTAGATGTCCAATTTGTCCACTGCAATGTTGCAGTCCTGCTAAAAATCGCTACTAGTAAAAAAAACTAAAAAAATAAAAGTTCATTAAAAATATCCCATAGTTTGTAGACACAATAACTTTTGCGCAAACCAATCAATATACTCCTATTAGGATTTTTTTTTACCAAAAATATGTTGCAGTATACATATTGTCCTAAATTGAGGAATACATTTGATTTTTCACATTTTTTTATTGTAAATGTTTTAGAACAAAGTAAAAAATATTGTTTTTTTGTTTATAGAGCAAAAATAAAAACCGCAGAGGTGATCAAATACCACCAAAAGAAAGCTCTATTTGTGGGGAAAAAAGGACATCAATTTTATTTTGGTACAGCGTCGCATGTCTGAGCAGTTTTCAGTTAAAGTAACGCAGTGTCGTATTGCAGAAGATGGCCTGGTCATAAAGGGGGGGGGGGTAAACCTTCCGGGGCTGAAGTGGTTGCAATGCACTTTGTATTGAATGTCAGTGTGCATCCTAATGCACAATAACACATGCTGACACACATTGTGATGTGCTGACGTACATTGCGATGTTTTGCTGTACTTTAGCATGTGTCTTAAGGCAAGTGTTAATGCATTTCTATTGATTTCAATGAAAAAGCAAAAATGCAAAAGGTGTGAATCCGGCCTGAATGTGATGACAAATAGAATTGACCTGGAGAAAAACTATCTGTCTGCCACTCTTTTACTTTTTTAGCTTAATTACATTTCTACCAGGACCTTAATACACCTCCTCTATATTACAGGGCATGTTCCAGATTGAGATAACTCATTTAACCAGTTCTGGACCGGAAGGATTTTCCCCCTTAAAGCGGAGTTCCAGCCATGAAAAACATTTTTCAATAAAAATACCCCCGGGACAGTCAGGGCTAGTACATTCCACAATGGATAGCCTCTGTACTGTCCCGGGTCGCACTTACCTGCAAGAAGAAATACTCACCTTTAAAATTTCTTCTCCAGTGCTGCCATCTCGGATGTGGGCAGCTGAAGCCAGCATGATCCTCTTCTGCATCCTCTTCTGTGTCCTCTTCTCCCAGAATGCGCCGGCACCGGCCCC
This sequence comes from Pelophylax lessonae, assembly GCF_965119305.1. Classification (NCBI taxonomy): domain Eukaryota; kingdom Metazoa; phylum Chordata; class Amphibia; order Anura; family Ranidae; genus Pelophylax; species Pelophylax lessonae. The sequence continues at coordinate 200,573,583 of NC_138777.1, read as the reverse complement.
GCTCGTCACTTCCGGTGCGGCGCCGCATTCCTCCACAGCTTCTGGGCATGCCGCATTGGAAGTGACCAGTGGGGCCGGTGTCGGCGCATTGATTCCTGGGAGCGATGACGTTCAGCTCCCAGGAATCATTGCAAACCGGAAGTGACGGCGCGGGCCTCGGCCGCCGAGGGAGGGAGTGGAAGAAAGGTGAGTATATTTTTCTACAATACAAGGTAAGTAAAAAAAATCGTAACTATCCATTTCTTTTTCAGGTGCCAAAAAGCAAGCGGATGGCCACAAAATCGATTATGTCGATTTTGTGGCCGGAACTCCGCTTTAATGACCATGCCATATTTTGCGATTTTGCACTGCATTTAACGGACAATTGTGTGGTTGTGCGATGCTGTACCCAAATAAAATTTATGTCCTTTTTTTCCCCCACAAATAGAGCTTTCTTTTGGTGGTATTTGATCACCTGTGCAAAATTTCAATTTTTGCGCTATAAACAAAAAAATAGCGACAAGTATGAAAAAAAAAAAAAACAATATTTTTTACTTTCTGCTGTATAACATTCCCCAAAAAAAATAAAAAATCAATTGTTTTTCATCCTATTAGGCCAATTTGTATTCTGCTTCTGATTTTTGGTAAAAAAAAAATAAACATATTTTGATTGTGCAAAAGTTATTGCGTCTCCAAACTAGGGGAAAGATTTATGTCATTTTTATGTCTTTATTTATTTTTTACTAGTAATTTTTAGCAGGACTGGGACACCTATCTGACATTTTTGACACTTTTGGGGGGACCAGTGACATTACTACAGTAATCAGTGCTAAAAATATGCACTATTGCTGTAAAAATATCAGTGGCAGGGAAGGGGTTAACCCAAGGGTGATCAAAAAGTTAAGTGTGAGCCTAGGGGGTGTTTTCTAACTGTGAAGGGGATGGGTTTGTGAAATGAACACAGAGATCTGTGATCCTATATAAAAGGATCACATGCGCCCTGTGATAATTTCAGAGAGAAGAAAGAGAAGACCGCTCTGCAGGGAACGGTCGCAGGTCATTAATGTCATGTCCATTGATGATGCCCTGGAAGGAGAGGCGAAACGCGTAAATGTATTTCCGGCAACGCCACAACCATTGACATCACTTCCTGGTAGCATTAGATTGCACGCTAGTCGGCGTTCCCAGAAGAGCTGTACTCTGGGTCTGTAAGCGGGTTCTCTTTCATCATTTCTGTGGGTTTTTCCAGTATTGATTATTAAAAACGAATTATACGGACTTCACTATGTGGGCTATTTATTCTTTTTGAGCTGCTCAAGATACGGGATAAAGTGACTTTAAGAGCAGAGTATTATCATCAAGGGGATCTCGTTTGTATACCTGTTTAAGCTCAATTGACCCTCAGACTGAAACAGCTGAGGGTCCACCATCTCTGGTGAGTGGGGAGACAGGAGGGGAGTGAAGCACCCACACTGGCTGTACTGTTTGAAGCACCCCAGCACCTTGTGAAGCACTTCAAGCACTTTTATATTAATTTATTTATTGCACTCTGTATGGACTTTTACAGCACTGATTGAACTTTTTAGAGTTTTTGCACAATTTATGGATTCATTTCATATGCACTTTTTTATCAATCAATTTATATATATTTATATATATATATTCTTAGCACATAACAATTTATACATCATTTTGCACTTCATTGTATATACTTTACCATTATGAAATATTTTTTTGTAAGCACTGTTTTTATTATTAGTTACATTCACATAAATGCATTTTTGTGCATCTGCGTTTTTGGAAAGGGTTGGGAAGTTTTTTTCCCAGCAAAATGCAGCATTTTGCATGTAATAGACTTCAATGGACCCTCATATAAAACGCAAGTATTGCGGTTTTAGCGAGATATTGTCGCGTTTTGCGTTTTTAAATCTGCCCAATAACAAACTTCCAAAAAAACCCATAAAAAACGCAAATCGTGGCAAAGTCACAGAAAAAAAAAAACATGGAAAGCACATCAAAAAGCACTACAGAAATGCTCAAAAGCAACATGCATAGGTGTGAATCGAGTCAGAGGTCCTAAACATTCTCCCTACTAGAAAATGTATTTCATTGCTACTTGTGTCTTAGGCTCAGTTCACACCTATGCTTTTTGCAGAAATGCCCTACAGTTCATTTAACATGCTTTACTATTGACAGGGCTTCTGTTAGAAGTCAAGGGGCCCGTACAGCCTACCTGACAGGCTCCCCCCCCCCCCTCCGGCTGAAAGTAACTGAGGTCATAGGTTTATCATTCCCTTTCTCTACAGCCTCAACTGCAAATAAGAATGAATAGGAAGCTCTGAGGTTTCCTGCCTATACACTAACTGAAGCATAGTAAACACAGTTTACTATGCTTTGATGATGAATGGACACAGGAGTGATTGGAACTGATCACTCATTGTGTTCATTCAGGAAAGAAAGGGGCCAGTAAATGACATCCCCCTGTGTATCGGCAGCAGCTGCCTGCGGAGAGGAGGGAAGGCAGCGCTGTGATGGAAAGCGGCAAACGGGGGCCCGGACAGCAGAAGGCAGTGCAGCCAGAGAGATGGAGAGGAGAAGAAGCGGGCAGCGCTGCGGGGGAGACAAAAGAGGATCGGTGTCTGTAATAAGAAAGTACAGCCGGCCCTCCTGCTCAGCAGATGCCTGGACACCCCCTTGAGCCCGGGCCCAGTACAGGTGGGCTGGCTGTACTGCCTTGTCAGTGTCACTGCCTATGGGACATATTCACAGCTATGCTTTATTCAGCCGCTGCATTTTTTGGAAAGCATCAGAGACTGTCTTAAAAGCAAAACAGTGCATTTTTGGTTCAACAGACTTCAATGGAAAAGCTGCAGAAAAGCATGTAGTGCTTGTAGCACTCTCCTAGGTAGGTGCTAGGAAAACCATAAGGGAGGCCCTGTCTGCTTATCAGGGGGGCCTAATTGTTCAGCTAGGCTGTCATGTGTCTCCAGGTGTGCCTGTTGAGCTTGGGGAGTCTCCCTACTATATCCAATGAGGGCTCTTATTAGACAGTGGAGGAAACCTGACCAATAGCACACCAGGGCTTGTATCTATCCCAGAGGGCAGAATCTGCCGCAATGCATCCTGGGATGGGGTATAAGTCCTAGGGGGGCACACGACAGAGCGTCTTTGGTGGGAAGCAGAGTCCCAGGAGGAGGGTGACGGCTGTCTCTCCTTCTGTCAGGCGTGAGGAAAGTGTCCTGGGCAGTCGGCCTGGAGGTGGGAAGGTTGAGCTGAGCTGCAGAGAAGGGATCCAGTGTGCTGAGGACCGAGTGGAGCTGCTGTGCAGAGGTTTCCAGGAAAGCAGTGTCGTGAGTACTGAAAACTGCCCAGGGGTCTGCCTAGGATAGGGGACCACTTCAGAAGGTCAGAGGAATCCGGGAGCCAGCTAATTGGTAGAGAAGGGTTAGAAAAGGAGGTGCCAGAGTCTAAGCCCTGAAGATAAGTGTGTGAGAGAGGGTGCCGGTGCGGGCCCCGAAGCGTACAAGTGTTCAGCAGTGCAGCAGTGATAAAGTAGCTACCTCAGCATGGAGTGCCAAAGGGAGCTTCAAAAGGACTTTGAGTCACATGGAGGTGATCAGAAGTCAGTTCAGCGTTAACAGGCAGCAGGCCAGCGTTAACCAGGGTTAACCGGCATTGACCGGCATCAAGCCAGCATCAAGTCAGTACCAACAGGCATTTTTTTAAGTTGTCCCCAGCAAATTGTTCATAATTGAGCCAAAGGAGTATCCAACTTATCCCTTCTCCCATCCAAGTTCTCAAATAAATAAAAAAAAAAACAAAGATACTGGACTGGTCATTGTCTCAGTGTGCACACTTGGAGAACATGCTTAAACGTGCTGTTGTTGTTAGCGGTAACCCAGACGGACCCACATCCAGCACAATGGCTGGGAATTTTGCTACATGCATTTTTGCTGCAATTTGCATTTTTTAATCCACCTAACAACAAATTGGGCAAAAAAAAACATAAAAAATACAGAACGCAAAATGCATAAAAAAGTGCAAAAAATGCGCAAAAACACGTGTGCAAAAATGCACTGCAGAAACGTATCGAAAAGCAAACTGCATAGGTGTGAACCAAGCATTACTTGGATTTCCCTTCCCCTTACTTATTATTTTCTCTTAAACCTACCAAATACAAAAAAAGTGGGGGGATTTTTTCCTAATTTTCTGTTTTCTCTGACACCCATCAAATAGAAAGCGCCAAGATTATTCCTGATTTTGTTTTTTTGTCTTGCACCCATTAAAGTGGTTGTAAACCCCCAGGGAGTGTTTTTACCTATAGGTACACAGCCCTGTGCCGTGAACGGCGGCTCCTGTGTGCATGTGCGGGGGGTGACCACATCGCGGCTCCAGCCAATCGGATGGCCGGATGATGCGAACCCAGAAGTAAGATGCTGAACATGTCGGCCGTGTTACTGGTGGGGACTGCGGGGGCTTTATTCTAAGGTAAGTATTTCATAATGAGCTAGTATGAGATGCATTCTAGCACATTATGCCTTTGTCTTTCAGGTTTTTATTTTTATTTTATTTTTATTTTTTTTATGAGGTTTACAACCAGCCTAAGGCACACCTGTGCAATAATCATGCTGTCAAATCAGCGTCTTGATATGCCACACCTGTGATGTGGATGGATTATCTCGGCAAAGGAGAAGTGCTCACTAACACAGATTTACACAGATTTGTGAACAATATTTGAGAGAAATAGGCCTTTTGTGTACATAGATAAAGTCTTAGATCTTTGAGTTCAGCTCATGAAAAATGGGGGCAAAAACAAAAGTATTGCATTTATAATTTTGTTGAGTGTATATTAAACATGACTCCATAGCCCTCTCCTAAATATTACAAAGCAGGGGAGCTATATTTTTAAACAAGTAAAAAGCACTTAAAAAGATAACCAGAAACTGTAAAAAATGTTGTTTAAATGGAACATTATTTAGAAAAAAGTCTTGATAGATCACTCCAGGCTGGCCCCTCTTGTAAAACATAAAAAAAAAGTGCCTATACGGTTTAAAATCTATAATTGCATGGTTTCACCCTGCTCTGCACATGCTCATTTGCTCTTTATTCTTGGAACAGTGCCTTAACCACTTCCCGACCACCCACCACCTTTTTACTGCAGCAGGGTGGCTCTCCTGTGCAAACCGACGTAGATTGCATGCAGGAAGCTAGGGGGTGAGCGCACGCCGCCGCCGGCGCACGCCCGCCCCCACTCAGCACTGGGGAAGCCGATGCATGTGTCAGGCAGCTCCGATTGCCGCCTGACACCCGTGATCGCTCCCCGCTGAGCGAGAAGGACGGTTGGCTGTTGTAAACACAACCGACTGTCCTTCTCCCTGCAATGATCACAGAGCTCATGTGATCCTGCTATATAAAATCACATGTCTCTGTGATCATTTCACAAGTCCAACCCCCATACAGTTAGAATCACTCCCCTAGGGTCACATTTAACCCCTTGATCATCAATACTGTTAACCCCTTCCCTGCCAGTGCCATTATTATAGTAACAGTGCACATTTTTAGCACTGATTACTGTAGTAATGTCACTGGTCCCCCCAAAAGTGCAAAAATGTCAGTCAGGGGTCAGATTTGTCCGCCGCAATGTCGCAGTCCCGCAAAAAATTGCAGAACGCCGCCCATACTAGTAAAAAAGAAAAAAAAAACAATAAAAATGACATAAATCTTTGCTGTAGTTAGTAGAGGCGATAACTTGCGCAAACCAATCAAAATACGCTTATTGCGATTTTTTTTTTACCAAAAATATGTAGCAGAAAACAAATTGGCCTAAAATGTTAAAAAAATTTGAGTTTTAAGGTTTTTTTTGAGAATGTTATATAGCAGAATGGGAAAAATATTGTTTTTTTTTTTTTTTTTTTCAAAATTGTCGCACTTTTTTGTTTATAGCGCAAAAAATAAAAATCGCACATGTGATCAAATACCACCAAAAGAAAGCGCTATTTCTGGGGAAAAAAGGACGTCAATTTTATTTGGGTACAGCGTTGCACGACCGAGCAATTGTCCGTTCAAATAACGCAGTGCCGGATTGCAAAAAATGGCCTGGTCGTTAAGGCGGCAAATCCTTCCAGAATTGGTTAAAGTGGTTCTAAAGGCAGAATGTTTTTTTTATCTTTCTTATCAGTGCCTGACCTCACAAATGCATTTCTGGAAGAATGGTCAAACATTCCCATAGACACACTCCTAAACCTTGTAGACAGCCTTCCCAGAAGAGTTGAAGCTGTTATAGCTGCAAAGGGTGGGCCAACTCAATATTGAATCCTACGGACTAAGACTGGGGTGCCATTAGGCCCCTTTCACACAAGCGGACCGTTGAGATCCACCTGTTCATTTTTTTGGGGGATCTGAACGGTCCCCCCATGCATTCCTATGGGGCAGCGGATGTCAGCGGAGACATGTCTGCTGACATCCGATCCGATCCGTCAAATCTGGATGGATGGAAACCCTATTTTCCATCTGTCCAGCGTATCAGATCGGATGGGATCGGATGAGAATGGACCGACGGTCCATTCCCATCCGATTTCCACCATAGAGAGACATGGGGAACTGACAGCTGTGTCTTCGCACACAGCGCGGAGACACAGCTGTCATTCTCCTGCTCAGCGGGGGATCGGCGGATCGATCCCCCGCCGAGAAAAGCGGAGTCCGTTTGACGGACTACAAGTGTGAAAGAGACCTTAACCACTTTACCACCGGAGGATTTTGCTGTCTTACGTCCAGGCCACTTTTTGCGATTCGGCACTGTGCGACTTTAACTGACAATTGTGCGGTCATGCAACGCCATACCCAAACAAAATTTATGTCCTTTTTTTCCCACAAACAGAGCTTTCTTTTGGTGGTATTTGATCACCTGTGCGATGTTTACTTTTTGCGCTATAAACAAAAAAAGAGCGGCAATTTTTAAAAAATAACAATATTTTTCAAATTTTTTTTATATGAAATCCCCCCCCCCAAAAAATGTAAAAATCTATTTTTTTTATCATTTTAGGCCAATTTGTTTTCTGCTACATATTTTTGGTAAAAAAAATCGCAATAAGCGTATTTTGATTGGTTTGCGCAAAAGTTACTAACTAAGTAAGAGTAATGGCGGCGTTCTGCGATTTTTTTTTTTTTTTTGTGGGACTGCGACATTGCGGCGGACAGATCGGACCCTTGACTGACATTTTTGACACTTTTGGGGTTACCAGTGACATTACTACAGTAATCAGTGCTATACATATGCACTGTTACTGTAAAAATGACACTGGCAGGGAAGGGGTTAATTTTTATTGGTGATCAAGGGGTTAATGTATGCCTGGTGCTTACTGACGTGTGTGGGGGGAGGTGACTGAGTGACACAGGGACAGATCACAGGTTCAGCTATGCTAAACCCTGCAATCTGACCCTGACTGTCACTTAGGAGATCCGCCCACTTTGTTTACACAAGCGGGCGGATCTCCACACTAGATCCCCGACGATCGGGGAAGAGCAGCGGTGATCGCCGCCGTTCCTTCCCTGGCCCGAGTCCCGCTGTAACTGAATACAGCGGGAGCGAGCCTCCGGCGGCGCGCGCGCGCCGTCAAGTGAGGGGAATGTCTGGTGACGTAGATCTACGTCGCCAGACGATAACGAACCACTTTGCCGCAGTGCAGTCAACGTGACTGGTCGGCAAGTGGTTAAAGTTCATGTGCACACTAAAGGCAGGCGTCCCAATACTTTCGGTAATATAGTGTATTTGGCTTCAAAACATTTGCAACAGAGTTTATCATTACAAAATGTTCTAATCCTAAAAACGAAGTCTTGGACAACATGTACATCACATTTCCTTAGGAGTTTCATGAAAGCTGTCTGCTTGACTTCTGTCCTTATGAAAAAATGCTAAAAAAAAAAGTTAAGTGAATAAATTAATAAAGTGCGTGGCTTTCCTACTTTGCTAGAACAGGATTTTGCAATGGAGCGCAACTCTTTGGCACCGAGGAAGCAATGTCCCATCCGGTTCTTGGCCTGCAGCTTCTGGGAGATAAAAATGAATTTACAAGGTCATAAAAGTGATACTAGGATTTTAACCGGGCTTTCCCACTTCAAAGACAGTGACATTCCCAATCTATGTCTATTTCACATTAAAGGAAGCGGTCTTTCATGCAGCGTAATATAATAAATGAATAAGAGCAGCAGAAAGTGAACCGAACATTCCGCAGATAAAAAGAGTTTAAAGTGTTTCTGGCAGCGGATTTAAGTTGGAGTCTATTCATGATCGTGACCTGAGTTTAAATGATAGATTTACATATACTGTACATCTATTCTATACATGCCTGTCAGGTCGGGTCTGAAGTTCTGGCATGCAGATCTGATGCTCTCCAGTAGAAGAATAAGCTTTCATCCAATATATATGGGTGTTCTGAAAATAAGCCCTGAGCTCCGCATATCCCAGAGGTGCTCTGTCTTTTGTACAAGGGGCCCGGGTGTACTAAGGGTACGGCTTTTTGTACTCTCATGCCAATGTTCTGGCCTTTTGTGAGTATGTCTTTGTTCTACTAGAGTCTAAAGTTTGTTTAGTGCTCATTTTATATCTAAATCCGAAAACAAAAATGTAATATATTGCAGCTTACCAGTCTGTTCTGTCCTCGCTACACGTTTCCCAGATAACATGCAGCTAAACCCTCCTATTCTGCAATAAGCCATACTGTGACGGAACCGCTTTGGAACTCCACTTGGGTGCTTCCTTCCACCAAAGAGTGCCTCCTGTCCTCCAAACCGTTCCGGGCAAAACAAGAGTTAACACCAGTCCTTATTACCGCAAGCATCGTACACAGACAAGATGTTGGGATAGAACCAAATGGATGAATGTTTCTAAGGCACATACTTTATACCCCACAGAAGGACATTCCCCTAAGAGCCCATTCAGACTAGCGCGACACGACTTTGGGGGGCGACCTGTGAAGTCGCGTGCACCGCTGTGCACCGCGACTTCGGAGCGACTTGCAGAGACTTCACATAATGGAAGTCTATGCAAGTCGCTCCGAGGTCGCCCCAAAGTAGTACAGGACCCTCTTTCTAAGTCGGAGCGACTTGTGTCGCTTCTATTAGAACGGGTCCTGTGCTAATCAATGGACCGCGACCGAGCGCGACTTGTCAGGCTGACAAGTCGCCTGACAAGTCGCGCTAATGTGAATGGGCTCTTACAGTGATCCTAGTTAACTTCTTATGGACCGCTCCACACAGATATACTGCGGCAGGGTGGCCCTCCTGTGCGAAATCACATACCAGTACCTGATTCTGTGCAGTGGGTTTGGGGCGCTCACGCGTGCCGCCTGTGACATGCTCCTGTTGTGACTGGACACAGCGGGAGCCAATCAGCGGGTCTGGGGAATCCGATATTCACCAGCACCCAGCGATTGTTCATAGGAGAGGCAGAATGGCGGTCTGCCTATGTAAACAAGGCAGACCGCCGTTCTGTGAGAGGGGAAAATGGAGTTCTTGTGTTCCTGCTAAGCAGGAACACAGATCTCTGCCTTCTCCCAGTCAAAGCATCCCCCACACAGGTAAAAAGCACTCCCTAGGAGCACATTTAACCCTTTGATTGCACCTGCCAGTGCCTTTAGTACTGTGGCAGTGCATTTTTTTTAGCACTGATCACGGAGTTAGTGTCACTGGTCCCCAAAAAGTGTCACTTAGTGTACGATTTGTCCACCGCAATGTCCTTATATTAAAAGTCAGCAGAGTGATGTGGTAAGTATAGCCAGTACTTGGGGAGAAGAGGTATGTGCTTTAATGGTCCAAACCTGGTTAGGGTATATTTCACGGACTTCGTAGACCAGTGATGGCGGACCTTGGCATTCCAGATGTTTTGGAACTACAATTTCCATGATGCTTGTGCACTCTGCAGTGTAGTTGAGCATCATAGGAAATGTAGTTCCAAAACATCTGGAATGCCAAGGTTTACCATCACTGTCATAGACCATATTGGTGCATATCGACTTTGGACTTGGAAAATGAGGGATGGCCTGGAGAAGAGATAATGTGGTCCACACAGCTAGCTGTGGTAAAAAGCTACAAAGTGATATGGAAATACTCGCGCCAAGGAGTGCAAAATAATGTGTGTTGGGAAGCTGCAATGTAATCAGGTGCACTAAAAATTGAAAATTAAAAATTAGTGATCTAGGATTGTGAACAGAAAAAAGCTTACTGCGCTACCCTTTTAGCTAGTGAACAGCTCTTGGTATGGGTTGTTGATTGACAAAGTGCAGTATAGTGAATAAAAATAAATAAATACGTAAGTATGGATCACTCCAAACTCAAATGTAAAGTGCAAAGATACCCATATGACATAAAAAGAAATGTATAATAACAATATAAGTATAAATATCAAAGAATGGTGCAACAACAGCATACATTAAAAATATGACTTAAAAATGGTGACAGTCCGTTTATCGTGACTAAAGTGCAAAGTGCTGGATAAAAGTCTCTTGTGCAAATTTCAAACGGTGGTGACTCCTGTGACCCTTTGATCACCCTCCAGTGCTCGAAGGTAAGGTAGCCCACTTACCAGATAAGGTGGATTCTTATGGCGTACGCCAAAAAGAATCTATAAACGCTTGTGTGTTTCTCCTAACCTCGGATGGTCCGGTTCTGTGTTTGGCCCATATGTACTCGGGATAAACAAGAAAGAGAAATGCTCCTCATAGTGTAGAAAGGTAACGACCTTTATTACTCGAACACATGCATAAAAACACACTCTTCATGTAAAAACACATCCAGTAAAAAGTCCTTAAAAACTGTGATGAACTCCAGAAACTCTCGTGCAAATACCGCAAAGAAAAACCGTGATAGGTCACAGCAAAAAGTGTGGGGTACCCATATGGATACTAGTACCGCTGCTGAGCTTCCATAGTGCCTCGCGGCACGGTAAGTCTGGACGCTGTGTGATCACCGCTGGGTTCGCCGTACCCGGAAGTGGTGTGGCGGCGTGCGGTCCAGCGATAGCTCAGAGCGAGGCAGCGTGCGTACCAGCTTGACGCGTTTCGTCAGAGATGTGACGTCTTCGGAAGTGGTACGTGCGCTGCGTGTCAGCTTGGTTTTATGCGGAAGGATCAAGGTTCAGCCCATCTTGATCCCGCCTCAATAATTTATGCAAACCGGAAGTAATTCATTGAGTCCGCGATCTAATTTCTATGTACATATTACTCCCATTTGTTATTGATGTTAGATATGAATAGCTTTTTTGGATCGGCCTAAGACCATTTATTTAGTTTAAAATCATCCCGAAGCCATTTTATTACTATTGTGCCATAATGTATATATAAGAATCAATCAATTACTTCCGTATGGAGCATAATCGATTGTCATTGTATTCCTAATTACTAAATCACTCTTTAACCAACAATAATAATTTACATCATTATTAAACTTATTATTATTATTAAACATGTTACAATACACTAAAGATTTGATTAATAAATAGCTCGCTCAATACTGATAGGCCTACTGTAATACACTGGATATAAGAAACATACCCTCTCCATGCATTTCAGGACCCATCACAATAGGGACCCCTCACTATTACGTTTTTGCGGCATAGACACGGTAGACCTGCATTGGAGGGGAGGAGACAGAAAAATTGCAATATCTAAAAACGAAACTTTTTGGATATGTGAGTTAGGCACATTACAACCTGGTGGAATGAACAAAGATTTAGACATAAACTCATAACAAATTTTTAAATAGATTGAGGGGTTTCCAATCTGAAGTAATTTATTTAACTTATTTTCTAATGCTATTAATGTAAATGGACATACATATATTTTTATCATTTTAATATTTGCAACACACAAAGGGGTTTATAATGTAAACAATGTAAGGGGACATTCATCATGTTGTATTTATTGCATATTGAACAAATTCCATAGTGTATTACAGTAGGCCTATCAGTATTGAGCGAGCTATTTATTAATCAAATCTTTAGTGTATTGTAACATGTTTAATAATAATAATAAGTTTAATAATGATGTAAATTATTATTGTTGGTTAAAGAGTGATTTAGTAATTAGGAATACAATGACAATCGATTATGCTCCATACGGAAGTAATTGATTGATTCTTATATATACATTATGGCACAATAGTAATAAAATGGCTTCGGGATGATTTTAAACTAAATAAATGGTCTTCATGGCCGATCCAAAAAAGCTATTCATATCTAACATCAATAACAAATGGGAGTAATATGTACATAGAAATTAGATCGCGGACTCAATGAATTACTTCCGGTTTGCATAAATTATTGAGGCGGGATCAAGATGGGCTGAACCTTGATCCTTCCGCATAAAACCAAGCTGACACGCAGCGCACGTACCACTTCCGAAGACGTCACATCTCTGACGAAACGCGTCAAGCTGGTACGCACGCTGCCTCGCTCTGAGCTATCGCTGGACCGCACGCCGCCACACCACTTCCGGGTACGGCGAACCCAGCGGTGATCACACAGCGTCCAGACTTACCGTGCCGCGAGGCACTATGGAAGCTCAGCAGCGGTACTAGTATCCATATGGGTACCCCACACTTTTTGCTGTGACCTATCACGGTTTTTCTTTGCGGTATTTGCACGAGAGTTTCTGGAGTTCATCACAGTTTTTAAGGACTTTTTACTGGATGTGTTTTTACATGAAGAGTGTGTTTTTATGCATGTGTTCGAGTAATAAAGGTCGTTACCTTTCTACACTATGAGGAGCATTTCTCTTTCTTGTTTATCCCGAGTACATATGGGCCAAACACAGAACCGGACCATCCGAGGTTAGGAGAAACACACAAGCGTTTATAGATTCTTTTTGGCGTACGCCATAAGAATCCACCTTATCTGGTAAGTGGGCTACCTTACCTTCGAGCACTGGAGGGTGATCAAAGGGTCACAGGAGTCACCACCGTTTGAAATTTGCACAAGAGACTTTTATCCAGCACTTTGCACTTTAGTCACGATAAACGAACTGTCACCATTTTTAAGTCATATTTTTAATGTATGCTGTTGTTGCACCATTCTTTGATATTTATACTTATATTGTTATTATACATTTCTTTTTATGTCATATGGGTATCTTTGCACTTTACATTTGAGTTTGGAGTGATCCATACTTACGTATTTATTTATTTTTATTCACTATACTGCACTTTGTCAATCAACAACCCATACCAAGAGCTGTTCACTAGCTAAAAGGGTAGCGCAGTAAGCTTTTTTCTGTTCACAAAAAGCTACAAAGCAATAAATATTGGGCAAGGTTTAAAGGTGAATAGTTCAAAAGGGTCAGAGTCTACTCACAGTATGCACTGCAGATGTGTGTTTCAGTCCTTGTGACCACAAAATATTTGGTTATTACTGTACTACAAGCAAAATTCTTACAGACACACATAAACCGCAGGACAACATATAATTTTAAAAGCGGATCTTCCCTTCTGCCCACCCCTTCTCCACTCCACTTCATGGATATAGTTTTTATATATATATATAGTATATTTATTGTTTTTCCTGCCTATAATACATGTCAATTGCCTAGGCGGAAGGGAATGAGGAGGAGGAGGAGGGGGGCAGGCCTAATTACACCCGGAAGAGCTGGCCGGCTTCTTGGTGACAGCACATACAAACATGGCGGCAAAGGACCCCAGAGAAGAATAGGCTCTCGGCAGGACAACACTGGATCCGCTGGGTGAGTATGTGAGCTGTGGAGAACCTTCCACAGGGTATGCAGGCCTCAAAAAAAGGAAGAGAGGGTGGAAAGATTAGGGTCTGCCTTAAAACTCTTCCATTACATATGCTTTTCTGTCTGAGCCTATCTTGGGAAGAACTTCCAACATTCCAACACACGGAGGCTACTTAGCAACAAGTAACTGTTGAAACAACAAATGCTTCGGTCAGATTTTGCAGGGTTTTTTCAGCAGGAGCGACCTCTAGCACTGCACGTATGTAATGGCAAGGAGTGCTGAAATATGCTGGAGGATCTGTTGATGCTATCTGCTGAGGGATCTATTGTCTCTAGAAGGGTTTTTATAGATGGGATGGTCTGTTGTTCCTGGTGGGGGATCTATTGTTGCTTGGGGATCTACTGTTGAGGGAGGGGTCTATTGTTGCTGGGGGGATTGGATCTACTGTTGAGAAAGGGGTCTAATGTTGCTGGCTGCTTAAGGGTCTATTGATGTTGGCTGCTAGGAGATATATTTTTGCTTGGAGGGGGTTTATTGTTGCTGAAGTGGATCTATTTTTTTGGTGTAATTTAACAAATTCCATACCAATTACTTAGCACCAAAAAATTATTCTAGGTTCTGTATTCTCCAAAAAAAAGGGGGTACTGGGTGGTGGCTAGGGGGTGATACCAAGGCATGTGCTCAAAACTGGGTAGGGGGCAGAGACAAGGGGTGACTTAGAAGGGGGGGAGCACCTGCACCTATTCTTTTAGAAAAAAAAAACCCTTAAATTATTTAACATACATCAAAATATACAGGGTATAAAGGTCAAAAATATTTAATCTAGTCCTCCTTACATTTCTGGTCAGTGGTAGAAAAAAAGCTTTATTGTTGTGGGAGAAAAATGCCTGTCATTATTGGTCAGTGGGAGTCTGAGAAAAATGCCTGCATTTCTGGTCAGTGGTCACTAGGAGGACAAAATTCTCTGACACTAGTGAGATGAAAAATGGTCCTAGCATTAGGAGTCAATGGAAGGAAAAAAATCCTTGGCATCGGTGGTTAAAAAAAAAAAGACCCAGGGCTGTTGTCATTGTGAGGAGGAAAAGGAGATCCAGCATCAACAGCAAAGAAAGAATGCCCTGGTGTAGAGACCTTAGATTTGCCCCCCTTAACATTTAGACCCTTTATCTGCCACTTAACATTTAAACCTCTAATCAGCTCTCCTTTGAAATCCAGACTCTAGATCAGCACCCCCTTAACATTAAGATAAACCCTCTTAACAATGCCCTCTTCAGACCTCGGGTCAGCCCTTATTTAAATTGCTCTCTAGATCGCACATCAGCCCCCATTAAAATTGCCGTCTTCAAACACTAGGTCAGTGTTCTGTTTCTAATGCAGCTATATGCATTGACATACCCTCTTAGACTCAGTCTGTCCAGACAGCATGGTCATCTGCTGACTTTGCACCATCCACAGGCACCTTAACTCAATAAGGCACACAGTTTTAATTCAGATAATTGCAGTACAGAGAATGTTTTCCCAGTCTTTAGAAGTTTAAGAAAACAGTGACATCCCTGAGCCCTGTCTCTTTGAAAACTAACACTAACTGAGGGAACATGGAAGAAGTGGGAAGGGTCTAGCTACGACCAGAAACTGCCACTGGATGTCAGCATACTACCAAACACTAGCATTATAATGCAGTTCAATACAACACAGAAAAAATAGAAGAAAGTGGGGTGGAGTAATTAGCCCCTATTAAATCTCCTTCTTCACACCCAATATCAGCCCCCCATTAAAATGCAGACTTCAATTCAGCCCCCATTAAAATTGCCCTCTTCAGACCCTAGATCAACCCCATTGAAGCAACGTTCCACCCAAAAGTGGAACTTCCACTTTAAGGACTCCTGACCCCCTGACATGCCACATTTGGCTTGTCATTTTTTCTGGGGGGGGGGGAGCGGGTACCTAGATTTGACACGTACCCAACTCCAACTTCCGCTCAGGCCGCCTACTCCCACTCTCCACTCCTACCCACTTCCACTCGAGCAGAAGTTCTCCTCTCCCCCTTGCTCCCTGCAATCCACCTTACCAAATGATGAGACCACCCATAACGCATGGTCAAAACACACTTTGTGTGTAATCACTGCGGCAAGGGGATCATTGGAGTTCCCACAATCCTTCCTTAGAATGCTCAAAATTATCCTCCAAAAAGGTCATACAAAACAGAAAGAGTCTCTTGTAGTGTAGTAGATAAAAGAACCAGTTTAATATAAAAAGATTAAAACTACTCACAAAGCCTAAGGCAAAGCAAGAATGATCATGTTATCATATACAGGCATGGGAACTTCCTCCTTGTGCTGCCCGTTCATCCCGGTCCAGGCTAGCGTGATCACATCATCAACACTGGCCCCACCCACACATTTCGTCACAGCAGACGTCATCAAGGGGAGTGGCCATTGCTCTTTAATCTCAAGTGTCAGTGTTTCAATGTTGTAGGAGCATAAACTTCAACGTGTCATTGCCCTAGAATCCCCTAATGGTTCTAGGGCAATGAAAATGAAACACTGTAACCATCACATGTAATTTGTAATCCCATGTGTCCAAACACAGCTGCTGTTGGCCCAGTTGACTGTGTACCTTTGCTCATGAACCCCCGAATGCCAATATGTTAGCAATGTTCTAGGTCTGCAACAAAATGGCGCATTCCCTTAAACTGTTATGGCACACCAGTGGTGACAACTTTATTAGAATGGCTTCAGCCTGATCTACACCCATTGGAGAACCACCCTCGCCCCCTCCATAACCCTTTTCAGCCAATTTGGGGCTTAATTGTAGGTGCCTCTGCGATTAAGCCCCAAATTGGGTGAAATGCATTAGAGGGGGGTTCTGCCTCGGGTGGGGATCAGGTTGAAGCCATTACAATATACTGTAGTTATCACCAGTGGTGTTCATTAACAGTGTGCAGGGTGGAACCATTTTGTTGTAGACATAAGAGTGAGTTTGGTGAGCCTTTAACAAGCTTAACCAGCACCTGGTAGCAGGAATCAAACCAGCCTGAGCAACGCACTGGGGCATTCAAAGCAGTACTGTATTGTCTTGTATTTAGACCAATGTTCCAGGTCTACAAGTGTTACTATGTCCTTCTTTTGGAACTGCAAATGCTACTATTAAAAAGCCAAATGTAACAATGTTGCTATAATGGTAACCTAGTGGTCAATATGCCAACAATTATTAACAAACCTCAAAAAAGGTTAAAAAATAACACGCTCATCTATGCAATGGGAAGGATGTGGTTTGCAGCTACTGGCACTGTATAAAAGACATTAGACATTGCCAAACGCCAGACATCTCTGTTTACGAATAATACGCTTTGGCAAGCCAGCAGGTTCCAATTTTCTGGATTGCACATATAGTGTACACTCAGCCTTTGGACTGTCAGTCACTTTGGAGTCCCCCAGCATACAAAACACTTTATTGTTTTTCTACGTGCACTGAGATTTTAAAGCAAATACCGTATTCCGGCTTGTAAGAGAGGTTGCGGAGAAGGGAAGGAGACACTTTTTTTGTCTATCTCTGTGGGTTTCAGGGATGTCTGTTTTAGAGATTAGTTTAATTTGTTTTGTGTTAATAGGAAAATTTTGCAGACAGCCTAAAGGCTTCAGATTTAATGAAATTGGAAGTGGTTTGGGTGTCTGGGTCAGCCAGGTTCTATAAATATTTGGTTCGTAAACCACGGCTACAGCTGATTATTGCCAATCCCTGTAATACAGTCATTCATACTACAATATCTGGCAAAGATGTGACTATTATGGGCATTTCAAAGGATAACCAGGCAGCGTAGAGTTTATTGCAATTAGATTGCTTGTGCACTGCACATCATAAACTATTGCCTTTTTAATTAAAAAAAAAAAAACTTGTTTTAAACTTTTGTTAATCCTTTGTTACATCTGGGATATTTTCTACTTTTATTAGTTAGAACATGCTTCTTTGGTAATTATTTTTAAGTAATTGTATTAATTCATGTTTTTTTGGCACATTAGACACGGGTGGATTGGAGGACTATGGAAGCCCACCCGCATTCTTGCTCCTTTTTATACATGTCATTTTTCAAATGTCTTTTAAATTATCACCTTTGGCGATCCCCCACACGCTCTATCTTGGTTACTGCTCGATTCTCGGCTATCTGGATGCTTCTGCTGAGCGTTTTGCCTGCCCCGCCCATTTCCCCTCCTTACTAGTTCTATCGCCAAGACACAGAGAAAGAGATGTACACCACTCAGGCAGTTGGAACTTCACAGGCAGCCATGGGTGCAGGACCTCGGATCGCCACCACAAACAGGATACAAGAGAAATAGCCGCACACCAAGCAATGGCTCACGATGAAAGGCTTTAAGGATGCAAGCAGTGGTGGGATTCAGCCAGTTCGCACTGGTTCTGTGGAACCTGTTACTAACATTTAACAAGTTTGCAGAACCGGTGTGCAAGCCGGAGATCCAGGCGGCAATTTGAAATTCCCCGCCCCTGTGCTCAGCTGGCTTCTCCAATTCAGTGTGCCCAGCAAAGTCTCCTCCCCAGCCAGAGTCCCGCCCCCACCCCCGAGTTGGCTGCCGCGCAAATGATGCATACACACAGGTGCTGCTGTACAGGAGCCCTAGGAGAGCCGGAGGACGCAGCAGGCTTGTCTGCAAGGCCAGCCCCCCTCCTCCCCCCTGTCATACACAGGTCACCCTCAGAGTCTGAGATATGCTGCTGATCAGCCATCCGTGCTGCTGCTGGAGGGAGCCCAGGTGACCGAGGATGAGTGCACTGCAGCTTGGGAATGGTGAGTGAGGTGACCCCATATTCCCCACACTCCATCCCATCCCCCACCCCACTCTATCTCCCCTGGGAACAAGGACCCCTTCTTTCCTGGGAACAGGGACCCCCTTCTCCCCTGGGGACAGGGACCCCTTCTCCCCTGGGGACAGGGACTCCTTCTCCGCTGGGAACAGGGACCCCTTCTCCCCTGGGGACAGGGACCCCTTCTCCCCTGGGGACAGGGACTGCTTCTTTTCTGGGGACAGGGACCCCTTCTCCCCTGGTAACAGGGACCCCTTCTCCCCTGGGAACAGGGACCCCTTCTCCCCTGGGGACAGGGACTCCTTTTCTGGGGACAGGGACCCCTTTTAACCTGGGGACAGGGACTCCTTTTCTGGGGAGAGGGACCCCTTCTCCCCTGGGGACAGGGACTCCTTTTCTGGGGACAGGGACCCCTTCTCCCCTGGGGACAGGGACTCTTTCTTTTCTGGGGACAGGGACCCCTTCTCCCCTGGGGACAGGGACCGCTTCTTTTCTGGGGACAGGGACCCCTTCTCTCCTGGGGGACAGGGACCCCTTCTCTCCTGGGGGACAGGGACCCCTTCTCTCCTGGGGGACAGGGACCCCTTCTCCCCTTAAGGCTTCTCCGTGGCTATCTCCCACCAGGAACTCTTTCCCTACAGGGAGTCCCGGGGGCCCTACTGCTGCCCGACGGGGATGATGAGACCCCTGAGGTGGTGAAACTCACACAAATCAATTTTTACATCATTTTAAGCCAATTTGTTTCTGCTACATATTTTTGGTAAAAAAAATTGCAATAAGCGTATTTTGATTGGTTTGTGCAAAAGTTATCGCAGCTACTAACTACTGGAAAGATTTATGTCATTTTTGATTATTTATTACTAGTAATGGCGGCGATCTGCGATTTTTAGGGAGACTGCAACATTGCGGCGGACAGATCGGACCCCTAACTGACTTAGATAAAAAAAAAATTACACCATGCTTGAAAGTCGGAATTGGTTACTAAAATTTTTGAATCCCACCACTGGATGCAAGGTACAGCAAAATGGATGGTAGACATGTCTCACACGACTCACAGCGTGCTTGTTCACTACCTGTAGTAAGTAGTGAACAAGCACGCTGTGAGTCGTGTGAAACATGTCTACCATCCATTTTGCTGTTCCTTGCATCCTTGTTCAATAAAGCCTTTCATCGTGAGCCTTCGCTTGGTGTGTGGCCATTTCTCTTGTAGTTCTATCGCCGTATGGGTAATAGTATATATTCTCTCCCACTGGGAGGGGGGGGGGGGTTGAAACAGCTTGAAGAAGGAGGCGGCATCTCAGAATTGCATTGTGACCTGCCCCCTCTCCAACTTGTGTGCCCTGACTTGTTGCAGCTAGTAGTGGTGCGTGAGAGCCTGTGTCACCGCCATCCTCCTGCTCTCTAATGCAGCGGGTCTGGACTTGTGTGAGCAGGGGTCTCTCTATCGGGCCGTTTTACCTTTGGTCTCTCGGCAGTGGGAGCCTTGGATTTTGCTAATGCCATTAGCCCCAGTTCTCATCTTCAGCGGGTCTGGACATCTTCAGCAGCCCTCCAGCCCACCCTGTCTACTGTCTTGGATTACCACACACGATTCCACAGCACATGCAGTCTGCAAGTTATTCAGATGTAAGTGGAAATTGGAATAAAGTGTTGTTGTTTTTACTCACACGGACCTGGCGCCCTGTTTTCTCCATTTCTTTTTGTTCTGGAGGGAATCCCATAACTCAACAAGGAGCTGCCGTCTTGTGAATGTTCTGTCTAGCCACCACCTGCCATTTTTCCCATTGACCTTGTTATCCTGTGATTCTCAGCTGTTTACAGACTACATGAGAAAAATTATTTCATTATCATTTTTCTCTGTTCCTATTAGTCTGCATATTTTTACTTTTATTTTTAAAATAGCACACTTCAAATTGGTAAATGAACAATCTATGGAAGATGAAAGTAAGGCTCCGTTCACATGTCAGCGTATGATCGCGGGCAGAACCGCCGCGGTTCCGCCCGCGATCCGGAGATTTATTGCAAATCGCGGGACGCCTATCGTTGCCCGTTGATTTGCAATAGCCCCCCAAACGCCGAGCGATGTTGCCGCGATTTACGCCCGCCGAATTGCGGCAACATCGCGCAAACAAAATCGCGGGACGCAATAAGCTCCAAAGAAGCTCTTGTACTTTTTTGGAGCGTATTGCGTCCCGCGATTTTGTTTGCGCGATGTTGCCGCGATTCGGCGGGCGTAAATCGCGGCAACATCGCTCGGCGTTTAGGGGGCTATTGCAAATCAACGGGCAACGCTAGGCGTCCCGCGATTTGCAATAAATCTCCAGATCGCGGGCGGAACCGCGGTGGTTCTGCCCGCGATCATACGCTGACATGTGAACGGAGCCTTAAGGTAGGGAAAAACAAAATATTTAGTGGAGAGGGTGATCACTGATTGATTGCATTTCATTTAAAAAACATACACGTGGAAGAGGGTGGGTAGGTAGGAGAGTGGATGATGCAGGGTGTGTGCTAATGAGGTTAGCTGGTCAACTACTTCCTGTGTCTCGACCTATAGTCTGCCCTGGAAGTAAGGCAGAAGTAATGGATAGTTGTTTGTAAACATCCATGAAGAGAGTGAGGTAAGCATGTGTAAAATGAATGGAAAGCTGTTTTATTTTTGCAAAACAAGTACATTAATGCTATATTGGTACCTAGGGGAGCTGTACAGCTTGTATAACAGGGAAAATTTGCTGTCCCTTCAAAATAACTCAACACACAGCCATTAATGTCTAAACCGCTGGCAACAAAAGTGAGTACACCCCTAAGTGGAAATGTCCAAATTGGGCACAAAGGGCCAATATTTTGTGTGGCCACCATTATTTTCCAGCATTCCCTTAACCCTCTTGGGCATGGAGTTCACCAGAGCTTCACAGGTTGCCACTGGAGTCCTCTTCCACTCCTCCATAATGACGAAGCTGGTGGAGGTTAGAGACCTTGCGCTCCTCCACCTTCCATTTGAGGATGCCCCACAGATGCTCAATAGGGTTTAGGTCTGGAGACATGCTTATCTAGTCCATTACCTTTACCCTCAGCTTCTTTAGCAAGGCAATGGTCATCGTGGAGGTGTGTTTGGGGTTGTTATCATGTTGGAATTCTGCCCTGCGGCTCAGTCTCCAAAGGGAGGGGATCATGCTCTGCTTCAGTATGTCACAGTACATGTTGGCATTCACGGTTCCCTCAATGAACTGTAGCGCCCCAGTGCTGGCAGCACTTATACAGCCCCATACCATGACACTCTCACCACCATGCTTGACTGTAGGCAAAGCACACTTGTACTTTGTACTCCTCACCTGGTTGCCGCCACACACACGCTTGACACCTTCTGAACCAAATACGTTTATTTTGGTCTCATCAGACCACAGGGCATGGTTCCAGTAATCCATGTCCTTAGTCTGCTTGTCTTCAGCAAACTGTTTGTGGGCTTCCTTGTGCATCATCTTTAGAAGAGGCTTCCTTCTGAGACGACAGCCATACAGACCAGTTTGAAGCAGTGTGTGGCGCATGGTCTGAGCACTGACAGACTAACCCCCCACCCCCTTCATCCTCTGCAGCAATGCTGGTGGCACTTATACGTCTCTTTCCCAAAGACAACCTCTGGATATGATGCTGAGCATGTGCACTCAACCTCTTTGGTCGACCATGGCGAGGCCTGTTCTAAGTGGAACTTGTCATGTTAAACAGCTGTATGATCTTGGCCACCGTGCTGCAGCTCAGTTTCAGGGTCTTGGCAATCTAATTATAGACTAGGTCATCTTTATGTAGAGCAACAATTATTTTTTTCAGATCCTCAGAGAGTTCTTTGCCATGTGGTTCCATGTTGAACTTCCAGTGACCAGTATGAGAGAGCGAGAGTGATAACACCAAATTTACCACACCTGCTCCCCATTCACACCTGAAACCTTGTAACACTAATGAGTCACATGACATCGGGGAGGGAAAATGGCTAATTGGGCCCTCATTTAGACATTTTCACTTAGGGGTGTACTCACTTTTGTTGCCAGCGGTTTAGACATTAATGGCTGTGTGTTGAGTTATTTTGAGAGGACAGCAAATTTACACTGTTATACAAGCTGTACACTCACTACTTTACATTGTAGCAAAGTGTCATTTCTTCAGTGTTGTCACATGAAAAGATATAATAAAATATTTACAAAAATGTGAGGGGTGTACTCACTTTTGTGAGATACTGTACATAAAGCCAGCTTTATATTTGGATTTACAAAATAACAAATGAAATAACTTAGAGATTGGGTGAAATGTTTAGCACAGGATAACACCTTTGAAATAGTCCTTTTTTATATAGAAGTCTAAACATCATACAAAAAAGATTGACAACAGAGGAGGAAAGAGGGACAGAAGTAAAGAAGGGCTCAGGCGAGTTTGGGATCCTTGTCCCAACCCACCTTCCCAATCCCGCCAGGAAGCCGATACTGAATGCCGCTAATCACAGACAGTGAGACATTTCCCGGTCTGCAGCAGCACAGATCGGGAAATGTCTCACTGCCTGTGATAAGCGGTGTGCAGTGTCGGCTTCCTGGCAGGATCGGCAGGTGGGTTGGGACTAGGATCCTGAACATGCCTGAGCCCATCTCTAGACAGAAGTAGTGCTACTTCAAAAGAGGGACAGGTCCTTCAAATGAGGAACAGTTGAAGGGCATGTTGTTGTGAGATCCCTTCAGTTAAGTGCTAGTTAAATCTATTCACCACAATTTCTGCTCTCAGCCATACCCACCAGCCACAGCCATCAGGATTCTTTGTCATGCCTCCGGAATATGCCCTGGACTGATTCTTTTGCATGGCTTGGTAGAATTCACCAAGGCCAGAAGAGCTCTGGCCTATGGTATGGGGATAGACAGAAAATGGGAAAAGAGATCCCCAAATCTCCAAACAAGGAGCCTGGTGTCTGGGGGAGTAGTTGTACCAAAAAAAAATTAGTCATGTTTAAAAGGATAACAAAACATCTTTATTTATATTTAAAACAATATCTATATTAAAAATTGATCCATGTCCACATGACATAGGTATACAAAGTACAGAGCCTGCTGGACCGACACGTTTCGCATTAGATCCAGTGCTTCTTCAGGATCCACAAGCTCTTTATATCAAAATATGTGTACAATATCTAAAAACCCACAAATAAATGTCCGCAAGTTGGTGCATCAAGGATTTGCCAATTTGTATATCAACCAATTGTAGGGGGTCTAAATGTTAAGCCACAGAAAAATCCCTAGTATTCATGTAGTCTCTTATACGTTTTTCCCAATAGAATCAATGGAAAATACAGATTCAACTGGCACAATTCCATCAGATATAAAGGGACCCGTCAGAAAACAATCAGGTAAGTCAAATCCCCAAGTATAAGATGCCACTCCTCCATCATATAATGGCTCAAATGCACCATGTCACTACCATGCCAACAATGGTGGATCATATATCTACAAACCCAATTCCAAAAAAGTTGGGACACTGTACAAATTGTGAGTAAAAAAGGAATGGACTAATTTACAAATCTCATAAACTTATATTTTATTCACAATATAATATAGATAACATATCAAATGTTGAAAGTGAGACATTTTGAAATGTCATGCCAAATATTGGCACATTTTGGATTTCAAGAGAGCTACACATTCCAAAAAAGTTGGGACAGGTAGCAATAAGAGGCTGGAAAAGTTAAATGTACATATATGGAAGAGCTGGAGGACTAATTTGCAACTAATTAGGTCAATTGGCAACATGATTGGGTATAATAAGAGCCTCTCAGAGTGGCAATGTCCCTCAGAAGTCAAGATGGACAGAGGATCACCAATTCCCCCAATGCTATGGCGAAAAATAGTGGAGTAAAAAAAAAAAAATTGCAAAGAGTTTGAAGTTATCATCATCTACAGTGCATAATATCATCCAAAGATTCAGAGAATCTGGAACAATCTCTGTGCGTAAGGGTCAAGGATGGAAAACCATACTGGATGCCCATGATCTTCGGGCCCTTAGACTGCACTGCATCACATACAGGAATGCTATTGTAATGGAAATCACAACATGGGCTCAGGAATACTTCCAGAAAAAATTTTTGGTGAACACAATCCACCTGCCATTCACCATTGCTGGCTAAAACGCTATAGGCCGAAAAAGAAGCCATATCTAAACATGATCCAGAAGCGCAGGCATTTTCTCTGGGTCAAGGCTCATTTAAAATGGACTGTGGCAAAGTGGAAAACTGTTCTGAGGTCAGACGAATCAAAATTTGAAGTTCTTTTTGGAAAACTGGGACGCCATGTCATGTGGACCAAAGAGGACAAGGACAACCCAAGTTTTTATTAGCGCTCAGTTCAAAAGTCTGCATCTCTGATGGTATGGGGTCGCATGAGTGCGTGTGGCATGGACAGCTTACACATCTGGAAAGGCACCATCAATGCTGAAAGGTATATCCAAGTTCTAGAACAACATATGCTCCCATCCAGACGTCATCTCTTTCAGGGAAGACCTTGCATTTTCCAACATGACAATGCCAGACCACATACTGCATCAATTACAACATCATGGCTATGTATAAGAAGGATCAGGGTACTGAAATGGCCAGCCTGCAGTCCAGATCTTTCACCCATAGTAAATATTTGGTGCATCATAAAGAGGAAGATGCGACAAAGAAGACCTAAGACAGTTGAGCAACTAGAAGCCTGTATTAGACAAGAATGGGAGAACATTCCTATATCTAAACTTGAGAAACTTGTCTCCTCAGTCCCCAGACGTTTGCAGACTGTTATAAAAAGAAGAGGAGATGCCACACAGTGGTAAACATGGCCTTGTCCCAACTTTTTTGAGATGTGTTGATGCCACGAAATTTAAAATCAATTTATTTTTCCCTTAAAATGATACATTTTGTCAGTTTAAACATTTGATATGTCATCTATGTTGTATTCTGAATAAAATATTGAAATTTGAAACTTCCACATCATTGCATTCTGTTTTTATTCACAATTTGTACAGTGTCCCAACTTTTTTGGAATCGGGTTTGTATACTATGGTATGGGGCTCTTCTGTTGAGGACCCTGAGAGATACTTTGTATTTGAAGGCAACATCTAGCATCTACACAAAAATGAAATACCTTTTTAAAAAGCCTTTTCTTGTATAAGAGTAGGGTTGAGCGGACACCTAGATGTCCGTGTTCGACGGGTTCGGCCGAACTTTAAAAAAAAGTCCGGGTCCGTGTCCCGGACTTTTACCGAACTTTTCCCGGACACCGAACCCCATTGAAGTCAATGGGGACCCGAACTTTAAGGCACTAAAATGGCTCTAAAACACCAAAGGAAAGGGCTAGAGTGCTGCAAATGGCAGCAAAACGTAATTAAGAGCATGGCAAGTGCTCTGCAAACAAATGTGGATAGGGAAATAACTTAAAACAACAAAAAAAAACAGAAAAATAAAACAATGTTCTTCTTCATCTCTGAAGGACGAGGCCCATATGGAGTAGGAGGGAGGTTGAGGTGGTGGTGGATGTGGCGGTGACATAGGCGTGCGCACAGGGTGTGCTGGGTGTGCCTGGGCACACCCTAATCACCTAGGGCACATAGCATTGCCAGTGAGGAGATGGGAAAGATCTCCCTGGGACCTGCTCTGCTCTATTTCTCCTTGCCTACAGGTACATGGCCCCGATACATTACTCTCCCTGCTGGCAAACACATGCATGTGTATTTCAACTTTGGGGTGCACACCTTAATGCAATAGGCTGCGCACACCTATGGGCGGTGTAGGTGGAAGCGGCGGTGGAGGAGGACCAGGGCCGGATTAACAGCATCATGGGCTTGGTGCTGAGGATTTTGAAGGGCCTTAAGGGCCGTGCCTTGCCATGCACCCAGAGGAGGAAGGGTGCAGCCATGCATGCCTAATTCAACATGGGATGCTGTCTCTGAAGCCCATAAACACATCCATGCATCGCCAACTGTCCCTCCTTGTCCGGCCTTCACGCTGTGTGGGGAGGTTCTGAGGGTGCTGCCTGGGGAAGCGAGCATAGAAGCCAGACTTCTGTGTTTACAAGTGACAGAAGAGCGGTAACAGTGAATATGGCCAACCCGGGGCCTATATAAAAGGTAGGGGCCTGGAGCTGCAGCTCCAATAGCCCCTACATTAATCTGGCCCTGAGGAGGAGGACGAGGTAGCCAACACTGCTTCTTTTCAAAAATTTTAAATGAGGGTACACCCCAAAAGAGTGAGAAAGAGCAAAAATGGAACAATGGGTGGGTAAGGTCGGTATCCATTGCTATTCTGCATAAGGTACGGAAAAGTCCCGTGGGATCCATGCCTGGTTCATTTTAATGAACGTGAGCTTGTCCACATTGTCTCTGGACAGGCGGCTGCGCTTGTCTGTTATAACGCCCCCAGCCGTGCTAAATACCCGTTCAGATAATACACTGGCTGCAGGGCACGCCAGCACCTCCAAGGCGTAAAGGGCAAGCTCAGGCCATGTGCCCAATTTGGAGACCCAGAAGTTGAAGGGGGCAGACCCGTCATTCACTACATGTAGGCGTGTGCACACATACTGCTCCACCATGTTGGTAAAATGCTGCCTCCTGCTAAGACGTTCCATCTGAGCTGCTGGTGCTGCTGTTTGTTGTGGCGTGCTGACAAAGCTTTTCCACATTTCGGCCATGCTAACCCTGCCTTCTGAGGTGCTGGCGGTGCCCTGGTTGCGTTGGCGACCTCCTCCTCCTCCTCCTCTGCCTTGTGCTTCCACTGTGGCCCCGCTGTCAGATGGGAATGCCAGCAGCATGGCGTCTACCAGCGTGCGCTTGTACTCGCGCATCTTGCGATCGCGCTCCAGTGAGTGAATTAAGGACGGTACGTTGTCCTTGTAACGGGGATCCAGCAGCGTGGCCACCCAGTAATCAGCACAAGTTAGAATGTGGGCAACTCGGCGGTCGTTGTGGAGACACTGCAGCATGTAATCGCTCATGTGTGCCAGGCTGCCCAGAGGCAACGAAAGGCTGTCCTCTGTGGGAGGTGTATCGTCCGTGTCCTCTGTATCCCCCCAGCCACGCACCAGTGATGGCCATGAGCTGGCCTGGGTGCCACCCTGCTGTGAACATGGTTCCATCTCCTCCTCCAGCTCCTCCTCCTCCTCATCCTCCTCATCCTCCAGAACTGTGCCCCTGCTGGACAATTGCGTCCCTGGCGTTTGCGTGTGCAGGAACCCACCCTCGGAGCCCCTTGCGAATGACTGCCCTGAAAGCCTTGGAAATGTTACCTCTTCATCCTCCTCCTCCTCCTCATCCTGTGCCACATCCTCTTCCATCATCGCCCGAATTGTTTTTTCAAGGAGGCATAGAAGTGGGATAGTTAAGCTGAGAACGGCGTCATTGCCACTGGCCATGTTGGTGGAGTACTCAAAACAGCGCAACAAGGCACACAGGTCTCGCATGGAGGCCCAGTTAAATTAAATAGCGGAATAGAAAATATGATCCAAAAAAAGTGTATGTATATCACACGTACACAACCACACTGGGCCCCAATTACTATTGTTTGTACCCCTAAAAGGCTAGATGAGGAGTAGGGGGAGTATGGAACAGGCAGCACCCTCAAACCTTCAGAAGTATGAGATGAACCCCAACAACTTGGAAAGGTGGATCTCTCTCACACGTACCAACACAGACTATCCCCCAATTTAACTGATCCCCAAAGGTTTTTGATTAAATAGCGGAATAGAAAATATGATCCAAAAAAAGTGTATGTATATCACACGTACACAACCACACTAGGCCCCAATTACTATTGTTTGTACCCCTAAAAGGCTAGATGAGGAGTAGGGGGGGTATGGAACAGGCAGCACCCTCAAACCTTCAGAAGTATGAGATGAACCCCAACAACTTGGAAAGGTGGATCTCTCTCACACGTACCAACACAGACTATCCCCCAATTTAACTGATCCCCAAAGGTTTTTGATTAAATAGCGGAATAGAAAATATGATCCAAAAAAAGTGTATGTATATCACACGTACACAACCACACTAGGCCCCAATTACTATTGTTTGTACCCCTAAAAGGCTAGGAGTAGGGGGAGTATGGAACAGGCAGCACCCTCAAACCTTCAGAAGTATGAGATGAACCCCAACAACTTGGAAAGGTGGATCTCTCTCACACGTACCAACACAGACTATCCCCCAATTTAACTGATCCCCAAAGGTTTTTGATTAAATAGCGGAATAGAAAATATGATCCAAAAAAAGTGTATGTATATCACACGTACACAACCACACTAGGCCCCAATTACTATTGTTTGTACCCCTAAAAGGCTAGATGAGGAGTAGGGGGGGTATGGAACAGGCAGCACCCTCAAATCTTCAGAAGTATGAGATGAACCCCAAAAACTTGGAAAGGTGGATCTCTCTCACACGTACCAACACAGACTATCCCCCAATTTAACTGATCCCCAAAGGTTTTTGATTAAATAGCGGAATAGAAAATATGATCCAAAAAAAGTGTATGTATATCACACGTACACAACCACACTAGGCCCCAATTACTATTGTTTGTACCCCTAAAAGGCTAAATGAGGAGTAGGGGGGGTATGGAACAGGCAGCACCCTCAAACCTTCAGAAGTATGAGATGAACCCCAACAACTTGGAAAGGTGGATCTCTCTCACACGTACCAACACAGACTATCCCCCAATTTAACTGATCCCCAAAGGTTTTTGATTAAATAGCGGAATAGAAAATATGATCCAAAAAAAGTGTATGTATATCACACGTACACAACCACACTAGGCCCCAATTACTATTGTTTGTACCCCTAAAAGGCTAGATGAGGAGTAGGGGGGGTATGGAACAGGCAGCACCCTCAAACCTTCAGAAGTATGAGATGAACCCCAACAACTTGGAAAGGTGGATCTCTCTCACACGTACCAACACAGACTATCCCCCAATTTAACTGATCCCCAAAGGTTTTTGATTAAATAGCGGAATAGAAAATATGATCCAAAAAAAGTGTATGTATATCACACGTACACAACCACACTGGGCCCCAATTACTATTGTTTGTACCCCTAAAAGGCTAGATGAGGAGTAGGGGGAGTATGGAACAGGCAGCACCCTCAAACCTTCAGAAGTATGAGATGAACCCCAACAACTTGGAAAGGTGGATCTCTCTCACACGTACCAACACAGACTATCCCCCAATTTAACTGATCCCCAAAGGTTTTTGATTAAATAGCGGAATAGAAAATATGATCCAAAAAAAGTGTATGTATATCACACGTACACAACCACACTAGGCCCCAATTACTATTGTTTGTACCCCTAAAAGGCTAGATGAGGAGTAGGGGGGGTATGGAACAGGCAGCACCCTCAAACCTTCAGAAGTATGAGATGAACCCCAACAACTTGGAAAGGTGGATCTCTCTCACACGTACCAACACAGACTATCCCCCAATTTAACTGATCCCCAAAGGTTTTTGATTAAATAGCGGAATAGAAAATATGATCCAAAAAAAGTGTATGTATATCACACGTACACAACCACACTGGGCCCCAATTACTATTGTTTGTACCCCTAAAAGGCTAGATGAGGAGTAGGGGGAGTATGGAACAGGCAGCACCCTCAAACCTTCAGAAGTATGAGATGAACCCCAACAACTTGGAAAGGTGGATCTCTCTCACACGTACCAACACAGACTATCCCCCAATTTAACTGATCCCCAAAGGTTTTTGATTAAATAGCGGAATAGAAAATATGATCCAAAAAAAGTGTATGTATATCACACGTACACAACCACACTAGGCCCCAATTACTATTGTTTGTACCCCTAAAAGGCTAGATGAGGAGTAGGGGGGGTATGGAACAGGCAGCACCCTCAAACCTTCAGAAGTATGAGATGAACCCCAACAACTTGGAAAGGTGGATCTCTCTTACACGTACCAACACAGACTATCCCCCAATTTAACTGATCCCCAAAGTTTTTTGATTAAATAGCGGAATAGAAAATATGATCCAAAAAAAGTGTATGTATATCACACGTACACAACCACACTAGGCCCCAATTACTATTGTTTGTACCCCTAAAAGGCTAGGAGTAGGGGGAGTATGGAACAGGCAGCACCCTCAAACCTTCAGAAGTATGAGATGGACCCCAACAACTTGGAAAGGTGGATCTCTCTCACACGTACCAACACAGACTATCCCCCAATTTAACTGATCCCCAAAGGTTTTTGATTAAATAGCGGAATAGAAAATATGATCCAAAAAAAGTGTATGTATATCACACGTACACAACCACACTAGGCCCCAATTACTATTGTTTGTACCCCTAAAAGGCTAGATGAGGAGTAGGGGGGGTATGGAACAGGCAGCACCCTCAAATCTTCAGAAGTATGAGATGAACCCCAAAAACTTGGAAAGGTGGATCTCTCTCACACGTACCAACACAGACTATCCCCCAATTTAACTGATCCCCAAAGGTTTTTGATTAAATAGCGGAATAGAAAATATGATCCAAAAAAAGTGTATGTATATCACACGTACACAACCACACTAGGCCCCAATTACTATTGTTTGTACCCCTAAAAGGCTAGATGAGGAGTAGGGGGGGTATGGAACAGGCAGCACCCTCAAACCTTCAGAAGTATGAGATGAACCCCAACAACTTGGAAAGGTGGATCTCTCTCACACGTACCAACACAGACTATCCCCCAATTTAACTGATCCCCAAAGGTTTTTGATTAAATAGCGGAATAGAAAATATGATCCAAAAAAAGTGTATGTATATCACACGTACACAACCACACTAGGCCCCAATTACTATTGTTTGTACCCCTAAAAGGCTAGATGAGGAGTAGGGGGGGTATGGAACAGGCAGCACCCTCAAACCTTCAGAAGTATGAGATGAACCCCAACAACTTGGAAAGGTGGATCTCTCTCACACGTACCAACACAGACTATCCCCCAATTTAACTGATCCCCAAAGGTTTTTGATTAAATAGCGGAATAGAAAATATGATCCAAAAAAATTGTATGTATATCACACGTACACAACCACACTGGGCCCCAATTACTATTGTTTGTACCCCTAAAAGGCTAGATGAGGAGTAGGGGGAGTATGGAACAGGCAGCACCCTCAAACCTTCAGAAGTATGAGATGAACCCCAAAAACTTGGAAAGGTGGATCTCTCTCACACGTACCAACACAGACTATCCCCCAATTTAACTGATCCCCAAAGGTTTTTGATTAAATAGCGGAATAGAAAATATGATCCAAAAAAAGTGTATGTATATCACACGTACACAACCACACTAGGCCCCAATTACTATTGTTTGTACCCCTAAAAGGCTAGATGAGGAGTAGGGGGGGTATGGAACAGGCAGCACCCTCAAACCTTCAGAAGTATGAGATGAACCCCAACAACTTGGAAAGGTGGATCTCTCTCACACGTACCAACACAGACTATCCCCCAATTTAACTGATCCCCAAAGGTTTTTGATTAAATAGCGGAATAGAAAATATGATCCAAAAAAAGTGTATGTATATCACACGTACACAACCACACTAGGCCCCAATTACTATTGTTTGTACCCCTAAAAGGCTAGATGAGGAGTAGGGGGGGTATGGAACAGGCAGCACCCTCAAACCTTCAGAAGTATGAGATGAACCCCAACAACTTGGAAAGGTGGATCTCTCTCACACGTACCAACACAGACTATCCCCCAATTTAACTGATCCCCAAAGGTTTTTGATTAAATAGCGGAATAGAAAATATGATCCAAAAAAAGTGTATGTATATCACACGTACACAACCACACTAGGCCCCAATTACTATTGTTTGTACCCCTAAAAGGCTAGGAGTAGGGGGAGTATGGAACAGGCAGCACCCTCAAACCTTCAGAAGTATGAGATGAACCCCAACAACTTGGAAAGGTGGATCTCTCTCACACGTACCAACACAGACTATCCCCCAATTTAACTGATCCCCAAAGGTTTTTGATTAAATAACGGAATAGAAAATATGATCCAAAAAAAGTGTATGTATATCACACGTACACAACCACACTAGGCCCCAAATACTATTGTTTGTACCCCTAAAAGGCTAGATGAGGAGTAGGGGGAGTATGGAACAGGCAGCACCCTCAAATCTTCAGAAGTATGAGATTGTGTTCACTGTACCCCACAAAGATTGAGTTCACTGCACCCCACAATGATTGTGTTCACTGCACCCCACAAAGATTGTGTTCACTGCACCTCACAAAGATTGTGTTCACTGTACCCCCCAAAGATTGTGTTCACTGCACCCCACAAAGATTCTGTTCACTGTACCCCACAAAGATTGTGTTCACTGCACCCTAAAAGGATGTTGTTCACTGCACCCCACAAAGATTGTGTTCACTGCACCCTAAAAGGATGTTGTTCACTGCACCCCAAAAAGATTGTGTTCACTGTACCCCCCCAAAGATTGTGTTCACTGCACCCCACAAAGATTGTGTTCACTGCACCCCAAAAAGATTGTGTTCACTGTACCCCCCAAAGATTGTGTTCACTGCACCCCAAAAAGATTGTGTTCACTGTACCCCCCAAAGATTGTGTTCACTGCACCCCACAAAGATTCTGTTCACTGTACCCCACAAAGATTGTGTTCACTGCACCCCAAAAAGATTGTGTTCACTGTACCCCCCCAAAGATTGTGTTCACTGCACCCCACAAAGATTCTGTTCACTGCACCCCACAAAGGATTTTGTTCACTGCACCCCAAAAAGATTGTGTTCACTGCACCCCAAAAAGGATTTTGATCACTGCACCCCAAAAAGGATGTTGTTCACTGCACCCCAAAAATGATTTTGTTCACTCCACCCCAAAAAGATTGTGTTCACTGCACCCCACAAAGATTGTGTTCACTGCACCCCAAAAAGATTGTGTTCACTGTACCCCCCAAAGATTGTGTTCACTGCACCCCACAAAGATTCTGTTCACTGTACCCCACAAAGATTGTGTTCACTGCACCCCAAAAAGATTGTGTTCACTGCACCCCAAAAAGGATGTTGTTCACTGCACCCCAAAAAGGATGTTGTTCACTCCACCCCAAAAAGATTGTGTTCACTGCACCCCACAAAGATTGTGTTCACTGCACCCCAAAAAGATTGTGTTCACTGCACCCCAAAAATGATTTTGTTCACTGCACCCCAAAAAGGATTTTGTTCACTGCACCCCAAAAAGGATGTTGTTCACTCCACCCCAAAAAGATTGTGTTCACTGCACCCCAAAAAGATTGTGTTCACTGCACCCCACAAAGGATTTTGTTCACTGCACCCCAAAAAGATTGTGTTCACTGCACCCCAAAAAGGATGTTGTTCACTGCACCCCAAAAAGGATTTTGTTCACTGCACCCCAAAAAGATTGTGTTCACTGCACCCCACAAAGGATTTTGTTCACTGCACCCCACAAAGATTGTGTTCACTGCACACCAAAAAGGATTGTGTTCACTGCACCCCAAAAAGATTTTGTTCACTGCACCCCAAAAAGATTGTGTTCACTGCAGCCCAAAAAGATTGTGTTCACTGCAGCCCAAAAAGATTGTGTTCACTGCAGCCCAAAAAGATTGTGTTCACTGCAGCTCACACACAGAAAAATGGATGTGGATCACTGACACCTGCCTATCTCCAATCCCACACCACACAGCAATATCGATTGTAGTTTGTAGAACACAGTTTCCCTAAAATTCAGCAGACTCTGTCCCTAACAGGATTGAGAAGAGATCGTAGATCAGGATTGAGTGCAGATTCACCCCACCCCCCACACAGCAATATCGATTGTAGTTTGTAGAAGACACTGACCCTATAATTCAGCAGACTCTATCCCTAAAATGCCTACAACTCGCCCTGCCTAAACACTCCGACCTGTCCCTCAATTCTATCCGGACACAAATGGTTTTTTCCTGCCTATCTTTCCCTAATCAGCAGCCAGCACATTGATGTGTGCTCTGTCCCTTAGCTAAGCAGCAGAATGACGCTGCTGCGGCGGCTGCCTCGAACTTATAAAGACTTGGTCACATGCTTCAGACGGCCAATCACAGCTACTAAGACATTTGCAGGCATGGCTGGGATGGCTTAAGGCACACCAGTTAAACGATTGTTGATTGGCTGTTGAAAGCCCGCCATGAAAAGAGCGCCAAAGCATGCAAAACCCGGAAATAAAACGACCGAACACGGATTTTTACCCGAACATACAGTAAAGTGTCCGTGTCCGTGTTCGGGTAAAAAAAATCCAATTATTCGGTACGAACACGAATAATACAGTCCGTGTTCGCTCAACACTATATAAGAGTTACATTTACTTTAAGAATTTCTAAACCACTTAAACATAGCTAGTCAGTCAAATGCTCTTTTTACTCTTTTCTTTTTTAGATTTTTCTTTTTTACTATACAGAAATGACAAGTTTAATATTTGCTTCTCACTTCTCTTCGCATGTTGTATGGCACAGTGTGTGTGATTTGCCTTTTGAATTAATATTTACTGGAAGTCTTAACTGTATTATTTTGTCATACAACAGCCAGCATCTGTCAGGCCTCTTTGCGCTGGGCTTTACAGCTAACCTGTCTGTACTTTCTGTATAACACTTGTAGTCATTCTGAAGTTGTGTCTATTCTTTGTATGCGCATTAAGACCATCTAAAGGCAATGTGCTGTACAGATCTCACAGTGGTACAGAAGGATATAGGCAGTGATCACGCTGCTCTAGACAATTAACGACTCTTTATTATTTAGACTCCATCTGTTATGTCAAAATATACATTATGTGATTATTGTGATATGCTGAAAATTAAAATAATAAAGCAACTTGCAGTTTAGGTAGATTTAAACCCAATCGCCAAAAGTTTATTAACAATTTAACATGTCGACAAACCCCTATTGCTCTTGGCTGCTATCCAATCCTTCCCCAATCATAAATCCCCAGGGCCAGATGGTCTGCAGGGAAAGTGGTACAAAGCCCATATGGCCCTGTTGGGCCCTAGGTTACAAAAACTTTTTGCTCAATGTTTGGAGGTTGGGCAATTACTAGATAGTTTGTATCAGGCACATATTGTGCTATTGCCCATGCCTGGCAAAGATTTGATGCAATGCTGTTGATATAGACCTATATCACTTCTGAATTATGAACTTAAGATCCTCACTAAAGCCCTAGCCAACAGGATAATGCACGTGTTACCATCAATAATCAACATTGACCAAACTGGCTTTATGCCTGGCAAATCCTCTGATGTTAATATCCGCAGGACTTTCACACATCTCCAGCTTCAGCCTGAAGAGACTGCCTCGAGAGTCTTGGTAGCCTTTGATATAAAAAAGGTTTTTGACACAGTCAGATGGGGTTACTTGATGCAGGTGTTAGAGCTCTTTGGTTTCGGCCCAGGCTTTCTGGAGTGGATTGGGATATTATACAAAATCCCTGTAGCTAGCATTAGGCTGAATGGCAAGTTGTCGTCTCCCTTTCTGATTCAGAAGGAGACGAGGCAAGGGTGTCCTCTTTCCCCTGACTTGTTCACACTAGCCATGGAACCATTGGTGGAGGCATTGAGGGCATCCAATAAGGTAGCCAGGATTCGTGTAGGCTCCATTGTAGACAAGTAGCGCTCAATGCAGGGGATTTCATTCTCTTTCTACAGGACCCTGGCCCTTCACGTTCAGAAGCACTACGGATCCTACAGTCTGCATACTAATTGGGGTAAATCCCTTGTGTTACGGTTTGATCAAGGGGCTAAAAGGTTGGCTGACCCCAATTCCCCTTTGCAATAGACAATGACTATTAAATATTTAGGGATCAATATTTCTCCCAACACCAAGGATTTTAGACATCTTAATTTGTCCCCAGCTCTTCAGTGGTGTAAACAGAGATTGAAAGCCTGGTCACATCTCCCGTTATCCCTTATCGGGAGAATTAATTTAATTGAAATGAAAATCCTTCCTGTTCTATTATACAGCCTTAGGCACGCCCCAGGATGGCTACCAAAATCCTTTTTAAACAATTATATTCACTTATAGGCTCCTTCCTATGGTAATCCCAATCAGCTAGATTTAGCAGGAAAGTTTAATTCAGACCTTGGACGCAAGGGGGCTTGGCTTGCCCAGACTTTCATACCTACTATTTGGTGGCCATGCTTATCCACGCTCATAACTGGCTTTTCTATGATGACACAAATGCCTCAGTAGTATTAGAAGCTGTGCAATAATGATCCTATAAGACCCTCTGTAGTCTCCTCTACAGGGGTCTGAGAGTTTATCACCCGCCCCTTACAGCCGCTATGAGGGCAGTTATTAAGGCCTGCCTTGCTGTCAATACTAAACCCAATATAGTGAGGGGTAAAATGTTCCCATCAACTCCGCTTTGGTCCAATCCCATGCTACCAGAGTTTCATTCCTTATTAGACCCTGGTCTTTGGGCTGCTAAAGGAATCAGATACCTTTCAGATATTTGTGATGAGAGTGCACTATTTACGTTTGATAGGTTGAAAGATAAATTTACACTGCCTAATGCATTCTTCCTCCGATTCCTGCAACTCCAACACGCCTATGCAGCACAATTTGGGTCCTTCTTGTTTAGACTGGTTTAGGACGATTTGGAGGTTCACCCCCCGGAATGACACTCTTAAAAAAACACTTTCTGTGATCTACAAGTCACTACTTCCCTCTGTTCATGTGGGACTAGATGCCTTGCAAACTGTGTGGTGTTCTGAGGAGCAGGACTTGGACCATGAAGACTGAGAAGATATCTGGGACAGCCCATTTCAAGCACTAATATCGACTAAAGACCAGCTGATCCAATTGAAAATAGTGCACAGAATGTATTTTTCACCACAACAACTACATCATATATACTCTAATTCCTCTTCTTGCTGTTGGAGATGCTCTAGTGACCCTGCTGGATTTGCCCATATCGTTTGCGAGTGTCCTTAGTTTAGTAACCACTGGCGGGACGTGATCCATTTCAATATCTACTCTAACTACTATACAGGTCTCTGTAAAAGTTGGTGTTTGCCTCCTGGGGTTAGTTGACTCTCTGGCCATTGGTAGGGCGATGAGTACTCTCTTGGGTCTTTTATTATTTTACGCCAGGAAGGCGATAGTGCTCAAGTGGAAATCAGACACAGCCCCTAATCTGCCCTTCTGGAGGCATTTAATCAATAAGGTTGTACCCCTATACAAAGCTACGTATTTGTGCCCTAGAAAATATGAGAATGTCCGGCACTTGTGGACAGATTTTGAGTGTACAACAGATGATCAGGAGTCCATAGACTGAATTCTTTCCCCCCCTGAAAAGGTTTAGTTTATGATATGAACAAATGTATTCCTTTGCAGGGACTCACATTACATTTGTTCAGGTAGGATTCTGAACACGAGTTAATATTCTTCTGATACATTATCCTGATGGTTGAGAGGGAACAGGAATCTCCTTATAATTCATCAACCCTTGAAGTATTTTTTAAGAGAATGACAGAGTGAGGTGTATGGAAGGTGTGTTGTTTCTCCCCCCCCTTTTTTTTGGGGGGGGGGGGGGTTCTATAATAGCAGGTGTTATTAGTAGTTTTATGTTTAATGTATTAGCCGGGGAATGCCCAAAGGCTTATGTTTTGCACCTATACATCTCAATTTTTCAATAAAAAGAAATAAAAAAAAAAAAATTTAAAGTGTTAAAATGAAGCTCCACCCAAAAAAGGGAATCTCTGCTTGTTTGCTTCCTCCCCCCTATGTTGCCATATTTGGCACCTTTCGGGGGGGAGCGGGTATTTGTTTTCGACAGGTATCCATCCCTGCTTCTGGGAGACCTTGCCGCAGGAAGTTCAGCCCCCCTTTTTCTATCCCCCGCTGTCGGGCCATTCAGAAAGCGTAGCGAGCTTGGCATATGTGCACTTGAGAACAGGCTATGAAAGTGCAAGGCTTCACTGCCGGTTTCCCTTAGAAGAAATGGCAGCGGCAGCACCTGGGAGTTGACTAGGGGTTGGCTGGGGTGCCGATATCGTGGTGTCCTAATATTAAAAGTCAGCAGTCATTTCAAATCTGTGGCTTTCATTGCCACAAAGATGTTTGGAGATCCTGCCATGAAGGTTCTTGTTCGGGCACTTCCTGTTGCAGAACGACAACTGTTTTCCATTTAATCTGGCCTACCAGGCCATTTTGTGTGGTCCCCGCATCGCTCCCGCAGCTGCGGCACAACCTTTTGTCTCCACCCCCACCTGGTCTGAGCTGTCGGTAGCAAAGAGGATAACAGAACTCATCTGCCATATTCTGTGTATCTTCTTGCAGCCACAGAGAGGCTCTTTCTTCCCTGCCCCCCGTCTCAGCAGTCGGCAACAGAGAGGAGGCCAGAACTCCTCCTACAGATCTTGCACCTCTCGTCTCTGCCTCCCCTGGTCTCAGCATTCAGCAGATTTCGGCAGCTGACTCTAGCCTCCTTTGATCCTTCTCCAGACCCTGCACTTTCTGCTTCCCAGCTCTGCCCCCAGCAGCAGCACAAAGTAAGGGGGGGGGGGTGCACTGTGATGTAAAGGAGGGTGGAGGACTCTTCAATTCTGATGTTGGGGTAGCTTTTGACATTTGATGTAAGGGCGGGTGCAGTGGTCTGGACATCTAGTCTTACAGAACCAATTGGCCCCTTGCTGATGCGGCCCACAAAAAAATTGAGTTTAACACCCCTGTTCTAATGTATTTTCACCCTTGTTGAGACTCCAAAAAACATTGAATGGGCATAAACAACCGTTAACATTTTTAGGAAGCCGATCCAAAGCATTGATGTGCAATCGATTATAGAGTGAGTGTATGAAGACAATAAATAGCTGAAAGAGGCTGAAAGAGCTCAGCAGCATTGATATGCCAAAAAAAGAATAAAAATAGGCGAAAGCAATATTTTTGTTCCAAAAAATAATTGTAATTGTTTATGATACACATTAATTTAGCAAACATGATATCCATTTGGGTTTCAATCTAATTTGAATCATCTTGGTACTTTACTGAACCAATTTTGAACTGTTCTGTCCACAATAAAGAGTCATTTGAAGGATTAAAGAAATAGCAGGAATGGTGTAACTAGGAGGGGTAGGCCAATGTGCCTGGCTTATTAAGAGTAGCCTAAATGTAATTGTTTAACAACTATGGAAGCAGAAAAAAAACAGAGGTCCCTATGGCTTGAGCCATATTCATCTGCTACTTTAAGATCCAAAATTTGGGTAGTGGAGCATTGGATTCAAAGCTTGGTAGAGCTTCTGAAAACAAAATCACATGAATACATGTAATGGTGTCTGATGGAACCTTAACGGGGTTCCTGGGAGAGTCAGCTGGTATGGAGTAAAAGAATGAGAGCATCAAGCCAAAGGGATTAGGGATGAGCTGCTGGTTTTGGTCCTGGGTTTGTACTGAATTTCTCTAGTTCAGAGGTTCTGTAAATGGACAAAGTAAATTGATATTTGGCCAAGAGGATATTTGGAAGTGATAACCTTTAGCAGCTGTACTCCCACTGATAAATTGACAGCCTCCCCTAACTCTGGTTGTTACGAAGTTGTCCGCCACTGGCAACCTAGCATCCATGATTTATCCCTGTCCGGCCCATTCAGCTATCAGCTAAGTATTTCCAGCATGAATGATGCTGACCCACCAAAGGAAAAACTCACTAACGTGTCCAATCCTGTTGCCTAATGCACACCAAATGGCATTTTCCTCTCCCCGCCGCTAAAGCAAACAAAAGAGCGAGTCTCCTGGGTGATGTCATTGACCAAAAAAGGACCCGACCATGGTCAGGGTAAAATATACTCATGCAGTGCCACCTCCTCCCCTTGAATTTAGTGACATACTAAACCTATTTCTTACTCCTCCTGGTTCTGCTTTGTATACAATGACGTTCAGAGTCCTGGTTTCCTTATCTCTGGTAATAAATCTCAAATTCCATCACTGAATAATATCTTTACAAATACACTAAATACAATTACATACTGATGCATGCCTGAGGTGAATCTGTACTCTGTACGTAGCGCACTTCTGAATTTTGCACTCTGCACATAGCGCACTCTTAAACTCTGCACTCCGTACACAGCACACTCCTGAAGTCTGCACTCCATACATAGCACCCTCCTGAACTCTGCACTCCATACATAGCACACCCCTGAACTCTGCACTCTGTACATAGCACACTCCTGAACTCTGCACTCTGTACATAGCACACTCCTGAACTCTGCACTCCATACATAGCACATTCCTGAACTCTGCACTCTGTACATAGCACACTCCTAAACTCTGCACTCCATACATAGCACATTCCTGAACTCTGCACTCTGTACATAGCACACTCCTGAACTCTGCACTCCATACATAGCACATTCCTGAACTCTGCACTCTGTACATAGCACATTCCTGAACTCTGCACTCTGTACATAGCACACTCCTGAACTCTGCACTCTGTACATAGTGCACTCCTGAACTCTTCACTTCATACATAGCACATTCCTGGACTCTGTACACAGCACACTCCTGGACTCTGAACACAGTACACTCCTGAACTCTGCACTCTGAACACAGTACACTCCTGAACTCTGCACTCTGCACATAGCAGACCCCTGAAATCTATACTCTATACGTAGCACACCCCTACACTCTGCCCTCTGTACATAGCTCACTCCTAAACTCTGCATTTTGTACATAGTGCATTCCTGAACCCTGAACTTTGTTAATAGCACACTTCTGAACTCTGCACTTTGTATGTAGTGCACTCCTGAACTCCTTAATGGGGGAGGTAACACTTGACATCTTTACCCCCTCATTCTGTATAGGTCACTGTACATTCCCTATTCCCTACTACTACATTCCCACTTTTCATGGCTGTACACTATGTACATCGCATTTTCTTTTCCTCTTTATCTAGGGCCCAACTTATGATCCTGCACACAGGCCCACTAATTTCATAAAATGCCCCTGCTCTAACAGCCAGTCAGATGTTTCCTTTTATTAAATCATCAAGCATAGGTTATCATTTAGTCGGGTCAATAAAAAAATGATTGCCGATCAATTGCTGCAGATAACAGGACTTTGCACATTGCTTTTTTGCCTTACTGAAACCATCCTTTGAATACAAACCAAACTGTATAATAGGACTGTACATTTTGTTGCTCCCCCTGTTCATAGTGCCTTTTAAAATAATGATGTTTCTCCGATGAGAGCCAACTCACACTGCGAGATTGTGAAAGGCCAACAAACCTAACGATGGCTGAGTGTTGATGAAGTTGAGTCCAGTCTTGATTCCTGACAGGAGCCTTTTTATGTTGCACAATGTTCTTCTCTCTTGTTCGCTGTGAATCACCTGCAAGGAAAATGCATAAAATTAACCACTGCATGAATAAGAAGGATTTTTTTTGGTCTTGAGTTTATTTTTTTTGAACAATGGTCGCTGACGGTTTGAAGCTTTTATGCAAAGAGGTGCAATTAACATGACAATACTGTGCAAGAAAATCACACTCATTTCAAAGCCCCAGATGTTTTGCTTGTTTCTATATTAACCTCTAAATTGCTGGGAAACAGCAAGCTGACTAATAATTCATTGCTTATTTTTCCCTAAAGTCCATCCCCAAGCATGATAAAACCCTCACTTAATCCGTCCCACTCATTCATAATTTTATTTATTTTAGAAATCCTTTTTTGCCAAGCTTTTTTTTACTTAATTCTGCATGTCAGGGGGAGGGGGGGGGGGGGTAGAAGGTGGGGTGTGGTGGTCGTCACATTCTCCATGTTCCCCTCCTTGTTGGGTGCCAAGCAAGTGTCACATGAGAGGCCTACCCTGTGGTTCTTCTGGGCTACACTAGGCACCTTGAACAGGGTAATGCATGCAAAAAAAAAAAAACAAAGAAATTCCCAGCTCAACCTAGCAACCAGCCTGCTAACCAACTGAATGATCCTGTCCAACAGTATGTGATAAAAACAGGGGTTTAGCCTGCATTAATTTGCAAATAAATGCATCAGCTAAAGAGTCCTGTCAAGCCCCCCCCCCCCCCCCCCGAGTATTTTCTGTAGTCCCAACTCTAAATTTGAGAGCCTCCACAGTAGAAGCACATGCATTATAATGGATAGGCAGAGGACAGGTGAGCTCAGAAGGAGTCCACACCTCCCTGAGGGCAGAGGACACCCAGCGTTTAGCACAATAGAAGCAAAGGTGTCCAGTACGTCCCCTCGCCAATATTCCAACAGTACAAACAAATGGCCACAGCCCTCACCCATAACTGGCCCTTGCAGCAAGGGCAACGCATGCAAAACGAAATCAAAGACGTTTCCAGCTCAACCTACAGACTTTGAATAGGGCCACTCTCTTACACATCTTTGGGAACATCAGTAGAATGAACGGGATATCAGGGCTGCAGACTCAGGGCAGTGATCTCGGTGGTGGGACTGTAGAGGAGGGGTGGGGCGTGTCATGCATCTCTCTCCTGGAGGGGGTATTCCATGCTCTGTAGCCAGACACTGACTCTCCTTTGTCTCCATTCTGTCCTGTCCTCATATAAGGGTGTCCTTGTGTGTGGTAAGGATGGGGGGACCGATCACATGTCATCGATTTAGGAAACTGGACTGATAGGAAATTAGACTGCAGAGGAGAGCACAGTGAACCGAGAACGCTCTGCAGGAAAGTTTGATAGAGTATGATCGGTGCTGTCTGGGCCTCCCTGTTAAGTGATGGTGCCCCCTTATCAGCGACCCTGACTATCAACATCTGCATTGACACATTCCACTATGATTGGATTATTTGTGACTTTGTTACATGTGCGGCTATAAATGAACATTACAGAACAAGTCTATTTGAACAGGACTAACTACTACTAGATATATCCTAGAACAGCCATTCTCAACCAGAGTTCAGTGAAAGCTTAGGGTTCCTCCAGAGGTTACAAAGGGTTCCTTGAGCAATAAGCAATTTCTGCTTCTTGGATAGGTTACCACTGAAAACTATGATATTTTTAGTTGTATTCTTCCCAATTACTTCAAATGTAAGGAGCATTCTTCCCAGTAAGGACCTGACAAATCTACTGTGGGCTTTAAATATAGAAATTATTTGCAGGGGGTTCTCTCAGATTGGAAAGGTATTGGAAGGGTTCCTCCATGTTAAAAAGGTTGAGAAAGGATGTCCTAGAAGTTAGAGTGTGCCTTGGGCACCAAAGCTTGTGTGCTAGCCGTCTCCAGGGATGGATTCTGGCCCTGCGTAGCAGCTATATGACTAATGGCAGCTGTCAGCTTTAGAAATTCTCACTTCCCAGCTCACTTAGATTCTGGTCCAGCCGAACGCATTACAAATGCACCATGCTGCGTTTTCCTGTCTGGCTCTGTTCCACAAGGACCTCTGTGCGCCTTCAACCTGTGATCCTCTTCAGAGGTCTCTGCTTTTTTTTTGGTTCAGCCTGTAGTGGGTTTTAAATAACAAAGTAAAAATTCGGCTTTCAGCAGAGGTTTAATTTTCTGTCTGAAGCCTGACTAAAATGGTCTCAGCGGGGAGCTTACTCCAAACAGCTCACATCTGACAGGGTTACATTTAAGATGCATTGGAAATGATGAGCTAACCTTTCAAAGCAGATCCTCCTTGCATGTATAAATACAGCCTGAGTGAGCTTCCAAAAGTAAATCTCGAAAAGACCAAGTATCATCCCAGTTCTAAAGCTGTCATGTATCTGTAAGTGTTAATTCTATATTTCTGAGATAGTACAAGGGGCCCATTTACATTTCTACGCTCTAGGTATGATATACTGCACCAGGGGCATAAACAAAGTTCTGTACTGCTGTTTTCAGTGTGGTGCAGTTTTCGACCATTGGATTCCAAAAACCTAGCTTGATGCACCAGCAATTCCCAAGTGAATATGTTACATATGTTACATAAGGATAAATGGTTCCACAAGGAAAACCTACCATTCGTGTATTTCTTGTGTGTTTTAGAAGACCAGTCTATCCAAAAGTAATATTTTAGTATGGTACCCTAGAATCTGTAAGTGTTAATTCTATATTCCTCAGAAAGTACAAAGGGCACATTTACATCTCTATG
This sequence comes from Pelophylax lessonae, assembly GCF_965119305.1. Taxonomy (NCBI): domain Eukaryota; kingdom Metazoa; phylum Chordata; class Amphibia; order Anura; family Ranidae; genus Pelophylax; species Pelophylax lessonae. The sequence continues at coordinate 200,528,996 of NC_138777.1, read as the reverse complement.
CTCTGGGTATGCTGTAGTGCCCCATAGAACTCTTCTATGACTCGGAACAGACCATCTGAAAGTAAACAGATTCTTTAAAAACCCTAAGGCCCCGTTCACCTGGGCCAAACCCGATTTTCCGATCCGATCAACGGACAGATCTCCTGCTGAGCTGAGCTGAGTGGAGCGGCCGGATGACTGGTCCGTTCCCATTCCGCTTATGCAGAGCAGACACAAACACAGCCCGCTCTGTTGTATGGGCAGCAAGATGTAAAGGGCTCTGTTTACACACGACTGCCCTCTGATCCGATCTGATCCAGCCAGATGGAGGGGAATCACCTTTTTTTTTTTGCTAGACCGGGTCAGGCCCAGTGATAGGGCTTTGCTTCATTTTCAGGTAAGTCTGTCATAATGTGCTAGAACTCAATGCATACTATCACAATATAACTTAAACTGCCCGGGGCCCAATTTTTTTTTTTTCGATGAGGTTTACTACTTCTTTAAATGATTATCCTTCTTTTCAGGAGTGATTCCATTAGCTTGACTACAACAGATGTTGAACTTGCTGGCCTGTAATTGACAGCTTCTACCTTGCTAACCTTCTTGTGGATAGGTACAATATTAGCTGTCTGCCAGTCATGGGGATCCTCTCCTGTTAGAAGAGATTGATTAAAAAGATCAGTTAATCAGGGCTGCTGAGTCAGTACAGTCACCCCTCCTGTACTGGGCCTGGGCCCCATCAGTTCAAAAGGGGGGCCCAAGCACCTGCTGTGCAAGAGGGCTGGCTGTATTGTCTTATTGCAGACACCAAACTTCTTCTGTCTCCCCCTGCAGCGTTGACAGATTCTCCTCCTCTTTCTCCCTCCATCTGCACTGCAAGGGGCTTGGTTCTAGCATCTGTCCAGGCCCCCATGTGTTCTCCTTTGGCCTCCTTTTATCTATTTTTATATAGGCTAATTCCTTTGAAAATGTTATGTGTAATGAAACGTGTTAGGATGGTCAAGAGTGCCGAATTGTATTGAATGCTTCTTACCATCTGACCCATTGTAAGTGCATTACTTTCTTTGCTTTAATAAACCATTTAAACGGTATCACGCTATGGTGTCTTTTCGGTTTATCCCACGTACACCTTTCTGAGTGGGGATTTCCAGATATCCATACGTGTACCATCCTTGAGTGACCTTCCTATATCCACGATTTGGAGGAGAATTCGTGGAAGCCTCTGCCATCTGTTCCAAGGAGATCATCACTTTCAGCCTGCATGACCCAATTACTGTAAGGTACTTTGGGTCCATGCCATCTGGTGAGCGAATTATATTCTCTTTTTGGGGTGGGATTTATCACAAGTATTCACTCTTCTATGTGGGACTGGTCACCTTCCTTTTTTTGTCTAATTTTGAATATTGGACTTTATTTTTGCATTTCAGTGTGTATCCCATTGTACTCACTTTATCATTTAAGCGCTGCACAATTTATGTTCTATTTTTATATACGTCTGTTTGAGCTATACCTCTTCTTTCCTTGAATCTTCAATATGCTGATTTTTTCTCCTTTACTATCCTACTCACCTCTTTAGTGAACTATATATTTTTTTCTTCCGGTTACTTTTACTAATTTGCCTGACATATAATCTGGTTGTCTCCGGGATGGTGGACTTTAACAGTGCGCTCTGATTATGGACTCCTGTCATTTTACTCCAACCTTTTAATTTCTTTCTTTTTTTTATAAATTCCTCCATTTCAGCAAAAAGTATCCTTTTGTATATGATTTTTCAGTTCTTCAATATTGAACCAAAGTCATTAGTGATCACTAGAACTCAAATTTTCTCCCACCTCAACATCAGACAGTTATTCCCTTATTTGTCAGTACTAGCTCTAGAATATGAGCACCTTGGGTTGGGCTTTCCACTAACTGTTTTTGAGAAACCCCATTCATTGCCTCCATTACATCCCTTGTTCCTGCTTGTAATAGCAGTTTGAGAATTCCAGTTAATGTCAGGCACCTTGAAGTCACCCATAATTAAAACCTCTCTCTTCAATGCCATTAGAGTTATCTCATTAAACAACAAGGTATCATGACCTCCAGTCTGTCCTGGGGGGTCTGTATACTACACCACTTCTTAGGGAAGATACCATTGTAGTTCAAAGGCCAACCCAGAGGGTTTCGAGTATTTCATTTGTTTTTTGAGTTAATGTTAGCCTTATGCTATTTTTGACATATATGGCAACTCCACTTCCCCTACTCTGTCATTCCTGTACAGTGTATACCCTGGTATAATTATTTCTCAGTCTTTCGAATGCTTGAACCTTTGACTCTTTGAACCGTGTCTTCGTAATTGCAGCAAGGTCCAAGTTGTCCCTAGACATAAGAGCTGTCAGCTCACAAAACTTGTTGCCTAAACTACGAGCATTAGTGAACATGATGTGACAAACACTGCTATCTACTGCTGTATTTTTAGCACCAGACTCTTTCTTTCTTTCTTTCTTTCTCTTTCTTTCTTTTTCTTTCTTTCTTTCTTTCTTTCTTTCTTTCTTTCTTTCTTTCTTTCTTTCTTTCTTTCTTTCTTTCTTTCTTTCTTTCTTTCTTTCTTTCTTTCTTTCTTTCTTTCTTTCATTCTTTCTTTCATTCTTTCATTCATTCTTTCTTTCATTCTTTCTAAAGTATTACGTTTTAGCACAGGACTCTTTAACTGAAGTAACAACACCTTCCGGCCAGTCCTTAGCAACAAAAACCCTCAAATGGGTTATAACTTTTCAGTTTAAATACATGTCCAAAAAACTCTTGAAGTCTATACTAAGAAGCTTAGTGCCCTTGTGTGAGGGATGCAGACCATCTCTATTGCACAGCTTAATATCAGACCACAGGATAGCATCATGGCTTACATAACCAAAACCTTCAGCTTTGCACCAATCCTTTAACCAAAAAATGAACTTTGCTATATAATGCAAATTCCCTTGTTGTCATTATGGACAGATACGATCTCAGAAAGTATATGAGTACACCCTAAATGGTGAAGATTCTGGCCCAAAATTTTGAAAATCCTTGAAAACACACATCCTTAGATAACTAATTTCTGCCAAGGTGCACAACGTCACTAGCTTTCTTGCCAATGTTTCAAATGCTCCTTTAATCCCTCCTAACAGAAGCAACAGGCAAACACCTAACTTCCCTTGACACTTCCACATGACTTCCTAAAGAAAAACCTCTTACAATTGAATCACCAACAAGAAGATGACTTCTACTTTTAGGAGCCTTATCCACAACACTTGTCTGGTTTGCAACATCAGATAGAACAGTTACTTGATTTATTTCTCAGGGGCCAACTTCCTATGCAGAGAAGAGTTACCATTTTCACAAGCTGCTATGTTTGCAAACCTTGTATCTGCTGTTAGCCCAAAAGGAACACTATATGGGTTATGTAGTGGCACACCAAAAGCTACATATTTATGGCCCACAGGCCTCACTGTTACGGGCCCAACAGTTGTCCACACTGCCCTTCTCCTTCACAGCTTTTAAGGAAGGGGTGGCTTTTTGCAAGGCAGCACAACAGAATAAATTAGCTTAGACAGACTCCTGGTCTCAGACTGAAGGGCACAAACCAAGGAATTTTTACAAGCGTTGTGACCACGTACTCTAGAACTCTTCATACAAATGGGTCAGCAACCCAACTTTCAAAAAGTACCATGAGAAACAAATACTGAGCAAGCATTGCATTCAGTGTTGGGGCAGTTACTCAAAAAATGTAACTAGTTACTTCTGTAAATTGTAATGAGATTACTTTACTAGTTACTGCATTTGAAAAGTAACTTCACTATTTTAGGCTTCATGTACACGGGACGCTGGAAATGGCCGTTTAGGAGCAGTTGGGCGTTTTTTTTCAGAAGCCCCTGAACCCATCTACATTTTATCTTATCTGTCCATGTACACCAGGTCGTTTACAGTCATTTGCAGGCAGTTGCGTTCAGAGACTGTTTTTAGAACGCAATTATTTGCGTTCGAACGTGTGTTTCCCGGCGTTTCAAACGCACAAACGTCTGAACGCGTCCGAACGCGTCCGAACGCGATGACTCGCGTTTAGCGTTCACGTTTTTCCATTTTAAAAGAGAATATTTTTTTTGACCTCTAGGAACGCTTCTAAACGCAAACGCCCGCAAACGCCGCTAAACGCGGGTACAAACGCGACCGAACGGACGTTTCAAACGTCCTAAAAATTCCAGCATTCAAAGGGACTTTTAACAACGTCATTATACTTTACTTTTGAAAAAAATATGAACAAATTCCAATGCGCATATTTATTTGTAGTGCACAAAAAAAACAATACAATATTTATTGTTTTATTTATATATATATGACCACAGCGTGCAACCTTTCAATGCCAGAGTGACCACAGCGTGCCCACTTTCAATGCCAGAGTAACCACAGTGTTCCCCCTATCAATGCCAGACTGACCACAGCGTGCCCCCTTTCAATGCCAGACTGACCACAGCGTGCCCCCTTTCAATGCCAGAGTGACCACAGCGTGCCCCCTTTCAATGCCAGAGTGACCACAGTGTGCCCCCTTTCAATGCCAGACTGACCACATCGTGCCCCCTTTCAATGCCAGAGTGACCACAGTGTGCTCCCAGATTGACCACAGTGTGCCCCCAGAGTGACCACAGCATGCCCCTAGATTGACCACAGCGTGCCCCCAGATTGACCACAGCGTGCCCCCAGATTGACCACAGCGTGTCCCCTTTCAATGCCAGAGTGACCACACCAGAGAGACCAGTGCACTTACCTGCAGTGGCGGGCGTCTTCTCCTCAGTCCTCTCGCTCTCCTCCTCAGCCACACGATCCCCCATGTCTTCTCGTCCTCCCGCCTCCTCTTTGGCCACACGATCCCCCTCGTCTCCTTGTCCTCCCGCCTCCTCCTCGGCCCGTGCGAGATGTCATCGGCTTGGGTAACGCAGGAAAGCGCGTTTCCCAAGCCAAGTAAAGTCATTTAGTTACCTATGTTATGAATGTACCGTGTTACGTTACTAGGTTACCAAAAAAAGTAACGTAGTTAATGTAACGTGTTACATTGTAACTCGTTACCCCCAACACTAATTGCATTGAACTAAACTAGACATCTAGACTGAACTAAACCAGAAAGATATGTACTTAAACCCAAACACAGGTACTAAAAAAAGATAGTTGGCTCTTTCCAAACTCCTGTTGTTTTCAAACGACTGATGTCCAAACTTTGCACTTTCGTCCTGCTGCACTTATACTGTCACATTTCATGTATTGCCACAGTCTAGTGTTTTGGTGGCTTCTGTGTGAGAAGTAAGAAAATTGGCCAATACAACACTCTACTCTACTCCAGCCAAATTGAAATATCCTTACTGAACTCTGGGCACATTTTTTTTTTCCCATGCAGTGGGGCTGTGCCTGCACTGCATGGGTTAACTTCTCATTTTCTCTAGCCTAGGGGTGAACACAGAGCCTAAAGTCACCCAATCCTTTAATTCTCCAGAAAACCGCACTCTCCCACTTCCCACTTGGACTATGCCTGGTGTCTTCACCTCCAGGGCCAGGCTATGGGCGTGATGATGTCAGGAACAGTCCACCGCACACGATTGTTGGGGGAGGCAGTAGTTGAAGGGACCAGTCTTGTGATAGGAGGATCGGAGGATGAGGTGAGTATATCTTGGCTCTCTGAACCCCTAGACCAAAAGGAGATGTTAACCCTTGCAGTGCAGGCACATCCTCACCGCATGGTAAAAAAGAAAAAGAATTGCCCGGAGTACTGCTTTAAGTCTTCTCAATGAAAAATGAGATCCACTCATTAAAACAAGTGTCTACAAATGAGAATATACTATATGCCTGCAGCATGTGCATATATAATAATAATAATGAAAAAAAAAAAAAGAAATGTAAAGGCTATAGAATCTCTTTAAGACAGATTTTAAGCATATGTAAACCAAATGGTTATATTTTTATACAATGCAGCACATTTACCTTGTAACTCCAATAGCTTTTATATTTCTGTAGCTTTATCTAACCACTTGCCGACCAGCCGCCACAGTTATACGGCAGCAGGTTCCCGCAAATCGACGTACCTGTACAGCGGTTCGCAGAAGAGATCCTGTGGGCGCCCACACCCACTCACCAGTGGGGAAGCGGATTAACGGGGGCGGCAGCCACGATTGCCGCCGGGCACCCGCGATCGCTCCCCCTGAAGAGAGAACGACGGTCTACTGTTGTTCTCTCTTCTATCAACACAGAGCCCCTGTGTTCCTGCTATTTAGGAACACAGGTCTCTGTGTTGATTTTACAAGCCCATCCCCCCACAGTTAGAAAACACCTCCTAGGCTCAGATTTAACCATTCGATTGCCCCTGGGTTAACCCTGTCCCTGCTAGTGTCATTATTACAGTAACAGTGCATATTTTTAGCACTGATTACTGTAGTTATGTCACTGGTCCCCCAAAAGTGTCGAAAATGTCAGTAAGGGGTCTGATCTGTCTGCCGCAAAGTGGCAGTCCCGCTAAAAATCGCAGATCGCCAGATTTTGCGCTATAAACAAAAAAGAGCAACAATTTTGAAAAAACATCATTTTTTTTTTACTTTCTGCTATAAAACATTCCCAATAAAAAAATTAAAAAATCAATTTTTTTTACCAGTTTAGGCCAATTTGTTTTCTGCTACATATTTTTGGTAAAAAAAAATCCCAAAAAGCGTAATTTAATTGGTTTGCGCAAAAGTTATAGCGTTTACAAACTACGGGATCGGTTTTTGGAATTTTTATTTATTTTTTTGTTTTTATTGGTAATGGCGGCGATCAGCATTTTTTAGCGGGACTGCAACATTGCGGCGGACAGATCAGGCCCCAACTGACATTTTTGACACTTTTTGGGGACCAGTGACATTAATACAGTAATCAGTGCTTAATATTATGCACTACTACTATATAAATGACACTGGCAGGGAAGGGGTTAGCACTGGGGGTTATCAAAAAGGGTAAATGTGTACCTAAATGTGATTACTGACTGTGTGTGTGTGTGTGTGGCGGGGGGGGGGGGGGCGGTGGCGGGTTCTGTGACAGGCACAGAGAGATCGAAGTTTCAGCTTAGCTGAAACTCCTGATCTGTCCCTGCCTGTCTCACAGAAGACTCATCTGCTTTGTTTACATAAGCAGGTGGGTCTTCTGTCAGTCTATCTGATGATCGGGTAGGAAGGCGGCGATCGCCACCGCTCCTCCTGCTGCCCGCCTTTGCACACAGCGGGAGCGTGGCTATGGCTGTGCGCGCGCCGCCAAAACCCTGTGCACGAAATCACGTGGTTTTGCGCAGCCGAGCCGCCCTGCCGCAGTAATACTATGGTGGGTGGTCGGCAAGAGGTTAATATACACTATAGGATTGTAACAGACCTGAGACACCTTTGGGCATTTTATAGAGAATAGTAATGCGGCACACATAGTGCACCCTCTTGTCAAGCCCTGTTCTGAGCCACATGGGGGGACCCCACGCCATTTTTTTTTTACATTTTAGCATGGGGGTTCTTTAAGGGTCTGATATGGATTTGGATGTGGGCCCCCACGTGCATTTTTAAATATTTTTCTATTGCCGGCAAGGTTTTTTTTTTTTCATACAGCTGTCAGTGGGGGAAGCCCGTTAACAGCTGATGACTCATTTGTTGTTAAGGACGCAGCAGCCGGCTCCTTAACAACCAGCAGTCAGGTGCATTGCTTCAGCCAATCAGGGCTTAGAATGCACTGTGCAACGCCCAGTGCATTGTGGGGCGCTCGGCGGGCGAACATCCCACCGAGCCCCCTGCAAATTCGGGTGGTTGCCAAACGGGGCGAATGGGCAATGTTCTGGCCAAACTCATGCTCGCTCTTAACCGCTTGCCCAACACTAATGAGGAGCCTTGCCGTACACAACTTGAGCCAGAGCAGCTAGAAGAAGATAGCAGATGGGCACATGTTAATAAGGTTTATTAAAAAAAAGGTACTTTTAATTCTTCACAATAAAAATGCAAACAATTTTAACGTTCAGCCATGCCTTAGCTGAGTATCTTTGATTGTTGATGTCTTTGGTTTACAATTGCTTTAACACATTGCAAATCTTTGCATTCGTAAGCGAGGTGTTTAAAGCAATATTTCTATGAAATCATACATGCCTGGCACACAGAATATCGCTCTTGGCTCCATCAAATATACTGCCACATCTGTGTGATACTTGCTTAGCTCAAATCCAATTTGTCTTAGAATATCTTGCAGACGTCCTACAATTTTCGTGCCCACTGGATGGCACTGTTCCACGTCTGTAGATGATTCATCATTATATGCCAGCCAGACCATATGATAATCCTTCCTCACCTGTGAATTCCTCTATTGCATAAATTCATATTGTTCTGAAATCTTCTCCAGCTGTAATTACAGCTTATAGTGGACCGTTATCGTTCATTTTTTAGAGCAGAATTTTATTTGTTTGCCTTTTAAATGTTGCCGGCCACTGGAGGCAGGCTGAGGGACAGTATGCTGAAAAGGCATTAACACGGGAGTGACCAATCAGAAATAATCTTTCAATGCCCATTCATTCTTGTTTTCTGGCTTGTAAAAAAAAAGAATATGCATCTAAACATAAAAAGAAGGCTATGCTATTGTTCTCATGGACACCGCGTGGAGCTCTTTGGTGCAGTGCATGGTCATTAATTCTGCATGCTGCAGTTTTGTTACACTTACCTGCAAGCCTGCTATAGGGATTGATAATGGCACATGTAAAATGCACCGACAGTGCTTCTTAAAGCTAAACTCCAGGCAGACATAAAAGGCACCCATTAATTTAGTTCTGTAATCAACAATACATCATTTAACACAAGGCTCAAAATGTCAAGTCCTGAGCTACTAGCCAGGCCTTAAGGGTTACTCACCACCAATTGCCCCACCCAACTCCTACCCTGCCCCGCCCCGCCCCTAATTCTGCCCCCTAAACATGCCCTCATAAATTATCTCATGAAATGTCACTGTTAAATATTTTTGCATTAATGCAGAAGTTACAAAAATAAATATTAATAACAACGTTTTCATTGTCCATCAGCACCCATCAATGCAGCCTATCAGTGCCCATCAGTGCAGCATCATTAATGAAGCTTATCAGTGTGGCCTCAACAGTGCCCATCAGGGAAACCTCAACCGCGCCCATCAGTGCAGTCTGATCAGTGCCCATCAATGCAGCCTCCACTGTGCCCATCAATGCAGCCTCCCCTGTGCCCATCAATGTAGCATCACCAGTGCCCATCAATGCAGCATCACCAGTGCCCATTAATGCCACCTCCCCTGTGCTCATCAATGCGCCTTCCCTGTGCCCATCAATGCAGCCCCCCTGTGCCCATCAATGCAATCTCACCCATGCCCATCAATGCAGCCTTGCCCGTGCCCATCAATGCTGCCTCACCCATGCCCATCAATGCAGCCTCACCCGTGCACGTCAATGAAACCTCATCCATGCACGTTAATGCAACCTCACCCGTACCCCTCAATGCAGTTTCATCCATGTCCGTCAATGCAGCTTCACCTGAGCCCGTCAATGCTGCTTTACCTGTGCCCGTCAATGCTGCTTTACCTGTGCCCGTCAATGCTGCTTTACCTGTGCCTGTCAATGCAGCTTTACCTGAGCCCGTCAATGCAGTTTTACCTGTGCCCCTCAATGCAGCTTTACCTGAGCCTGTTAATGCTGCTTTACCTGTGCCCATCAATGCAGCTTTATCTGTGCCAGACAATGCAGCTTTACCTGAGCCTCTTAACGCAGCTTTACCTGTACCCATAAATGCAGCTTTATCTGTGCCCATCAATGCAGCTTTACCTGAGCCTGTTAATGCAGCTTCACCTGTGCCCATCAATGCAGCTTTATCTGTGCCAGACAATGCAGCTTTACCTGAGCCTGTTAACGCAGCTTCACCTGTGCCCATCAATGCAGCTTTATCTGTGCCCGACAAGGCAGCTTTACCTGAGCCTGTTAATGCAGCTTCACCTGTGCCCATCAATGCAGCTTTACCTGAGCCTGTTAATGCAGCTTTATCTGTGCCATCAATGCAGCTTTACCTGTGCCTGTCAATGCACTGACCAGCGCAGAGGAAAGAGAGAGAGGAAGAGGAAAGCTGGCCGGATAATCACAGAGCGCGGATCATCCCACTGTAACAGCTTTAATTTTAATTGCCCAGCGCTCGCCGACACACACAGTCCCGCCTCCTGTCCCGGCTCCTTTGATAGACGTCACACGTCCTGGTTGGCCAGGTGTCCTGTCTATAAAAGAAGCTGGGCTAGGAGGCGGGACTGTGTGTGTCGGCGAGCGCTGGGCAATTAAAATTAAAGCTGTTACAGTGGGATGATCCGCGCTCTGTGATTATCCAGTCCGTCGGCTGGCCGGCTTTCCTCTTCCTCTCCTCTCTCTTCCCGGAGCAGCCCCACACTCGCCCAAAATAATTTTCTACTCGCAAAATGCGAGCAGGCGAGTGGAAAATTTGAGGGCTGATTTAACCCATAGAAGCCAAGTGCACACAAATACACGGCCTCTCGGGGGAAGATCTTTGGTGCAGAGCACCCGCATATTTGCTGTGCCCTGCGCTTTCCCAACACAGTGACTGATGGCTAAAGGTGGTCACATGGTCACAATTTACTGGAATTCACAAACCCTTAAAGTGTTGGCGGGTGCTAACCTCAAAGGGAGAAGCTGAGAAGTCGCTCGGCTGTCATTACAAGGAGCGGAAGGGGACGTCCCCCCCCTCCCACTGCCTTCCGTGGCTCGCCCGGGTCTCCCGTCTCAATGGGAAACCTGGGCAACCATCCTGCACGGCCGCCGAAGAGAAGACCCGATCAAAGCCGCATTCAGCTCTTAAGGGTCTCCGTGTAAAAATCCGGAAGTGATGTCATGACATCACTTCCGGGTACTTGGCGCCAAATTAAAAAAAATCTACTGTACTACAAATACAAATTACAGTATTCAAAACAGCCAAACTTGGCATGTTGAATGCTTTTAAGTGTAGAGCTGAAAAAGAGCTGCATTCAGAGAGATGACAAAAAATAAAATTGAAAATGCCTCTCTAGGCTGCGTTTTATTTTCTGCCTCTGTGCATGAGGCCTGATAAATGTTATAATTATTAGATTTTTTTTTTCTAAAGCGATTCTTATACTACGTGCAATGTCACCTTTTAGTCATAAGTAATGGCTTTATAGTGAAAACTATGTGAAAAAATCTTACTGTTGAATTGCAAGTGATGTAATGTGTGCTTGTTAATTAGGTGATTCTGACATAATATAACAATTTCTGTACAACTAGAACAATGGGCCTTATCAAATAATGCAAAGAGAAATGTGCAAAGTGCCAACCAACTAATCGCAGCTCATCATTTATTGTTCTGACAAATCTGGATTCATGAAAGTGACACCTGATTGGCTGGCATGGGTTAATGTCCTTTTTGAATCATCATTATTGTTTTCACTGCTTTGTTAAAGGGAATGTGTGACCAAGAAGAGAGTCTGGACTTGCAGCAGTAATTAGATAACTTATCATGTTTTTCCTGTCTGTCTGTGTCTAGATTCATGTTAAAATCTAATAATAAATTCAGTCTGCCTCCGGCCATTTTTAATAATTATCTCCACTGTCCAGGCATTGAGCAATGTCGAGAGATCCTGACTCTATGCGGTATTCTGATGTAAAGTTCGTAGATTTAAATTGGAAGTGCCAAAACCACTCTTTTTCCACTGCTAATTACTCTATAATGACAGCATGAATTTAAAAAGTAAAAGAGGTCACTAAATTTCTTCCGTCTGCTTGAAAGTCCCACGATCCTTCCTCGTTCTTGACAGATTTGCTTCAAATAACACCTGTCATTATGTTATACTGTTTTAACGGCTGTTGGAAATTAAAGCGAAGTTCCACCCAAATGTGGAACTTCCGCTCATTTGCTTCCTCCCCGGTGCCACATTTGGCACCTTTCAGGGGGGGATGGGGGGAACGAGTACCTGTTTTTGACAGGTACCCTTCCCCACTTCCTGGAAACTGCGCTGCAGGAAAGTTTGGCCCCCTCCTCCTACCTCCCACCGCTGAGCCAATCCGGATGTGCAGCGCGCTTTGCGCATGCGCAATAGGGACCCGCCCGTGAAGCCGCAAGGCTTCACTGCCGGGTTCCCTTACTGGCGATGGCGGCGGCAGCACACAACAGCTGATGGAAACATTGGCCGCGGTGCCGACATCACTAGACTCCGGGACAGGTAAGTGTCCTAATATTAAAAATCAGCAGCTACAGTATGTGTACAGTATGTGTAGCTACTGACTTTTGATTTTTGGAGGGGGGGGGCAGAACTCCGTTTTAAGTTCAAGCGTGCCTGACTATACCTCCAGATCTTCTTAAAGAGATCCTGTCATCAACATGTTGTAGGGCAGGGGTAGTGGGATGGTAGATATGTCCTCTATGCTTCCCTCCTTGTTGGCTGCCAAGCAAGGATCACAGGAGAGGCCTGTCTCGGGTGGGTTCTTCTGGGTTATGCTAGGCATATTGGTTAGGGCAGGGTCATCTTTAATGTCTGGACCCTGGGCAAACATTTTCTTGGGGCCCCCCCGGAATACACTTATCAACTATTTGCAGGCAGCATGGGCTGAAGGGGCAGCTGCTTTGGGCCCCACAGCATTAAGTGGGCCCCGAGCAGCTGCCCTTTTTGCCCTGCGTTAAAGACAGCCCTGGGTTAGGATCACTGGCTTACACACAGGGTACTTTTACATAAAGTGGTATTAAAGCTTTGACATTAAAACAAACAAACATGTTATACTTACCTGCTCTGTGCAGTGGTGTTGCACAGAGCAGCCCAGATTCGCCTCTTCTTCTCGGGTCCTCCGCCCAACACTTTTGGCTTCTTCCCCTTGACCAGTGCCCCCAATAGCAAGCTGCTTGCTATGGAGACACTGTTGCGTGCTCGATCCCGAGCCCTGCTCTGTGCATCCATAAGACACATAGAGCCGCCCTATCTCCTCATTGGCTCACTGGCTGTGATTGACAGCAATAGGAGCCAATGGCTCCTGCTGCTGCTGACAGCCGAGGCTCTTGTGCACATCGCTGGATTGAGAGGGGGCTCAGGTGAGTATCGGGGAGCTGTGGGGACAGCTGCACCCAAAAGGTTTTTTACCTTCATGCATAGAATGCATAGAATGTAAGAAGGTAAAAAACATTCAGCCTTTACAATCACTCTAAACAGATGACTAAAAATCTAGTAAACTCTCTCAATGTAATCATACACCACCACGGTCTGTGGCGGATTTAGGAGGGACATGCAGAGCCATTGCCCTCTCCACCTGTCCAGCGTATCACCACTACCTCACTCCTAGTAACGGTGTGGGGTCCCGCTGTGCACCGAACGTGAACTCCATTCATGCACTCACATAACTCTTTCTCTTCCATACCTATGCTCAGGCAGAGGACTTCTGTGGTGTGATCTGCTCCCGCTGCTATGGGAGACGGACCTGCTCATGGAGAGAACATCTTCTCCATCAAGAGACTGTCCCATCCGTCACATGTATACACTTAAGACAAGAACCTTTGTGACCCTTAGTAACAACCTGTGTCTTCACAATGTATTAACTCTTACACTGACATCTTTATACCCCAATATGCTTAGTCGACCTGGGCTGTAGACTATATGTGCCGGCTACTTGCATTGCACTCCTTTAATAACTTCAGACCCAGCAAAGGCAAAGTTTCAAAAGCTTTGCTTGGCATGACAGTCAAACAAAGGCAACAGTCTTTTAAACTTACACCTAACTCAGGCTTCTGGCTGCCCCAGCATACCTGCATAGGATAGAGTCAGTGGCGTCACTATGGGGGTGCGGTGGGTGTGGTCCGCACTGGGTAACACCCGCCAGAGGGGTGAAACCACTTAAGCCAACCCTCCCAATCTTCCTGAAATGCCCGCGGCGTGTGCGGTTTGCCTAGGCTTGTCTTTTGTGCTTGCACCTTTATTTTAATTTATAAATGGTGCACAGAATCACATTTTTTACAAAAATCCAGCTCCCCCTGATATATTTGGCATAATATAAATACACCCAGCAGGGAGAGTGGGAACCCGTTGAATGACCAGGCCAATTAATCACAGAGATCTCACCAATAGAGTACCCAAGACATATAAAAATCTGTCAGCGGGTTCACCTCTCCAACATCTACCTATAACTGAAATATCAGTTTTTAGAGGACTTGCCCTTTAAGAAGAGATTCAGAAATATGACTGCATTTCATTTCTAATTGCAGCTAAGCAATATAATATAATGACAGGTGTACTTTAAATAAGCCCATTAAGGAATAATGTCATAGCTCACTAGTTTTGTATACCTTGTCACTGTGAGTGCTTCAGCCAATATATTTCAGTCCTGAATTTTGATCATTTTCCGAAATGTGTCTAATTAGTCACTGGTAATTTAAGAAACCATGAACACCTTCAATGAACATTTGCATGAATAAATGATCCAAACCATTCTTCATACTTATTATTTAACATCATTTTATTTAAAAATAATTTTAGAATCACCAGATAGGAACTGAATCATGCAGCAAAATGCTTTGTACAAATTGAATCAGAATTTAATATACAACGCAAACACCGTCTGACATGGTGAGCAGCTGGAGCTGAATTGGGGATTAGAAAACACCTGAATTATTTGGCAAGATAGCCACATAAGGTAGGAGATCCAAGTCTGCAGGGGTGTAAAAAGCGTAGCCATTTGTTCCATCGCAACCTGACTCCCTGGAAAAAAATGTGTTCATTTTCTTAGATAGGATCTGTGTTCATGTAATATATAAAAAATAATAAAGCTTAAAGTGCATGTAAAAACAATCAGCAAAACCTCAAATAAGCATCACCTTTGTAATCTAATCAAATATTACCAATAATAAAATCAATATTATTAATAATATAATCTATTATCAATATTTTTAAATATGCAGCTTTTATTCAAATATTACCTGATGAGCCTGCCCTAAAGGTCCTTTTTTAAAGTACTTCCTATTTTTAGGATGACAAAACTCTGTCCCTGTATCCCCATAGTTCTCCATTGTCATCCTGCCATCGCACTACATTTTCAATAGCCCTCAAGGCACCTCTGGTGCACGTGTTGCAACATACCACGATACATCATGACAAACTCCAATGTGTTCTGTTACCCTGCTTCTTAAGAAAATGGCCCTTGTCTGCTTTTTTGTGTGTTGGCATCCTATTTTTTTGAATAGGCTGCCTTAATGCAATGCACATTATCATGCAAAATAACACACAATAATGCAACACACCAGAATGGGAAGGTGTGAATGGGCCCAGATGTTTGAAATAACATGTGGCAACCTCCAAGCATAAGATTCTAGGTAAATTTAGTTTGTGGCTCCTTCTGTAATAGGGGAGCAGTGATCATTTGTTCGGGTCTGCTCTTGGTTTCACAGGCTGGGAGTTTGATTATTTTCCAATGCCTTTGGGAGAAGATATGCCCTGACCATTTCCTGGGGAGTTGTGCCAAGAAGGTGGTCTGGAAGGTGGTAAATAACCTGGAGCAGGGAAGGTTCCAAGAGCTTCAGGGGGATGCTTGCCTCTGAAGCACCTATGGACTGAGTTGCCACTAGGACTCAGCTGTGGCAGGACTGGAGACCTGGGACTAACCTGGAGCTGGATTATTTACAAGGGGACCATGTCTGGAAGAAGCTGGAAGGAGGCCGCTGTCCCGGTGGCTTGTGAGTAAAGACACTCATTGACCCCCTTTCACTGTGCATCACCCTAATAACTGCACTGGTTACCTATAAGGCCGGCTGTTCACTCTGTTCAAGGAACATCCAAATTTGCAGGGTGAATGGTGGGTGTTCGTCCTGCCGAACACCCTGCAATGCACTACACTGTGCAGTAAAAGCTGGTTAATAGGGAGCGGGGTCAGGAAGTCGGCCGCGCGTCCTTAACAATCGATGAGTCATCAACTGTTATTGGGCTTCCCCGCTAACAGAAAACATTTGCCGATAAAAACATAGTAACAGTGTAAAGAATGCTGGTATCCCGAATACCCGTTCTTCCAGACACTCCCGAACTGGCTAAGGACTTTGTGACTATAGCCCTTTTCGCCTGGAGTGTTGAGTCGATCATTCCCGAAATCCTAGCGAGCATAGAAGAAGAATAAAGCAACACAGCAATCGCATACCCAACCATCAGTGAAAACTAGATGAAGGGTACAACAGGAATGAATGCCATTTATTTTTGTCACACACGGTTTTACAGGCGCAGACCCCTACATGCGGTCTCCAACACAATACAACAGGGGTTTCAATCCCAAGAATCTGATGGGAGATGGAGGAGGGACAAAGCAGTTGGTTTGAACTGGGCTGGCAGTGTCCCTCAGACAACACCCTGCTAGGACAGACAAAGAAAGGGGGAAGAGGAGAGGAACAGATGAGCAATACATTTCCCACCTAACTATACAGTCTATAGAGCTTCTGACCCCCCCCCCCCTTTGTTGACCCACAGCTGCATATACCGACACACTCTGCTCTATGTAGAATACAGGCACACAACCCAGCAACATCTAGACACATGTAAAACAGTCTCAAAGAGGGAACCACAAGCTTGTGGCATGCGCCAAACAAGTCAGGCCATCCATTACATATCTCCCTCCATAGAACTAGACAGACCTGTGGCCAGACTAATGACGGGCCTGCAACAAGTCAGTTGGACCATCCTGGGTCACCATCTGTCTGGATTTGGCAGACAGGATCGGATCAGATAGCAGCGGGTGTCAGCGGACATGTTAACGCTGACATCCGCCGCTCAGTAGGGGTGAATGGAGGGTCCGATCAGGTCCGCCTCGGAAAGCCCGTTTGAAAGGGCCCTTAGTGTAGGTAAAGTGTCAGGCTTGGCTGGCAGCCAAGCCTGTGTTGTTTTGATTTATCTGGGTTGGGTGAGTGACTCAGGGAGGCTGGTATTACTCACAGGCAGCATCTCTAAAACCCTCCCCTACTTCTAGAAACTGGTGGAAGATTATAGAAGAATGGGAGTGGAGGTGAGGAGGAGCTCCTTAGAGTATTCATTAGGGCTCTGACCAATCCTCAACAGATGGGTTGGCAGGGGGCAGGCCCCCCCAAATATTCAGGGTCAGCCCAGTGGGGGCAGAGTGGAAGAAGATAGAGATGGAGTGTTAGGCTGTCGGTGGCCCCGGAGGGGTGCCCCCTAGTTTGGGTGGGGGGAGTGGAGACCTTGGGCCTGGGCTTGGATGCGGAAGGAACCTTCTTCAGGATACATAGAGGTTTCCTGTCCAGAGGCACGGGAGCAAGTGGAAGGCAGCGGGAGAACACTGCCATGCCTGAGAGGACTGGTGAGAGCAGTCTGGGATGGATGCAGATTCAGTCTGGGAGGACCGTGGAGTCATAGCCAGGAGGGCCAGTGAAAGGTGCAGCTGCAGCCAGGTGGGCTGGCAGTGCCTGAAGAGGTGGTACTGGGATCAGTAGCCACAGGAGGAGAACAGCTGGACACTAGGACTTTCTGCTACACTACTAGAGGGGCCTGTGGTCCACTGCCTTTAAAGGGGCAGTTGCTACAGATCTAACTTAACCTTTGTTAGATCATCCCAACTGTGCCAGTTGGTCCTGGGAGTTGTTTTTCTATAAGCAAAACTGTGCTGGAGGTAGAAGGGGAAAGTATATACAGGCTGTATATAGTTGTGTCCCTGAAGAGTTTGCTATTACTTTGTTTAAATGGGCATCCAATAATACCCTCAACCCTATCCAAGTTCAATACCCCTAATTCAAAAAAACAAAAAACAAAGCTGTTAGGAGTGATCCGTGTCTCCAGCGTGTGTGGAAGATTCTGTGTGCCAGACCGTGCAGGGTGGGAGATATTACATTCATCAGCGGCTCCTGCGGGGGTAGCGCTACACAATCATTTGTGTCTTTTTAAATCTGTGTAGGGTTTTTAGATCTGCCTAGAGTTCTAAGCTTTAAATCTGTACTTGCATTTGTTGACGTGCCTGTGCATTGTTACAACATGCCACGTTTTACCGTATGCTCAAGAAATGTATGCAAACGAAAAGATTTGTAATTGTATCCAATACCAAGACACAGAAATATTACAAAGCACCTTTGAACCAATTTAGTTTCAGCGTAACTATGTTTCCTTCTTAAAATAGGATCATTTTTCAGTTGTTCCAACTCCCATGGGCCCTTATTAAAATCTATTTTGTTCTGCAATTAGGAGCATTGCCTGGGTATTAGGACCATAATGTGGATTTGTATTATTTTTCGATGTGTTTGGCAGTCGTCAAAATATCACAAACAGCTGATGAGGTGGTTTAATTCTGTGGATTGTATTCTAAAACTTTGTCATTAACCCATCTGGTAAATCGTTTCTTTCTCTATAGTATTTTGTTGTCTTTGTGTAGTCGAGAAATTGGCTCTTTCAGCTTTAAAAATGATGTCAGTGATCAAATAGTCTAATTTCTTGATCTAAAGTGATTGTCAAGGTTCATGTTTTTTTTTTTTTTTTCTTGCATAAAAAATGTGTCCTACTTCCCTGCTCTATAAATCGGTTTTAGGCCTCATGCACATTGAAGCTGATAAACTCAAGTTTTTGTGAGTTTGGGCAGTTTTTTTAACAGCCCTTAAACTCCCCTCCATGTTATCCAATGTGTCCATGGATGTTTTTTGAAGTTTATCAGCAGAGGAGTTTATGGGCTGTTGTCTGAATGCCTTAAAATTGCATTTAAGAGCAGTTCTTTTGACCACAAAAAACGCTGATCACTAAAAATTGAGCATAAACGCTCATAAAGGCTCTTTACATTGCAGAGCAGAATATAAGGTTGGTGTTATTTTACCAGCTCAGTACTGGGCACTTTCACCCCCTTCCTTCCCAGACCAATTTTCAGCTTTCAGTGCTCTCACACTTTGAATAACAATTACTCAGTCATGCTATACTATACCTAAATGAATATTTTATGATTTTGTTCACACAAATAGAGCTTTCTTTTGGTGGTATTTTTTCACCACTGGGTTTTTTATTTTTTGAGATATAAGTGAAAATTTTGAAAAAAAAAACAATATTTTTTTCTTTTTGTTTTAAAAGAAATCCAATAAAAAGGAATATTGTCATAAATTTAGGCCAAAATGTATTCTGCTACATGTCTTTGGTAAAAAAAAATCCTGATAAGTTTATGATAATAGGTTTGTGTGACGGTTATAGAGTCTACAAGCTAGGCTATGTATCATTCAAAATTAATCAATCCCGATGTACTGAATCTCATTTCTTGAGGCCCTAAAATGTCAGAACAGTACAAATACCCCCCAAATGACCCCTTTTTATAAATATTACAGTCCAAGGTATTTAGTAAGAAGCATAGTGAGTTTTTTGAAGTTGCAATTTTTTGCCCACAATAGTTTGGATAATGAAGATTTTTTTTATTTTTTTCCACAAAATTGTCATATTATCAAGTTTTTTTTCTTTTTACAGATGACATAGATAAACTTGCAATTACACCCCAAAATATATTCTGCTACTTCTCCTGAGTATGGCGATACCACATGTTTGAGACTTTTTTACAGCCTGGCCACATACAAAGGCATAAATTATACATTTCATTTCCTGAGTACCTATCACATTTTTGAAGGCCCTGGAGCACCAGGACAATGGAATTACCCACAAAATGACCCAATTTTGGAAAGAAAACACCCAAATGTATATTCTACAAGGCATAATGAGTCTTTTGAACATGTCATTTTTTTCCACAAGTTTTTGGAAAACGTAGAAAGAAAATAAAAATTTATTTTTTTTTTCACAAAGTTGTCAATTTACAAGATATTTCTAACACATAACACGTACATAGCAAAAATGACAACCCAAAATACATTCTGCTACTCCTCGAGGGAGGCACTAAGCATTGTTGTTGAAATTTAAAAATCTCATTATCATTACGTATTGGGTTCTGAGCATCAAGGAGGAGTAGACTGGCCTATGATGGATAGGTTTGGTAAACCAGTAGGAATGGAGTTCATTTTAATTTTTTATCAGCCCATGCTGAGGGTTAGTCCAAGGAAAATTTTAAATTGTTCCATGGTGAGGGATTTCCAAACAAAGGGGCGGGCATAGGAAGAATCAGGATTGCTGGCAATATGTTGGCTGGCGTTAAGATTGCACTACTCCATGATGCAGTTCAGCAGATTATCTGTGAAAAATAAATGAAAATAATAAAGTGGAATTACATTTTCTGATTGTATTTGAGGGCCTGGCTGTGCTGTAAATGGGGGAATTACAGGTTCTACCGAAAGTATCGGGCAGCCATGTAGGTTATAATAATACATCCGGGAGGCTAATATGGGACCTGTCTCGTTGTGGATGGGACGCCCCATTACTAGCATCTGCCCTATAATCTAGGAATGTTGCCCTGCTTGTGCTTGCCACTGCACAAGGACTTACAGAACTGCTAGTGGATGCCTGCCTATAATCTTGGAGTGCTGCGCTGCTGGTGGATGCCACAGGATTTATTGCGCTGCTGGTGGATGCCTCAGGATTTGTTGGGCTGCTGGTGGATGCCTGTGCCTGCTCAAATCTCCTGAGCCTCTTTGTTATAATTCTGTCCTCCTCAGTTTCCATTTTAAAGCCACTGCTTTCTACTGGCTCATACTCGCTATCCGAGTCTGATGGAGAGAGTTCTACTGCTACTCTCGTCTGACATACTCTGGAGTATATGGAAAGCCTCCTCATTGCTAAATAACTTTTAGCCATGTGGACATATGTGCGCAGATGATTCCTGGGACAGATGTGTCAGATGTGTAACATATGTTTATCACTGGTATGTGGCAGATTTTGACTGGAACAGATGTGGCAGATCACGGACAGATGTGGCAGATGTTGACTGGGACAGATGTGGCAGATCATGGACAGATGTGGCAGATGTTCACTGAGACAGATGTGGCAGATCATGGACAGATGTGGCAGATGATCATAGACAGATGTGGCAGATGATCACAGACAGATGATCACAGACAGATGTGGAAGATGATCATGGACAGGTGTGGCAGATGTTCACTGGCAGATGTGGCAGATGATGTGCAAAATGATCACGGACCACTGTGGCAGATGATTACAGACGGGTGTGGCAGATGATCACTGGCAGATGTGACAGATGATGTGTGCCAGATTTGTGCCAAATGATCACAGACAGATGTGCCAGATTATCATGGACAGGTTTGCCAGATTATCATGGACAGATGTGCCAAATTTTTATGGAAAGATGCGGCAGAATATCACGAACATGCGCCAGATGATCATGGACAGATGTGCCAAATTTTTACGGACAGATGCGGCAGAATATCACGGACAGATGCGCCAGATGATCATGGACAGATGCACCAGATGATCATGGACAGATGTGGCAGATGTTCACTGTAACAGATTATTTTACTGGGACAGATGTGTGACAGGTGTTTTCACTCTGTTGGAGACACTGTGTTGGGGACACTGTTTTGGGGACACTAGCTGGGTGATCAGTGTGTGAAAAGCAGTAAAACAGCTCAAAATTCACCGATCCCTGGCTGGCAGCACAGGCTCTGGATGAGGAGAAGCAGAGCCGATCGCCATTACAACAGCTGTGTTGACATTACATGACAGCTGTGATTGGACACAGCCGTCATGTGATCAGGAGGGCCAATCAAAGAGCCCTCCTTCTGAGCGTTGTTGCGCTGTGTCCAGGGGACACAGGCACACCAGCATTGTGCAGCTGCGTGTGCACGCGGCCGCGTGATATTCCTCCTTCCGAAGGATCTTCTGGAACGTCCACTCAGAAGGAAGAAGCTCCCACCTGGCCATTTATATGCAGTGGTTGGGTTGGAGGAGGTTAATAAAACGTCCGAAAATGTTGACACTGAAAGACACTAAAAAATGCAATTGCAAAAAATGCTGTTTAAAGCAGTGTTTTCCTGCCAGAAATTCAACGCCAAAAGACTTCTGGGGTCCCCTGCCGGTGCTCTTAGCTCCTCCTCTTCTTTGTGTGCCCCCATTACAAGCCTCTTGCTATGGTGGCAGACGTGGACTAGATCCCGAGCAGGGTTGTGTTCTGTGATGGATCTCCTGGCTCCCCGCCTGGGTGCCTCCCCCCAAAGATACAGCTTCCTCCACTCTGGAACCAGGAAGCAGGTAAGTGTATGCATCTAACTTCCACAGGGTAGTTAGCATAGGTGTTAGAAGGGGTGGGAGCATTTTTAAGATTAGATCGTTTTATCCTGGGATTCCACCTTAAATCCCAACTCCAGAATCTAGACAAAATCTGCCCTTGCAGTGCCCCACCCCATATAATTGTATTGCGTGTGGGTCAATGGACCAATGAACTAACCTGCCTTACTGTTTTGCATTGGATTGCTAGGCAAGGCATGTAACAGGAAACACAGGTCTTACCTTGCCTAAGGTCAAACCTACACATATGCATGCGCAATATAGTACAGGATGGGCAGATTAATGGAAGACTCAGAGAGGGGGTAGCATTTAAATAGGAGGAGAGAGCAGAAAGACAGAGATGAACTAACCATTGTGCTGCATCTCCTTTTACTGTCTGGTCACAGAGTGGGGAGGAGACCTGTAAGATAAAGTGAAACTGCAGCTGAGAAAGATAAACTCCCACCTTCCTGCTAGATAGGGCTGTGCTGTGTGTCTGAGCTGTGTAAATCTCAAGGACAAATGAACAGAAATACAAATCACTGGGCAAGCAACACAGCTTTTAATTATTAAGGTTACCAGATTTCCCGGGGACACTCTGTTGACCATGCTCACCTTTAACCAAACCCACAAAATTACACCCCATTGTCACAGACTTTTGGAACAAAATGCAGACATTCAACACTAGACAGAGTCCAAAGAAGAGCAGCGAAATGAATAAGGGGACTGGAGGACCTCAGTTGCGAGGAACGACTACAAGCACAAAATTTTCTATATTTTTTAGATATATTTTTTATATTCTCGCTGGAGAGGAGATGCTTGGGAGGGGACATAGCGATTTTCAAATACCTCAATAGTGATACCAACATGGGAAAAAAAGTTATTCAGTCTAAGGGAGTGTAAGAGGACACGGGGCCACACAATGAGAATGGAGGAGAAGCGGTTTAACCTTAAGCTGCGTAGGGTGTTTTTCACTGTCTAGGCGGTAGGAATGTGGATCTCTCTTCCACAATTGGTGGTGTCAGTGGGAAGTGTTGATATTTTTAAAAGACTCTTGGACATGCATTTTAAAAAACACAACATACAGGGAAGGGATATGGAAAATGATTATCGGTACTAATACACACACACACACACACACCTACACAGTTTGAACTAGATGGACTATTGTCTTTATTCAACCTTACCTACTATGTAACTATATAAGGTGTAAAGAAAAATTGCCGTAGGCATCACGAACAGAGGAATGATGAAGCCATGAACTGTGCATGTAGCACACTGCGATGATCCTTTGGATTTTTTTTTTTTTTGCTCTTTTAGTTATTTTTTTTTTTTTGGGGGGGGGGAGGGTTTTTTCAACCACATTAACTATGTAACTGTGGGTATGGCCAAATTTCAGTAACACTGAGAGGGGCTTAATCGAGTTTGGTTAAATAAAAACCTGAGCCTGCTTTGCTAAGGGTAAAGAGTATGTAGCACACAGAGGTGGTCGGGAATGTTTAATGCAAACAGTGCAGGGGGCAGGGGTAAATAATGCACAGAATGAAAATGGAGTAACCTTTTACTGTCCATAAAGGGCAGAGGTAGGTAAATAGCACTTTATATGTGCCACTGAGAAATCACACAATTGTAATAAAATATACATTTTTTATTCTTTTCATATTAAAATTAAAAATATGATCAATAAACCTCAGTATATGATCAATGTGTGGTATATGGTGTCTGGGATTGACACATTTTAAAAAGAACTTGCTTTCTCAGGATCCATGCTCGTATATAAAAAGACTCAATGATTCTACAAAAATTACATAGTGTAAAAATACGATATAAAATTAATAAAAAATACAAAATTTCATAATAAACTTAAGTAAAATATACTGTATAAATCCAAAAATGTCCCACAAAAAAAAGGGGGGGGGGAGGGAATTTTATATGGGAAATATCTCTCTCATATCCCTTACATGTAAAAAAGGGGGGTTGGTGGATCCCACTACCAACTAAAAGATCTATTACACATATAATATGAACTCTAATACAACCTATTTATCTCTATCTGAAAACTGTGTCTTTATACTAAAATATCACCATAGATTCATGTGAGACCACACAAAAAAAAGCAAAAACTAAGAAGAAACCTAATAAAATATTACTTGAGGGAAAAAAGCAAAATCGAATTATCTAAGAAACCTTTGGCCATTTTTATTGTAATTAGGGATGGAGTCCATTGAGAAATTAACATGTGTAAACAGGGCGCCTCCACGTAACTTGACAAAATGTACAGAATGCAGATACAAAGTGCGGAGGTCAGGATTGTGTGATGCACAGAGTACAGGGGTCAGGATTAAGAGATGCACAGAGGGCAGGGGTCAGGAGTAAGTAACCTATAGATTGCAGAGGTCAGGAGTAAGTAACATACAGATTGAAGAGGTCAGCGGTAAGTAACCTACAGATTGCAGAGGTCGATGCATAACACACACAGTACACAGGTCAAGAGTAAGTAACGCACTGAGACCAGAGGTCAGGAGTATTATATGTACAAATTGCAGAGGCTAAGAGTAAGTAACCTACAGATTGCAGAAGTCAATGCATAACACATACAGTACACAGGTCAAGAGTAAGTAACACACTGAGAGCAGAGGTCAGGAGTAATTAATGTACAGGTTGCAAAGGTCAGGAGTAATTATTGAACAAATTGCAGAGGTCAGGAGTAAGTAACCTACAGATTGCATAGGTCAGTGCATAACACACAGTACACAGGTCAGGGGTAAGTAATGCACTGAGAGCAGAGGTCAGGAAAAATAATGTACGAATTGCAGAGGTCAGGAGTACGTAACCTACAGATTGCACAGGTCAATGCATAACACACACAGTACACAGGTCAAGAGTAAGTAACGCACTGAGACCAGAGGTCAGGAGTATTTTATGTACAAATTGAAGAGGCTAAGAGTAAGTAACCTACAGATTGCAGAAGTCAGTGCATAACACATACAGTACACAGGTCAAGAGTAAGCAACGCACTGAGAGCAGAGGTCAGGAGTAATTAATGTACAGGATGCAAAGGTCAGGAGTAATTATTGAACAAATTGCAGAGGTCAGGAGTAAGTAACCTACAGATTGCATAGGTCAGTGCATAACACACAGTACACAGGTCAGGGGTAAGTAATGCACTGAGAGCAGAGGTCAGGAAAAATAATGTACAAATTGCAGAGGTCAGGAGTAAGTCACCTACAGATTGCAGAGGTCAATGCATAACACACAGTACACAGGTCAGGGGTAAGTAACGCACTGAGAGCGGAGGTCAGGAGTAATTAATGTACAAATAGCAGAGGTCAGGAGTAAGTAACCCACAGATTGCAGGGGTAAGTGCATAACACACAGTACACAGGTCAGGAGTAAGTAACACACTGATAGCAGAGATCCGGAGTAATTAATGTAAAATTTGCAGAGGTCAGGAGTATGTAACCCACAAATTGCATAGGTCAGTGCATAACACAAACAGTACACAGGTTAGGAGTAAGTAACGCACTGAGAGCAGAGATCAGGAGTAATTATTGTACAGATTGCAGAGGTCAGGAGTAAGTAAAGCACAGATTGCAGACGTCAGTAGTAGTTAATAATTTAAAAATGAACAATTCCAAGTTTCTGGGTAATGCAAGGTCAAAATAGGGTGACAATTACAAAAGTAATGCTAAATTGCACTGGATTTACAATTTCTTACCTCAGCAGGGAAGATCCTTGTACTAAAGAGGACATAAAAACAAAGAACAGGGCACAAGACAACCTTCATTCATTACAATTTTAAACAATATAAAAAAATAATAGTAAAAAATGCACTCACAGGTATACAGGAATGGAGCAACATGTCACAAACAAAAACAGATGTGACAGCCCTCCATGGCCAGTGAAAACCTCCTTGCAGGGGAGCAGGGCATGGGGAGCATTCCCAACCACAAGGCAGTGCACTGTAATTTACACTGCACAGGTGCCTGGGCAACCCCAAGATAGCAATTATTGATTCCTTATCTAAAGCCAGAAAAAGAAAACTGCTAAGCTAAATGCTTAATTGGCTACAGAGTCCAACAGCATCATTTTGGGCTTGCCGTGTCACCTGTGCCAAGATTACATGCACAGCTGGGGACATGCTAGGGATGCTCGTTTCCTGAGGACAGACCCCTCAAAATGGGAACTGTGTCTGGAGAACCAAGACGAATGGTAACCTTATCATATATGTAGTTCATCTGTGTATTTAGCTGTTTGCCTGGGGTTCAGCTTTAAATTTAACCATGTCTAAGCCATAATTATTCTTTATACAAGATAACAGTTTGGCAAGAACCTTAGACTTTCCTCCTTCCACCCACATAAATAGCAGATCTTTAACCTCAACGTTGCATTTTGCTGACTTTGTCTTGGTGACCCTCCTCCTTGTGTACAAAACACATGCTATGGAAGATCAGATTGTATACTCAGAGCTTTAATTAAATGTCTGATGATATAGCCGGCTGTTTTCAATTTGGAAGAGTATGAAAGAAAAAATATTTTTGGAGAGTTATGCTGCCCAAAAAGCAGCACACACATGAAAGAGGTGAATACATATTCACCAGCATCTCTCAAGTGCTTTGAGTTCAGGCCATCTGGAAGAGTTTGTGCAAGCAAATTAATCCTGATCTTTCAGCTGGAAGGACGCCTTTGAAATCTACAAACAATGGGAGGTCCGATGTCTCTGGAAATTAATTGGTAGCTCAGTTCCGTTCTTACCATGAATGCATTATTCTTTATCAAGGTTTTTCTAAAAGTTATGCTTTTTTAAAAAAACAGTGCCTATTGCCATGAACTCTCTCTTGGTACCTATTATGCTGTAAAAAAAGACAGTGTTTAGGCAGTTTGAAAAGCTATTTGCCTGCATCTACTGTTTTTCTGTATGTGATATTTCAGGACGAAGAAAAAAAAAAAACTAAAATTTTGGATTTGTTATGACTCCAAACACAATCTGATAACAAGGACACATGCACAGTTACTTAGGACCTTGTACTCACGAGACAGATTTATTTTTATTTTTTTATAGTCATAATCATACAAAAACTATATTGTCAAAAGGGACTTTTGAGGCACAACATTTTATCTAAAAATATAATTTTAATAATTCATATTTATAATAACTTGTAGGAACGCCATCATTATTTTCATTCAAAATCATAAAAATATTTTGACAATACAGTATATCATATCTAAGAGTGATGATCCTAAGAGCATTTCCTGCTCTTAGACCCGGTTCACACTACTCCGATTTGGGACACGACTTGTGTGCCCTCAAGTCGCCCCAAGTCTCTTGTCATCACAAATTCAATGTAAATGAATGAGAGCCGTCTTAATATGCACTACTGAAGTCGCTCCGACTTTAGAAACAGTTCCTGTACTACTTCAAGGCGGCCTCTATCCGACTTGTGCACATAGACTTCAATGGGAGTTGCCTCTAAGTTGGATCCTTATCTTATTTCAAGCGACTTGTTATCAGACTTTCCAGGAAGAAGAAAAAGATTAGCCAGGCATTCCCCACAGACAAAGTTGCCTATCATTGAAGTCTCTTCAAAGTAGCGCACAAGTCTCTTCCAAGTCGCTTACAAGTCTCTTCAAAGTCACGCTAAAAAGTTGCTCCTTCATGGGGTGACTTTCTGGTCGCGGTAGTGTGAACCGGCTCTTAGACTACTTCTTCAGGAGCCGGTGATGTATATTTTATACACCAAACAATCTAAAAAGAATAATATCTGTTATTATTTACAATTCATTATGGTGTAATAACCAACATCCCATTGAAAATTCAGAGGAAAAACCCAGAGTGTGCCAACAAGGGAGAGGGGAAATCGACCCATAAGGAGGCTACAGGATGTACAGGCCATTTACAAAACTTATGGGAAGGTTTGTACTGTTTTCTTAGATAATTTAAAACTGGAGTTTAGGTATGGATATTTTTATGGATTAATTTAGAAATTAGGTTGACTTACATTCTCAGTCACTCTAAAATATCACAGTCTCAAATATGCAGTTGGAAAATACAGGCATCATGCTCCAGGTAACAGAAATTACAAACCCAGTTAGGACACAACTGATTCTCTTTCTTTCTATAGAGAACCACACTAGCAAACTATGAGTTTACCAAGCCACTCTCTGGGTGGTAATCAACTTAGCTCACCAAAAGTGATATTTTTAGGCAAGTAACCTCTAGGCCATCCATTCTCAAACAGCATTCCGTTAAACCCTGGGGTTCTTCCAGAGATTGCTAGTGGTCTTCCTTAAACTGTGGCAGATGCCATGGCCTCCCATCAGACAGTTCTTGCAGAGCATTCTGTTCATAAAAACTTTGCATGTTGATAGCAATTGACAAATATACTGGCCCTTGGAGGGGAGGTTTCACCAAAAGGGGAGTCTTAACTTAACAAATTAAAATCTTATACTCCTTGTGACACGAACATTGAATGGGATTTAAATGCCTTCATCGATAATGCTTAAATTTTCCCATTTATTTACATTAAGATGTTTTGTGCAAGTTTGAGGGATGGTTGCATGCACATATCATTATTACTAGCCATTGATTATATTGTTTATCTTTAACCTATTGTACCATGATTCTTTTGTGTTGAACATCTCATACCTTTTGTTTGAGGGAAGAGTTCCACTTAGTATCAGACGGCTATGTATTTCGTTTATTTTTTAACATGAGGTTTGGCTATTTACTCCTTGCCAGCCTTTAATTTGATTTTAAGTATACAATATTTTTATATACAACTTATTTTATTCAGTTGCTTGGTTCAGTTTAGATCAGAGTTGTCAGGTTCCTTCCTGCCTCGCCATCTATCTTGACAGACATTATTTTCAACACTTAAAATGACCGCTGAAAAAAGAATGAGGCTTGAGTATATGTATTACCATACAATCAATATAGCCACGGATCTCAAGATGAGGCTTGGCTTTTTAAGCCCAATATACTCATCTATTGCGGCAGGCGAATCCAATGCACATATCTAATGTGGGCGCTTAACCTAAAATGGGGCTTGGATATTTAATTCAATATAGAGATCAAAATGAGGCTTGGCCTCTCGTCACAGTATGGTGGTGTAATCGAAAACGAGGCCGGGCCATCTAATACATGGTAATGGTGGCCATTTCGGACTTTAAACTGAGGCTTGACAAACAGCTGTTTGGTTTTAACTGTACTCCCCTATTTTATACAAATGAGTAGTAATGACTGTGATGGATGTAGTCTTTCACGAAACGAGCTCGGCTGAGTCCATGCTCGCAGCGCTACTACGCCCCCTGACCCTACGAGGCTTTTGGCCTGAATCCCTGGATGGATATACATTGTAAATATGCTCATTTTTAACTGCCTATCTGTAAATAATTGGTATCTTTTATTTGCATGATTTGCTGGTAAACCATTGATTATTCCCTATATGAGTGTCCCCATTGGGCACCAAAGAAAAGCCACAGAGGTCTCCCGTTTTGCTGTAAAGGAAAGAGGGTTGATGACTCCTGTCTTGAGGATATTCTATCATACTGCGTTCAGGACTCTTAAAATCTAGAGACCATTTCCTCTGGTAAGCGGCCATCTCATATTATATGATGGAGGCGCACCTGGGTGTTTCCCCTTTATATACGATATTCCCTATCAAGGTGTTTTTTTCATATATGTTGAACACTTAATCCCTCACATTTTCCTCGGAGTGATCTACTAGTTTCATAATTGGACTATATCACTTCTAATTGGACTGTAATATTTATGGTACTATTTCTTTGTCATTTTAGTGTGGCAATTTTCTGTTTGTATATGCTGTTTACAATCTTATCCGTATTGCTTTTGCCGGTGGCTTTCTCATTTGGGTTCATATGCGTAATAGCTTTAAAATGTAATTGTATTGTTCCACTGGCATTGCCACTTGACAGAGCTAACAACACGATGCCGACGATTTGTCTTTAAGCATGGCATTCTGACCACTACTCTAAAGGGGCATCCTTCCAACTGACCATCAATGTAAGGGGCATTTTCCCTATGACCATGAATAATTTATATTTAGCAGGGGTTCCCTGAGACTTGAAAATTATTTTAAGGGTAGGTTTGGGTTGGGGTAAAAAGGTTCAGAAAGGCTGCTCTAGGCTTTAGGTTCTTTAGTGTAATAGTCCTAGTCCGAGTTGTAGATTTTTAATTTTTAGCAGGGGTTCCCTGAGACCAGAAATGTATTTCAAGGGTTACTCGTGTTGAAAAGGTTGAGAATAGCTGCATAGAGTGATCACCTGCAGGAGGAAGGTGGTCCTGATTCCTCTATATAGATCTTTATATCACTAGAGGGGTCACCAGCAGGAGGAAGGGGGTCCTGATTCCTCTACATAGTTATTAGTGAGACCTCATTTAGAACACCGTATTCAGTTCTGGAGACCTCACTTACACAATGATATTGTTAAGATAGAACGAGTCCAGAGACGGGTAGCAAAAATGGTGAAAGGTTTGGGGGATAAAACATGTCCAGAGTGACTTCAGGAACTTAATACGTACAGTCTGAAGGAAAGAAGGGAAAGGGGAGACATGATCGAAACCTTTAAATACATCAACGGGATGAATAAGGTTCAGGAGGTCAGTTTTTTCAATGTGAAACCAAAATCAAGAACACGGGGACATGACCTCAAACTAACTGGAGGAAAGTTCAAAACTAATCTTAGAAAGTATTATTTTACTGAAAGGGTAATTGATGCTTGGAAGAAACTACCTGCAGAGGTAGTGAGACAGTCAACAGTAAATGGCTTCAAACATGCTTTGGACAAACATAGGTCTATACTCAAAAAAAAAGGCCAGACTCGATGGACTACTTTGCCTTTTTCTGTCATCACTTTTCTATGTTTCTATGTTTCCCTGTGCCACTATAGAAAACCGCTTCTTATGGGGGTGCACGTGGGGTCTCACTCCTGAGCCAGACACACACAACGTGGCTTGGCCCCGCCCCCTCTCTCTGCTCATAGGATTGATTTATTTGACACCAGCCGGAACCCATGTCTCCCTCTGCTGCCTCTCTTTCTTGTGAATGCAGGGAACACTGGGAATGCTGGGCACAGCGCTGGATCAAGTAAGGACTGAGTATTTTGGAGGGTGGAGTGATACAAATACTGGGACATTTTTTACCTTAATGTAGGGAATACCTTAAGTTAAAACATGTAATGCCTTTAAAACCACTTTAAAAAGTAACAAAGTCGGCTTTTACTGCAATGCTCTCCTCTGCAGTATGTTATTTCTACCACTAAATGATCTCAGTCTGATGGCCAGCAACATTTAATTGACTTCCTCTGAGCCCAGTTTGTCCTGGACTCGCCCTGCAGAAGCAAAACATCCCTCTATCACTCTGCTCTCCCTTCCTATCAGCCTGCTTTTTGTCACCACAAAAACTGATTGGCTTCTGGTGCTTCTTCTTCTCACACTCCAGTTCTACTGTACAGGGACTGTGGAAAGGACCAGGTCACATTTACATTGACATTGCTTGCATTTCAAAAATACATTTAAAGGGTATCTATGCCCATAACTAAACATGTAATATATTGCAGTATACTATTCCTTGGTATGGTGGCTGCATTTGTGTTCTTTTTCAATCTTATTTTGCTTTTGTTTCACTTTGTAAACTTGCAAGTAACACACTTCCTGTCCCTGGGTGGCTACGTCACTCCTCCCCTGTATCAATGGAGGGAGCTGTGGTAGTCTCCCTAGGCTGCTCTCCTGATGTGGCCTACAAACATGCCTGTATATTTGCTTCTCAATTACACTGGAGGCAGGGCAATTTATAGAAAATGTCTAGGAAGAAGGGTATTCTTCAGGGCACATTGCAAGTGACAATAACACACAGTATTTCTGTCTCAACAGGTATCTTCTGTATCTCCTGAAAATGTTCTTATAAAAAAAAAAAAAAAAGAAAACGAATGCAGCCACCAAATCTAAGGACTGTAAGATACAATATAGTGCATTTTTGTTCTTGGGGTAAGTATCACACTGAATTCGGAGCAGCTCGCAGCAGGGGGTGCAGTGCGTCCCCATGCACTGTTTCGGGCCTGAATTAGGTCCGAATTTTTGACTGAATTTGGATCTGAAACGGACCAGAAGACGCACAGGACTTTTCTGCAAGCCGCTCCGCAGCAGACACGGAGCTGTGTGAACCGGCTTCATTGAAAGCAGGGAACAGTCTCCTGTCATGCAAATTGGATGCGGGAAAAGCGTGAACCCAGCCTTAAAGTGGTATTAATCCCAAAAGCAAACATTTATTATATTGCAGCTTGTTTTTTTTGGTATTTATTTCCTTTTTTTTCACCTGGTGATCCGGCCAGTAAGTCTGTTGTTTTCAAAAGAACAAGCTCTCTTACAAATAAATCAGTTATAGGGACAAAATATTTACCACTGACCATTGGTGCTTATAATGATAAGCTTTCATTTATTCATGTAAAACCCTTATCTCAAAAGAAAAAGTACTGCAGTGTGAGCTCCAGTCTGGCTTCAAGCATTTATTGTATTTAAATCTGCTAGTACATCTAAAAAACGTCACTTCCGGTGATCCCCTGAAGAAGCCACATGACCGGAAGTGGCGTAACGCGTAGGGCAGAGCACCGGAAGTGACGTCAGAAAGCAGACGGAAAGTCCGCAGATAAGCTGTACTCTTATAATGGCTTATAAATCTTCGACTCTATGTGAGTGCATTATATTTTATTTAAATAAATGATTTTATTACGGAAATACTGCACTATGTAAGCACCTTATTTTGAGATCCGCGGAGAGTCCAGAGGGCATTCCCCCCCGATCCAGATAAGAGGCTATTACCATCCCCTGTCTGTGGAGTGAGTAAGGAGAGGAGTTGAACAGGAGAGTCACACAATTAAAAGGCGCATTCCCTTATATATTGAGGTGAGCGGCTAGCACACCCTTAGGGGTTTTAAGGATTGAGAAGCACCCCCTATTAACACTTGGTGAAAGGTGGCGGTCTAACAGCAAAAAAGGATGAATGCCGCTTTTGCAGCCTAAATAAATTTGGACACTACAAGCACTTTTTTTACCCATAAGCACTTTATGCTAAGTTTGTTCTTATATATTTGATGTGTATAAAGAAAAAGTGCGCTGGATAAAGTAGGTGAAAAAAGCAGCAACCTTAGAGCCAATAGGTGATATGAAATGAAAAAAGAAAATCAGGTGCGCTGAATTCACATGTGTCACACATCAAAACTTGGGTGTGTCACTATAATAAGTAACCAACCAACCTCTGCAGTGTGTACCTTGGTTGATGTGCACTAAGAGGGTGTATGGTATTACCAGAAACCCTGGTGCTGACAAATAAAGGTGATGGATGAAGTAATAATTTTCAATGTGATAATAACAACATAATCAAATGGTGCTTCACAAATAATGCAAAATAAAGTCCAAAACTTCAGTGTGAACCACCTAAAGTGTATATATACACCCCTGGGGGGTACACAAGTCCCAAAGTCCCACACAAATAATACAGTCCCCCGACGTGTATTGGATAAAACTGTGAAGGTGCAATGGTTCCACCACCTGGATAGGGATTGGCCTCTTACCATAAGAAAGAGGTCAAGGGCGGATAATTAACCCAGTAGTGTCCTAGGGGTCCCGGGGGTCACCTTGGGATGTGCAGACAAAATTGGCCTCTTACCAGATCGCTCCAAGTATGGGCAAGTTGTCTCACTTTTCGTATTATGTCCCAATCCCGGTCCTCTATCTTCCTGGGGGTTCTCTCTATTATCCCGGATGGAGGCTTCAGCTTGTGGCTCATGAAAATAAATTAGACCATAGTGCAGTACCTTGGGTGGTTTTATTAACAAAAGTAGATGCACTTACATTTAAACGGTCATCTCAAATCACAAAAAGAACCAATTCCAATAATAGAGGCTGAGACCACCTGCAGTGCGGTCCGGCAACCAACGATGACGGCGCGGCGCTCCTCTCTGACGCGTTTCCACTCAATAGTCGTCTACGGAGATAGGAGTATGCCTGCACCGTCATCTTCCGCCCTTAAAAAGCCAATGTGTGACGCACTTCCGGTGTCTGCAGTATCCTCCTTCCTGTGCGCGCACAGGAAGTGACCTCACACAAAAAGTCCGTCCCGATACTTCCTGTTATGGAAAATAAACATCCGGGTCAAAGTCCGTGACGCTACCATAATCAGCACGATCGCCACCCATATAATGGGGACCGATCCGGCCGCCACAGGAAGTGGGGATCTGGGCTAACTAGTACTGTACAGATGAAGGTCATATATGAAATGCCCAATACAATTCCATACGGTACAAAATAAAATAAAAAGCCGCAATGCTTCTCAGCTGATTCCAGCCATTATACAATAAAAAATATAAAATATAAAAATATTGAAATGTAAAACCCTGCCATCAATATAGGTAGGTGAATATTTTTACACAATATTAAATAATATTTAAATCACATGTTAAAATAATAAAATCAATAAAATATTACCTCAAATTAAACATGATTTGGGCAATAAGAAAAGAAGAAAAAGAAAGCCAATAGGTAAATGACCTGCCTGTTATCAAACAAGATGTGTCACTTTGTGTAAAGAGGAGAAGGGAGCAAGATTTGGCGAATCTCTTAACCATTCATCTATTGTTAATGAATGAGTTAATGTCAAGATCTACATTATGTCCTAGGGGGCGGGAGCTCTTCAGCTGGTAAATCCAGAAGGTTTCCCTTCTGGATATAGTCCTTCTCAAATCGCTACCTCGCCAGTGGGGAGTGTATTTCTCTATTACTACCACCTCTAAATCGTGATGTTTCTTGTGGTGGTATATAGCACAATGTTGGGATAGGCTGTGACCTGGAAAACCTTTCCTTATGTTTGCCAGGTGTTCACAAACGCGGATACTTGCTGTCCTGATAGTCCTGCCTACATATTGTTTTTTGCAGCTGCAGGTCACAAGGTAAATGACCCCTTTAGTATGGCAGGTAATGAAGTCTTTTATGGGAAAACTTTCTCCAGTGACAGTTGATGTGAAGGTATTAGTCCTTTTGGTCTTAGCACTTCGACAGAGATTGCAATTTTTACATGGATAGTACCCCTTAAGATTGGGAAAGAGGATTGGGGTTACAGGTGGTTCTACATATGTCCGAGCTATCGTCTCCTTCAGATTTTTAGCTTTCCTGAAGATCATCTGCGGACCCGTAGGGAGGACTGGACCTAATACTTTATCCTGCCTCAATATGTTCCAATGTTTACGAAAAACATGGTTCATCCATCTGTAGTTGCCCGAGAACTGCGTGATGAAAGCAAAGTCAAAGCTTTTCTTAGTTGTTCCTTCATCTCGTTGAACGATCAGTTCCCCTTGTGTGCAATCTTCTAACTCCTTCATCTCTCTATCCAATGTAATGGGATCATAGCCCTTCTCTGTGAAGCGTTGTTTCAGAATTTCTGCTTGAGTGTAATAATCAGAACGTTCTGTACAATTCCTTCGTATCCGCCTGAATTGCCCTCTGGGAATAGACTTTAGCCATGCTGGATGATGGCAACTATCGAGTGAGATGAACCCGTTCTTATCTGTGGGTTTGTGGTAGGCACTTGTTACGAATCCATTCCCTCTTCTTGAGATGACTAGATCGAGGTAATGTACTGACACAGTACTCCAGGAATAAGTGAACCTAATGCCCCAACTGTTTTGGTTGATATGAACCATAAACTGGTGTAAACTCTCCTCGTTTCCTTTCCAAATAAAGATGGCATTGTCTATATAACGTCGCCAGAACAGCAATTCCTGTATCCTCTCGGAAAAAATGTTCCTATCTTCCCAGAGTGCCATAAAAAGATTGGCGAGGCTGGGGGCAAATTTAGCCCCCATCGCCACGCCTTTCTTTTGGAGAAAAAACTGATTTCCAAAGTAGAAGTAGTTGTGTTCCATGCCGAATGTGAGTAATTCCAGGATAAACCGCCTTTGTTGTATTGGAATCTCATATGCCTGGTCCAGGAACACACTAGCTGCCTCATACCCCATATCATGGGGGATGACAGTGTACAAGGACGTAACATCCGCGGTAACTAGTAGAATGTTCCCCTCTACTTCTAAATTGGTGATCTCCTGTATACACTGGGAAGTGTCCTTCAGATAGGCCGGAGTTTCCCTAACTAGAGGCTGCAGGAAGAAGTCAACATATTTGCCTATCCTAGATGTTACGGAATCTATTCCGCTCACTATAGGTCTTCCTGGAGGTCTAGTCAAGCTCTTGTGAACTTTTGGAAGATAATAGATGATTGGTATACGTGGAGCCAGTGGAACCAGGAATTCTTTTTCCTTTTCACTTATAATACCATCTTCAAAGCCTCTTTTCACAATCTTTTCGAGCCTCCTCTTATAAGTCCCAGTAGGGTCCTTCCGAAGGATTTGATAAGTGTCTCGGTCTGATAAGAGGTTTTGCATCTCTTCTAGATAATCCTCTTTATTCAGGAGTACCGTTCCCCCTCCTTTATCAGCCAGTCGAACAATCAGATTTTTATTGTCGCATATAGCTTTGATCCCTAAAGATAAGTCTCTTTGGGATTGGATTTTCATATCTTTCTCCTCCAACTCCCAGCATGGCTAAAGTCTATTCCCAGAGGGCAATTCAGGCGGATACGAAGGAATTGTACAGAACGTTCTGATTATTACACTCAAGCAGAAATTCTGAAACAACGCTTCACAGAGAAGGGCTATGATCCCATTACATTGGATAGAGAGATGAAGGAGTTAGAAGATTGCACACAAGGGGAACTGATCGTTCAACGAGATGAAGGAACAACTAAGAAAAGCTTTGACTTTGCTTTCATCACGCAGTTCTCGGGCAACTACAGATGGATGAACCATGTTTTTCGTAAACATTGGAACATATTGAGGCAGGATAAAGTATTAGGTCCAGTCCTCCCTACGGGTCCGCAGATGATCTTCAGGAAAGCTAAAAATCTGAAGGAGACGATAGCTCGGACATATGTAGAACCACCTGTAACCCCAATCCTCTTTCCCAATCTTAAGGGGTACTATCCATGTAAAAATTGCAATCTCTGTCGAAGTGCTAAGACCAAAAGGACTAATACCTTCACATCAACTGTCACTGGAGAAAGTTTTCCCATAAAAGACTTCATTACCTGCCATACTAAAGGGGTCATTTACCTTGTGACCTGCAGCTGCAAAAAACAATATGTAGGCAGGACTATCAGGACAGCAAGTATCCGCGTTTGTGAACACCTGGCAAACATAAGGAAAGGTTTTCCAGGTCACAGCCTATCCCAACATTGTGCTATATACCACCACAAGAAACATCACGATTTAGAGGTGGTAGTAATAGAGAAATACACTCCCCACTGGCGAGGTAGCGATTTGAGAAGGACTATATCCAGAAGGGAAACCTTCTGGATTTACCAGCTGAAGAGCTCCCGCCCCCTAGGACATAATGTAGATCTTGACATTAACTCATTCATTAACAATAGATGAATGGTTAAGAGATTCGCCAAATCTTGCTCCCTTCTCCTCTTTACACAAAGTGACACATCTTGTTTGATAACAGGCAGGTCATTTACCTATTGGCTTTCTTTTTCTTCTTTTCTTATTGCCCAAATCATGTTCAATTTGAGGTAATATTTTATTGATTTTATTATTTTAACATGTGATTTAAATATTATTTAATATTGTGTAAAAATATTCACCTACCTATATTGATGGCAGGGTTTTACATTTCAATATTTTTATATTTTATATTTTTTATTGTATAATGGCTGGAATCAGCTGAGAAGCATTGCGGCTTTTTATTTTATTTTGTACCGTATGGAATTGTATTGGGCATTTCATATATGACCTTCATCTGTACAGTACTAGTTAGCCCAGATCCCCACTTCCTGTGGCGGCCGGATCGGTCCCCATTATATGGGTGGCGATCGTGCTGATTATGGTAGCGTCACGGACTTTGACCCGGATGTTTATTTTCCATAACAGGAAGTATCGGGACGGACTTTTTGTGTGAGGTCACTTCCTGTGCGCGCACAGGAAGGAGGATACTGCAGACATCGGAAGTGCGTCACACATTGGCTTTTTAAGGGCGGAAGATGACGGTGCAGGCATACTCCTATCTCCGTAGACGACTATTGAGTGGAAACGCGTCAGAGAGGAGCGCCGCGCCGTCATCGTTGGTTGCCGGACCGCACTGCAGGTGGTCTCGGCCTCTATTATTGGAATTGGTTCTTTTTGTGATTTGAGATGACCGTTTAAATGTAAGTGCATCTACTTTTGTTAATAAAACCACCCAAGGTACTGCACTATGGTCTAATTTATTTTCATGAGCCACAAGCTGAAGCCTCCATCCGGGATAATAGAGAGAACCCCCAGGAAGATAGAGGACCGGGATTGGGACATAATACGAAAAGTGAGACAACTTGCCCATACTTGGAGCGATCTGGTAAGAGGCCAATTTTGTCTGCACATCCCAAGGTGACCCCCGGGACCCCTAGGACACTACTGGGTTAATTATCCGCCCTTGACCTCTTTCTTATGGTAAGAGGCCAATCCCTATCCAGGTGGTGGAACCATTGCACCTTCACAGTTTTATCCAATACACGTCGGGGGACTGTATTATTTGTGTGGGACTTTGGGACTTGTGTACCCCCCAGGGGTGTATATATACACTTTAGGTGGTTCACACTGAAGTTTTGGACTTTATTTTGCATTATTTGTGAAGCACCATTTGATTATGTTGTTATTATCACATTGAAAATTATTACTTCATCCATCACCTTTATTTGTCAGCACCAGGGTTTCTGGTAATACCATACACCCTCTTAGTGCACATCAACCAAGGTACACACTGCAGAGGTTGGTTGGTTACTTATTATAGTGACACACCCAAGTTTTGATGTGTGACACATGTGAATTCAGCGCACCTGATTTTCTTTTTTCTGTTCTTATATATTTATCTGCATTGATTGAGCACTTGTCACTTTATTCATTTATTTTTTCACCTTCCAGGCCGTTTGGAATACTAGTTTATAGCAAAGACTGTTCCCTGGATATCAGCACTGTTGTACTTTATATATGTTTATATATCGAGGGTGGTTTCACTAATATTGTTTAATTTATTTTTGAGTCACATATATGAGTGTGTATTCTTAAGGAACATTTAATAATTTGAACACCACCACAGAGATGTTTTATTGATTTAGACAATTTTCACTATTACACTATATATTCACTATTTAGTTATATAGATTTTCCCTGAAGCGCGATACCTCCTCCCCCCCCCTCTCAAATACAAGTTTGAGACCTACTTCAAACTGAACTCACACTCAACTGATGATCACTCTGTGATCTGGAATGTGCACAAAGTTTTCTTTGGGGTCTATTCATAAAATTAGGAGCTTATGAAAAAGAAAACAATTATTCGCCACAGAAATTTTACTAAAACAAAATCGAGACCTGGAACAAATAAATAAACAACAAGGCCCAACCTATAAAATATCACTAGAATTGAAAAAGATCAGATGCCAACTTAGCGAACACCTGCATGAAAAATTGAATTACTACATAAAGCGACTTAAACTTCAATTCTATACTTCAGCCAACAAACCAGGTGCATTTCTTGACAAACAAATAAAAAGACAACTCTCTAACAAAAAAATTTAATTCCTCACAAATTCCCACTGTAAACGCCTAAACAACCCACTAGATATAGCAAATGAGTTTAGTGCATTCTATGCCAAACTCTGTAATCTTAAAAATACAGACCCACTAGCTTCCCCTACAAGTGCAAAACATTACAGCCTTCCTCTATTCTATCCACCTTCCCTCCATCTCCTCTGCCCAACTAGAATCCCTGTCGGCACCCTTCTCCCCCACGGAAATCCTTAAAGCCATAAAACTTCTCCCACTACACAAAGCCCCTGGCCCAGACGACTTCCCCAATGAATATTATAAATGCTTCTCAGACCTGATCACCCCATATTTAGGTAATGCCTTCAACCACTTCGCCTCCACGGGTAAAATTCCCAAAGAATCCTTGGAAGCCTTAGTGGTTACACTACCAAAACCTGCAGAATCCCTGCTAACTACCGCCCAATATCACTCCTAAACACA
Source organism: Pelophylax lessonae (assembly GCF_965119305.1). Lineage (NCBI taxonomy): Eukaryota > Metazoa > Chordata > Amphibia > Anura > Ranidae > Pelophylax > Pelophylax lessonae. The sequence goes on along the minus strand of NC_138777.1, from coordinate 200,488,721 downwards.
GATACCAAACTATATGCAAAGCTCTTAGCACAGCACCTCTCCTCGATCATCCCCCAAATCATTCACCCAGACCAAGTGGGATTTGTACTGGGTAGACAATCATCTGACGGCACTAGACATCTCATTGATCTTATGCAATCTGTGGAGCACAGTCGAACGCCTTCTCTCTTCCTTTCTCTGGATGCAGAGAAGGCATTCAATAGGGTCCACTGGATCTATATGGAAGCAGTACTCCGTAAATTTGGACTCTCAGGGAACTTTTTTTTTTTTTCATACTCTTTATTGCATGTCAAAAACAAACATAATAATACAAATTACATTTACAGTTTTCTAAGTTGATTATTCTATTCATCTACTGTGTCTCTCTCACTAGTCCCTTCCATACTACACTATTTACTCCAAATTTTCTGATATTTTCTGATATTTCTGTAGGTTTCCCCTACTTTCATACAACTTGTATCCATTTGCTTTCGATCCTGAAAAAGTGTTTTTTGCAGAAAGATCTTTACATATCCTGACCTTTCTTCATCATTAAACACCCCCAGCAGAAATAGGTTTGTAAGTATTAATTACTCAGGTGATCACGCCTGGGTATTTATTGAATAACTTTTAAATATATAAAAAAGGGGGATTGAGCAGCTAGTCTAAACAACAGTGGGTTGTGTAAAAATTGTGATAAATGTAGGACAGCGCTCAATCATGTGAATCAAATTTAAATATTTAAATAAATTGATTAGATAAATAAATGCATAAATCACAAACCACAATAAATATGGAAAAGGGGATTACCCCTAAAGTGCTAGGATATTAAAGTGATTGTGCATATATTACTGTATAAAAAATAACAGTTTTTATAATTTAAAGATGAAAGTGCAAAAAACGTGCAACAAAAGCAATTATGTGCTTGTTCTTAAAGTGCTTCATGTGCAGCAAAATTGTATTTCTTCATGCAGGTAGGGAATAGGGATGATCGAACGGTTCGGGTCCACAATCGGTTCGGCCCGAACATTGGGTGTTCGAGGTTCGGCCGAATTTAGAACTTTTTGCCCAAAAAGTTCGGAATTCGGCAACCAGAACCGACCAAAATGCAATGGTTCAGGAAATGGGCTTTAAAATTCCTAGCATTGTTATACTGGACATGGAAGAGAGTGGAAGCAGTTCTGTTAATTTTACTTTAAAAGTGTAATTTAGCATTTATTAGTGTGAGGAAATGGATATCTAGTGTAGTTAGAGTGCTCCTTTACACTTTAGTTAGCTTCAAAAATTTAGTTTCTGTAGGGAAAGTGTGAAGTGTCAGGGTGACCGTAATGTAGTGTAGGGTTAACTGACTGCTATGGCAGGGTGACCGAACCCTTCCATACCAGGGTGACAGTAATGTAGTGTAGGGTGAACTGACAGTGACTGCTATGGCAGGGTGACCAAACCCTTCCATAGCAGGGTGACCGCAATAGAGAAAAGCTAGTTTCTCTTAGCTGACTTTTGTTTCTGTAATATGGCTTCGCCGCCGCCAGCATTTTTGGCTGCAGGCGTTGCTAGTGCTTTTTTGAGCACATGTTTGGAGTCAGACATGACATCTAAACATGTGTATAGGGGGTATATATACACACCCATGTCTGTATATATACACCTGCACATATATAGGTGTGAAAGGAGAAGAAAAAAATACTTGTGCTAATGAAATAATTAACACCAATATATTTCTGCTCCTATCACACCTATATATGTCTAGGTGTGTATATACATATAAGTATGTGTGTATATACACTACTATACACAAGTTCAGATGTTTTGCCTGCCTCCAAAGAACCCCAAAAAATGCCCAAAAAACGCTAGCGTCAAAAAAAAAAAACAAAAAAAACGCTTAGGTGTGTTGTTGCAGGCATTTTTGGGGGTTTTTGGAGGCAGGCAAAACATCTGAACTTGTGTATAGTGTACCTGTGAAGTTTCAGCTCTGTAGCATGTCCAGAACCAGAAAAAAAGATAATTTTTCATTAGAGCAGGGAACTTGGGACCCCACTTTTACACTTATATGATTTTTTGGGGGGTTTTGGACATGCTACAGAGCTGAAACCTCACAGGTACACCTTTTAGACCCCCCAGACAATAAATCACACAAAAAAAGTTCTTAAAAATTGTCATTTTTGATAGATTTTTGATAGAGAACCAATTATTGAAAAAAAAAAAAATGTCTTTGGATTTAGTATCTGGGGGGGGTCTAAAATGTGTACCTGTGAAGTTTCAGCTCTGTAGCATGTCCAGAACCATAAAGAAGATCGTTTGTATTTGTGCAATTATAGATCTGGAATATGGCTTCTCGCTTTTCACACCTTGCCGGTTTAATAGCAGGCGGTTTTTTTGGGCATTTTTTTGGGTTCTTTTGAGGCAGGAAAAACATCTGAACTTGTGTATAGTGCTATATATACCACTATACACAAGTTCAGATGTTTTGCCTACCTCCAAAGAACCCAAAAAACTGCCCAAAAAAAACGCTAGCGCCAAAAAAAAAAAAACGCCCAGGTGTGTTGTTGCAGGTATTTTTTGGGGGTTTTTGGAGGCAGGCAAAACATCTGAACTTGTGTATACAGTACCACTATACACAAGTTCAGATGTTTTTCCTGACACCAAAGAACCCAAAAAAATGCCCAAAAAAAACAGAGCAGGTAGGTATAACATGTTTGTTATTAAAAAAAAAAAAATGAGACTTTACAATGAGACTTTACAATCACTTTAATTTGAAGGGATTTCCTCCCTTCCTGTTTGGTTATGGGACAGAAAGTAAAGGGAAATCGTTTCAATGGGACACAGATGGCGAAAGTATAATCTAGGGAAATAATAATCTAAGGGGTTATAACCGTTCCTTGCTCTATCCAAAATGAAAAAAAGTTTTGCCTATAGTTCTACTTTAATGTCTCCACCTGAAATCACCCTCCTCGACGCGTTTCATCACTGCTGGCTTGCACACAAGGATAAGTATAAGAGAAGGATATTCCTCATTTATAGCAGCTTTTAACTTTACTCTATCTGTTTGGATGTTGAAAAATGTTTTTGGATGCCATCACTTGCTGAAGCACCCTTTTTTTTTTTTTTTCCATGAGGGGGAATGAAAGACACTACACAGAAGAATTTATTGGTCTATTGCTTTATTGGACTTTTATTAAGTGCAAGCGCTGTTTGTTTAATATATATTATTTGACTGACACTATTTGGTGTTTGAGAATAGCTGCTGCACTGTATATTATAATATATATTACAGCATATATCATTCATTACTATTTGTTTTGAAAGGGCGCGGGTGTCACATAGAATATCACAGCTGTAGGCACCAGTCTACTATGTTGGAAGATGCAACAGCTTTGTTTTAAGCAGAATCCAAGGTGCAAAATCCATAACTGTTCCTCAGTATGGCCACAACAGTTTATTCATTTTTTATTTTTGAATATCAGTGAAGACAACTTTATTGAAATAAAAAAATAACCTTAGCTTCAGCCAAAGAATTCTTTAATTTTAAACATAATGAGAAAGCTTTAGAACAGCTGGCATGCCTTTATTGCTTTATTTGTACCAGGTAAGGAAATTATACATCAGCAGAACAGGAAGTGAGTGGGAACACAAAGCATTAAGAAAAAAAAAGGTTGAAGACCAAGCCTTTTCTACCACTTTTTGTTTACAAGTTTAAATCAGTGTTTTTTTTGCTAGAAAATTACTTAGAACCTCCAAACATTATATATATTTTTTTCAGCAGAGACCCTAGAGAATAAAATGGCAATTGTTGTAATATTTTATGTCACACAGTATTTGCCCAGCAATTTTTCAAACGCAATTTTTTGGGAAAAAAATACACTTTAATGAATTTAAAAAAAAAAAAAAAAAAAACATAATATATACCCCATTTTTTTGTAATATATGAAAGAGGCTGTTACGCCAAGTAAATAGATACCTAAGATGTCATGCTTAAAATTGCACACGCTCGTAGAATGGCGACAAACTTCGATGCTTTAAAAATCTTTACAGGTTACCTGTTTAGCGTTATAGAGGTCTAGCTCTAGAATTATTGCTCTCACTCTAACACCATTTACATATGCATGCGTGACTTACGTATGTGTTACCTTTCGCGCGCAAGCACAGAGGGATGGGAGTGCTTTACATTTTTTATTTATTTATTCATTTTTTTTTTTATACTGTCCTTTTATTTATTTATTTTTTTATCACTTTTTTTCCTATTACAATATAAACAAAGTTTACGAAATACTCCAAATAACGATACAAAATTTGTCGGAATTTCAGAAATTCAAATTGAAATTCCAATCGAATTCTACATTTAATTCCATTCAAATTTGAACTGTAAACATATTTCTGAAATCGAAGACTGTGTGTGTTATTAGAGTACCATTTCGAAAGAATGTTTTTATTTGTTAAGCCAAAGATGATTTAAAGAGTCATTGTAATCATTTAATGAAGATTTTTCTTTTGTTGGTTCACTTTGTTGCATTCGAATCGAAAAAAATCTAACATTTTCGATTCAACTGATTCCATGTATATCGATTCAAAAGTTTCACATCGGAAAAAAAAGGTAAATTTGAAATAAATTCGAAAAAGACATAAAACCATTTCCGAATATGAATTCTGAATACGAATTGAATGAATCAAGTGAATTTAACAAAACAAAATAACTGGATTCATGAATCTAAACAAAACATATCTAGCTGTCAACACACCTCAGTGCACAAATAAAAATTACTCCTTTTTGCAGTGCTGCACACTGAACATTGAACATCGTGGTGCATTGCAAAACAGCCACATTCTGGAATTCTTTTTTGTTTTTCATTCAGCTGTCAGTGGGGAACCCCGCTGACAGCTGATGACTCATCGGTTGTTAAGGATTTGGTGGCCGGCTTCCCGCCCTGCTCCCTAGCAACCAGCTATATACAGTGTGCTTTCAGGAGAGTTTAAAGAGGAAAAAAAAATGTAAAACGCAAAATGCATGAAAACGGCATGCAAGAACGCATAAAAAAAGAGGGTTTTAAAAACACATAACATGACTGAAAAACGCATCAAACGCAGCCCACATAGATGTGAACCTAGACTAAAGGAGACTGACACCAGACTGCGCATCCGTGTTTCCAACCTCCTGTGAAATGTACTGATAGGACGCCAAAAATTTACTGACAGCACCAATTTTTAATGATGCAACTCATGAAATTTACTGACGGAGCCACATTTTTTACTGACATTTCAAAAAAGTACATAATATTATAATTTTCAGTGCAAAACATCAATATCTAAAATATCAATATTTAACTTCTTCATACCAATCATACGAATATATGCAGCCTGTCGGTGGGTGGTCCTTAAGGCCTAGAGACCACATATATGTGTACCTAAAGATAAACAGAGCTGTGCGCTCCCGGCACAGTTACTGGTGGCTATCAAAAAGCTCCCGATCTCTACTTGCGATTAGGAGCTTTCCGATCATGTTACTGCTGTGACAGCCAATCATCCCGCCCTGCCTCCCGACATCTGAAACCCCTTAAATGGCCAGGAGGCTACAAACATGTAGCTAATGCTATTAGGAATATGTTTAAGGTATAACAAAAGGCAAAAACATATTTATGCAATTACATGAAGGTCAAGTTAATATGACCTATTTACAGTGGGAAGGGGAACTCTTTGGACCCTGATGATAAAAGGGAACACTGTAGACTCTGATGTAAAGGAGAACGCTGATGTAAGGGGGAATGCTGCGGACTCTGACGTAAAGAGAAACACTGATGTTGGGGGTCTCTGGTCAACACAGCCCCTTCTTACACAAGAGTCCACAGAGTTCCCCCTTACACTCAGACTCCACAGAGTTTCCCCTTACATCAGAGTTCACAGAGACTGCAGGCCTACTACAGGAGATGGTTAGAGACTGCAGACCTACTACAGGAGATGGTCAGAAACTGCAGACCTACTACAGGAGATGGTCAGAAACTGCAAACATACTACAGGAGATGGTCAGAGACCGCAGACATACTACAGGAGATAGTCAGAGACTGCAAACATACTACAGGAGATAGTCAGAGACTGCAAACATACTATAGGAGATGGTCAGAGACTGCAGACATGCTACAGAAGAGGGTCAGAGACTGCAGACACACTACAGGGGACCATTACTATGACCTCAGTCGCTCACTGCTCTTTGTCCTCCTAGGATTCCAATGATCATTGGCTACCAGTGCCAAGCTGGAAGGTACTTTATGACTTAATAGTTAGTTAGCGATTATTCTTCAATTCAAATAAACTCTGCTAAAAACATTTACACAGGCACACTCATAAAGTGATTTACATACCTTTCACATTCACTTCTCACATCTAGTAGGGCTTGGCCCCATTTATCATAGCATGTTCATATTGTTTGATGGGCCTCATAAAAAGGACTGGCAGGCAAGGCAGGCTGATAGGTTATGAATTTTTATACCAGTCTAGTCAATCCAGTGTGATAGTCCAACACTAACTTCTTCCGCTGTGAATCTGACCTGTCTTGACTCCTGGTGCCGGTGGTGCTCCTGCTCTTGGCTCTCCTTCCAGTTCTCCTTCTAATTTATAAAAGGCACCAAGCGGTACTGAGCACCCATGCCCCTGTATGAGCGCCGTCGAGCCCAGCATGCGCAGTTCCGAAGCTGGCTCGCGCCTATATTTTTTACTGACCGCCTCTGTCTGTAATGGACATTTATGGAAAGTTTGTAAATTGGCTAAAATTTACAAACTGTCCATAAACTGACTGATGTTTGGCAACCCTGCTGTGAGATTTTTTTTTACAGTAAAACATACCCCCCATCCAAAAACCAGAAAATAGAAAACAAAGCAAACATAAAGATATAAGTGAACCATATTCCAATTTCCAATGACGAACAAATCTAACTAGAAATCTAACAGAGTAACAGAAAGCCTAACTAACAAACTGACTATATACAATTAATACACAAAATTTGGAATACAGATCAACCAGTTAAACTGGAGATGCAGGAAACAACTAGAAAAGGGGACCAGGACTGGAATCAGGAACAAGAGGGGGGGATAAGAGACAGTAGGGCACAGGATGCAGGGCAAGAGCAAGATTAGGGTAAGGATCAGAATAAATGACACAGAAGGACAAAACATTGGAGCAGGAAACACTAGTAGGGGTGGACCTAAATATCCTCCCAGCAGCCAGCATCAGGTGGAAACTGATTACTGGGATCTATCTGCTGGCTGCTGGGGGACTCCCACTGGTAGACATCTAGACTACAGCTAGACTGCAAATCACATTGCCCCCAGCAGGTGATCCAGGTCCTGGCAACACCACAGTAGTAGCATTTATTCCTGATGAAGTGAATGAGTTCCATGATATGTCTTTTCCAGATGTATCTGGTTCCTTTTGGATTCGCAAGACAAATGCTTGTAAACAAGATTGAAAGATTGTGAACTGTTTATAGTAAATCAGCTTACTGTTGTTTTTAACTGTGAAAACTTTTGTGTTGTTCATAATGAAAAACTTTTTATGAGTTATTGGTTGTTTTTGATGTGCCTCTAAAAAAATCCCATGGGCATTTACAAATATTTTAGTTGAATATGAATTTTAGGGATGGAGGTACATCTTTTCACGTACCAGGAGACTAAATTTATGTTGTAATATTCTATGCGTGGTGCTCTATCCAGCATTATGGTAATGCACACGTTTTCCTCTGTGTCACCACAACACAATGGTGTGAAAGAACCCTTAGATAAATCAGGGGGTGCAAAAGCACCCCTCTGCCTTATCCTACATTGTGAATATATATATATACATAAACACAATAACAACAAACAGCAACATATTATCCCTAAGAGGCTATTCTGTTATGTAAGCTGAACAGGAATGACTAGACTTTCATTCTAATTAATTATATTTTAGATGAAAAGGGAGATGTAAATTTAGAAAATTAAATTGAGATGGCGCACTTCTTGTGGATCATCTAGTAAATGGATGACAGAATCTGAGTATAATTAGTTCATGGTTAAAATCTAATTAAGTTATGTTTTTATTATGTCCCCAGGATGTAGAATACATTTTCCTTAACGTTATTTCAGCAGACACTTCCTGCCTTAGAAAAGTAAGACGAAGAGCAATGAAAAAAGCACTACTACCTGCCAGCCAATCAGTAATCATCATTGATCTACGGGTTCTGATGGACAATAGAAGTTGATTGGTTGCACATCATTAATATTTTAGTGACTTATAGAAATTATCTATCTATCTATCTATCTATCTATCTATCTATCTATCTATCTATCTATCTATCTATCTATCTATCTATCTATCTATCTATCTATCTATCTATCTATCTATCTATCTATCTATCTATCTATCTATCTATCTATCTATCTATCTATCTATCTATCTATTTGTTTTTAACTACTTGCCCACAAGCCACCGTATTTTTACCACGGCAGGTCAGCTTTGTCCTGCAAAACATTGTACCTGTACGTTGCCTAGCGGGGGCATGCATGCACCCATTGACCACAGGGGGAGCCAATCAGCGGGGCCGGCGGCCGCAATTGCCACCGGGCACCCACAATCGCTGTCAGTTAGGTGTCCAATCTGTCGGAAAAGTCGCAGTCAAGCTCAAAATCGCTGATCACCGCCATTACTAGTAAAAAATAAAAATGACATAAATCTTTCCCCTCATTTATAGACGCGATATTTTTTTACGAAACTAACAAATATATGCTTATTGGGATTTTTTTTTTTTTTACCAAAAATACAGTATGTAGCAGAATACAAATTGGCCTAAAATTATGAAAAATTTTGATTTTTATTTTTTTTATTGGGAATGTTATATAGCAGAAAGTAAAAAATATTGTTTTTTTTTTTTTCAGAATTGTTGCTCTTTTTTGTTTATAGCGCAAAATAATAAAAATCGCAGAGGGGATCAAATACCACCAAAAGAAAGCTCTATTTGTGGGAAAAAAAGGACATCAATTGTATTTGGGTACAACTGCGCACTTATCAGTTAAAGTAACGCAGTGCTGTATCCCAAAAAATGGCCTGGTCATTAAGGGGGTAAATCCTTCCGGTCCAGAAGTGGTTAATTTATGTGGGCTTCCAAACCAAACATTTTTTATGTTTTGAAAAGGACATGGAAGAGTTTTCGGTAGTGTTAAAGGATTAGATGTTTATTTGTCCTTCTTTCCTTTCCTCCTTCCTGTAACAATGTTGTCCTTGGAAATTAAATCATTGGAAATCTTCCCAGCGGGGACACAGACAACAACCAAAGTCTGAAAGAAGCTCTATCTAAAAACTGCCTGCCTCTCTACTACTATTCTACTGTTCTACTAAGCTATACTACCCAGTGTACATATATAAAATTGTGCCTGTAAATAGCTTATTTCAGTTCGTCTCTGGTCGTCAGTCACTTGACCTCCTGCAGCTCTACTCCCTCGATCCAAGGGCTACAGCAGGAGGGGCTGAGATCCCCCTCTGACGTCAGCCGGTAGGTCATGTGACCACTATGCTGTCTGCTCAGCCCCTCCCACTGTAGTCCTTTGATCAGGGGAGGAGAGCATCCGGAGGTATGGTGACCGGCCAGAAACGAACTGAAATTGGGTATTTACAGGAAAAATTTTATACAAACACGTACATCGGGTCCTAAAACGTAGTAGAACAGAGGGGCTGGCAGTAATTTTTTTTACTTAACTGCCAGCTACTAATAGCAGCAGGAGAGAAGAGGAGAGGAAGGGGAAGAGATCGGCTCACACACACACACAGAAGCTGACAGGCAGGGAGGGAGGGGGAGAGGGGAAGAGAGGAGAGCAGCAGGATGACAGAGGCATGTAGACGGTATCATGAATCAGCAGCCACGGTTACCGTGGTCAGCACACTAAAGAGGACACAGGAACTGGAAGGATCAACCGGGTTTTTTTAGATCATATAGAGGGACAGGTGAGATAGCACAAGCACTGTGCTGTTTAACCTGCTAAAAGAGAACAGGATCTTTTTTTAAATCTTTTTAGGGTTACAAGCTTTTTAAGAATTGCATAGATTAAACATTATATGTGGCTTTTTGGTTATGTCAGGGGTCACATCTGAGTCCCCCTTTAGCTCATAAGTTGACTACCACTGCTCTAGACTCTTTATATGTTTTAGAATGTATGGTATATATTTATCTGCATGCATATTTAGATGTAATGTTTCATCATTATGACTATAGTTTATGTAAATTCTTGTAGCCCTGATGAAGGGAGAACGGTGTTGCCCCTGAAATGTGTTGTCTGTTTTCATATGAATAATGTATCAACAATTAAACATATCTTGAACTCTTTCATCCATTTTTGGTCTGGTGCTCCTTTCTGTATTGCTATCATTTGAACTCCTTTAGCTAAAGTGGTGATATTATTAATGATTTATTTCAATAGTTAAAGCGAAACTAAACACTCCTATTGTTTTCAGCCAAGGAAGCTGCCATATTAGCTTTAGTTTGATATGCAACTGCCATAATGCTACACATGTGATCAGTTATGACAACGGCCAATTAAAAGGTTTGACATGTTGGTTGAGAGCACAAGCAAATGGGGCAGTTTCATTCTAGGCACTTGGCGGAATGTAACTGTTTTTTTAAACCTAACTGTTAAATCAATGGGTTTAGTTCCACTTTAACAGCTTCTGGACTGCCCCACGCATATATATTGTGGCAGGGCGGCCCTTCAGTGCGAAATCCTGTACCTGTGCGTAATTTTGTTTTTTGGGTCTGGGGCGCGCACATGCCGCCGGTGACCGGTGATTGGACACAGTGGGAGCCCATCAGCGGGTCCAGTGGACCCGATGTCCTCTGGGACCCAACGATCATTCCCGAGCCAGACAAAACTGCGGTTTGCCTATGTAAACAGGGAAGATCGCTGTTCTTTAACAACAAGAGATCCTGTGCCATTAATGTCTAAACCGCTGGTAACAAAAGTGAGTACACCCCTAAGTGTAAGTACTCTAATGGCACTTTTCCACTGCAAGTACCGGCTCGTACCGGCTCGGCTCTACTCGGCCCTGCTTGGCCCGGTTTGTTTTCCACTGCTGGTACCGCATGGTATAGAGTCGGATCGGTTCGGTACGGTACGGTATAGGTTTGCTTTTCTACTAAAGTAGTACTAAAGTTAAGTGGGTGGGATAACAACGGGGTGGGTGGGATTCTCTGACCAATCAGTGGCTAGTAGTGACTGCATGCAAAGGATTGTGGGATATGGTACCAGTTTGGTACCTGTTGGAACCACAATCGAGTAGGTACTGTTTTTTCAGAGCCGTACCGTACCGTTCGGTTCCATGCAGTGGAAAAGCAAACCTATACCGTACCGTACCGAACCGTTCCGACCCTATACCATGCGGTACCAGCAGTGGAAAAGCACAAAAGCGTGCCGAACCGGTACGGTTCCATGCAGTGGAAAAGCGCCATAAGTACTCTAAAACATATAAAGAGTCAAGAGAGTCAGCACTGCTTTAACCCTCTTGAGTATCACCAGAGCTTCACAGGTTGCCACTGGAGTCCTCTTCCACTCCTCAATGATGACATCACAAAGCTGGTGGATGTTAGAGACCTTGCGCTCCTCCACCTTCCCTTTGAGGATGCCCCACAGATGCTCAATAGGGTTTAGGTCTGGAGACATGCTTGGCCAGTCCATTACCATTACCCTCAGATTCTTTAGCAAGGCAGTGGTCATCTTGGAGGTGTGTTTGGGGTCGTTATCATGTTGGAATACTGCCCTGCCGTCCAGCCTCTGAAGGGAGGGAATCATGCTCTGCTTTAGTATGTCACAGTACATGTTGGCATTCATGGTTCAGACCATGATGCTCCCACCATCATGGTTGACTGTAGGCAAGACACACTTGCCTTTGTACTCTCTCCTGGTTGCCGCCACACACGTTTAACACCATCTGAACCAAATAAGTTTATCTTGGTCTCATCAGACCACAGGACATTGTTCCAGTAATCCATGTCCTTAGTCTGCTTGTCTTCAGAAAACTGTTTGCGGGCTTTCTTATGCGTCATCTTTAGAAGAGGCTTCCTTCTGGGATGACAGCCATGCAGACCAATTTGATGCAGTGTGCGGCGTATGGTCTGAGCACTGACAGACTAACCCCCCCACCCCTTCAACCTCTGCAGCAATGCTGGCAGCACTCATACGTCTATTTTCCAAAGACAACCTCTGGATATGACGCTGAGCACGTGCACTCAACTTCTTTGGTGGACCATGGCGAGGCCTGTTCTGAGTGGAACCTGCCCTGTTAAACCGCTGTATAGTCTTGGCCACCATGCTGTAGCTCAGTTTCAGGGTCTTGGCAATCTTCTTATAGCCTAGGCCATCTTCATGTAGAGCAACAATTCTTTTTTTCAGATCCTCAGAGAGTTCTTTGCCATGAGGTGCCATGTTGAACTTCCAGTGACCAGTATGAGAGAGTGAGAGTGAAAACAGCAAATTTACCACACCTGCTCCCCATTCACAGACCTTGTAACACTAACGAGTCACATAACACCGGGGAGGGAAAATGGCTAATTGGGCCCAATTTGGACATGTTCACTTAGGGGTGTACTCACTTTTGTTGCCAGTGGTTTAGACATTAATGGCTGTGTGTTGAGTTATTTTGAGGTGACAGCAAATTTACACTGTTATACAAGCTGTACACTCACTACATTGTAGCAAAGTGTCATTACTTCAGTGTTGTCACCTGAAAAGATATCTATATTAATAAAACCCCAGTGTCCCTGCGTCCACATTTCATCTTTCCCTGTGTCCGTGGAAATGCGCTACTGCGCATGTGCCACAGGACAGCCGTTGGGACTGGGGGCGGGTTGGGGGCGGCCACTGACCTGTATAGGCTAGGGGAGCTCCTCTGTGTCAGAGGCCGGGTATTGGGGGGTCACCCCCGATAATGGTGTGGTGTGACGGCCGTTGTACTGCCGATAGCTTCAGTAACCACCGTTCCGAGTTCCGTATGTGCTGGGGAGGCGGGAGGCGAAGCTTCCGATCACTTGCCTTAGATTTAAAAACCGGCGACCCGGCGCCAACATATCACTGCGCATGTGCCGCTGCTCGGTAAAAGCCGTACACGTTTGGCTATTTCCGGAAATAGCCGAACGTATTCGAGCTTTCCCGAGCGGCGGCGCATATGCAATGACGTGTTGGCGCCAGGGGGGCACCATTGTTAAATCCAAGGCAAGCGATCAGAACTCCGCCTCCCGCCTCCCCAGCACATACGAATTTAGAACGGTGGCTAAAACTATCGGCAGTACAACGGCCCTCACACCGCACCATTATCGGGGATGACCCCCCCCCGGGACCCGGCCTCCGACACCGAGGAACTCCCCCATCCTCCCCAGCACATATCAGGAACAGGTAAGTGAGACTCCTCCACTACCGCACTGCCTGCCATTATGCGGGGCTGCAGGCATACTACAAGAGATACAGTGCTGCAGGCATGGTACTCCTGTACCATGCCCGCAGCACTGCATCTCCTGCACCATGCCCGCAGCCCCGCATTCCCCTGCACCATGCCCGCAGCCCCGCATTCCCCTGCACCATGCGCGCAGCCCCGCATTCCCCTGCACCATGCGCGCAGCCCCGCAGCATTCCCCTGCACCATGCGCGCAGCCCCGCAGCATTCCCCTGCACCATGCGCGCAGCCCTGCAGCATTCCCCTGCACCATGCGCGCAGCCCCGCAGCATTCTCCTGCACCATGCGTGCAGCCCCGCAGCATTCTCCTGCACCATGCCCGCAGCCCCGCAGCATTCCCCTGCACCTGCCCCGCAGCATTCCTCTGCACCATGCGCGCAGCCCCGCATTCCCCTGCATCATGCTCGCAGCCCCGCATTCCCCTGCACCATGTGCGCAGCCCTGCATTCTCCAGTAGGCGCTCGCACGCGAGAACCGCTCCGTCAGCTCTGCGCGTGTCTCTTGCTAGGGCAACAGAGACACTATGTGCAGAGCTGGCTATGTCATGCGGCTCTCGCGTTGTTAGAAAAAAAAAGAGATAAGCGAGAGCCGCTCAGTCAGCCATATGTTCTAGCGCCCGTTAATTTAACGGGCTTAATGTCTAGTAATAAAATATTTACAAAAATGTGAGGGGTGTACTCACTTTTGTGAGATACTGTATGTTATACATAGTATATACTGTATTTTAACCTTTTTATTGGGGCAATTTTTACTGTTCATATACATTTTGCTTATTCCTTTTTATGTAACCTAAACACTAAAATAAATAAATAAACACAAAATAAGAAAAAAAAATCCTTTATTTCATTTGGAAATAATTTTGCCATGCTTTGCACTTTGTGACAAATTGCATAATAAAATTGGCTTTATATCTATAGTAAAATATTTTAAAATAATTGCTGGGCAAATTGCAAAAAAAAAAAATATATATATATATATATATTCTCATATATTCCCTTACAAAATATGGAAATCGAAATTAAACTTTGAAGACAATAACTTTAAAAAACGCACTCCCTCACCCAAAAAGAAATCAACCTTAAGTTAACTACCATCCATTTTTAATAATGATCTATCTATCTGTCTAGAATTCTCTCTATAAATATCTCTCCGTCTCTGTCTCTCCATATATGTCCATCCATCTATCATTTCTGTTATTTCTTCACAAGTCCATACTCAATTAAAACTGTTGTTTGCTGCCGAAATCTCTGACACTTTCCCACTAGTATGTAAACAATTTTTATCTGCTCACATTGATTTTTAGCTGGCATTCTGCTACTCCTAAAACATTACTTTAAAGTCAATGCTTTCCATTGTGATGCAGCAATAACTGATAGACTGACATAATAAATAAAGAAGAAAACATTCCAGCTGTAGACATTTCTACCAACAGTCTATTAAAAGAAGAACCTGCTAAGCACTTCCTGCATCTAAATGGCTACAAAACATAAACTCATTAAATTTCTAAAAAAACATTATCCATCCATCTGCGAATAAAATGCTTTTATAGCATCTACATGCCAGGGTTGCAAACACCTCTCTTTTATTTCTGGCGTATAAATTACATTGGATCAGTACTTGTTTTTTTAACTTTTCACTGAAGGAAATTTGAAATATCGAAATGTAGCACACTGCCCCCTTCAGGACTGCCAGATTTCACACTTTCGGGTCCCCCTGAGTTACCAGTATACAAAAATGACAGTTTTAAGTCCTTACTTTCTCCTTCCTTGGCTAGCTCCACTAGTTCACGGGTATTTTTTTTTTTTTTTTGTGTGTTTATTTAAATTAGGGATAGGGCAAGAGAATAGTAGGATACTCCAAATGAACTATGCACAAGTGGTTGAGGACTCCTATCTTCAAATACAGCCAGGCTGTTGAATCACTTTGCCACTATGGGTGATTTTAGATTAAGTCTCTTTCCTCCTGTTAAGATGACTTGTGCGTCGTTTCCATTGAGCGGTACGGTTCGGTTGGTACGGTACTCAATTTTTGCCGTTTCCATTGTCAAAAGTTGTGAATGGTACCCTAATTCCGAACCGTACCACTTTTTTGATACCCTTTCGTTGGGGTACCAAGCACATTAGTACCGTATCAACAGGGTGGAGCTACACTGTTGAGGTACTGTTGAGCTGAGGTACTGTTGGCGGTGGAAACGCAAGCCTGAACAAGGTGTACCATACCGAACCATACTGAACTGTACCGAACCGTACCGCTCAGTGGAAACGCGGCATTGGTGAACTTAGCAATTATCTTCAGGACACTCTCACTAGCTTCCTCTTCCTCTTTACTGCTGACACCCATCCACTGGCTATCCTACATGTGGGGTGGCCCCCTCAGGTCAGGCCCCTTGACACAAGTCCCTGTACTCATGATACTGTGGTCACAGGGTCTCCAGTGTCTCCCCCTCAGTCAGCTCTCCTGGACCTCAGGGTTCAGCTGCTCTCATCCGTTCCTCTGGCCCTCCGGACGACCTCCTGCGACCGAATGCCACTGCTACAGAGGAGGAGGAAGCCGTCCCCTCCCTCCGGGACTCTGCTCTCCAGCCAAAAAACTCACAGCACATGTGCTCCTGGCTCTTATACAGTATCCCAAAATACACAGAGGCAACCTGCCCCTGCCAATCATCAGGACTGTAGCAAAGCCTATGCATTCATTTGTCAGGTTTCCTCCCACTGTCCAACATGCCTCCCTATTGGACCAGTGTGAAACACTCCTCTAGACATAATGAATTACATACTGAGCACAATGAGCAGACCTCACTAACAGATCCCGCTCTCTGGTAGGCAGAGAACAATATAGATTTACCTGCAGCCCCTCTGGTAAGAAGACAGAGCTCAAAACTATACTCTCTCACTAGCACCTACCTAGGAGGGTGCTACACACATATATTAAACACTTGCATCCAGCAGGTGGTGCTCTCGAAACCACACTCTAACACTTCTAATGAGTTATTCACTACTATACTGTGAATAGTCCATTTTTCTCCCCCTACTTATACATGGGCAACTGTAGTTGCAATTGGAACCATTAAAAATGTGAATTTTTAGGTTTAACAGAAGAAAGCATTGAATTCTAAAGCACAATATAATGAAAGAATCCTGCATTCAATTTAAATATTTAAACATACTGTAAAAAATTATATAAGTGAAGAAAAAAGTATAGCAAACATTGGATCATGTTATATTAAACACTGTATAAATGTATTAACATTTTTAAATACATGCAACAACATAATGATTTTCTATGTTTTCCATGTAGGGATCACTTTTTAGCAATTCATTTTGCTAATTGAGAATTTGATTATGATTATTATTATTATGTAGGATTTATATAGCACCAACAAATTGTGAAGTGCTTTACCAAATGAAGGCAGACAGTACAGGTACAATTAAAAAAAAAAATAATAATAATTTGCGGGTCCTTAGAGCTTACAATCTAAGAAGAAAAAAAATAATTATGTACATGTTTTTAAGTAGTAAAAATTACAAGAAAAAATATACACACTATAATACCAAAAGTATTGGGACACCTGCCTCTACACCAGTGATGGTGAAACTTGGCACCCCAGATGTTTTGGAACTACTTTTACCATGATGCTCATGCACTCTGAAGTGTAATTGAGCATTATGGGAAATGTAGTTCCAAAACATCTGGAGTGCCAAGGTTCTCCATCACTGCCCTACACCCACATGAACTTTAACCACTTCCTGCAAACCGATGTACCTGTACGTCAGCTTGAAGAAGTGATTGTACCGGGATGATATGCAGTTGCAAGCATCAACCTGATATTGTTTTTTAGAGCCAGCATTTGGCCTCCAGGAGATAACAACCAATGTGGCTCAGCAGTCGCTCAGCCTTTATCTCAGTGAGCGGGAGGGGACACCCCCCCCCGCCTCCTTATGCTGCTCTGCCCAGATCTCCTGTCCCACCAGGAGACCCGAGCAACCAGCCAGCTCATCTTCCGACTGGTTGGAGTCCCAAACTTGGATTGAGACTCCGATCATGTAACCCAGAAGCAACGCCACTATGTCAGTTCTGGTTTACTCTACTCGGCTGCCAATGGCGCTGATTTAAAAAAAAAAAATGTCAGTATTCAAAAATGCAGATTTCTGCATTTTGAATACTTTGAAGTGCAGTGTAGGGTTACGGGGTCTTTTAGACCCCCGATCCCTCCATAAAGAGCACCTGCCAGCTGCCTATTACTATCACAAGGGATGTTTACATTCCTTGTGACAACAATAAAAGTGATCAGGTTTTTTATTTTTTTTTATTTTTTTTTAAAAAACAGTGTTAAAAATAAAATGAAAAAAAAAATGTAAAGCGCCCCCGTCTCCGTGAGCTCGTGCACGAATAAAAACGCATACGTAAGTCGCGTCCGAAAATGAAAACGGTGTCAGAGCGAGAGCAAACAGACCTCCTCTGTAACTCCAAACTGGTAACCCTTAAAAAAATTTAAAGCATCACCTATGGAGATTTTTAAATACCGTAGTTTGTCGCCATTCCAATGTCGCAAAGTGTGAGCAATTTTAAACAGTAACATGTTAGGTATTTATTTACTCTGCGTGACATCATATTTAACAATATACAACAAAATTGGGCTACCTCTACTGTTTAGTTTTTTTTTTTTTTAATTCAGTGAAATATATTTTTTCCCAAAAAATTGCGTATGAAAGACCGCGTGAAAGAAATTTCGTAACAGCCGCCATTTTATTCTCCTGAGTCTTTGCTAAAAAGTAATATTCCAGCAAAAAATAGTGATTTTAACATGTAAACAACATGTGTCAAAAATAGGCTTGGTCCTTAAGTGGTTTATGGCATCCCAGTCTTAGTCCATAGGGTTCAATATTGAGTTGTCCCACCCTTTGCAGCTATAACAGCTTCAGGGCCAGTCTCTGCTCATCTCTGACCTTGATCCTGCCCGCAATTTGGTTCCTTCCTCTGTTACCGAACTCAGCTTTTGCTCTCTACTTGTCTGGGGGAACTCAGGTGCCCTCATCATTGGGCTTCTGCTTACCTGACACCAGCTCTCCCAAGTTCCAGCTTCCCGGCAACTGGGTTCTTCCAACGCCCCAGCGGTCACTATCTCAAACTCCAGGGGTGCTCGGATAGGAGTTGTGCAAAGGGCCACCCTCTACATCTTTGGCTTCTCATACAGGTACATGACACCAAACTACTGTCCTAGTGATGGCAGTTTCATCAGACTGGAAAGGAAGGTAAATCTGCAACAGTAACATAGTCAGAAATTAAGGGAAGTCTCTCTAATAGGGTAATAGAGTCCCATACAGCAGTATAAACAACATGGGTTATAATATATACTCTCTCCATTCAGCATTAAAGTGGATGTAAACCCTATTCATGACATCTGACCTGGGCACATATATCTGTAAGGTTTACTTATCTCTCTCCAAAGCCCTAAGTCCTGTGTCTTTCTGCTGCTCTGTAATCAACATGACAACTTCTGACAAGTTCTCAGACACAGGAGATAAAAGCAGCTGGAAAATTGTGTCAGGGTGGGTGCATAGAGATAGATTAGCAGAGAGCTGGTCCATTCACAGCACAGATCTGCATGTCTCTTCCTTCCTCTGCCTATGTGGAGAGAAGGGTGTGTGTGTGTGTGTGTGCCTTTCCCCCAATCAGCTGTTACACAGTGTATGCCAAGACTCCACACCCAGTGCTGGAACAGGAAGATAAAACTGTTAACACAATGTTCACTTTCTAAACAATGTAGAAAGCTAAAGACAGCAGATATAGATATACAACATATATAGGGAGATGTGTTTAATCTCCGTGTATCATCTGAGGCTGTTCACTTCACTGGGTATATGTGAGGGTTTACATCCCCTTTAAGAAAAAAA
Organism: Pelophylax lessonae; assembly: GCF_965119305.1. Classification (NCBI taxonomy): domain Eukaryota; kingdom Metazoa; phylum Chordata; class Amphibia; order Anura; family Ranidae; genus Pelophylax; species Pelophylax lessonae. The sequence goes on along the minus strand of NC_138777.1, from coordinate 200,469,392 downwards.
GTTTAGGCAGGACATGCGCTTTACACTGTATGCTCACTAACAATACAATATATTTTTATTAGGGGTCCTTTTTTCAGTGCGTTAGCATTCTAATTGTAGTCCTGAGTAAATAGACAAGAGTGATATGGATTACAAAGGATGCCATCCTTAGTAAAACAGTATACCCCTTTGCCCTTGATATGCAATAGAGCTTAATTATGATGGAAAGTTGTTGTACTCTGCGCCTGTGAATACCGTCCAACCACTAAATGACTCAATATTAGGATCTGCCAGTGAGTAGATATTCAGAAGAATTGCTCATGCCTTGGAAAATGGGTACACAGTGTAATGTTATGGAAAAGGTGATTTGTGAACACAATAACTTTTCTTATTTACTGATGAAATCAGCTGCAGCCTCTGGTGCGTACACCCAATATGCTTAACTTGCAATGTATTGAGGCAGGCCCAGGGTGCCCAGGAGAAGTTGGCGAGGGTGCGCTTTTTCCATTTCACACACCGCTGCCTTCGGTAATGTTTGCCGTATCTGTGTAGTGTTTTATACACATTAAAATAAAGGGCACTGTGCAGGCTTATAGAGTCGATGTACTAATTTGCTTTTAGCAGCGAACGAACTGAGCCATGATCTGGAGAATACTTGCTGATAGGTCTAGTGCAGTTTTATGATGGTGTGTGATGCCCTGGATTCAGCACTGGGGCAATTAAGGGTTCATTCATTCTACAAATGAACCCAGGAAAGGCATCTCAACCCCAACACCTTGAACTGTGATTCACGTCACATACCCATCCAAGAATGGTCCTCAGACTCAGAGATGTATAGTAACGAAGTAGAACTACTTCACTACTGTACTTAAAGCGGAGTTCCACCCAAAAGTGGAACTTCCGCTTTAGGTGGTCCTAACCCCCTGACATGCCACATTTGGCATGTCATTTTTTTGGGGGGGGGGGAGCGGGTACCTAGTTTTGACAGGTACCCGCTCCCACTTCCGCTCGGAGCGCCGCGGCGCCCTGAGCGGAAGTTCTCCCCTCCCCCTCCCTCCCTGCAATCTTCTGGGACATGTCAAAGGTCCCAGAAGATTGCCGGCCACTCACGGCGCGTAGCGCAACTCGCGCATGCGCAGTGCGTACCCGGCTGTGAAGCCGCAAACTGTAACAGCCGGGTGCCCACAGCAGTGATGCCGGCGCCGAGGGAGAGGATCGAGGCTTCGAGCGGCCACATCGCTGGACCGTTGGGCAGGTGAGTGAAATGGCTGGAACTCCGCTTTAAGTACCGAAAGGCGGTATCTGTACTTTCCTAGAGTAGAATTTTTTTCTCCTACTTCCACTTTTACTTCACTACATTTTTTCAATGATTTCAATACTTCTACTCCGATATTTTTTTTTTTTGTGCTGCATAGTTACTCGTTACAATTTTAAAATTACCACTGCCAGAACAGTAGATGGCAGGTTTCATGAAGCTCAAAACATGTGTATTATCAGCGCATACGAAAATAAAAGCTACTGTATGTATAAATAAAAGCTGCATTTGAAATGATAAAAAACAATATGATGTTCAAACTTTTGACTTCTTTCTTTAATAACTACATAACACAGTACTTGTACTTTTACTTTCAGTACTTGAGTAGCAATTTTTTTTCAAAACTACTGGTACTTTTACTTTCAGTACTTGAGTAGCAAAATTTTTAAAAAAACTACTTGCAATACTTAAGTACAAAAAATGTTGAATACTTTAGTACTTCTACTCAAGTCACTTTTTGATAGAGCACTTCCACTTCTACTCAAGTCACTTTTTGATCGAGCACTTGTACTTTTACTCAAGTATGGGTTTCGAGTACTTTATACAACTCTGCTCAGACTACAGAGGTGGCTGGAGGCATCTAAAGAAAAGTGGATCAAATCCATTACTTATTTTTTTTTAGTTTTGGGTTGAAGTGGAATCCCTACCAGGTTTTTATTTCTGTCTGTGTCCAAAGAAAAGATTCACCCTGGTGACAACTTTCCCCAAGACTAAAAATAAGGAAAACACTCAAATTTTGAGTTGTCACCAGAAAATAAATAGATTGGAAATTATACAATTGAAAATTGTTTTGTTTTAGAAAACTGTTCAACAAGGAATGTCCCTCACACGATGGGATTTCCTCTCACTTTCTTTTCTGTCAACAGTAATCTTTGCGATGTAGAAGCACTGAACCTTATGGAGATGTGTTATGAGGCAATGGGTGGTTTGTGGTCCTAGGGGCTGCTCACCAGCAACTGTGGGGTCTTGCTGGACCCCCAGAGGAGTTTATTGAAGATTTGAAAGGATGGGAGCACCACACCAGCTTGTATAGACCTTTTAAAAGATTTTAATTTTTTAACAGCTGACGCGTTTTAAGGGCTCACCACTTGCACTTTATGAGGGCTAACAACCGGAAAAGTGAAGAAAAGAATTGGAATAGTGAAGTGAAGGAAAATCACCCCCATGGGACACAAATAAAAAAACCTGACAGGGGTTTTAAAAATTCAAAATACTATTTAAATTCGAAAAAGTTTGTCCTTTGAATGCATTTTAAAATCTGAATTGGTATAAGAATACAGTAGGCTGACATTACTCATCTCTGGGTGGCACCAATGGGCACTGATGGGTGGCACTGAAGGGCACTGGTAGCTGGCACTGAATGGGCACTAATAGGTGGCACTGATAGGTGGAACTGATAGGCACTGATGGGCACTAATAGGTGGCACTCATGGGTACTGATAGGTGGCAGTGATGGGCAATGATAGGCACTGGTAGGTGACACTGATTCAGCACTGATGGGGCACTGATAAGTGGCACTGGTGGGCATTGATAGGTGGCACTGGTGGGCACTGTTAGGTGGCACTGATGGGCACTGGCAGGTGGCACTGACCTGCACTGGTAGGTGGCACTGGTGGGCACTGGGGCTATCTTCTCCTCTTCGGGACCGATGAGCCTCTAGCAGCAGATGGATGGCTTGAAAGGAAGCCCTCCATTGTTCACAACTATCATGTGACCTGCTGTGATTGGTTACAGTGGTCACATGGTATGGGCAACAGGCCGAAACGTTGATCAGTCATTGGATGTGTCCGGTGGACACAGTCGGAGACAGATTGTGCAGCAGCATGTTCCTGCATAAGGCGAGGTCTGGGAGGAATTCATTTGATGCCCACCCGGATTGACGAGAGTCCTGCCAGGCCATCAACTGAATATAGATCAAAAACTAAGGGATTTCCAGTCACTTCTTACCAACCATGCATAAAGTGGTCACTGCCTCCATCTATAACTGGTCTTAAAGGTAAGAAGCACTGGAAGGGCGGATGCATATCAAAAACGAAGAGATTTCCAGTCACAACTTACCAACCAGTCAGCACCAACCGAATTGACCTGTCTAACAGTATGCGTTAAAAACAGGGGTTTGGTTGCACACATTTGCAAATACATACGTAAGCTGCAGGCCCCGACAAGGCACCCTGTGATCTGCAGTCCCTAACTCTACAATTTAAGGAGTCTCTACAATGAGAGCACATGTATTTAATGGGATAGATGGAGGACAGGTGACTAGAGGGAGCCCACCCCTCCTTAAAGGCACAGGGTCACACTGAACACCCAGCACATCGCACAATGGCGGCAAAGGTGTCAGTGCGTTGCCTGGCTCAATATAGATCAATAATGCATAAAGTGGTCACTGCCTCCATCTATAACTGGTCTTAATGGTAAGAAGCACTGGAAGGGCGGATGCATATCAAAAACGAAGAGATTTCCAGTCACAACTTACCAACCAGCCAGCAACCAGCCAAATTAACCTGTCTAACAGTATGCGTTAAAAACAGGGGTTTAGTTGCACACATTTGCAAATACATGCGTAAGCTGCAGGCCGCGCCAAGGCACCCTGATATCAACTGAATATAGGCTGGGTGGGAAGTGGTTACAAATAATTTAGTTATTTAAAAAAAAAAAAAGGGCACAGAAATGAATAAGGACGAGGTATTGGGTTTTCTACATCCACAATATAATTTACCTATATTACCTATGTTAACTAGTGACCAAACATAGGGAGCTCCGACTGCTCCCAAAGGGTCAGTGTGCAGGAACAAATGGAATTAATTCAGTTAATAAGTAGAGCTTTCTCGTTAGCTTTCTGAGAACATTAGTCTAATGGAGGAAGAAGAAGGCAGGGTTATCATCTGTAAAAAGGGAATAATTAATCAAAATGAATATGTTGTGCTGTCTAATAGTGCATGAATCAATCATCTAGTGCGTGTGAAATGAATGAATAAAATCATGAAAAAACATTAAATTAATAAATACATGAATAAATAGTGATTATATAAATACATAAAACGTAAAAAAAAAAAAAAGGTAATAGTTCATGAAATAAGTGAATAGAGTGCCAAAATATGACGTGATCTAATTGTGCACATAAAATCACCCGGGAATATCCAGTGCTTTTTCTCTTCGCCACTGTGCACTCCACCGAGGAGAATACTGAGTCCTCTTACCAGAAACTTTGACTTCTATGAAAGGGTCTAACCATGCTTTAGGGAGATCCATCCATCTATTAAGGGTTCTCTCTCTAAAGCATGGTTAGACCTTTTCATTCACAGTTCTATTCACTTCCTTCCTGAACTGTTGTCGGTTTTTTTTTTTGACGTTTTATGTACAGTGGGTACGGAAAGTATTCAGACCCCCTTAAATTTGTCACTCTTTGTTATATTGCAGCCATTTGCTAAAATCATTTAAGTTCATTCTTCTTCCTCATGAATGTACACATAGCACCCCATACTGACAGAAAAACACAGAATTTGTACTTGGCCGCATTCATCTTTCCCTTGATTGCAACCAGTTGTCCTGTCCCTGCAGCTGAAAAACACCCCCACAGCATGATGCTGCCACCACCATGCTTCACTGTTGGGACTGTATTGGACAGGTGATGAGCAGTGCCTGGTTTTCTCCACACATACCGCTTAGAATTAAGGCCAAAAAGTTCTATTTTGGTCTCATCAGACCAGAGAATCTTATTTCTCACCATCTTGGAGTCCTTCAGGTGTTTTTTAGCAAACTCCATGTGGGCTTTCATGTGTCTTACACTGAGGAGAGGCTTCCGTCGGGCCACTCTGCCATAAAGCCCCGACTGGTGGAGGGCTGCAGTGATGGTTGACTTTCTACAACTTTCTCCCATCTCCTGACTGCATCTCTGGAGCTCAGCCACAGTGATCTTTGGGTTCTTCTTTACCTCTCTCACCAAGGCTCTTCTCCCCCGATAGCTCAGTTTGGCCGGACGGCCAGCTCTAGGAAGGGTTCTGGTCATCCCAAATGTCTTCCATTTGAGGATTATGGAGGACACTGTGCTCTTAGGAACCTTAAGTGCAGCAGAAATCTTTTTGTAACCTTGGCCAGATCTGTGCCTTGCCACAATTCTGTCTCTGAGCTCTTCAGGCAGTTCCTTTGACCTCATGATTCTCATTTGCTCTGACATGCATTGTGATCTGGAAGGTCTTATATAGACAGGTGTGTGGCTTTCCTAATCAAACACAGCTGGACTCAAATGAAGGTGTAGAACCATCTCAAGGATGATCAGAAGAAATGGAAAGCACCTGAGTTAAATATATGAGTGTCACAGCAAAGGGTCTGAATACTTAGGACCATGTGATATTTCAGTTTTTCTTTTTTAATAAATCTGCAACAATGTCAACAATTCTGTGTTTTTCTGTCAGTATGGGGTGCTATGTGTACATTCATGAGGAAGAAGAATGAACTTAAATGATTTTAGCAAATGGCTGCAATATAACAAAGAGTGAAAAATTTAAGGGGGTCTGAATACTTTCCGTACCCACTGTATATACACTGTATTACCAAAAGTATTGGGACGCCTATACTTGGGCATCCCAGTCTTAGTCTGTAGGGTTCAATGTTGAGTTGGCCCATCCTTTGCAGCTACAACAGCTTCAACTCTTCTGGGAAGGCTGTCCACAAGGTTTAGGAGTGTGTCTATGGTAATGTTTGACCGTTCTTCCAGAAATGCATTTGTGAGGTCAGACACTGATGTTGAATGAGAAGGCCTGGCTTGCAGTCTCCACTCAAATTCATTCTAAAGGTGTTCTATCGGGTTGAGGTCAGGACTCTGTGCAGGCCTGTCAAGTTCCTGTATATAATCACTATATATTCACAAATGTATTAATTTATTGTTGTTTCATGAATTTATTTATTTATTTCTCAAGCACGAGATAATTGATTCATGCACTATTAGACAGCACAACATAGTCATTTTGATTAATTATTCAGTATTGGTATATATAGATATGACGAGTGCTGCTGTCTTTTTTCACAGTAATTTTTCCAGACATTAATTGTTTTGATTTTTGATGCTACACTTCAATGCAAGATTATTTTAGCTATTTTAATCCGTAAAAAGTTACCAGGTAATTTGTTAAATAGTTTCCTAACATTGGCCCAAAAGGATTTAAAGCCCAACTGGGAGCAAGAAACCCAGCCCCAATAACCCCCTTCCCTCACACCTGGCTAATATTTTTGCTTTTAATCTTCACAACCCATGAAGTTTACCTGAATATGCTGTGATATAATCTCCAGGGAATCACTTCCAGTAGTGAAAAATGTTAGCCTGAAGCTTCTCTCCAGTATTATTACTGGTCCATATGATTGGTGTTGTGCCCACCTCTGACCTGATTTCCCTTCTAGATGCTGCAGGACCTTATGAGGACCCTGTGATGGACTCTTGTGGTAGCCAATGGGCAGCACCAGGAAGTAATTTGGGCACTGCAGACTGGATCCTCCCACTGTAGAGAAAAATAAGTCATGATACTGGGTTTGTTACTTGGCTTGAGTTTTGGATAAATAGTTGGGCCTTTTAGATAGATTTATTAAAAAAATATATAAAAAATAAAGATTAAGTTCTGGTCACCAGTCTTCAGGAGGGATGTGTTGGAGCTGGAGAGAGTCCAGAGAAGGGCAACTAAACTAATTAGAGGATTGGAGGACCTTAAAGTGGAGTTCCACCCTAAATTTATACTTACCTCCATCTTGTCGCTCCGGGTCACCTGAAAAACAAATGGATAATCACAATTTTTTTTTTTTACTTACCTCGTAGAGAAAATATACTTACCTTCTTCCTCCCCTCGGCGGCCACGGCGATTCGTCACTTCCTGGCTTTTGCAATGATTCCTGGGAGCTGAACGTCATCGCTCCCAGGAATCAATGCGCCTGCACCGGCCCCGACGTCAGTTCCGGTGCGCGCGCATCATTCCCTTCTAAACAGCTTCTGGGCATGCCCAGAAGCTGTGGAGGGATGACGCGCGCGCACAGGAAGTGACGGCGGGGCCGGTGCAGTGCATCGTGGGACCGAAGAAGAAGGAAGAGGACGCAGAAGAGGATCGCGCTGGCTTCAAGCTGTCCACACCTGAGATGGCAGCGCTGGACAATACTTTTTCAAGGTAAGTATTTCTCCTAAAAGGTAAGTGCAACCCGGGACAGATCAGAGGCTAGCCATTGTGGAATGTACTAGCCCTGACTGTCCCGGGGTATTTTTATTAAAAAAAGTATTCCCAGGGTGGAACTCCGCTTTAACTATGAAGAGCATCTACAATTGCTTAGTTTATTCTCCCTGGAGAAGAGACGCCTGAGAGGGGACATGATAGCATCTTACAAATACCTCAATGGTGATCTCAGCATAGAAAAAAAGCTATTCAGTCGCAAGGATTGTATGAGTACGCGAGGACATACAATGCGATTAGATGAGAAGCGTTTTAACCTCAGGCAATGCAGGGGGTTCTTTACTGTTAGGGCTACAAGATTGTGGAATTCTCTACCACAAGAGGTGGTTTTTGCGGGAAATATGGCTACTTTCAAAAGACTCTTAGACATACATCTCAAGGATCAGAACATAAGGGGGTATGAGAGATGATTACGGCCACACACACCTACACAGGTTGAACTGGATGGACTATTGTCTTTAATTAACCACAACTACTATGTAACTAAGTACAAGGGGTGGATTGGAAAAGGCAAGAATAAATAAAAGTTGTGTCATTTCCTGTAGCATACATCCAGCAGACAGCTATAGTTGCTGGACATGTGTTTGGATAGTGTTATAAAATGCTTCATGAAATTTGTTGCAGATAGAGGATTTTTGAGAATGAAAAATAGATTCTCTCATTGTTGCGGCCAGAGAAATGCGCAAGTTGACCAAAGAATTTTTGCTGTTGGGTGGCATATGATATTCAAGCAGTTCCAGGACAGGTCAGTTGTGCACTTTGTATTTCTATGCTAAATATTCAAGTTCGACTGCGGTGTCCAATTAATTATAGAAAGTAATGATCTAGCATCTGGCCAGAATTACATTCGAAGCTGCATCTCCCTGACCTATATACATCTTTAGAATGACTTTATTCCCTTGGCTGAACCCTTTTTATCTAGAGCAATAGCACCTTGGGAAGTATCATGGAAATGAAAACACAGTTATAATTGATCACACAATTTTACTGTCTGGTCAGTGTTAAATCCCACATAAAATGGAGGTAGCTAAAACTAGGAGAAGGTTCTGAGAGTGGAGATTTTATGGTTAGGCCATAAGAATTTTATAGTGGAGCACAGGGAGCTCTTATTAAAATAATGGCAATGATTATACTTTCTTGTTCATTAAAATGCTGCAGTTAATCTATGGAGAGATAATGACGATGAAAAGCAAGGGAAAAGTAGAATTAAACTGGATATGCAGTGACTACTTTCATTATTCCTGCAATACATACCAGTAATCATCTTCTAGGGCATCTTGTTCATGAGTAGATGCTTTGTAATGTTATCATAGACTTTGTATAAAAACCCCTCTCAACCTTTCTACCATGGAGGATCCCTTAAAATAATTTCCAGGTCCCTGATACAAATGTAGGCAAATTGTGGAGGTAGGTGATACATGAAGGAGATGTGTTATTAGAAAATCTTAGAAACTCCAACTGGTTGGCGGGTTTCGGGAGGTTTGGTCTTCCCCTTCTACAGCGCTATGGTAGTGTTTCATCTGTTGGTTGTGGGAACTGCAGTCTTTATCTTAAAGTGGAACCATAGGCAAAACTTTTTTTTATTTTGGATAGAGCAAGGGAGGGTTATAACCCCTGTCAGATTTATTTTTTGTCATCTATGTCCAATTGCGGAGATTTCCATTCACTTCCTGGTCCATAGCCAAACAAGAAGTGTGAAGAAATCTCTGCAATTTAAGGGAATTCTTTGGCGACCCCAATTTGGATGATTAGTGCATTTTTTTACCATAATGCAGAGAATGACTTAAGATAAAAAATGTTTTGACTTAAAGCGGAGTTCCACCCTGAGAATACTTTTTTTAATAAAAATACCCCTGGGACAGTCAGGGCTAGTACATTCCACAATGGCTAGCCTCTGATCTGTCCCGGGTTGCACTTACCTTTTAGAAGAAATACTTACTTTGAAAATGTATTGTCCAGCGCTGCCATCTCAGGTGTGGGCAGCTTGAAGCCAGCGCGATCCTCTTCTGCGTCCTCTTCCGTCTTCTTCGGTCCCACAATGCACTGCGCCGGCCCCGCCGTCACTTACGGTGCCTCAGTGTCATCCCTGCACAGCTTCTGGGCATGCCCAGAAGCTGTTTAGCAAGGTATGACGGCGCCTGCACCGGAACTGATGTCGGGACCGGTGCAGGCGCATTGATTCCTGGGAGCGATGACGTTCAGCTCCCAGGAATCATTGCAAGCCAGGAAGTGACTGACGAATCGCCGTGGCCGCCGAGGGGAGGAAGAGGAAGTAAGGTGAGTATATTTTCTTCTAAACCAAGTAAGTAAAAAAAAAAATTGCCATTTGTTTTTCAGGTGACCCCGGGCATGAAGATGGAGGTAAGTTTAATTTTAGGGTGGAACTCCGCTTTAAGTTTAATTTTAGGGTGGAACTCCGCTTTAAGAACGACTTTAAAGGAAAATTTCCCCAAAAGAGGCACAAATGGCAATACAAACGTGACAGAGACTGTAATTCTTTCCACTCCATCCAAAACATAATAAAGTGTTTGGTTGGAGCTAGGCTTTATCAAAAACACCATGATACATTTTACAAATACATGGGGAAACTCTGTATCATACCAAGCAATTTCTTCTCAGAGCAATCCATTTAAAATTAATGGAAAGCCAAATCTGGGAATTTTTCCGAAGCAGCTTACGAAGGATAGACTCTATCTGCCTATAAATAGATAGCACATGCTCTTGATATACCTACAGAATCAACAACGTTATGAACAAGGGCAGACACAACATTTGTGCAAACTGTGCTTCTGCTCATAGGCCTCTGGGATTATGGGCTAATTTTTACATAATTGTGGTAGGCTGGGTGCTGGTATCCCTCCCACGTAGACTTCTTACTTCTAGAGCATGTGAACAGCAGGATTTTCCTCTTGATGCCATATTGGCGGTAGGTGCGTGTGTGTTGGCTTTTTTTCGTATTATGAACCCTGTGTATGCTCCAGTTGACAGATTCAGTTCAAGACCACCCCTGCCTTTGTGGATCTCTCTGCCTCCCCCCACTGGGTGGACACACCTAGAATGTCCACTTCTTAGGTTTTAATTGTGCACTTTTTATTTTGCCCCTTTTGTACTGTATTTGTATTGTATTTATAGCTACGCTTGAATAAGAGTCCCTGACGCCAATATCCCCCCCATTATCCCCCCCCCCCATTTCCCTCTCCTCCTTTCTTTCCCTCTCTTCCCTTTCGCCTTATTACTCTTCTTTTCCTACTATCCTCCCTCTCTCACCTTTCACCCTCTCTTTACCTTTTATTTTTCTCTTCTATTCTTTCTTCTAGCATTCATATGCTGTTCTTTATGCATTTACCTTCCAACAGCTCTATTACGGGTATTTGTAATTGCTGTAATGACTTTGGTTTGATAGCTGCATTGCTTATTTCGTCCATGGTGTTCTCGACTTGTAATCAGTTTCCACATTGTTGGCTTCTTATTAGTGAAATTTTATTGAACAAAATGAGTGGGCGTGGGCCTGTGCTCCAGCTCCCCGCACAGTTTGTGCCTAGGTGGGGTGTGGGGGGGTGGCCAGCACAGCTCCGGCCGGCTCCTCATTAATCATTGCCTCATTTGAAGATACAAGTTCACATGGTGCAGCACTGACTACATACTAGTAGTATTATATGTAATTGTATACCTTTGAAAAAAAGTTTTGAACAACTGTATGTTACATTGGTGTTTGTTATATGTTCTTCACTATTTCTTCTGAAAATTAATAAAACTTATTGAAAAAAAAATGAACCCTTAAGGGCCATACACACTATAAGATTTTCTGAAGCCTTTTCCTTTAGATTTACCAAAACCATATAATATGAGGTCAAACCCAAACACTTTCAATTTGTATGCAATCTGGCAGGCCCATGCACTACATAGAAAAGGTAAATCTGAAGGAAATCTAACCACAAAAGATGGATAGTGTGTATCCAGCTTTAGAGTCCATTCACACTGATCCGACTTGGACCGCGTCAGCCTGACAAGTCGCGGTCCATCGCCCTCCCATTGTGTGGTACAGCAACGGTTCTAATAGGAGCGACACAAGTCGCTCCGACTTAGAAAAAAGTTCCTGTACTACTTCGGGGCGACCTGGAGCGACTTGCATAGACATTCATTTCATGAAGTCCGTGCAAGTCGCGCCGAAGTCGCGCTGCACGCGACTTCACAGGTCGCCCCGAAGTCGTGTGAACGGGGTGTTAGAGAGCTCAAGTTTTGCAAATATTACCCTCCATATCCATTTATCTTATCTACATTATACGGCCAAAGTTTGTAAACACATGATCCCCACACCTACGATATATGATTAAATGTATACAGTCACCCCTCCAGAGTATTGAATTCAGGTGTTTTCAGTAAAGGGTATTGTGAATGCTAGAGCATTTTTGACATCTGTGTTCTTCTAACCTTATGTTTCAGGAAGGTCCTTTTCTCTTTCAGCATGACAGCAACCTTTTGTATAAAGCCAGCTCCATAACTCATCAAACCACGCTCCAAGGCGTGGTTTGATGAGTTTGGTGTGTAGGAACTCGAGTGATGCGCAGAGAACCTTGACTTCAACATCACTGAAAACCTTTAGGATAAATTTGAACACTGACGGTGACCCAGCTCTTCCCATTCAGCATCAGTACTTGCCTGCACAAAAATTATTTTGCCTGAATGGGCACAAATTCATACAGACATACTCCAAAATCTTGTGGAAATCCTTTTTGAAAGAATGAAGGCTGTTGTATTAATGACCATGGTTTTGGAATTGGATGTCCAAAAGCCTCATTAAGTTGTAAAGGTCAGATGACCACACATTTTTGCTCATATAGAGTATCTACAGTATCTATTGTGAATAATTGTTGTACTTGGGTGCTAATTGAATGGGGGGCCCAAAAACTGTTCTTATACGGCACGACTAAGTCCACCACTGCTAGTTTACCCCACTTGGCTTTACCCAGCATAATGTCTAGAAGGCAGGATAGATTTATTCGGTTTTAGATTCCATAATGCATTTACTGTTTTTAATATTTATGGATGATAAATTATTTACTTTTTAATGGAGGTTTGACTTTATGTAAATCACAGTGGTATATGTAGGACAATTGATTGAGCTGTATTAATGTATCCCTTGAGCAGTATTTGTACCTAATAAATCTTTTCTGTCCTTTTGATATAAAAGAAAGTTCACCCGGAGCTTACCTTGTACCTTATAAATGGTATAACAACAAAAGCAATCCAGACTCACACAGGGCAGCAGAAAAATCTTCATGTGTCTATACCAGATACAACAAAAAAGAGAAATAGCTTGCAGCTCCCAGTTTAGAATTTGCATGGTAGGTGCTCGTGGGAGGAATTGCTCACAGCAATTCCTTAGTCCTTCCTAATTGTTTGATACTCAACAAGGTAGCCTGTAAAGGGAACCTAATTATTTTATCTAATCCTTTTTTTTTTTTTGTATTTTCGTATTCCTTGCTTTTTTTATTTATTATATTTAATTTACATTTATATAGATAATAAATGATTATACACTGTACTGTGTATATATGAAAAGTTTGTGAACACTTGTACATCAGAGCTTGTTGGACATCCCATTCAAAACCATGGATGTGGAGTTGCCCCCCCCCCCCCCCGTTTTTTTAAATCTATAACAGCCTCCAGGCTTTTGAAAAGGCTTTCCATGAAATTTTGGGATGTCTCTCTAGGAATTTTTGCTCATTCAGTTGACAGAACTTTTCTGAGACATCAACATTCCTGGCAAAGTAACGTAGTATATAGCACCCTTGGCTGTGCCACCCTAGTGCTCCATTGCTCCAACAGAGCTCCCAGAAATTACCAGGTGGTTCTGGAGAAGCATGTGATCTTCTCCTCTTCCTATAAAGATGCAATGTTTAGCCTAAACAGCTAATTGCCAACCTTGAACACTAGCATGTTAACCCTGTGTATGCTCCAACACAGAGTTTACTCAAGGTTTAGGCTCCTAGCACCAACAAAGGAACATAGTGGCAGGGGAGTATGCAAAAGATGAAAATCGTTGAACATTCTTTCAGCAACTCTTGTCACATTGCCCTAAATTAACAAAATTACAGAGTCTCTTTAAAGTCTAATATCACTACAAACACATACACACACACACATAGTAGGGCAAATGTTGGCCATAGGCAACAAATCCACTAATGTGTTTTTGGATTGTTGAAAACTCATGCTAACCGAAGGAGAATATATAACCTGTTTGTGGATGGTATCTTCAGTGGGATTCAATCCCCGGACTCACAGCTGCAAGCAAGAGTATTTGGCCACCATGGAATAAACTGAATAAATATATAATAAGCACATCATTAAAATCATTTTCATCTGCTCTTAAATAATGTATATGCTATATATGATTCAAAAACATCTCATTATCCAAAATGATTCACAGAATGCAATACATTATGTGCAGTGGTAAAGTGGGAGTCAGGATTCTACGAATACGGCAATATACCTTAAGTCATTGCAAAGTGTATACACACCTAGTAAAAGCATAAAAAAGCACTATAAAGGAGTTCATATTCTGGAAAAAAAGCTTAATCAATTCTAAAGAAGAAACAAATTTGAAACCAAACATCATAAATTACACACGCATGTATTTGCTATTGTAGATCGTTGGGTTTCTAGTCTATCTATAAATCGGTATTGTATTGTAACAACAAGATGTACCAATTATGCCTTGGTTTATTAAAAATTCATCTACCATCAAAATGTTTTTTTAGCTTTGCATAGGTAAGAGAAGGATTGGTTAGGTTTTGTTGTTTGTGTCCTTCCATTTCCATGCAAGGGTCACAGGACAGGAAGCGAGGAATATCTTTTAAACTAGTAAATAGCAGTAAACATAATATGGGGAAAAAATGACACCTTCTGTCAGGTTTTTGCTGCTGTCCAATGATGACACGAATAAAGACTTGACAGAAATTTATTTTTTTTCCATTCTTCACTCATCTAATAAAATATTTAGCATGTAATCTGACTTTAATTACACATGTTTGTTTCTCTGATTGTATGGCTGATTCAATGAATAAGCTCAATATGAGTAAAACTGGTCAGAGGGCAGAGTTCAGGTGGCCTGTCTTGCACTGGACCATTCATTAAACCTTTAACTATAGCTTTTAACTTGGAGAGTGATTGCTTTTCCTTTTACTGGTAATTAATTCTGAGATGGAGAACAAACCACTGGGGAGCCAGCACCCAGCCTGGTGTTTACTGCTACAAGTATCTCTAGTGGAGTGCAGCACCTTTTGCTCCTTTAAACGACCACTTCCCTTCTTGATGACATGGCTTTTGGTCCTGCACAGAATATTGTGCAGGCATGATGATACTGGTGAGAGAGGCAGCAACAAGATCAGCATAGAGAACAACTTTGTGAAATGCCTGGCACAACTGGAATGCATAGGGAGCAGGATTGTGGGACCATGTGTATTATCCCTTTCATAAAAAGTAGTGTATTCATTAGTGTGCATGTATGTGTGTGTGGAGGTGGGGAAGGCTGTTGGGGGGGGGGGGGGCGGGGGGTCGGTAGAGGTTCTGGTACTTTTAAACGTTTTGAGAGTTGGGCTTTAGGTCTCACTTCTTTGGAGGGAAGTTCATACTCTAAAGTGTTTTGCTTTGTTCCTTCCTATTATTCCTGAGGAGAGTGGCACAGTTTATTGGACCTCATCCAATCCACATGAGTGGAAGAGAGACATACGGTATATGGAAAGGTGCAGCAGATATGGAGTTATTCAATTCATTGGTTAAAGTGCCTTTTATTCATAATTAATCCAGAGACTGTGAGGAGTTGGCACTATTGGTGGTCTGGTTTTCCGAGAGTATTGCACGTTGACTTGTATATTTCACAAGCTCTATAGATTGGTAGATTGGATGGCCCTGGGGGTGGTCTATATATATATATATATATATATATATATATATATATATATATATATATATATATATATATATATATATATATAGTCGTTTTTTTATTATTTTTATTATTTTCTTTATTGCTATTTTGCCAGTTTTTTTATTGCTAGTTCACAGTTTCATATATTGTTTATGATTAGGACTAGATATTTATAGAATGAATATAGAAATTGAGTGATGCTTTGTTACATTCACTTATACTGATACAATTAAAAGAGATTGTGCACCTTTTTGAGTACCATCTAAACATTTTTTTTCTAGTTCTGGGTATTAAAACTAAGACTTCTTCTGATAAAACTATTGTCACCATGAGATTGTGGGTAAGCCCTGCATAGCAGTAAAAAACCCAACAGAGTCTGGTTGGACATACATTTTAAGAAAACCTGCAAATGATCTGGTAATTTAAACTGATCATGTGATAAAAAATGTATGGCCCTTAGATCTTGATGTTTAGGCAGGGTCAAAGTCAGCTTTTCCTATGATTGTTGAACCTTCCTGCCTCCCAATTTCTCCATTGGTCATTGCACCCACCCATCATATAAAAAGTCATTGAGGTTGCCCCAGAAATGGTGGTGCCAGGTCTTGCTTGTACAGGAAAGGTCAAGATTTGAAAACATTTTTCGCTGCCTACATATCTGAACCCACCTATCCTTTTAAATTGCAGTTTTTACTGAAGATAACCTATATTCAATTTGAATTGACAGGTTTGCTTAAGGTATACTTAGATTTTTTGTTTAAACAAAGCTCAGAGCATTACCCACTGCACCCAGGCTTCCTTCTGCTCCAGTTAAACGGATTGTATCAGTGTTAATCATCTTCGAAAATCCTGCTTTACTTAATTCCATCCTTTGCTCCGATGAACTTTTAATTGTTCTCCACACACCCTGCCACCTCCAGGGATCCTGTTTAAACTAACATTTATTAATTTAATTTATTTTCCCAGCCTTTCCTCCACTAAATTAATTATTGTCACAAGACCTGGTACAATGTCAAACACATCCAGACATCTTGGCTGTGTTTGCTTCCTTACAAGGTGAGGAGAGGGGCACTTTTTCAATATGTTTAAAAGCCACAAGCCTTATGCAAATCCCCCTAATTCTCGAGCTCATATTGTTTAATGCCTGAATTATTCAAACAATGAAAGGCCAGAGCATGTCGTGGCAACAGGGACTACATGGATTTGGAGTCACTTTCAAAATCACAGCAGTAGGAGGGATGCATGAGATTGTTGTGTTACTATTGACTTCAATTAATTGGGAACTTGTGTCCCTGCCTTGCAATTTTTATAGAAAGTTTATCAGCTGTCTGACATGGCCAGTAGCTCCCACTGGTAACGCGGTTTCTGAACTTTTTAGATCTTTTTATGATTATCTTCATCATACTGCTTCTGGTCTTTGCAGAAAAGCTGATACAGCAGGTAGGCCCCAGTTTTAGTATAGTTCATTCAATACACAGGTTAAATGTAATTATGGGAGTTATTTTACCTGTCATTGGCTTTGTATTTCTTCCCATCCAGTCCTAAGATTTACACAGTGCTGCGACACAGCACACCTCAAAGTTCAAAAAAATGTATTGTTATGTGCACAAAGTGCAAGTACCAAGTATAATGAAATACTTACTTTTGTGCATTTTTCACAATGTGAAAAAGGAGCAGGCAACACTGTTGGATAAAAGCTTTACCTATACCTGGTAGACTCCAGCCACTTACCAGAAGGGAGAAAGATGTGCGGGATGATAAAGATCCTTGACAATACAATCTGTTTGTAGGCTCGTACCTGGTACCCACTCGGGAGGGATTACACAGGCACACTTTGGTTTTTAAACCTCTTCCCACCAGCTGCACGCATATATGCAGCCTCCTGGCAGGTGGGCTTTAACTGAGAGATATGTGGCCCTATGTAAACACAAAACCGCTCCTGATGCATACTTGCGATCAAGAGCTTTTCGATCACATGACCGCTGTGACAGTTGACTGTAGTGTTGTGATTGGGATTCGAACCAATGACCCTAGTGCTGCCAGGCGGAAGTGGAAACACCCTATTACACTGTACCAGTGGATGGCTTCTGCTGAAGGGTTGGCTGTATGCTGTTCAACCAGGCTACACTAGCCCTCTGATGGGGATCCTCAGAATGTTCTACAGCACCACACAGTGTCCCTTATGCTGTCCCTACTCGCCAGGAATCTTTCTCTACACTAACCAGCGGGTAGCTTTACTTAACCTGCCACTTGCTCAAAAGTGCACCAAAATTATGTGGGTTATCTTATTTAAAGGCTTCCCTGTTCCCTGTTCCCTGTTAATATGGCTGCCAAAACTCTTACAGAAATTAGATATCCAATCAGATACCTGCCTTCCCCAGAGTAAACAAGGGGACAATTTTCTTAGCAGACTCCTCTTTCTCTGTAGCACCGGCACAGTGCCATTTAAAGGTGGGAAGAATACCCGCCTACATGTTTTCCTAAGGTAATGTGAAATATAACGATCTTGGATTGCCACAAACTGCATGTTTGTAATCCTCTGTGCTGTTTTTACCATCCGCTCCAGTGCTCTGTGATAATTGCAGAGAGTTATTGCTATACTAAAATGTAATGCATCCAGTAAGGACTGGACACAGCCCTGGTTGACAGGGAAGGAGACCAGGGGAGGACTGGGCCAAGGGACAGGGGGGCAATTGCCCCCTGGGCTGCTCTGATGCCCCATAAAAAGGCTGCACCACTTCTAAAACAGTCATTCCTAAAGTATTCCTGGTGAAGAGAAGTGAAAAGTCCCTGCCGCTGACCTACTGAGCATGGGTTGAAGACAAGGACAGAGAGCAGGCCTCCCCCCCAGCATGGATGGTGTAAACTGTGTCTGAGCAGAGGCCGGTTCCATACCCCACTGAAGACTCTCCTCCCCCAGCCAGCCCCAACCAAGCTGTCCCAGCTCCCCCCAACCCCCAACTGGCCCCTGCTGGCCAGGTTGGGAACCCAGATTTTGTCGGTGAGTAGAGAGTACCTGGAGTGGAGCTTCAGCCTGGAATGGGGGTCAGGAGGAGGCTGGGAGGAGGGAGAGTGGGAGGGGGGCTGAGTTGCTGCACCATGGGCCTCTGGTTTGTACTTGCCCCCTGGGCCGAAAGGTGCCAGTCAGCCCCTGAAGTAGACCTGTTTTTCTGTGCTGTAGTTTAATAACACATACTGGTCTCCTTCTTACCCCCCACCATTTGACTGGACAGTGAAGAGGAAGACTGGGGGAAGCTCAATTTTTTGTAACTTCGATGTCTTCCCCTATCAGCATACACTTTGCATTGCAGTACAACTGAATAGCACCTTGTGTTGCTTCGTCCAGTCTGGGCTCTGCTTCACAAGTACTGCAAGAGGTTAATACCAAGTCAACTTCAAATACTTAAACTCCTTACCTTAAAAAAAAAGAATAAATGCAAATAGATCTAAAGTGCAAGGTCCACATTTTTAGTAAGCTCCCTTTTCTAAAAAGCAGCATAAACATTGAAAAAAATAAAACTGTGTGGGCGCAGAAGAGGTAGTAAATTTACAATTCCCTTGGCTCCTGCTTGGAGCACCAAGGCATCAGGGTAAAGTAGAGTAGTCTAAAGTACTGTGCTGCAGTGTCTTCTTGCATGATTTAAAGTTTTCACCTTTTCCGATAGCCCTGGGAAATGACAAATGGAGATTTGGTTTTGCATAGAGAAATCTTAAGGTAAGGACAAAAAAATTGCCAAATTTTTCATTGATAAAACTCTTTATCAATAGAACATCTTTAGCAATGATCTGTAATGAACACTTAGGGCCACGGATTAAGAAAAGGTAAAATAAGGAAATGATGATAACTACAGCTGCAAGAAAAAGTATGTGAACCCTTTGGAATGATATGGATTTCTGCACAAATTGGTCATAAAATGTGATCTGATCATCATCAACAGACAATTACAGTCTGCTTAAACTAATAACACATAAATAATGAAATGTTGACATGTTTTTATTGAACACACCATGTAGACATTCTTAGTGCAGGTGTAAAAAGTATGTGAACCCCTAGACTAATGACATCTCAAAGAGCTAATTGGAGTGAGATGTCAGCCAACTGGAGTCCAATCAATGAGATGAGATTGGAGGTGTTGGTTACAGCTGCCCTGCCCTATAAAACACACACACCAGTTCTGGGTTTGCTTTGCACAAGAAGCATTGCCTGATGTGAATGATGCCTCGCACAAAAGAGCTCTCAGAAGACCTACGATTAAGAATTGTTGACTTGCATAAAGCTGGAAAGGGTTATAAAAGCCTTGCTGTTCATCAGTCCACGGTAAGACAAATTGTCTATAAATGGAGAAAGTTCAGCACTGCTGCTACTCTCCCTAGGAGTGGCCGTCCTGTAAAGATGACTGCAAGAGCACAGCGCAGACTGCTCAATGAGGTGAATAAGAATCCTAGAGTGTCAGCTAAAGACTTACAAAAGTCACTGGCAAATGCTAACATCCCTGTTAGTGAATCTACAATACGTAAAACACTAAACAAGAATGGATTTCATGGGAGGATACCACAGAGGAAGCCACTGCTGTCCAAACAAAACATTGCTGCACGTTTACAGTTTTCACAAGAGCACCTGGATGTTCCACAGCAGTACTGGCAAAATATTCTGTGGACAGATGAAACCAAAGTTGAGTTGTTTGGAAGAAACACACAACATTATGTGTGGCGAAAAAGAGGCACAGCACACCAACATCAAAACATCATACCAACTGTGAAGTATGGTGGTGGGGGGCATCATGGTTTGGGGCTGCTTTGCTGCGTCAGGGCCTGGACGGATTGCTATCATCGAAGGAAAAATTAATTCCCAAGTTTATCAAGACAATTTGCAGGAGAACTTAAGGCCATCTGTCTACCATCTGAAGCTCAACAGAAGATGGGTGTTGCAACAGGACAATGATCCAAAGTTAGAAGTAAATCAATAACAGAATGGCTTAAACAGAAAAAAATACGCCTTCTGAAGTGGCCCAGTCAGAGTCCTTTACCTCAACCCTATTGAGATGCTGTGGCATGACCTCAAGAAAGCGATTCACACCAGACATCCCAAGAATATTGCTGAACTGAAACAGTTCTGTAAAGAGGAATGGTCAAGAATTACTCCTGACCGTTGTGCACGTCTGATCTGCAACTACAGGAAACGTTTGGTTGAAGTTATTGCTGCCAAAGGAGGTTTAACCAGAAGATTTTCACAACTGTTTTTGGCAATAGAACACTAGATTGGTTACAGGTAGGCATAAGGCAGGGGGGCCGCTGGTAGGAAAGAAGACGAAGATTACTTTTACCTAAAAATATGTGAAGGAGCTGACTGGTTCACTTAGAGAAAACTTTCGTACACCAAAGGAAGGAATTGTTTTTCCTTTGTATAATGATTTTCACTGTCTTCTATACACTGTTTGCAATGGAAAGTTAATTGACTAAATTTTATGTTGATTTTGGTTTACTTACAAATATTAATGAGGTCACCTCTAAGGGGTTATTTTTCTGATTAATACAAGCCTTGTTTTTCTAGCCTTCCACTAAAAGTAAGGCCCCTTTCACACAGGCGGACCGTTCAGATCCGCCTGTCCGTTATTTTGGCGGATCTGAACGCCCCCCCCGTACATCTCTATGGGGCATCG
Organism: Pelophylax lessonae; assembly: GCF_965119305.1. Classification (NCBI taxonomy): domain Eukaryota; kingdom Metazoa; phylum Chordata; class Amphibia; order Anura; family Ranidae; genus Pelophylax; species Pelophylax lessonae. Next base: position 200,448,302 of record NC_138777.1, on the reverse strand, counting down.
GATGTCAGCGGAGACATGTCCGCTGACACCCGATCCGATCCGTCAAATCTGGACGGATGGAAACCCTATTTTCCATCCGTCCAGCGGATCGGATCGGATGAGAACGGACCGATGGTCCGTTCCCATCCGATTCCCCCACAGAGATCTATGGGGCTGTGACAGCTGTGTCTCCGCACACAGTGCGGAGAAAAGCTGTCATTCTCCCGCTCAGCGGGGGATCGACGGATCGATCCCCCGCTGAGAAAAGCGGAGTCCGTTTGACGGACTTACTGTGTGAAAGGAGCCTAAAACTTCTGATTTCTTTAATAATCACCATTCACCTGATCTCCCTTTTTGTACATCCCAGGATTTTGTCTGCATTTGCAAACACTGCTAGGAGTTCAGTTTGCTCTTTAGTTTATTGTTAGCTAGTCCCATTTTTTGAAGATTTCAATGTGTTTCCAGCAATCAAAAATGCATAATTCTTCAGTCACCCTCAATATCTGACACTTCCATCATTGGTACATTGGCCTAGAAAAACTTTATACTTTTGTTAACAAGGGCGAACGGATTCCCAATAACTTTCATGCTATGCTCCATCATGGGATCTTTTTAATTGAGTGTTTACTTCAAAGCATCCCCCAGACCGAAATGACTAACACTCAGGAAGCATCCCCAAGTACATTCATTCTGTACAATGAATGACTTCCACTTTATAAACACTGGTTCGACTGCATCTGAAGTATTCTGTCCAGTTCTGGTCGCCAGTCTTCAGAAGGGATGTATTGGAGCTGGAGAGAGTCCAGAGAAGGGCAACTAAACTAATTAGGGGATTGGAGGACCCTAATTATGAAGAGCGCTTACAGGCGAGATTTTTTCTCCCTGGAGAGGAGACGCCTGAGAGGGGACATGATAGCGATTTATAAATACCTCAACGGTGATCTCAACATAGAAAAAAAACAATTTAGTCGAAAGAAATGCACGAGGACACGAGCCCATACAATGTGATTAGAGGTGAAGAGATTTAACCTCACAGTAAGGGTCCTTTACAGTAAGGGCTACAAGACTGTGGAATTCTCTACCACAAATGGTTGTAACTGCGGGGAGTATGGCTACTTTTAAAAGACTCTTGGACGTACATCTCAGGGATCAAAACATTCAGGGATATGTGAAATTATTACGGCCACACACACCCACACTGGTTAAACTGGCTGGACTATTGTCTTTATTCAACCTCAACTACCATGTAACTACCCGTAACAAACATGTTCAAACCATCTCAGATAATCCAGCTACAGTAGTTTTACTCTACTTTACCTTATAAAAAAAAAAATAATCCCAAAAACTCATAAAGGAAGCCTAATTGTTTACTTTTGCAAGCCTTGTTCCTTTGGTCATTGTTTATCGATAGCTCCAGGACCACTGGGGAGAAAATAAGTGTACTAACACTCAGGAAAAAATTAGCCTGCCATATGATCCATCTTAAAGAGGAAGTAAACCCTCTGACACTTTTACCTATAGGTAAGCCTATAATAAGGCTTACCTATAGGTACTGTAAATATCTCCTAAACATGTACCGTTTAGGAGATATTTACCTTACATGCAGCCAGTGACGTCACTGGTGCATGCGCTCTGAAGGAACGGCCGCTGGTGCCGCTTCTTCAGAGCCCCGTCCTGTGACGGGCCAATCAGATGGCCGGATGCCGCGATCCCGGAAGACGGGCGACTGGACATGTCGTCCGTCATACAGGTAAGCGGGCGGGACGGCAGGCGGATCTGATCGGATCGCCCGTGTGAAAGAGCCCTAACAGTCAGCAGTAGTGACGAGCACAGTGCTGAACCCTAGTGAAGTCTATGGGAGCTGAATTTTGCTATTTTTTTTATAGCCTTTTCAAGGTTAGTTTGTAAGATTTTTTTGTAAAAAATAAATGCCCTCCATATTTTCTGGTCTTGTGAGCGGCTGCAGCCTTTTTGGACTTCGGTGCGTACCATCGCCCAAAAATTCATGGACCATTCTCTGAAGATGGACCCTGCTCTTTTCCTTCTTCACCATCATGAGTTTCCGAGGGCGTCCTATCGGAAATCCAACCTGCCATTGTTGCTCACGGCGGCGAAAAGTTGCATTCCCCCCCTCTGGAAGCAGACGCAGCCCCCAACTGTAGCCATGTGGCTCTGTAAAGTTAAATGCATCAATGAAATGGAAGACCTGATGGCAACGGAGCGGGGAACTAGAGAGAAATTTTCGAAGCGCTGGTACTACTGGCACGAATTCACATTTACTGCGGAATACCGTGACTTACTGCTCTGATGACACGGATGGTGCTGGGCCGCGCGGTCCCCCCCCTTTTTTCTCTTTCCAGTTGTTCCTCCGCTCCCCTCTCTGGCTCTTCTTTTCTCTCTCTTTCTCCTTATTGCCCCTAATCTGCCGTGTCTTTGGACGCTGCGGATTGGACTTTCTTTCTTCGCTGTCTCCTTTATTTCTAGTTTGTCCTTCAAGGCATAATTCTCTAGTTTCTGTTTGATCCACGTCCTGCTCCCGGTCGGACAGGCTTATATCGTTTCCCCCTGTGACCGCGGAGCAGTCTGGTGACTGTCGGGGCGCGACCCCCCGCGCACCTGTTGCCGGCCATATGATAGATGCCGGTGGTGATGGGAGACTGCCCCGACCTGGTCATTAAGCTCATTGTTCTACACTCTGTACCTTACCTCTCTCTGAGCTGTGATCTCGGGGGTTGCTGTAATTATACTAGGTTGTTGTGTTATATCCATCTTCACGTTCCAATACGTTGTTATCCTGTTATTTCATGCTGGATATGTTGACTGAGAGCTATGTATTCTATTTTATCTTGATAATGCTCAGTGTATTTTTCTTGTGACTTGTCATATGCCTTTTCTGTTTCAATAAACTTATTTACAAAAAATAAAATAAATGCCATTGATAGCTCGGTGCTGCAATGAGGTACATGTACCAATGCAATAAAAGTTCAAAACAGTTTGGTGAGAAGAGTCTTTCATTTAAAGTGGTGTTCCACATTAATTTAATACTTATGCCCCGTACACACGTGCAGATTGTCTGCAGACTTACCTTTTCTATGTAGTGCAAGGGCCTGCCGGATTGCATACAAATTGAAAGTGTTTAGGTTTGACCTCATATTATATGGTTTTGGTAAGTCTGCAGACAAAAGTCTGCAGATAATCTGCACGTGTGTATGGGGCATTACCTCCATCTTCTCGCTCCGGGTCACCTGAAAAAGAAATGGATAATCGCATATTTTTTTTTTTTTACTTACCTCGTAGCGAAGAAAATATACTTACCTTACTTCCTTCTTCCTCCTTCCTCGGCCGCGGCCCGTCGTCACTTCCTGGCTCTGCAATGATTCCTGGGAGCTGAACGTCATCGCTCCCAGGAATCATTGCGCCTGCACCGGCCCCGACGTCAGTTCCGGGTCGCGCGCGTCATCCCCTTCTAAACAGCTTCTGGGCATGCCCAGAAGCTGTGGAGGGATGACGCGCGCGCACCGGAAGTGACGGCGGGGCCGGCGCAGGGCATCGTGGGACCGAAGAAGGCGGAAGAAGACGCCGAAGGGGATCTCGCTGGCTTCAAGCTGCCCACATCTGAGATGGCAGCGCTGGACAAGACGTTTTCAAGGTAAGTATTTGTCCTAACAGATAAGTGCAACCCGGGACAGATCAGAGGCTAGCCATTGTGGAATGTACTAGCCCTGACTGTCCCGGGGGTATTTAAAAAAAAAAAAAAAAATCCAGGGTGGAACTCCGCTTTAATTTAAATAACACACTCTAAAATAACACTTTCATTAAAATACCCCCCCCCCCCATAAGACTTAAAGTGGAGTTCCACCCAAAAGTGGAACTTCTGCTCATTTGCTTCCTCCCCCCCATTTTGGCACCTTTCAGGAGGGAGGGGGGAACGGGTCCCTCGGAAATTTGGCCCCTTCCTCCTTCCCCCGCCACCGAGCCAATCCAAATGCGCAGCGCGCTTCGCGCATGCGCAGTAGGGACCCACCCGTGAAGCTGCAAGGCTTCACTGCCGGGTTCCCTGACCGGCAATGGCAGTGCCAGCACCCGACAGGAAACATCAGCTGCGGTGCCGACATCGCTGGACTCCAGGACAGGTAAGTATCCTAATATTAAAAGTCAGCAGATACAGTATGTGTAGCTGCTGACTTTTAATTTTTTTTTTGGGGGGGGGGGGGGGAACTCCGCGGAACTCCACTTTAACCTAGTACCAGGAGAGTTGGTGATTTTACTAATGTGCTTATCACTGTTCTCCTTGCTGGAGGTGCTGACATGAGGAAGCAAAGCCCTGCCTCTACCAAGATGGCCACTTCCACTCGGAGGCACTGTGACTGTTAGACAAGGCATTGTAAATTAGTAATAGAGAAATGATCAGCTGCAGAAAGACCACAAACAATACTGGTAACTATTCCTTTGCCCTCTGCATGCCTTTTTCTGGGCACAGTTTCCACATCTCAGTTCCTCTATATTGTAGAAAAGCTGATCCATGTGCTGTGTATGGAGTTGCCTGTGGTGCCTCTGCCACGTGTGACCAATGCAAGCATTTTGTTAACCACAATAGACAGTAATTTAAAATGAATGAACGTATATTTTCCCAGTCTTTGAAAAGAATCAATTAAGTTACTCCATACAGCACACTGTGCTGGCTGTTTTATTAAATCTTGTAATCTTGAGCTATCCGGCAATAACAAGAGAGGCACTATATGTCAATAGAACAGAATGATTTTATTATTTTTTTTCCAACTTATCTTTGTGAAAAATAAAAAACAGCAGGGAAGAGAATGCTGGCTTGTACAATTTATTTACATCGCTCAGTGCCTTGTATAATGCAGCTTCACTCATCCACTGATTGGCTGTTTTATAATGTATTGTAGAGGAACAGCAGACAGGTGCATAAAACTGGATCACATGGAGTGCCAAGCTTGAAAAAAAAAAAAAACATGATTAAGGATAAGTAGAGTGATTTTAGCGAAAACTATTTCACAGCTAAATTACTAATTTGGTGACCAATACAAAAACAGTATTGTAAATTTTTCTTGAAAAAAAAAAAGAAAAATATTTCAACCCTTTTTTTTAAATATATATATTTATTTAGGGTGTATGTGCTTTCTGGAGGATAAATCTTTTGTATTTGTGCTTTTTTTTTTCTTTGTTCTTCATTTATTTGACCATTATATCTGTTATTTGGTATTTAAATATTTAATTTAATGTTTTCCTTTTTTTCTGTTAAAAAAGTGAAATAATGAGGTGAGTGGGGGGGCCTTCTTTTGGTTCATGAACAGGTCGTACAGGTCCGTAACCCACAGGAGCCATTTAGTCTATTTCTAAGTCTATTGCATCCTTAAATACCAACTAAACCACCCTACATTTGACTTTCCTATAGACTCCAATACGTGTCATCAAAACATGTCACTGATTGGTTGTTTTATAATGTATGAAAGAGTAAGAGGAGACAGGTAAATAAAACTGAATCACATAGAGTCCCAAGCTTGAGGAACCTGTGATGAATAGGGCTGAGTAGAGTGATTGCAGTGAACATTATTTCACAGCTTATTACCAATTCAGTCAAAAGTTACCAATGCGGAAACAGTATTGTGAAATTTTCTTTAAAAATATTATATTTCTACTTTTTTTTACTTATTTACTGTATTTAGATGTATACTGTGCTATATACATACTGTATGTTTTCTAGAGGGTAAGTCTTTTGTATTTGTGTTTTATTTTCCTTTTTTACATTTATTTGACCATTATTTGTTGTTTAAATATTTTGTTTTAATTTTTCTAATTTTTTTGTGGTAAAAAGTGAAATAATAATTGGGGGGGCATATTTTGGTTTAAGAACAGGTCAAACAGGTCAATATCCACAGGAGTGGTTTAAAACCTATTCCTTCTTTAAAGCATAACTCCACTTTTGTTGAGAGACAAACATTCCCCTCTGGGTGATATATGTACATGACTGCTGAGAAGCATAGGCTCATTTATGACCAACTAGTAATCCAATACCTTGCCCCCCCACCAAAAAGACACAGAAGCTGATTAAGTTGGAAATAGGGCAAGGTCACAGCTTTATTGAACTTTGCAAAAGTAACAACTTTCCAAATGTACCAAACAACAGTGCCAGTCACGGTTATACCGTGAGCACCCATAAACATAAACTCACATAGTCTAAGAGGCCTGTCCTTACCATCAGTGCCAGACAGACATTAGACTGACCCAGGAATTTACCAAACAACAATGCCAGTCACAATTCTACCGTGAGCACCCATAAAACAAACACATAGTCTAAGAGGCCTGTCCTTTCCATCAGTGCCAGACAGGCATTAGACTGACCCCAGAATTTAACTTGAGGGCATAGCTTATATAGCAACATCAATTGTTGGCCAGGTCAAAACAGCCAATAAAGCTGTGACAAAAGATCACAATGGGTGGAAGGGTGGTCAACTCTTGTGACAACTGAATCTCCTCAAAACAGTAGGATGTGCCTCAGCTTAGCCTTTTCCTAGGGTTCAGGCTCCACCCAGTCACCTCAGGTCTTTGTAGCCAATCCTAAGGGAGCTACTTAACTTCTCTTTTAGGTTTACACCCACAGTGATGCCATGCTTCCAGCAGAAAAATTTGCCCAAATGTCTAGATTTTAACTGGAGTTTAGAGCAAATAACCACTTCCGGACCGGAAGGATTTGCCCCCTTAATGACCAGGCCATGTGCAATTGCACGGTTGTGCGACTCTGTACAAAAATAAAATTGATGTCCTTTTTCCCCCACAAACAGAGCTTTCTTTTGTTGGTATTTGGTTACCTGTGCAATTTTTATTTTTTGCGCTATAAACAAAAAAAGAGCAACAATTCTGAAATATATATATATTTTTCACATTCTGCTATATTCCCCCCCAAAAAAAAGAAATTAAAAATCAAAATTTTTTAACATTTCAGGCAAATTTGTTTTCTGCTACATATTTTTGGTAAAAAAAAAAAATCGCAATAAGCGTATTTTGATTGGTTTGCGCCAACGTTATAGCATCTACAAACTATGGGGAAGATTTATGTCATTTTTATTATTATTTTTTTATTTTTTTAACTATTAATGGCGGCGATCTGCGATTTTTTAGTGGGACTGCAACATTGCAGGATTAGGTGGCAACCCTAGGTGGAACGGGAGATTTGCAACATGAATGTGCAGTCAACAAATCTGCAGCAACTGCGTGATGCTATCATGTCAATATGGACCAAAATCCATTGTTCAAATCCAACATTGTTGAATCTATGCCATGAAGAATTAGGGCAGTTCTGAAGGCAAAGGGGGTTCCAACCCGGTACTAGCAAGGTGTACCTAATAAAGTGGCCGGTGAGTTTATATTATATTCCTGTTACTCTAAACCTGGCTTCACTACTTCAACTTCATATGATTAATCAATTTTGATGAAACGCGTCAGATTTATCATATTTTGCATCTGACTTTATTCCCTGTGCTGTTTCATGGATGTTTCTAAGTGTATACACTATGCCCGTGTCGTTTGGCTTATCTCCACATATGCATATCTGAGTGGGAGATTCAGCCACCCTCGTTCAAGACTTCATGGCCATCTATTCGAACATCCGGTGATTCAGCCATCTTTGGGGATACCCATGATCAATATCCAGTCTGTATGACCCATTTGCTGTATGGTAGTTTGCGTCCATATCCTCCGGTGAGCGCATTCAATTTCCACTTTTCTGGTGTGGGGATCTGTCTGCAATCTGTGATCACTTATATAAGTATGGATGGTTCACTTTCATGTTTCACTTGGGACTCACTTTTACATCAATTTTATTTTTATATTTATTCAATTTTACTTTCTCAACATATATTTACAAGTTCTTCACAGGATTTGTTATATGATTTTTAGAGCTGCACTTTTTTTACGTAATTAATGTGGACAACTAATGTCGGTTGATGTGCTAGCAGCTTGTTGTCATTGTGTATGTATAGCGCAGTTTAAAACCCCCTCTTTTTCACTACTTTGACCTAAACCTATGCTGGCAGGGACGGGTATCGACATTTCAGGCTTCACTGCCTGCATGATTGTTCCAGCTCATTGGCTCACTGTGTGGTAAAGCCAGGGTCAATTAAAAAGGACGCGGACACTTCATTTTTAATAACAATATAACAGTGGCAGTCTCCATATTTCCATTCTTTACAGGTTCACTTTAAAAGGAAAAAGAGACTTTGCTTCCTATTTGAAAACCTTGTCCGTTGTCTCCAGAGACTTTAATGTGAGGCTTGGCTAAGAAAACGTGTGTTCATTTATTATTCTGTGTATTAAGGAAAGCACTCATTTACCCTGTGCTAAACTAAATAGCTTCTAATTGTCTCAGCAATTGCTCGGAAAATGATACTGGTTCCATTGACATTTGAATAAAACACTCTCAGTAGCAGATTGAGTAGCACAAATTAGGAGAGGGCCCATTAGGAGGCGACTCCCTGTTTTGGAGAATTACAATGGTGACTAATATCTAGTGATTTGTCAAAGTTCCAAAGAATTCCAAATTACGGGCATGATGAATGAGAATTGTATTAATCATAAAGTGGAATTTATATAGGGGATACAAATCTAATAAAAGCAGGTGTCACTTTTAATTGTACTCAATTTGCTGCTCTGTTCATTAGAGGTGGAAAAATATATTCACCTCCAATCAGGCTGTGAAGGTTGATTGAAACAAAACTGAAAATGAAGATTTATGGCCCTTGTGCGATGTCAGTAACGCTTATAGGATGAGCGTCTTAATGTCATACCGTAAATCTATATTATTAATGGGTCCAAATGTCAGCTTTCCCTTTATACAAGTAATAGATTTGTTGTCTTAAGGTAAACCAAATCACACCTTTGCAGCTCGTTTTATGTTCTAAGAAAATACCCAATCAGGGATGTACAATGTTTAAAGCCCAACAGAACTTTTAGTTTAAATTTCTTAAATGAATACTAGGTGTATCAAAATGAAAGTTTTACAGTTTCTACCACTTCAGCTCCAGAAGGTTTACCCCCCTTCCTGACCAGGCTATTTTTTTGCGATACTACACTGCGTTACTTTATCTGACAATTACGCAGTCGTGCAACACTGTACCCAAAAAAAAAAATGATTTCCTTTTTCCCACAAGAAGAGCTTTCTTTTGCTGGTATTTGAACACATCTGCGTTTTTTTTTTTTTTTGCGCCATAAACAAAAAAACAGACAATTTTTGAAAAAAAAAAAAAAAAGAACAGTATTTTTTACTTTCTGCTATAAAACACATCCAATAAAAAATGTAAAAAGTGCCTTCATCAATTTAGGCCAATATGTATTCAGCTACATATTTTTCCCAATAATAGTATATTGATTGGTTTGCGCAAAAGTTATAGCATCTAAAAACCATGGATACATTTATGAATTTTTAATTTTTTTAGTTGTTTTTACTAGTAATGGCGGCGATCAGTGATTTTTAGCAGTACTGCGACATTGCGACGGACAAATCTGACACTTTGGGCCTGATTCATAGTACGGCGAATTGGCGTTTCGGCGGGATTTTGCGAACCGGCGATTGTTTAAGTCTGAAATTGGTATTCAGAGAACGGCGGGCGGAAAATAGCGCCTAGTGTGAGATTCATTAAAATGCAATATGGTCAGAGCGCGACTTAAAACCACGCCAGCTAAAAGCTCGACTAAAGTTTAGCCAAATTTTCCCCTGTACCCCCAAAAATCCCAAATCACTGTTGAAGGTGTGGAAGTCAATTTGGAGATGACTTGCGTTTAAAAAATGTCAAAAACTGACTTAGAAAGAGAGATATCTGCGAAAGTGTAGAAAGGTTAAACAGCTCCTCCAGCCCCGAGCTGCGAACGCGCGAATGTGCGCATGCGCAACGCCAAATAGGCTCAAAAAATTTCGCCAGCGCGATTTTGGGCCAATTTTTTTTTGAATACTGATTGGAAATCCGCTGTCTCGCCCATAGAAAATGGCAAAAAAAACGGCGGAATTGGAAAAACATGCACACTTCCAACAAGGGATCCCTTAGTAAACACCATCACATTCCATACACCTTTCCTGCTAACTCAGAAATCATAACAGTCAAATCTACAGTGTTTATATAGAACCTCCACATTATCTGAAAAAACCCACAAAATATTACATTGGGGAACGGGTCGTCAGATAGAACAAAAATAGATGTAAAACATATTTCAAAGAAAGATTATTAGCATTTCACACATATCAAGGAAATGTCACAATTTTGACAATATTTTATGTGTTTCAAAAGAATGTTTTTCTAAATATATTGCAAATACTACCTTTTCTTCCATATGGGTATGGCCAAGTGTTACCATTTTACTACACATTTAACTGAAGGTATATATATATATATATATATCCCTCATACTTGGCTAATTAGCAAAGTATGCCCAACAAACAAATAGAGCTTTAGCTCTCAATATTGCTACATATTGACTGGCATCTTTTGTATTTTGTTCATGTCTTTAGATTAAAAGTTTGCTGATACACATGCCTTTTTCAAACATGAACAAAATTAATGATGTCAACATTTGGAGGATTGGAGATATCCAAGTGTTGCCCATACAGAGGGCTCCTTCCGGATTCGAACTTACAAACCTACAGCAGGAAGGCAGACTCCCTAATCATTGTGCTATTTCTCAGTGAGCGTTGGGTGTTTTCCTCATGCCGTCAAAATGCTCACATGGGAACAGGGGCCATTGAACTGAATAGGATTGGATTTTTTGCCTGTTTTGGGAGTTGATCCTTGAGCTGTACAAATACCCCTCAAACGCCCCCAAATGGGCTACGTTCACATGTACGTGTTTGTGGTCTGTTTTTGGGGCTTTTTTAGATGATTTCATATAACAATGCCTGCACAAAAAATGCATGTCAAAACGCCTGTGAAAACGCCAGCCAAAACGCACATAAGAACGCCTGATATAATTGCCACGCCAAAATTAGGGATGTTCATGAGTGATGAGTCAGATTGTTGGCTTACATATCTGTTCAATCGTCACAATCTCACTTCCCAAATCCCAAAAGGTGTGTTTCAATTGTTTCCCTAAATATATATTTCTCTCTCTCTCATGTAATTGTATATATATGTATGTATTCCTGTATCTAAACATTCTAAATAATGACTAGCAAACTTGAAGAGAGAATTTTATCAATTCACATATATACACACCTACATACATACATACATGGATTTGGGCTGTTTAGGTCTCTCTCCTCCTCATTTCTATTTCCCTTGTTTTGGCAACTGAGCATGCTCCAAAACACACAGGACACACACAGTTAAATTTTTGACTGGGAGTTACCATTCTGGGTGTGTCTTTCCCTTGATTATATATAGCTCACTCAGACATCAGGAAAGATTTGACCTACGAAGAGGTCCAATATATTTGTGTGTCACATGCTTTATGGTTAACATTTGTGGGCCTTTGTTATTTATGGAGGTGAGATTTGGCTGTGTTGTGTGTTGACTCTCTGTAAGTATTTATTGCTGTTAACATAATTGTGTATTGTTCTGTCAATCTGCACATGCATCTGTTGATTATGGGCTCTTTGTCGATGTATATGGTCTAAATGTTGTACAAAGGTTGTTTTTGTTTGAAAAATACAAATCTGTGGCTTCAATGGGATACTGTGGAGACTGTGCCAAAAATATGTCATGTGAAATGTTTGAGCTGTGTATTTGTGTAATAAACAGCATGTTTCCAATCTTTTTTCAAATGTCTTCATGTGTCTAAATAAAGTTTTCTGGTGTCCACAAATGTATGTATTTGTATTTCTTTTTGTAAGTTAAATATGCTTAATGGTTGTGTATGTTGACTATTGTTCGCGAATTCGCTAATATACAAACCCGCGTTCTCACATTTATACATGAAACCGGAAATGAAACTTTTGGTGCGTGCACACGTTTCCGGAAATTGTCCAGGCCCTCTCGCAAGTGTGTGCATAATGGCTCCTGCACTCTATACAGCCGAAATAGTGGCATTTGTGTGTAAGGTAAGGAGGGGGTGTGAATGTGTGGGGTGCGGGGTGCGGGATGGGGGATGGTGGCTGGGGGGATGGGTGGGTTGCTTATCTAGCGGGTGTGCAATAAACTTTTGGTCTGCTGATCTGCGCATGCACTTTCTGCCTATTAGACGTGATCTAGAAGCTTCCTGTTATAGAAACTTCCTAGATGTGAACCTGTTCCCTACACATATATATATATATATATATATATATATACACACACACACAAAATATATATTATAGAAAATATATATATTAGAGAAAATATATATATATATACTATGTATATATTATATACAATATATATAAATTATAGAATATGTTATATAACATATATTAGTGTATATAATAGGGAACAGGTTCACATCTCTGAACTTTCTATATAGATATAGATAGGCATACCCTGCTTTAAGTACACTCACTTTATATACAATCTTGAGTAAGGACACAGCTTGTTCAGCTTGCCATGACACTGCTCACAAACCATAAGTGACAGGGATAACAAACTTAGGGAGCAACGAGAGGGTACCCAGGTACCCAGGACTACACCAGATCCATTTTGTGGCTGGCCAGCTTGCCTAGGTAATCTATCATGTCATAGTCCTGGATCCCCTTAACATGCTCCCACATGGTTTGGGAGCAAGGCTATGTCAATGTGGCCAAAATTTACAATGGAGCTGGTGTATTTTCAGGCATTGAGAAAAGAAAAAAGGGATTGCTTCACTTTAAGTACATTTTCAGTTTACATACATGCCCTGGTCCCATTGTGTACTTAAAGTGGGGTATGCCTGTATATAGATAGATTTTATTAGTTTCAACTTTTACACAAAATGAAACACAATTATCTGTGACAGATTGCTCTAACGCTTTGGAATCTGTCTAGATAAAGACAAATGTATTGACCCTTTTCATATATGCAAGATTAGAAACATTATATTCCCTAAATACATAATGCCAAAAATTATTGCCTTACATACATCCATACACACTGCAAGCTCTGCACCGTTTGTCTTGTCTGACACTCTTACCATCATAAGCTGGATCTGCACACAGCAGCTAATTGGTTCACCTGAGATGGAATCAGTGATCACAAAAATCTGGAATGGTCATGTCTTCAAAGGATTGCCTTGAACAAATCACCTCTAAAAGAAACACATGAGTGTATAATCACTTGTCTCAATGGATCACATTCCCAACACACCCATCTCACACTGCCATATGATAATGAATGGGGGTGTCCATTGCAAGTTAAATACACCCCCAGATCCCATTGCTTTGTTAATTGACAGATCTAACTGGAATCTGATGGCACTGCTGTGAACCACTATGCCATCAAATTCTGCTGGGGACCTTTAAAAAGGATTATGTGTGATTGTGTGGATAATTATGCCACCTTAAATTCGCATCTCCCACATACCATGTGCAACTCTTGCAGGAATTGCGAATCAAGGATAATTCAGCACAGCATAATGAACAGACACATTGAGGAGTGTAGGAGCACACCGTCAGATTCCCCGATCACACTATGGGGTTTTAACTCCTCCATAATTTTGCCACTTTGGAAACCAAGTGCTTACTTTATGTATACTTTTTAGATGGAACTCCAATTTCTAATAGGGTGATATCATTGCATGAGATTTCCCCTCACTTCCTGTCTTAGTGTCACCAAGACAGGAAGTGAGGGGAATATCACTGTGGGGAAATAGCTTGCAATTGTTGCCTTATAATGTCCATAGTATATATAAAAGGAAAGAATTGCTGGCTATATCCCCAAGGGAGATTCCCTCACTTCCTGTCCTGGTGACACCAAGACAGGAAGTGAGGGGAAATCTCCTGCAATGATATAACACTGTTACATGTTCTAGTTATGTAGCAAACTTAAGAATATACAAAGCAAACATCTTTTTTTTCCCATTTTGGCAAAATCATGGATTAATTAAAAAACTATCTTTGTTTGTCCCGTGGCTTGCAGAAAAAACATTTTGCCTTGATTCCACCATCAACACAGACAGGGGAAACCCTCCTGCGGAGCCATTGTGTTCTCCCGGTGCTGCCCCTGCCAGGAAAACACAGTGATTATTGCTAGTGGCTACAAGAGATGCTAGCGATAAGTGTGTGTAAAATCTGACAGACTGGTTGTACGTTGTCCTCAAGGTGATTGATCAATCAACTTGGGTACCTTCAGCCTGGCCATACATAGTTTAAATCTGCATCTCAAATGAAGCAATCCCATTTACATATAACACTCCATAAAGGAGAATGGAGGGGCTTATCAGGTCTGCGTCAAAAATTAACAGCCACACCCAATCAGACAGCTCATGTTAAAAGGGACCTGAAAAGCAATCTGCATGGCTTGCTTTTCCAAGTATTGGCTAGTTTAGTGAGCCTGGACTAATAACAGTCACTGTAATGCTACCCATACTGCTGTCCTTTTAACATGGTGACAAAAGTTGATACCTATGCTACATGTGTGTAAAGTTACTTTCACCCTGCTAAATGGACAGCAATAAGGTTGTAAATACAGTGACTGCCTGTCCCCCCCTGATGGCGGCCCTGGGTGTGTCATGAAAGGCCAATTGAGAAAATGGCTATATCATGTAGAGGAAATCACCAGTGTGGGGCAACCTATGTCATGGAGGTAGATTTGGACATCGATGTATATGTATCACCAGAAATGGAATTCTTTGTTCTACAATATCTCAAAGACGACCTAGCATGTTATTTGAAGACTGTACTATTTTGGACATACTTGGACTCAAACATACACTGCTCTTTCCACAGCTCCTCCTCCTCTGGGGGTATGATAAGGTGAATACGCATCTTCACCAAAAGCACAAGATGATGTGTCGTGTCCGGATGAGGCTGCGGCGGAGATTTCAGTTCAAGGCTCGGGTGGTGGATCTGCAGCGGGCCTGGAGTGATGCCAAAAGGCGCTCACCCAGGCTCCTGCTAAAGGCTGTGGAGCAAATCTCCGGTAAGTAAAAATATACATTACATGTGACCAGATAGGTTACAATTTTTTGGGTAGGTGGACATGTGTTTAGGTATGCAACAACACTAATACCAACACCCCCCCCCCCCTCCCCTCCCTCTTGCTCCTACCTTTCCTACCTCCATCAAGTGTCTCTTCACAACCTTTAATACTACTATGTACATTCATATTTTTTACGTTTCTTTTTTCTCTTCTGCTTCTAGCCAAAGCGGACGGCCGGCACCCTCTTGTGCTTTTGGTGAAGAAGGGGAGGAGGAGGACTGCCACACTCAAGTATGCCTTACGAGACAGCGAGCCATTTGAGCAGCTCGAAATTGTGGATCGTAAGTAGATAAAAAAAAAAGGGTAGAAGTGTGAAGACTCTGATGTAAGGAGAGTTCTGGGAACCATTATTTGAGGGGGGAAGCTGGGGACTCTGTGGTCACCAAAGCTCCCCCATACATCTGAGCTTACAGAGACCCCCTTACACTTCCCTTCCTCAGTCCACCACAGTCAAGGGCACAACAAGTCCCAACGCAGAAGGCTACCTGCTTGGACTTGTACTGCTCTCTGTAGGGGACTGAGGAACTACTGCCTGCTATGCTAAGACTTGTAGTGCCCTCTGTTAGGGACTAAGGATTCCTCAGTCCTCAACATTCTAGGGCACTATAAGTCTCAGCATAGTGGGCTGTCATACCTCAGTCCCTCACAGCACGGGTCCAAAACAACAGAGTTAAACATCTAAAGGACAACTCCAAACAAAACTACCAATAATGGACAGAGTCCATATGCTATATAATGTCAAAGACCCGCTACCACTCACCTTCCACCTCGGGTGCTGTCATTGTGTAGGGCAGAGTGCTCCATCTACACCATGTTTGGCTTTCAGGTCAGATATGCAGGACTTGCTCAGCTCCACTCTCTTCCCTGGCAAATGACTCTGGCGTCATTGGGGATCTTTCCTCCTCTAGAAAACACCCAGGGGCCCTCTCCTTGTCCCCCAGCCACCCAGGGCCTTCTTCTCCTCCTCCTCCACCAACCATTTTCGGACTCTTCCAACTTCCCTGGGGCTACTCACCCCCTTTGCATAGTAGACACCACAAATCTATGACCAGCCTGCAAAATATCAAGTCTGGGCCTGGTTACCTGTATGTTCTGGGTCCAGGGCGGAGCTCTCCTCCCAGAGCAACAACTGATGATAGCAGAGTGAGTTGACCGGGCAGTCACTTCCTACTGGTGCAGGTACACACCTACCGATTCCTCAACATCTTAGGATAACATGATCAGACGGCCAATCCCCACTCAGAGAAGGAGGAGTAAGTGTCAGCGGACAATAGACACCTGGCAGACGCAGTGAAGGGACTGCAGCATACTGCTGCAAATTTTAGATCCGAGGATCGAAAGCAATCTTTTACTTGGGAGATTTCCCTGACTGCGCCCTTTGAAATGTTGGTGCTCCGCCACTGGCCGCAAGGCCCCTGTAGGTGCGAAGCCTTAGGCGACCGCTTAATTTGCATGGTGCCCTCCTGTTTTAAAACATGGTCAATGCATCTCATTGGTGTAAGTGCACTTTTATGTGCTGAATTGTAGGGGCATTGAGTATGGTGCTAGCATGATGAGAGGTTACTGCCTATTTGTGTCCATAAATAATATATAATGTTTGATTTTTTGATGAATTTTTTTTTTTTGGGTTAGAAACCAGTGATGAGGATCGGGAGCCTCAGCGTTCTCAGGCCCACTGTAAGTAATGTGGATGTGCTGGTGTGTTGTGTATGGGGGCTAACTTGGAGGAATGATTGTTTTTTTTTTTGTTATTTTGTGGTTGATGTCGCTTCAGCAACAGAGGAGCCTCAGGCAGGGCCAAGTTCTGGGGATCCGGGCCAGGAGGAGGAAGAGGCCAATTTTGCGGGGAATGAGGAGGACCTGGGCTCTCCTCAAATGGGAAGTAAGTATTCTACATGTGTTTGTGTGTTCAATGTGTCCTGGGAAATATAAGGGCTGTAATATATATATTTTGCCATTGGGGTTATGTAGCAGCTGACATTGAGGATGTTTGTTGTGGAGGACTGGGGAAGAGGGGCTGCTGCTTACCCAGTCCACTGTAACTACTACCTTCAATGTTTCCCAACTACTTTCTGTGTGCCTTTATCAAATAGCTTTGGTTCAAGGATTGTATTTGTGTCTTTGTGTTTCTAGGAGATACGACGCCATCCCCCCATGAAGGGACACCATCCCCCCATGAAGGGTCTCCCCCATCCTCCCCCACTCCAGGGGTGGAGCCGGATGATGTTTGTGGCTCCCCTGAACTAGTCTGTAAGTACATAAAATTAGATTATCACATGTATTGTGTGTGCTAGGATGATGTGTATCTAGGATAATCTAAGTTGGAGTCAAAGCAAGTGCAGTTTTGCTATATGTGACAGTAAGGTTGGTCATGAAACACTCTTGCTGAACCTTCATGTTTGAAAGGTGGTTTTGGGGAGCATTACAGGACATGTTCTTATTTTTAGGCTTTCTCAAGCCACCCTATTCTAAATTGGTGTTAGTTTCTCTACATTGGAAATGGTGTGCTTTGTACTTCGAAATTTTTGGGGGCCATGTCCGCATTTAGTCAACATTGAAAATGCGTGTTTATCAATCTTTCATAAATACTCTTCCTCGGTAATGTACCACATTCCAGTTCACAATTTGTGTTCTTTTTGTGCAGTTTCTCCTGAGCCGGCAATCCCATCAACTTCTGGGGGCCAACCAAACCTTGTTGATGGTAAGTTGTGTGCTTTTGCAGTAATGTGTCTACTTAGTAAGTGGAGAAATGCTAACTGTGTATGTCCCCGATCAGGCTTCAAGTTGTTCTAAAGGCAGCAGGTTCTTTATGTGAATGCATTCTATGCATTAGTATTCCAAGTGATAGGTGTGCATATTCCCCCTAAGACTTACTGGGACCATTTTCTTACTGTCCAAAATTTTGCACAAATACTTGTCTGGAACAGACTCCCCCTCCTCCTTAACTGAGGTGACAGCATGCCAATATTGCCTCCTGATGCTGTCACTCCTAATCATTGAGACCATCGGAAGGGAGGGGGGCAAGGCTGGCTCACAGCCTAGTGCCTGAACAGGCACAGGGTGCTTGGCTTCATCTCATGTGCCTCCATAGCAAGCTGCCTGCTGTGGGGTCAACCAACAGGAGGGAGGTGCCTAGAGGTGTGTACAGGGGCCATGTAAAAAGGAGGATTGTTATTTCTCTTGTCCCCAAAAAGCTAGAGAGTGTAAGTCTAACCTGATTAGTTTTCCGCAGCCCTCCAAAAATGATATGTTTCCAACACTTAGAACAGGCAGGGCTGAGGCACAAAAAACATCCGAAAAACACAATCAGCACAAAAGCAGGGAGTACGTATCCTTAACGCTACAAGCTTCACCCTGAAGAATGACGCTTGCACTGTACAAATCTGCATCACCACCATATCAAAGTCTAAATAAAACTTTCAGGGAAATGTGGAGGGGTAATGAGTGGGTGTTAGAGCGTTTTCATGACTGCGTAACCTACAGTTAGCGTGAGTCCATTTGTTGATAAACTTTTTCTTCTCTCTTAACACAGCTGGGATGGCGGAAAGGACATCAGGGGAGCTGACACATCTGCTCCGTCCAGAACTGGCCCTCAAAATTCCTAAGGGTGAGTCTCTACTATGGGTCAGGTTCAATCTATAGACAGTAAGAGGGAGAGAGAACGCTCCACAGATTCCAATGGTGATAGAGATAAATGTGTGCACATGTATCGTCTTGACCAATTGAACCCAAAACACCTTACATTCTTCAAAATGTTTGCTTGTGTTTACATGCAGAAAAGCCTTTTACTTAGCTTTGGTGGAACTGCTACTAACATTCCAAGCCATCTTATGTAACCTTTTGAACAATTTGCTGTGAAAGTTTGAGTTTAAGGTTTACAACAGCAATTTAGCATATTTGCTTTAGAGTGTTGATAAAAGCCAACCAATAGACTCCTAAGCATATTTGTTGAGGCACATTAATTACAATCCTTGTTTGGATCATTTTGCATAAAACTAATTGTCATGTTTTTTTCTACCCAGGGCACACCCACCTCACCTACGAGGTCCTCCTTGATTACATGAGGTGGTGCGGAGACAGGATTTTCCATTTGGAAGACCTTTGTGGGGTGGATCCAGACCCTGAGGAGCCATTCGTGAGGAATGTGACCCCTTTAAAAAAATAATAGTTTTTATTTTTTTATTTGTTTGGTTAATTTTAAAAAGAATGTCACATTTCTCTATTTTAAACAAAAATC